>NC_138197.1:108719796-109919796 GCF_964194105.1 Spermophilus citellus
GTCAACATCATATTTCTAAAGGTTAAATGAATGTTCATCAAAGATGAGAGCATTATGTCCACATATGGAAATTGTATCTTTGTCATTGTTATCACTGCTACCACTTCTGTCATCTTGGACATATCATCGTTACCATATTGATGGCTCTCTATAAGAGTGTGATAATTACTACTTTATCAAACTCTGTAGTGATCTTGTCAGTGCCCTCATCTATAAAACGGAGGTCAAGACAGCACCTTCTCCATTAGCTTCATGTAAGAACCAAAAGAGATTCATGCAGAGAGGGCTAAATGCATTATCTGAATACTAAGTAGTCTGCAAATGCTAATTATTGATATACAGGTTATTATTTGCAGCCCCATCTAGCAGCTAAAGAAATAAACAGAGAGGTTAGGTAATTTGCTAAAAGTCTCTCGGCTAGTAAATGGAGGAAATTGAGAAAAACTCCCATTTCTGACTTCACAGGACAAGCCCATTTCAACATTGCCTTTCCATTATCTGAGAGTCTCTGCAGCTTTTGACAGGAGTAGCAATTATGAGTCAAATAAGTATCAGTGACAGGTATAGAGAGAGAAATCTTTCTCTTACACAAAAAAAGGAGGAGGTTGAACAAAATTCAAAAAGAAAATAAGTTGTTTCAAAAGACTCTATCTTAACCATTAAAGTCTTGATCCTAGGTTTAGGGAACAATGCAACTACACTTAAGCCAGTAATTTATCTATGTAGTCATTGTTTCTGCTAAAGCCATAATACTTTATTTTATAATTTTATAATTTGAAATATAACATAAAACTTTAAATTGTTGGTAAATGTCATTTCTATGGTAATGTCTAACTAATATAATCTGTTCTGAAGAAGAAAATAACCAACTTTTATCCATTCCTTTTCTTCTTTCAGGGTTTGGTGGTCCGTGATTGTGCTTAATATTTGTTAGAGTTAAATATGAAATTTTATTTTGTCACAGAGAAAAACATATAAAATGATCAAAAGTTAAAGTAACTATTTAAAGATTTAAGTAAATATTTAGATAGATTTGAGAAAATTAATCTGTTTTTAAATCAAATAAAAAAATTTACCTATAAGAAAAAGAGTTCACAAAAGAGGAATAGAAGTGACTAAAACAACTATCTAGGGATTAAATAGTAAGCAGGGAGATAAGGGCCTGGGACATGGTGGTATCCCAACTGCCAAGCAGGCACTGACCCCCGGGCTGAGTTCGGGATTGCAGACGGGGAAGGAAGCGGTACAGTCCCTTCCCCCACAAGGGACACTCCACTAAGGCAACCAGCGGCCACCATCTTGGAGAGCTGAAGTATCCACCGCCACTCTCCAACAGATTGCAACAACAAGACAGGTGTGTGTCACTCAGTTCAGCCCCCATACATAGGGGGATTTCGCATAAATTCTCTCCTAGACTTTCAGGGGAAGGGAGTATCACAGTGAGCCTGCATAAAGACTAAGGGAGAATTAGAGGCACCTGACCTTCAACCCCCCCTCCCATCAGCAGCCAAAACAAAACCTGTCTAGCCAGCGCCGGGGGAGGGGTAAACAAACAGAAAAAATCAAAACCATAGAGAGCCGGGGATCCCAAAAGACAACGGTGTGACCCCGGAGATCCAGGCTGTGTGATTCGCGCGGCCTGCCCCGCGGCTACAGAGGCGTGGCGCTGCAGACAAGGGATTAACTAGCAAGCAGGGAGATACGTGGTTGCCACGAAGTGGAATCCCGCCAGCCTAGCCCGCACTGACCCCCGGGCTGAGTACGGGATTTCAGACGGGGAAGGAAGCGGTACAGTTCTATTCACCACAAGGGAAACAAAACAATAGAGTGCCGGGGTTCCCAATAGCCACCCTCCACACCCAACAAACGGCAGGCCCAGAGTACAGTTTGAACTGCCGAGAACCATCACTCAGGGGAATCTGGTCTAGCAGGAGAAACCAAGACTAGCAGGAGAAACCAGGAGACTAGAGGCAAGGCCCTCGCGACTGAGCAGCTGTAAACTGCAGGCCCGCCGGCGACAGCTCACCCACTGCCCGCGTAACTGGGCAGTAGGAGAACGCCCACCCGCTGGCGACTGATCACCTGCTCGCAGCCTGTGATACTGGGCGGCTGGAGACTGCCCGCCTGCCGCGACAGGGAGCTGAAACCAAACAGAGACAGTCCAGTCACACACCCCCATTAGGGCACCACGGCAAGGAGACTGGGGCCCGTCATAGCAGAGTAGTGTCGTCACTGGAGCTCGGACGTCGGAATTCCTTCCCAGCGGAATCCAAGTTAGCAGGCATAGTTTAACAACACAAAGGAGAGACATCAGAGTAATACAGAAACAAAACAAATCTACAGAAGAGAGCAGAAACACGACAATCAAAAAGAGCTGGAAAGTAACGTGGACAACATGAGAAAACAAGGGAAAAAAGGATTACAAACAATGCAAGACAACCCAATTCTACAGGAGGACATAGAAACATCAGAAACAGGGATAGCGAAAGAACTCAAGGCATACCTAACTCGAATGGAAAGGAATATTAGAGAAGACATGAGACAGCAAGTCCAAGAAATAAAAGTATATTTTGAAAATGAATTAAACAAACAAATTCAAATGGCAAAGAATGAGCTCTACCAGGAGATAGAGATCTTAAAAAAAAATCAAACAATTATCCTAGAATTACAGGAAACTATAAACCAAATTAAAAACTCAAACAAGAATATTACAAATAGACTTGATCAAGTAGAAGTCAGAACATCAGATAATGAAGACAAGGTTTATCAACTTGAAAAGAATATAGTCAACAAAGAAAAGATGCTTAAATCCCACGAGCAATCTATTCAAGAGATATGGGATGTCATAAAAAAACCAAATCTGAGAGTCATAGGGATAGAAGAAGGCACAGAGTTTCAAACCAAAGGAATGGACAGCATATTAAATGAAATAATTCTAGAAAACTTCCCAGAGATGAAAGATGGAATGGATTGCCAAATCCTGGAAGCCTACAGGACCCCAAACATCCAAAACCATAATAGACCAACCCCAAGACATATAATTATGAAGATAGCCAACGTACAGAACAAGGAGAGAATATTAAAAGCTACGACAGAAAAGAGGCAGATTACTTTCAGGGGTAAACCAATTAGGTTAACGACCGATTTCTCATCACAAACTTTGAAAGCGAGAAGATCCTGGAATAACGTATTTCAAACGCTGAAAAATAATGGATTCCAACCAAGAATACTATATCCAGCAAAATTGAGCTTCAAATTTGACAATGAAATTAAAATCTTTCACGATAAACAAAAGCTAAAAGAATTTGCAGCAAGAAAACCAGCTCTGCAAAGCATTTTGAACAAAACACTACAAGAAGAGGAATGGAAAAATAGTGCCCAAAACTAACAGCAGGAGGTATCTCAGTAAAGGGGGAGAAGAATAACCAAAAGGCAAAACTAGCCAAACTAAAATAAATAAATAAAGAAGCATGACTGGAAGTACAAATCATATCTCAATTGTAACCTTAAATGTTAATGGCCTAAACTCACCAATTAAGAGACATAGGCTAGTAACCTGGATCAAGAAAACAAATCCAACAATATGCTGCCTTCAGGAGACTCATATGATAGGAAAAGACATACACAGGCTGAAAGTAAAAGGTTGGGAAAAATCATACCACTCACATGGCCCTCGGAAGCAAGCAGGAGTGGCCATACTCGTATCGAATAAAATCAACTTCAAACCTAAGTTAATCAAGAAGGATAAAGAAGGTCACTATATACTGTTAAAAGGAACCATCCACCAACAAGACATAACAATCATCAATTTGTATGCTCCAAACAATGGAGCTGCAACGTTCATAAAACAAACTCTCCTCAAGTTCAAGAGTCAAATAGACCACAACACAATAATTATGGGTGACTTCAACACACCGCTCTCGCCATTAGACAGATCCTCTAGACAAAAGCTGAATAAAGAAACTATAGAACTCAACAGCACAATCAATAACCTAGACTTAACCGACATATATAGAATATATCAACCATCATCAAGTGGGTATACGTTCTTCTCAGCAGCACATGGATCCTACTCAAAGATAGACCATGTATTATGCCATAAGGCAACTCTTAGTAAATATAAAGGTGTGGAGATAATACCATGCACCATATCTGATCATAATGGAATGAAATTGGAAATCAATGATAAAAGAAGGAAGGAAAAATCCTACATAACATGGAAAATGAACAATAAGTTATTGAATGATCAATGGGTTATAGAAGACATAAAGGAGGAAATTAAAAAATTCTTAGAATCAAATGATAACACAGACACAACATACCGGAATCTATGGGACACAATGAAAGCAGTTTTAAGAGGGAAATTCATTTCTTGGAGTTCTTACCTCAAAAAAAGAAAAAACCAACAAATAAATGAACTCACGCAACACCTCAAAAACCTAGAAAAGGAAGAGCAAAACAACAGCAAATGTAGTAGAAGACAAGAAATAATTAAAATTAGAGCAGAAATCAACGAAATTGAAACAAAAGAAACCATTGAAAAAATTGATAAAACTAAAAGTTGGTTCTTTGAAAAAATAAATAAGATAGACAAGCCTTTAGCCATGCTAACAAAAAGAAGAAGAGAGAGAACTCAAATTACTAACATACGGGATGAAAAAGGCAATATCACAACAGACACTACAGAAATACAGAAGATAATTAGAAAGTATTTTGAAACCCTATATTCCAATAAAATAGAAGATAAGGAAGATATAGATAAATTTCTTAAGGCATATGATTTGCCCAGATTGAGACAGGAAGACACACACAATTTAAACAGACCAATAACAAAAGAAGAAATAGAAGAAGCCATCAAAAGACTACCAACCAAGAAAAGCCCTGGACCGGATGGGTATACAGCGGAGTTCTACAAAACCTTCAAAGAAGAATTAATACCAATACTTTTCAAGCTATTTGAAGAAATAGAAAAAGAAGGAGCTCTTCCAAACTCATTCTATGAGGCCAACATCACTTTGATCCCAAAACCAGACAAAGATACTTCAAAGAAAGAAAACTACAGACCAATATCCCTAATGAACTTGGATGCAAAAATTCTCAATAAAATTCTGGCGAATCGAATACAAAAACATATTAGAAAACTTGTGCACCATGATCAAGTAGGATTCATTCCTGGGATGCAAGGATGGTTCAATATACGGAAATCAATAAATGCTATTCACCACATCAATAGACTTAAAGACAAGAACCACATGATCATCTCGATGGATGCAGAAAAAGCATTTGACAAAGTACAGCATCCCTTTATGTTCAAAACATTAGAAAAACTAGGGATAACAGGAACTTACCTCAACATTGTAAAAGCTATTTATGCTAAACCTCAGGCTAGCATCATCCTGAACAGAGAAAAACTGAAGGCATTTCCTCTAAAATCTGGAACAAGACAGGGATGCCCTCTATCACCACTTCTATTCAATTTAGTTCTCGAAGTACTAGCCAGAGCAATTAGACAGACGAAAGAAATTAAAGGCATAAAAATAGGAAAAGAAGAAATTAAACTATCACTATTTGCAGATGACATGATAATATACTTAACAGACCCAAAAGAGTCTACAAAGAAGCTGCTAGAGTTAATAAATGAATTCAGCAAAGTGGCAGGTTATAAAATCAACACGCATAAATCAAAGGCATTCCTGTATATCAGCAACAAAACCTCTGAAATGGAAATAAGGAAAACCACTCCATTCACAATATCCTCAAAGAAAATAAGATACTTGGGAATCAACCTAACAAAAGAGGTGAAAGATTTATACAATGAAAACTACAGAACCCTAAAGAGAGAGAGAGATAGAAGAAGATCTCAGAAGATGGAAAAATGTACCCTGTTCATGGATAGGCAGAACTAACATCATCAAAATGGCGATATTACCCAAAGTTCTCTACAGGTTTAATGCAATGCCAATCAAAATTCCAATGGCATATCTTGAAGAAATAGACAAAGCAATCATGAAATTCATATGGAAAAACAAAAGACCCAGAATAGCAAAAGCAATTCTAAGCAGGAAGTGTGAATCTGGAGGTATAGCGATACCCGAGGTCAAACTGTACTACAAAGCAATAGTAACAAAAACAGCATGGTACTGGTACCAAAACAGGCAGGTGGACCAATGGTACAGAATAGAAGACACAGAGACTAATCCACAAAGTTACAACTATCTTATATTTGATAAAGGGGCTAAAAGCATGCAATGGAGGAAGGATAGCATCTTCAACAAATGGTGCTGGGAAAATTGGAAATCCGTATGCAACAAAATGAAATTGAATCCCTTTCTCTCGCCATCCACAAAAATTAACTCAAAATGGATCAGGGAGCTAGATATCAAATCAGAGACACTGCGTCTGATAGAAGAAAAAGTTGGATACGATTTACATATTGTGGGGTCGGGCTCCAAATTCCTTAATAGGACACCCATAGCCCAAGAGTTAACAACAAGAATAAACAAATGGGACTTACTTAAACTAAAAAGTTTTTTTCTCAGCAAGAGAAACAATAAAAGAGGTAAATAGAGAGCCTACATCCTGGGAACAAATTTTTACCCCCCACACCTCCGATAGAGCCCTAATATCCAGAATGTACAAAGAACTCAAAAAATTAAACAATAAGATAACAAATAACCCAATTAACAAATGGGCCAAGGACCTGAACAGACACTTCTCAGAGGAGGACATACAATCAATCAACAAGTACATGAAAAAATGCTCACCATCTCTAGCAATCAGAGAAATGCAAATCAAAACCACCCTAAGATACCATCTCACTCCAGTAAGATTGGCAGCCATTATGAAGTCAAACAACAATAAGTGTTGGCGGGGATGTGGGGAAAAGGGTACACTTGTACACTGCTGGTGGGGCTGCAAAATGGTGAGGCCAATTTGGAAAGCAGTATGGAGATTCCTGGGAAAGCTGGGAATGGATCCACCATTTGACCAAGCTACCGCCCTTCTCGGACTATTCCCTGAGGACCTTAAAAAAGCGCTCTATAGGGATACGGCTGCATCAATGATTATAGCGGCACAATTCACAATAGCTAGACTGTGGAACCAACCTAGATGCCCCTCAATAGATGAATGGATAAAAAAAATGTGGCATATATACACAATGGAGTATTATGCAGCACTAAGAAATGACAAAATCATAGAATTTGCAGGGAAATGGATGGCATTAGAACAGATTATGCTAAGTGAAGCTAGCCAAGCCCTAAAAAACAAATGCCAAATGTCTGCTTTGATATAATGAGAACAACTAAGAACAGAACAGGAAGGAAGAGCATGAGGAAAAGACTACAGTAAACAAAGACGAATGGGGGGAGAGAAACGGGGAGAGAAGGGAAAGCACATGGAAATGGTAGGAGACCTTCAATGATACATAAAATTATAAGAGGTTATGAGGGGCAAGGGGGAAGGAAAAAGAGGGAGAGAAGTGAACAACAGCAGGGGAGGTAGAGAGGGAAGATGGGAGGGGAGGGGAAGGGAGGGGGGATAGTAGGGGATAGGAAAGGTAGCAGAATACAACAGTCACTAATATGGCATTATGTAAAAATGCGAATATGTAACAGATGTGATTCTGCAATTTGTATTTGGGGTGAAAATGGGAGTTCAAAACACAATTTGAGTCAAATGTATGAAAGATGATATATCATGAACTATGTAATGCTTTAAATAATCAATAAAAAAACAACTATCTATTAGGACTTGTTAAAAACTTATTACAAATGGACAGAACATTTAACAAAGTCCATATTTTATTCAGTTTTATGCCGTTGCTTATAAGATGCAGCTTATTTTATACACAGCTAAGAAAAATTTTAATCAAATGATAAAATGTCTTCTTATCACTTAAACCTTTTAACTACAAATTCTAAAAAGATGTTTTAGATGTACTTAAACATAAATTGTGGTAATATGTGTCTTGTGTCTACATAAAAAGATGTATTTACTTTATGATATTCTTAAAATATCTGCACATTCAGAACATGAGTCTTCTTCATCACTCTTTGTGTTAGTCATTAATATCCAGGTTTTCTTATGTGAAATTGTCCTCTATACCAGAAGAACACGGGTAATGTACCATTTCTTTAAAAACTCCTTATAGAAATTTAAAGCTAGTAATGCTGATAAACCACTAAAAATTGAATTATCAAAGAAAGAAAATAATACCATTTATAATGGCATTGAAAATAATAAATAATTAAGAATAAATTCAACCAAGGACATGAGAGATCTTTACACTAAAAATGGTTACATGTTTATGAAAGAATCTGAGGAGGATGTATTGGTCATTTTTCTCCTGCTATGATAAGTACCCAAGACAATCAACGTATCCAGAAAAACAATCTATTTTGACTCAGTTTGGGAGGTTCCAGTCCATGACCAGTTGGCCTTGTCACTAAGCATGTGGTGGGACAACAATCATGCTGGGGAGCACAAATCAGAGCAAAACTATTGCCTGATGGCTCTGGAGCAAAACAGAGAAAGAAGAGGCTGGGCTCCCACTATCTCTTCAATAGCATGACCCCACTGGCCTGAGGACTGCTCAAGAGGCCCTACTTCTTAAAGGTTCCATGACTTCCCAAGAGAGATCCCAATTGAGATTCCCAGTCTCCCTGGGAATCAAGTTTTTAGCACATGGGCCTGAGGGGACCATTTTAATTCCCAATTATAGTAATACCCATGAATGGAAAAGTGTTCATTGGATTGGATTTAAAGAATCAATATGTTAAAATGCTCATACTATATAAAACAACCTACAGATCAAATGCATAACCTTTCAAAATACCAAAGGCATTTTTTCACAGAAATAGAAACACAATTCTTAACATTTGAATGAAGCAGAAAAGTGTTTGCATAGCCAAATCAATCCTGAGGGGAAAAAATGTAACTGAAGGAATCACACTTTTGGACTTCAAACTACCTCATTAAGTTATAGTCATCAAAACACTATGGCATTATGTAAAAATAAATAGACATAAGGAACAAAAGAGAATATTCAGAAACAAATCCACACATACATTTTAATCAATGATAAAATGTCTTCTTATCACTTAAACCTTTTAATTAAGTATCACTGACAGGTATCATTAATAAGGATTAACATAATTTGTTGAGGTCACCAAGAATTTACACTGGGAAAAGGTAGTCAAAAAATGGTGTGGATAAAACTGGATATTCAAATGAAAAATAATGAAATTGAACACTTATCATATACTATGCACAAAAATAAGCTCAGAAAGAATTATAGACATGCACATAAGATCTAAATCTGTAAAACTCCTGGAAGAAGATATAAGGAAGAAAATTTCTTAACATTGGTTTAAACAATAATTTTTTGGATATTATCCACAAAACACAGACAGTAAAAGTAAAAATAAACTAATGAGACAAAAACAAACTGAAAGTTTTCTACACAGCAAAGGGAATAATCAACAAAATGAATGTATAACCTAGAAAATGGGAGAAAATGTTTACAAATTATATATTTGATAAGGGATTAATACCCAAAAGACAAAAGGGACACATACAACTGAATAGCAAAAAATAAGGGAAAAACAGCCCGATTAAAAGAAAATGCAAAGACTTAAATAGACTTTTTTTTTCCAAAGAAAATATCTAAATGGGTTTTAGGTACATGAAGAGGTGCTCAACCTCAGTAACCACCAGGGAAATGCAAATGAAAACCTCAATGAGCAATTGATCACCTTACAGGTGTTAGCATGGCAATTATCCAAAAGGTAAGAGAAAATGAATGTTGGTGAGAGTGTGGACAAAAGAAAAACCCATATGCTGATGGTGGGAATGTAAAATGGTCCAGTAATTACAGAAAAAAGTCCAGAAATTATCAATAAATTAAAAATGAAACAACCACCTGATGCAGCAATCACATTTCTGGATATATATTTAGGAGAGGAAATAAGTATCTTGCACAGTAATCTGTACTTCATGTTCAATTGAAGTTTTCACAATAGCAGCTATATCTTTAGGCAGATGAGTAGATAAAGAAAATGCAGTATATACCTGTATGTGTACAATAATATATCATTTAGCCTTAAAAATGGAGATCTTGCTGTTTTCAAAAATATGAATGAACATAGAGGACATTATTCTAACTGATACAAAGACAAATATTGCATCATTTCACTTTTATGTGAAATCTAAAAAAGCAGAACTCATGGAATAGTGCTTGCTAGGGGTGAAATGGGGAGATATTGGGCAAGAGGTATAGACTTTAGATTGCAAGGTGAATGAGTTTTAAGAAGCTACACTACATTACAGTGAATGCAGTGAATAATAATATATTGTATATTTGGAATTTGAGTGTTCTTACTGTAAAAAGTCTGTAATTATATGATGTGACAGATGCATTAACTAATGTGATTGTAGTAATCATTCCATAATGTACATATACATTATGTATATGTATATAATGTATATGTATCATGTCATATACTTTAAATTTACACAAATTTGCCAATTTTACTTGTATGAAATTTAAAAAAGTAATAATGGAAGTCCACAAAATCCAAAAAAGTAGAAAATTATGACCAAAGCAATTAAAGGAAGAAAATAATAAAGAACAGAAATTAATGACTTTGATTAATTAATTCCAGAGGCTCAGCAGGCTTAGGCAAGAGGGTCACAAGTTTAAGACCAGTCTCAGCAATTTAGCAAGGCCCTGAGCAACTTTCTTTAAACAAGAAAACAAACAAAGGGCTGATGAAGTACAAGCCAGAAACAAAAAGATAAATATTGTATAACTTCACTTTTATGTGCAATCTAAAAAAGCAGAACAGTGGTAAAGTGCCCATGGATTCAGTCACTGAAACCACCTCCACACACACACACACCAAAATAAAACCAGAATAAGAAAGTTAAATCAACAAATTAAAAATTAGCTGTTTCAGAAGCTCAATCAAATTGAAAAGACTTTATCCAAAATGATGAAGAGAAAAAGAAAAAATGGGGGAGAAAATGATATGAATGAAGAAATATATATAAATATATATTATATATAATATATATATACACACACACATATATAAAAATTTATATATGTATATATAACAGATATCTTAAAAGGATAATAATATATTATGAATCTTATACCAATAAATTTGAAATTCCAAATGAAATGAATGAATTCATTCCAATAAGAAACTAAAGAAGCTCACCCAATAAGGAGGTAACTTGAATAGCAAGTTACCGAATATTTACTATGTTTTCAGAATTTGTAGTTAAAAATCTTCCCCACAGTAAATTCCAGGCATAGATAGAGGTATGCGTGAACTTTATGAAGCATTTAAAGAAGAATTACACCACTTTTACATAAACTGCTTCAGAAAATGGAGGATGAGAGAACATTTTCCAATTTATTTTACGAGGTTTGAGCTACCCAAACCAAAGATATGACAAGGAAAGAAAACTGAAAATAGGCCAATAAGAAAGAGGGCAGGGGGAGAAATAAAGAGAAAAAAGCAGAACAAGAAAAGGAAATGTGGCATGATCCAACATCTTCGCATGAATAATTATTTATGAAATGATTAGGAAACCAAGGTTTCAAAAATATGAAAAGAATAATGCAGCATGAAGAATGGCATTTGTTCCCGGCATATAAGGCTAGTTTATCATCGGAAAATCAAACATTCATTCACCATATCAAAGCAGGAAAGTAGAAAATATATTATCTGAACAGATGCAATGGAATAATTTTTTAAAAGCTAACACCTATTTACAACAACAACAACAAAAATTCACAGCAATCTAAAAGTAGAAGGAAACTTCCTTAATTTTATAGAATTACAGACATCGGCAACTAACAGTGAACTTTGTTCAAAGAATAGCACTTTTTTCGTAATGTGAACCGTAAAAGGTCCTGTAACTTTATCACATCTATGTGACATTGTACAGGAGATCCTAGACAATGTTATAAGGTATGATAAATAAATAAAAATGCATATTGTTTTAAAAAGGAAGAAATTTTCATCTGCAGAGAACAGGCATCTATGAATAAAATCTTAAATAACCTACAAAACACCTTGTTAAAATTACAAATAAGGTTAGAAAAGTCACAGGATGCATGATCAACATGTGAAAATCAATTATGTTTTTACATGCTAGTATCAAACACCTGGAAACTGAAATAAATTTTAAATTTTGCATAGTGTATGATAGAATAGAATGAAAATAAAACACCTAAAGATGACTCTAAGCTGCTATTGCAATATTTTATGCTGAAAACAGAAAACACTGATGAGACAAATTAAAAATTACCTTAATAAATATATTTCAACAAGGTATTTCCACTTTCTTAACATTATTGTTTGTGAAACTAGTTGGTTGATAAGCTCTGAGACTTCTTCATTTCTTTTTTTTCATACTGCTAAGCATACCTCAAGGCATTAAGTACATATATAGAAAAGTGTTTGTTGAATTTAATAGAAATGCAATACTTACCAATATTTTTTCATAGAGCATCTTGCTCAGCAAGTATTGGACTGAGGCAGTTACATTCTACTGCCTTCCTTTTTGAAATATATTTAATTTTCCAGGCAAATGCTTGAGATAAAAAGTGAAGTGCACTCATGTGGAATTTTGGCATATATTGGACACTAATTTCTTTGCTTAATATCTTCCAATGCATCTTCATTATCTTAATAAAATTTACTTTATTCAGGTTTGGTGGTGCAAGCCTATAATCCCAGTGCCTCCTGAGGCTGAGTCAGAAGGACCACGAGTTCAAAGCCAGCACTGGCAAAAGTGAGATGCTAAACAACTCACTTAGAGTTGCTTAGAGACCCTGTCTCTAAATAAAATATAAAATAGGGCTGAAGATGAGGCTCAGTGGTAAAGTGCCCCTGAGTTCAACCCCTGGTACCCCAAAATTTTTTTAAATTACTTTATATATGTAAAATTCCTCCTTGTAATGTTTCTGTGTCCAGTTTTCCACATCTACAAAAACTACTCATTTTATAGAAGGTTCATAATCCTCATAATGCCTACCATTACAGTTGTAAATATGAAATGATAAAACCCTCAGATCAGTGTTTGTGGCACATGATAAGGACTATATATGTTAGTGGTGATAACTATGTTCCAAACTTACAGCTCAACCTCCAATCTGATCCTAAAAACCTCTTATTACTTTGGTCATGCTGTTCTATCCAACTTTTCCCACCTGATTTACTCATACTTTGATTGAGCATTTTGTGCTTGGGAAAGCCATTTCCAGATCTGCTTCTTACTATACCTTCATAGAGAAGGAATTTTTCTCCTGCAGTAACAATGATTAGCATAATATTTTCTGTGTTTGTTTTTCTATCTAACCCTTCCCGATGAATAAGTTCCTTGAAGTCTTTGGTTATACCCTGTAACCACTGTATTTTAACCCCCTAGAATTTGACATTTGGCTTCTAATAGATACTCATATACATGTTTACATATATGGACAGAATCAAGAGCATTTTGTTTTGTTTTGTTTTGGTGTCGGGGATTAATCTCAGTATCACTCAACCACTGATCCACATCCCAGCCCTATTTTGTATTTTTATTTAGAGACAGGGTCCCACTGAGTTGCTCAGTGACTCGCTGTTGCTGAGGCTGGCTTTGAACTCATGACCCGCTTGTCTCAGCCTCGTGAGCTGCTGAGATTACAAGCGCTACCTCCCCTGGCTCCCAAGTATTATTAACACAAAACAAAAATTTGTTCAAGAAAGCCATAGAAAAGATAAATACCATGCTACTTTATATTTTATGAATTAAAGCTTCAAAACAGGGGCTGCCAATGCAGGTATATATCAGAATTTTAAAAAATGCAACACAAATTAAAAACTACAGATAACTGGGCCTTGCTGCAAATCTACTACAATAGAAACTCTGGACACTGATATTTAAAAGCAAATGCCGCACTATTTTTCCAACATGATTAATAATATCTACACTGAAATGAACTTTCCTTCTGTGGCTTGAAAGTTTCTATGCTTTCACCCTTCCTAGCAGTGACACAAAACTGTTTTTAGGGAAAAAAAAAGTTTTAGGATAATATGCTATTGCAGATTTTTAATTGAGACTATTCCATCAGTGACTTGGTAGAGCTATGTAAACATATTCTGAATATTTCCTCTTTTAAAATTCTACTAGTTTAAAAGAATAATTTTCCTTTCTTCCTAACAATTACCATTTTATATCCCCCACCACAGCCCCTTAAAGTAAGTTTAAAGGATTTCCAGATTTGAAATGTGCCCCTGCTATGAACTACTCCAAAGTAAAAGGAACCAAGTGAATTCAGGTGATTTCTTACAGCGTAATTGCCTTTTTTTTCTTACGAATAAAATGGTCTCTCATGCCTCTTTCCCTGGCTTGTCCATATAACACAGGCAACTGTGTCAACATTTAGCAAGCCCAAATGAATGCCAGACACCAAGGTGCACATAATAAATGTTTCTGTATTCCATACCATCTTATAAATGTTTCAGTGCTCAATGTGCATATTAAAATGCCTATGTTCCTTTCTCAACAATGACATGTGTTGAAAAGTGGGTAAATACTGAATATCTGTTATGTATGTTGGCAAATGATAAAACATTAAGTAGACTGCTCTAAGTGAAATCTAATGAAAAGACCATTTCACACCAAGTTCTTTCTTCCATTAGCAAGCTCTAGCCCTCCCTCCGAAAAGATATGACCTCTGGGTGGGAAAAGAAAAACATCACAGTTGGAATACAGTAGTAAAAAGAATCTGTAAAAAAAAATAGGGAGACTGAGGGCATTCATTATAAAATTTGGATGTAAATGGTACTTTTCCCCCTTCAGTTTTAATTAGAGAATGTGTATATACAATTGACAATAAACAGACTCCAGTCGTAAAAAATAATTCAGTGGTATACAGAACCATTTATATGGATGGTAAAGTTTGTATTTCGGAGTGGTAAGGATTCTAGTTTTAAAAAATATCAACCAATGCAAGAATGTATAAAACAGAAGGTGGAATTCCTTCCTTGGGACAATATAATGTTGAGACTGAGCATACTTTTCCAGAATTGTGTATGTGTGTGTGTCTGTGTGTGCATGAGGTGCCCCATATAGAAATTCTAATGGCTTCCATAAATTTGGTGCAGCCTTTTTGCCAGTGTGTAATGGAGATATTCACATCACTGAAAGGAGAATAGAGATGCTCCTAATTGCCTATCACATTACTTTTGGAGCTAAATGGATGTTACATTATTCAGGATTAAGGGATACATTTCCAAAGCACCAAGCAAGATGGATGTTTCAGAATCCCTTCATTGGCTCCAAAAGCTGCTCATTGTTTCCCTTTCACTGCTATATCATTGCCTCTGTGAAGGATACCTTGGGTGCAAGAGGCTGTTTGCAGGACAATTTTTGCCACAAAAAAGGGATTAATTTTTTTCTGCCATTTTCCATTTTCATCACCAATTTCCAACTGTCATGAAAGTGAGCTCTGTTTTTACACGACATTCCACTCTTATTACCATCTTCATCCCAAGAATGAAAGTCTGTAATGAGAGCAAAGCCGTAGCTGGCATCTGAGGGCTGTTATAATTCACTCTCATGACAAAGATAGTAATGAGAAATGACAGTGGCACAAAATGAATCCTTTCCGATCCCAGCCCCTCGGATGATAATGAAAACAGAAGATGGCACCAACTTTATTCATCTTCATGACACTTATTGTGACAGGATTGAAAGCTGCAGCAACAAACCCATCTGAGGTTACAATTTCCCAGTCTCATCCCCATTGTGTGTGTGTGTGTGTGTGTGTGTGTGTGTGTGTGTGGTGTGTTTTAAACTCCACACCACCATTTCCCCTGGGAACTCAGTTATGGGGAGGCTTTCAGAGGCCACAGAATTTTCTTTACTGTCCACAACTGAATGCTTTCCAGAGAGGATGAAATGCTTCCAGCTCCTAAAATTATGTGCTTTCTTTTTATTATAAAATTAGGTTAGTAGTGCCTCTAAGAGAAGCAATGGGAAAGAGAAAGAGGAGAATATAGAAACAAAGTCACATTTTGAAGAACTAAATCAATTCTCTGACTTTCCTGAAAAGTGCAAATTTAAGAAGAATATACAAGAAATGTAGGGTCTTATCCAAACTTGAATATTTTCTGAATTCCCTCCTATCCCACTCCTGTCCTCTTCTCTGCCCCCTATCTTCTCTCTCTCTCTCTCTCTCTCTCTCTCTCTCTCTCTCTCTCTCTCTCTCTCTTTCACTCTCCAAGTTACGATTATATCTTCATAAAATATGAAAAGGAATTTAGAGCTCAGTTGGTCTAATTTTCTCATTTTATAGATGAGAAAAAAAGAGACTTAAGAAAGTGAAGGCCCTTAACCACAACCTCCCAGAGAGTACCACAAAAATCCCAAATTCACAATGTTTCTATTTGATTATTCTAAGATATACATTTGAAAATGCACAAGGAAAAGATAGTGTAGGATACATGAATGATGCTCCAATTCTTGGCTGCCTCTCAATGAAGGGAAGGTAGTATTCTTTCAAGGAATTTATTTTGGAGTCACAAGACACTTTGCTTTGTTATCTCCCCTGTCTGGGCCTTGGGACAATCATCTTTCTGAGTTTCAGTATCCTCCACTATAAAACAAGTTTACTGAAGTATAACTAGCAGACCAAGTAAGCCATCTTCAATAGGGTAAATAAAGTAATCATTCATTCTTTTCTGTCCCTACTGACTTCAAATATGATTTTGGGTCTAATCAGAGCTTATAGAGTCCAAAAGTACGGAAAGCTGTTGTTCCTATTTTAATCTGTCCTTGAAATCTCTTCTGTGCCTCATCTTAACTCTTCGGTGGCTAGGAGCTAAGAAAGTGCAAAGTGTGTTTCCTAGGACACAGCTCCCCTTACTGGGTAGCTCTGAACCCCACCTTTCTTGACATAAACCATGCACCCTTAAGACTTCTTAAACTCACCCTCCCTACTGGCAATAAATCAAAATGGTCCTCCATTTTTCCTCTTGGCAGGCACCTTTCCCGAGTCATTTTAAAAGTATTCAGGGCAACCTACTTGTCTGGGTACTCTGGGTGATTCCTGTGAAAATTCATTCATCTTTCCTTGACATGCTTTGCAAGTGAGGCTCATTCACTCCATTCCTTATCTGTGTCCTGCCTTTATGTCCATTCTCTAGACCCTCCTGCTCCTGAATTCAGGATCTTTTAGGCAAGAAACAAGCACCATTCTCTCAGGCTCCACAAAGTTGTGAACACATGCCAAACTGGAGGTGTGTTGTATAAAAGCATGGACAGATGTATGTGCTTTTGTAACTGACAAGCATCTATCTAGGGATTGGATGCCTGTTAGGAAAAAGTCAATCTCATGTTTTGACACACGTTCCAGTCTCTGAGTGGTTATTGAGAAGCTTCCCCCATGTGACAAAAGAGAAAAGGGTATGTGATAGTCATATATGTATTTACTAAATCTCTTCATCAAATTTGCTCTCAAAGCAATCTCTAAATTTGTCTTCAAATTGGCCCTTGGGAGTGAGGATAGCTAGACGAACTTGTGCACTTGAGGATGAGTCTGTTCCTCCCTTAGATAATCAACAATACCTCTCCTTCCATCATCTCAACTTTCAGACTGTGATGAAACTCGGAGAAAGACCCCAAAAATCTCATTGTATCATTTTCATATTGTGGTAACTAACTTCTTTTGTATTTCTTTAAATGCTGGTACAACTTTCCACTATGAGATAACTAATGTGTGGGTAGAAAAAGAGCCTTCCTCTATAGAATAACAGGAAATCAACTGTTCTATTTACATCAAAAATGGAAAATATCATGAAGTGAGAATGTATGCCACAACACACTGCAGTTTTCAAGCAGTCAGAATAACCTAGAGTCCCAGAGCTTGTGGAGCTTCATATGCCTGATAATTTCTGTCACTTTAGAGAACTCAACCACAATCTTCTTCATAGGTCCTCTACATTGAGGATCTGGGAGAACATCATTCCAATTTGAGTTGGCCACAGCTCTTGTTCTTGGAAACTAGCTCTCTTGTAAATACCTCTGGTACTCTGAGATATCCAGATGTACACAATGAAGCATTCATGTTTCCAGTGGCAGCCAGGGATCCAACAGGGGTACTTGAGCTGAATATTTTGCAGACCCCTCAGGACAGCACACTAAGATTTTTTCCAAATGTTTGGTAAGGTCCCAGGCTCACTTATTGGTTTTGAGGGGTTTATTTTTGCAAAAAAAAACAAAAAACAAAAAACATTCTTTTACACTTTCCTCTCATTACTTTCAGGCAAATGAAGAGAACATTCTATTAAACAACAATAATTTTTGATGGGAACAGCAATACCCTAGATTTTTACTTTGCCTCCTTCACTTACTAATAGAACATACACCATGGCAACTTTTATTTTGAGACCTAATGTATGCAAGGCTTTGTGCTCTGTAAACTTGGAGAAGTTATTTTCTTTCTTTAGGATTTTGTTGACTTGTCTGTAATATGAGAGAGATTGGAATTAGATGCTCTGTTTGTAACCTATCCTGAGGATTTCTTTTATTCTGTTGAGACAGTGAACAACACTCAGGAGAAAGAAGAAATAGCAAAGCGAATTCGAAGAGGTACTCAGAGTCCTTCTATGTAGTCAGATGGAGAATCTCCACTTAGATCATTTCACGTATTAAGATTTTATACATTTATTTTGGGGGAAAGAAAGTGTTTAACTTCATCCAAAATCACTGGCTTAAAACTTCCTTTTGGCACTACTTATCTATGAATCTATGAAATAATCCAAGATTACAAAGCCCAGAGCAGCAAAGGTTGGGACACATTCCTTTCCATGGCATGGTGTGAAGTTGAAGTTTTCATACCATATGAAAACTCACTTGATATTACCTGCTCAATGTTTTTAAGTAAGAAAATGATATTATACTATTAATTGGTCCTAGCATACTCATTCCAGGCAAGAAAAGATTATATTTAGGATATCTATCATGTGACCTTGAAAACTGGCATAAACTTGCCAAAAAGGCAAACTATTCTTCAAGCCTTACTACAGAAATACAGAGAAGAAATATGCCGCTATGTAACTGTACAACTGTCATGTTCTCCATGGAAACTGTGTCTGTGGTTCCTGATCCTAGAACATTTAAGAATAGGATATTTTTGTGCAATTGATGTCTATAAGAAAAGTAAGTTTATTTTAGCTTAAGGATAACTGAATATTTTTCCAGTCATGCATGCAAAATATGAAAACTACACTAACTTAAAAATGCTATGGATATTTTCCATATGTATTCAAACCATACAAGCTTAATGTTGAAGAACAATATCAGGAAGAACATAGAGTAAATGCACGTAAAAAAATATTTGATTCTGTCTCTATTTCTAAATCTGTTTTGGAATCAAGCAAAAAAAAACATATACAAGAAAAATATTTTATATTAGTTTTTAATTTTCATAATTTTTCCATTTGTAGTCTAGTAGATAGGCTAGAGGCTACATATGAGATCTACACATATTTTGATAAATTAATCTTACTTTTGGCCGCACAGGCATTTCTAAGATTTAAAAGATGGTTTGAAAATTGCATTCCTCGTGACTTAGAGTGAAATCACAATTACTCCTTTGTCTTCCTGCTTGGGTAAATGCTGTGTTCTCACCACATTGGGATTGCTATAAGAAGTCAAACTCAAGAAAAATGCATATACAGAAACTTGCTGGCAATTACATAGCCTGACATTCATGCAAAATGCAATTAAAAGGTTTGAATTGTACAGGTGCTAAAAAGAAGGCTATTGCAAAATAAGCAAGGCATAATGTCAGAAAACCCAGTGTGGTTATTAACATGTTATGATCTTAATTATGACATTCCACTGTTATAATTCTAGGTCTAATGCTAAGGATAGGAGATTATAAAAGTAGGTTGCCAAAATCTTTATCAAAGAGATGTTTTAACATCATTTTTAAAGGAAATGTATTGTTTAATTATAAAGGTAATACAACTATGATCTAAGAAACATGTAAAATGGTGAAAAGAAAAATAATCGCCTATTATTCTAGCATTCAAACTACTACTGTTATAATTTTGGAATTTCCTTCCAGGCTTTCTTCATATGCTTTTATTAATCATTATTTTTTATAATTTTTTTAATTGATTATTTAAAGCATTACATAGCTCATGATATATCATCTTTCATACATTTGACTCAAATTGTGTTTTGAACTCCCATTTTCACCCCAAATACAGATTGCAGAATCACATCTGTTACATATTCACATTTTTACATAATGCCATATTAGTGACTGTTGTATTCTGCTACCTTTCCTATCCCCTACTATCCCCCCTCCCCTCCCCTCCCCTCCCATCTTCCCTCTCTACCTCCCCTGCTGTTGTTCAATTCTCTCCCTTTTTTTCCCTCCCCCTTGCCCCTCATAACCTCTTATAATTCTATGTATCATTGAAGGTCTCCTACTATTTCCATGTGCTTTCCCTTCTCTCTCCGTTTCTCTCCCCCCATTCGTCTTTGTTTACTGTAGTCTTTTCCTCATGCTCTTCCTTCCTGTTCTGTTCTTAGTTGTTCTCTTTATATCAAAGCAGACATTTGGCATTTGTTTTTTAGGGCTTGGCTAGCTTCGCTTAGCATAATCTGCTCTAATGCCATCCATTTCCCTGCAAATTCTATGATTTTGTCATTTCTTAGTGCTGCATAATACTCCATTGTGTATAGATGCCACATTTTTTTTATCCATTCATCTATTGAGGGGCATCTAGATTGGTTCCACAGTCTAGCTATTGTGAATTGTGCCGCTATAATCATTGATGCAGCCGTATCCCTATAGAGCGCTTTTTTAAGGTCCTCAGGGAATAGTCCGAGAAGTGCGATAGCTGGGTCAAATGGTGGATCCCTTCCCAGCTTTCCCAGGAATCTCCATACTGCTTTCCAAATTGGCCTCACCATTTTGCAGCCCCACCAGCAGTGTACAAGTGTACCCTTTTCTCCACATCCCCGCCAACACTTATTGTTGTTTGACTTCATAATGGCTGCCAATCTTACTGGAGTGAGATGGTATCTTAGGGTGGTTTTGATTTGCATTTCTCTGATTGCTAGAGATGGTGAGCATTTTTTCATGTACTTGTTGATTGATTGTATGTCCTCCTCTGAGAAGTGTCTGTTCAGGTCCTTGGCCCATTTGTTAATTGGGTTATTTGTTATATTATTGTTTAATTTTTTGAGTTCTTTGTACATTCTGGATATTAGGGCTCTTTCGGAGGTGTGTGGGGTAAAAATTTGTTCCCAGGATGTAGGCTCTCTATTTACCTCTTTTATTGTTTCTCTTGCTGTGAAAAAACTTTTTTATTTTTTATAATTTGAATGTGTGCAAATCACACTTTATACCCTGCCTTTTCACTTTATGGTATATACATAATAGGGTTATACATTTTCCAAATGCACCTGGTTGATCTCTTAGGCAATTGCCTGGTAAGAGAAAGTGGTCAGCATGGTGAGGAGCCTCAGTCCTGGACCAGAAGGTAATTCCATTTTTCTGTGAGGTTTGAAGCAGCTAGGTCATTTTCATCCCTTGGAACCATTTCATGAGAAATGCTTTGCTTTATGCTGAATACTAAATACAGAACACAGTCTCCATCAATTAAGGCTTGGAATGAGGCCAGACCTAAATCACTGGGGGTGGAATTTTTGCATCTCAGCTTCATGGGGATGGCTGTACAAAGAGACTAGATGATACAAGACACCATAATTGCCGCCCATGGAAGCCAAAGGAGGGCATCTGAATACACAGAGATGAAAGCGACTTCTTTCAAGGACACCTGAAGGCATGTTATGAAACCCAGAGATGCAATAAAATCAAAATTACTTGGAAAACTCACTGTAATGCATAAACCATTCTATGACTGAGTGTGGCTTGAATTTAAATACACACACACACACACACACACACACACACATATATTTAAATACACACACTTCATATATATATATATATATATATATATATATATATATATATATGTGTGTGTGTATGTATGTATATATATATGTGGAGGGGGGAGTTCTGAGAACCCCCTGCAAGTGTGTTCTTCAAGGTAGAAAACAGTAAACATGAAAACCTATGAAATCAACCTCATGTGAAATATATATGGTCACAATCTAGCACACAGTACACATGGGAACCCTACCAAGTAAAGTCTAGGTGACAAAAACAGTCAAAGTCCATTAAAAGTTTCACAAGGGCTGAATCTCTCCAAAAGTTCCAATAGAGTCATTTCATTATTCAGAAACCAAAGCAGATTGAAAGTCAAAGAGCTTTAAAAAATTCTCCTTCTTTGAAAAAAGAAGGAAAGAAAGAAAGAAAAGCATTCTACAACTCAGAATGTTAAAGACACACAAGGATTTGATGCCATAGGGAAAAGGTCCTGCATTTCTGGAAAGTCAGTCGAAAATTCATATCACAATCTTAAAACTCACAGCACTTGAGTCTTATACTTACATTTCTTCAACTATCCCCCACCCCCGCCTCCTCTGGCTACAATTGAAGATTTCACTCTATATTGGTTTTCTGTAGTTTGTTGTACCCACGAAGTATGGTTTTCTTTCTATTTATACTGTGTGGAATCTGTTTATCTTCTCAAATTTGTGGGTTGGTTGTCTTTATAACATCTGGGAAATTCCCGGCCAACATTTCTTCAACAATTGCCTTTTTGCTTGAATAGATTCCCCCCTGCATTTTGCATGTTTCCTATGCTATTTTTTTGGTGTGTGTGTGTGTGTGTGTGTGTGTGTGTGTGCTTTCTCCCCCTTTGCATGGTTGTAGATATTTCCCAGGGTTTTATTTTTTAACTGATTCTTTGATTTTTTGTTTTGCTATTTTTAACCTGCTAATAAATTACTCACTACTTAGTAAATTCTTGATTCTGCCATTATATTTTGTAGTGTAGGGGCAGGGGTTGTGGCTCAGTGGTAGAGCGCTTGCCTAGCATGTGTGAGGCACCGGGTTCGATTCTCAGCACTACATTAAAAAAATAAATAAAGATATATTGTGTCCATCTACAACTAAAAATATTTAAAAAAATATTTTGTAGTGTAAAGTTTCCCTTTGTTTTACCTTTTTCTTTTTTCTTTCTTTTCTTTTTTTTTCTTTTTTTTTTTTTTTTTGAGATTCTAAGTGTTTGCTGAAGCTTCCCATTCTGTGCTCTATTTTCTTAAACTATTTCAATTGTGGTTATTTATTTTCTTGAACTATCTCAGCTGTGGTCATTTTAAAGCTCCTAATAAATAACTTCAGTTTCTGATTCACCTTTGGATCTGCTTCAATTGTTCATTTTTCGTCTGTTTATTTTCAATTACCCAGTGCATTTGAGCATGTTTTTTTATTTTTAATTTGATATTGAGAATAATAGATTTTTTTTTGAACATGAATACTCTCTCAATAATGTCATCTTCTTCCATAAGATTCAGTTTGCTTTGTGGAAGGCAAGTAGAATACTAGAACATCATCTTATTCCTTCATTAATTGATTTTGGTTTTGTTAATAGTTATGATGTTTCTATTTTATCCTTATTATTTTGGAATGGTACTCTGGAACCTCAGTGAAGAACCATGAGTGCTAAGCAGGAGCTTCTGATTTAGTTGAACTTGAACTCTAATAAATCTCTTTCCTTAGCCATAGGCAAGTACCAAAATTTGCTCGGTCTTTCTTCCCAGCTGCTAATTTCTGTTAATTTTCTTGCATGCAAAACTGAGAATCCATGAATATATAGATGAGAATCAGTGGAAATTTGGGGACCCTCTTGAAACTTCTACCTTTTTGGGGTGCTATAATTTGATTTGCACCTTCCATTTCAGTCTCAAACTCTAATTTTGTATCCTCAGCCCTGTAGGTCTCTTGTTTTCTGCTTAGGTTCTGTTCCCTCACATAGCAGAAAAACTCTAAGCACTCAGCAGAAAAACTGGGTAATTGTGAAACTGACCTAGTATTGTTCTTTCCTTACAATGGTGGCAGTCCTTTCTGTCCCTACTTGCTGTGGTTGTATTCCAGGGCCTTCAAAGATTACATTTTATATTTTGTTCAGATTTAATAAATGTAAATGGCAGGAAAGGTTATCTAATAACATCACTCCATTATAATTGAAATCAGAACTCTAATTCTAGAAAATAAATTAATCAAAGGAAATAATTATGGATAGGGCACAAATTTAGTCAATTGAAAAATGTCTATCAGCAATTTTTTTTTTTAATCAGTGAAAACTTGGAAATAACCTACACATTTGACAATATGGGAGGATATACAGTTTGATTCATCTACTACAACAGAATTTCTCACAGCATTAAAGACTCAGCTGAGATAATGAATTTCAAATATGACCAAGCTCTATGTACTTGTGTTTCTTCTAGACACATCTATCCCACAGGTGCACACTACAGGTTAAGGGTTGGACTTAAATTAGTCATAATTACCCTCAAAAAGGTCAATGGGCTGGGGTTGTGGCTGAGCCATGGAGCGCTTGCCTCAAACGTGTGAAACCCTGAGTTCAATCCTCAGCACCACATAAAAATAAATAAACAAAATAAAGATATTGTGCCCATGTATAACTAAACAAATATTTTTTAAAAAACCTCTATTAATGCCTATTTTTGCCTAACTTAAAAGAACAGTATATTCAAGAAGACTGGATGACTTATAGACCTCTATGGGGATGAGAGTCATAGAAATAGAGTCTTCGATGTTAAGAACAGCTTAAAAAATCACACGAAGGGGTCTGGGGATGTGGCTCAAGCGATGCGTGGGGCGCTGGGTTTGATCCTCAGAACCACATAAAAATAAAATTAAAATGTTGTGTCCACCGAAAACTAAAAAATAAATATTAAAAAAATTCTCTCTCTCTCTAAGAAAAAAAAATCACACGAATAAATTCTCTCATGAAGACACCATTTATGACATTTGAGTGAGACATAGTTGCTGGTCTTCTTGATACCACCAGTATCAAATACTGGATGTTATTGCTGGGAACATCATCACTGTTGCTTTAGAAAACTAGAAACAGCTTTGATCACTGTGGCAACCCATTCCTAGGAGATTTTGTAATAGTTCCTTTATGACTATGACTCATTTTGAAACAGGTGAGTCTTTCTAAAACTAACTATTGGCAAGTATTTTATGAAATGGGAGAGCCAGCATGGTTTCCATGGCTATCCATATAATTCAGAGTTATGTGTATGAATTATTTAATATTTGCTTTTCTGAAATACCTGAGACTGACGCTGCAAGGATGCTCACATGCAGTGTTCCTCTCCTGTGTCCTGCCTATTTGAAGGACTGCTTCCTGCAGCTACAATAGTTCCTGCATGATTCTGCATTTAGCTCAATCTTCCTTACTCCTTAAGTTTGCAGGCCAAGCTGCATCCGGGAGTTTTCATATTCTCTACTCAGTCTAGTTTTAGGCAAATTAATTTGGTGAATGGGTCCAGTTTTTCTGAAGTGGGCAACCATGGACACTATCTCTGGGAAGCCTTTTACTTCCCTTCATGACTGTCAACAAATTTAACAGCTTTTACACAAATTTGGGGTATTGTTTTTGTTGTTGTTCACTGACGTACATCTCAAAAGTGTGATCTTACTATATAAGATACTTCTTATATTTTAATAACATTTCATAACATTTTGTTCAACTAATGAATAAATCAAATATTTCCCTAGTTGTTTTGAGATCCTATTTTATTTTTCTGTCTCATTCTCCTGAGGCTATCATGTGACTTCCTAGAGGGAAATAATCTCAATCAGCAATCTTTATTATTTTTAGAACAACTAAAATAGATAAATAAATAGATAATAAATGTTTATTGTGATATGCAATAACAATATTAAACTGTTCTCTGAAGAATAAGCCTGGAGGGAACAACATATATACCTCTAATCAAAAATTAATAGGAGTGATTATTTAATAATCCTTTTCTTTCTTTTTTTTTTTTAATCCATCCTTAGGAGGAAAAGAAAATAGGCTTCAAATATTCTCTCAAATATTTTGATTGGAGGTGTATATCATCAACTAGTGAGATTATGATGATTATAAATCAAATACAAAATTTTTGTACTCTGAACAAATAAGGACTTGAGGGTATCTGTATTTTGGGGATATGCCCTTACTTTATATAACAAATTGTAAGAATAAAATCATTGTGGAATGATCTGGAGACTGCTTTCTTTGGCTCTAGTTTCTCAAAATCTAATAATGGGAGACAGAAAGAAACAAACAAAAAGAAGAAAGAGAAGAAGCAGGAGGAGGAGGAGGAGGAGAAGGAGAATTATTATTATTATTATTATTATTATTATTATTATTATTATTATTATTTAATTAAACCTGGAGAGGTTAATGAGAGAAGCTTCTTCAGAATTCAAATGAAATAATAATAGGGGAATTATGATTTGGAATAAATACTCTGTATTAATAACCTGTCCAGTAAAAAAGATGTCTAACAGAAAACAAAAGTCAAGACATAGTCACTATATTTAGAAACAAACCTATGTGAACACAGTATTATATTTGCCTTCTGTAACAGGTAATACAGAAGAAGAAATCCACCATTTTTTTTTCATCCACAAGGTGGGTCTACCTTTTCCAATGCTTTGTATCATTAAACTTTAAATTTAGTTTTTCTGTTTGGTCTATAGAAATAATTCATTTTGACTTTAATTTTCACTTTCTTTATTACTAAAGAATTTAGTTCGTTTTTATCAGTTTATTTGGCTTTTTTTCTGAAACATTTATTCAAGACTTGAATTTTTTCAATTGGCTTTTCTTTCTCCTTTTTTATGAATAGTATTTTTTTTGCATATACAAAATACGAGATTCATGATAGCTATATACATTGCAATATATTCTTTCACTCCCTGGTTTACTTTTTTTTGCTTTCTAAATCATATCTTTTCTAAGCTAAAGCTCTTAATTTTAACAAATAAAAGTATGTTCCTGTATTATTTATTTTTTGTCCTACTTTGGAAATCTCATCTCAAAGTCTTTAAATTTACATCGGTGTTTTGATCTAGGAACATTATTATTTTGCTTTTCCACATTTAGAAGTCAAAGACATATACTTAAGGTAAATTCTATTAACGCTATTTGATAAGTGCTAATTGTTAAAAATACGAACATTTAAATTGTTAAAAATACAAATATTTAAAAGAACAGGTAACATTAATTAAATAAAATAATGTAAAACTCACATTCATATACATGTGGTTCCACTTTGGAATATTTGGTTGTTTATCTTTGGTCAGTTCATATTATCTTTGCATCAATATCACATTGTATTAACAATGCTGCACAATTATTATTATTGTGTAAAAGTGCCCTGGCTATTTTCTTTCCTTTTAAAATAAAAAAAGAAATGTCATGTTTTATGAAAATATTTATTGAGATTTTGCCTTGGATATATTTAATTTTAACATCAACTTGAATGAAGCAGTATCTTTTATATTAATCAGCATCCTCCAGAGAAAGAGATCAATAGGATGAATGGAGTGGTAAATAGGTACCGACAGGGATGTAGATTTATATAGATACAGGAAAAAAGATTTGTTAGGGAGATTGGTTCATGTGATTATGGAAGCTAAGATGTCCAAAACAGGCTGTCTGCAAGCTGGAGACCCTGGAATTCTAGAAGCCTGGTTCAGTCCCAAGTTCAAAGGCTTCACACCAGGGAAGCCAGTGGTAAGACTCTTAGTCTGAAGCCCCAAATCTGAGGTCCTGGGAGGCAGGACCATGAGCATAAATCATGGATTTCAAAGGCCAAGATGCCTACAATCCCTATGTCCAAGAACAGGAGGGAAAGAATGTATCCCAGCTGGGGATAAAGATTGACACACACAAATACCTTTCCTCTGTTTTTATTCTCTGCAGGCTCCCTGTCAATTGGCTAATGTGCACACACACTGAAGATGCATCTTCCCCCCTTAGTCCACTTAGACTCACACACTAATCTTTTCTGGAAATACTCTCATAGGCACACCTCAAATATAGTAATGTTTTACTAATTAAGCATTGTATCAATAATGAATTTCAAAAACATGAACATGGTACGTCTCCCTAATTATTCATGTCCTCTTAATTTCTCTTAGTTTGTAGTGTTCAGTTTGTAGTGTTCAGTGAAGAGGGCTTGCACATTTTTGTTGTAATTGTAGTTATAGTTGGTGATTTGATATTTTTGGATATTGTTTTAAATAGAATCTACTATTGGGTACATATTATTGAATGCCTATGGAAAAGGGAAAAAGAGTCATAAGTGCACAGCTCTACAAAGAATTATGACCCATCACACTCATTTAACTTGCAAACCAATCAAGAAACAGAACATAGTTAGCTCCCCTGCAGACCCTAGCAACTTCCATTCCAGATACTATTGTGTATTCTAAAAACAACATTAGTCTTATCTGTTGAGAGTTTACATAAAGAGACCATAAAACATGTTGTACCCTTTTGTTTCTACCTTCTTTCCTCCAAGATTTATTTGTAAGTTTTGTTCATAATATTGTTTGTAGTTATAGTTTATTCTTATTGAAATACCATATTTTGTTAAATGGATATACTTTAATTTATCTAACCAAATGTCTAAGCTGGTATTTGAATTATCTTTCATTTTTAGGCACTATGAATAATATTGCTATAAACATTTATATTCTTTCCTAGATTTTATTTGTCTATTTGTTTGGCTAATAGGTATAGTCCTGTTATTTATAACTTTGTGCATCTCTTTACCAATAAATATGCATGTGTATATATGTGTGTGTATGTATATGTATAAATCTGTGTGTGTTTCTGCCAGATGTCTGACTCTAGAATTCTAAATTTAGAATTTCTTCAATCTGATTTCAGAGATTAGTAATGTTTTGCTTCCACATCTGCCTAAATGTCTTCCTTTTGCACATGGTAGGTTGTTTACCAGTACCATACACACCCTCATAGATCCAGTGCCCTAATCTTCATTTACATCCACACAAGGCATGTGATAGTAGCACTCAGCTTTCAGCCCACAGCAATTCTTTCATTATAAGTAAATATCTCTGGGGGACAATCTTCTCCAACTAATGTCTATCTCTTACTTTTATATGTTTTTATCTTCCTCTTGATCTCAAACTGGATTTTCAATAACTGTTTAGCTTTCTAAAAGTTTAAGTGAATTATTTGGTTACTTTGATACGTTTTCCATGTTTTCTAAGTGGGAGGAGTCCTTTGAGTTCCTTAGTCCGTAATTACTAAAAACAAAATTCTTTCTAAAGCTCTTCTTAAGATATTTTTACACACAGAACAAGTGTTTCCCTGAAAATAATTCTGTCTTTACATGTTCAGGCAGTAACAAATATTTCCACCTCATTAGTTATAAAGTTCCTGCCAAAGGAACTCTAGTTTCTACTGGTACTTCCTATCAGCCTTTTACTTAAGGCTACATAAGATTTTAGTTACTATTCAGAATTTAAGGCTCATTAAACAGGGAAAATGGGCAAAATTTGATTTCATGAATGCAAAGTGTTGGGGTCTTATAGGTCCTGGGAATAACTGAAATTATGTCTTAGATCACACATCAGTAGGAAGGGTAGGGGTTGCAGAATGAGAATCATGAACATTTATGTCCATGCCTGGATAAGACAGAGGGAAGTAAATGTTGTCCGTGCGAGGATGGCCAGAGGTGAAGAGCCACTGTGATATATAACCTTGTAACCACAATGATTCTTCTGCATTTTAGCCCTAGGTGGTGGCTTGTTTTATTAGTTAGGAAACTTTTGTTGAAACACAGCAATAAACAAAACAATCTTCCAAAAGGAGTCAGGGGTTAATTTAGGAGAGATTCATAGGAGGTGAGGAGTCTAGGGAGCCCTGTGGTACTCTGTGAAAGTTTACAGGTAACTTTGGGTTGGGGCTGGAAGGGGTTATGGTGAGAACACAGCCATACCTGTTGATGTTGCTACCATAAATAGGATGCCTGCATTTGTCCTACAATCCTTAACTGAGCTCTTGGGCTAGGACAGATAGGTTAATTGTAATGCAAATTGATAACCCCTAGAAAAGAGGTCAGTTATAATCTCCAAGGAGAGTAGGAGATCCTGTCTGATTTTATTTACAACTGGCCCTTCTGCTGCACTTCATGCCTAGGATAGTAAGTACAAAGAAAGGAAAAAAGAAAGAGATAAAGAGAGCAAAGAAGAAAAGAAAAAAGGAGGAAAGAAAAAATTGTTACTATATTCAGGAGTTCCATAGAATTTGATCTAATTTGAAGTATTTGATCTAATATTTATTGCTGAAAAAGGACAAAGAAAGGAGAATCCATGAATTACAGGTCTTTATTCTCCGTAAAGCATTTGGCTCATTTAAATACTTTTGTTTATTACTAAGAAAGGAGTTTTTCATCTGTTTGTTTTTGATTTTTCAAGAACATCTGTGATAGTTTTTCTGGTCAAAGCAGTAGGTTGATAATTCATATAAAAATCAGTACTTCAGAACATAATTTTCTTTTCCAAATTTTGAGACAAAACTCTAGGATATCTAACGCTTGAGCCAACTTAAAGGTCCAGTAACCTTTATCTGTGCCATTTTCTCGAAAAATCCATTTCCCCTGCCCCCACACAGGCAATACCTACGCTTCTTCACCTACCATTATGCTTTCTGGAAATTATACAGCTGTCGATCTGAGTGAGAATGCAAAACAGGTTCCTAACAGTTCAGAAGATTTCTAAACTGTCATCTGCACATCTGGTATGTAAGACTCCTGTTGTGCTCTTTAATCAGCAACACAGATATATGCGCTTTGGGCACTTGTCAAAGAGTTATGCCACAAATTGACTGCAAATAACCAGGTCTTGTCAAACTTTACTTAAAGTAGTATGATTTAAAGAGACAAGCTAACCACCTACTCTTACATTTTCTTCAGGCTCTGACCAAGGTTAAGAAAAATAATCAGTAGAAATACATTACGGAATAATGTCATTCATCTTCCTGAAGTTAAAATTGGTGCTTAGCATATTATTTTAATGATGTATAATAAAAGAGGAATTCATCCTCACAAAGATTTTTTGTGTGTGTGTGTTTGAAGAAAGAACTATGCTTTCATTTATTGTTCAATTATCATGTAAATAATTTTGTATAATGAACTATGAGATAAATTCATTCTACAAATTATAAACAACAAAGGAGAAAAAAAAGATAGTCTTTCCAAATGAACTTATTATGCTTTATTTAGTGGACTACTAAATTATACAATTTAATTTCTTTTTTCCCCTGGGTTGTCAGGAAGCTCAGAGAATGATTTGGTATTAAATTCCCATTTAGTGTAATTTAACTCAGATAATGAATGAGAAACAAAAATACTCTGCAAGGTTCAGCAGGCCAGCCAGAGATAAATGACTGAATTCACACTTAAGGAAGATTGCAGTCCAGCATTATGATTGGAGGGAGATGAGCCAATGCAAGAGATATACACTGGACAGGACAATACCTGATGACTCCTAAGACAGAGTAAAAGGGATGTAAAGGAGGAAAAGGAAACATCTACATCTGGGACTGTACACAATATATCAGCATTTTTAATTTTTATTTGTTGTTGTTGTTGTTATGGGGATTGAACCCGGGGCACTTAGCCATTGAGTCATATCCCCAGCCCTTTTTATTTTTTATTTAGAAAACAAATCTTATTAAATTGCATAGAGCCTTTCTAAAATGCTGAGGCTGGCTTTGAACTTGTGATCCTCCTGCCTCAGCCTCCCTAGCTGCTGGGATTACAGTCCTGTGCCACTGCGCCCAGATTCGTTGTTTTTTATTCAAATTTTACAGGGGAAGGAAGTATTTTAGGAGGAAGAAAAGTAAAGGAAGTATACAGGAATTATCAAAGAGCCTGGTTGTTCCAAGCAGAAGATGTACATTACCAAGAAGTATGAAATAAATGTGAAAGATAGGTTTTTCTGGGTAGGGTGCATGGCTTTAACAGGCATGTTGAAAAATTAACTTATTAATTCATACCAGTTATTTTCTCATCTTCCTGTTGAGATTTAGTCTGTACATAATTTTTAAAAATTGTTTTGTAATGTTTTTTTAATAATGTAAATTATCTTAAATTCATTTTGATGGTGGCAAGATATAGGCAATACTAGGTATACATGTTGGCAATGAAAAAGAAACTCCAATAACATTCATTTAAGAAATTCAAACAACTACCTAATATAGAATTGAAAGGGAAAAAAATAACAAATCATTTTGTCTATCAGCAATGCAATATGAAATGTATTTTTCCATGTGTTATTTAATTAACTTAAAAAATCTCCTCAATAGGTATTTCATCACATTTTATAAAGGATGTTCTGATCCCATAAAAATTAAATGATTTTTCCAGAAGCACATAGCTCACAAGTTCTCCTGTTGAAAGGCAGAATCTTAACTCCAAAATTCATTTTCTTCCCATGACACACTATGCCATATCCAAAACAACTAAGTGATTGACTCACCCCATTTTTTTCTTTTTCACCGATTTTTTCAACACAAACTTGTACTTTCATGTAAATATAATTTAAATAATTTACATTTAGGCTTTTAAATAAATAAATAACACAGTCTACGAGGAAAATCTGAAATATGATGTTAGTTTTGATTTTACCTATAAAAATATTTTATATAGATATAAGTCATCAACAAATTAAACTGGTACAGAATAGAAACTAAAATGATGGTCTTATTTTTTTTTCCAGAAACATTTGAGAAAAATTAAGACCAAAAGCTCTATGCATATATATTGAGGTGGTTTTGTAATTATTCTTTGAAGACATTGATTGACACTAGTCACCCTGAAAGTAGCCAGACAGCCCCATCTTCTTGACTAAGACTTCTCACATTTAGTAAATTCCAGACCTTAGAGAAGCATACCTAGAACGCCATGTTAATCCAAATCTCTTTGGGTTTAGGTGAACAAGTTTGGTTCTTCTTTTAAGGTTCCATTCCCTTCGCCAAAGCAAAGTAACTTCATTGAAATTAATCATCCGAAGAGGACATGTGTATGAATTGTAAAAAGTATTGGTCTCTCTCTCTTTCTGTGATTGAAAGACTAAATTCACTGTTTTGTGTTCTTTATTTGTGTTTCAACACCGAATGGAGCAAGATGTATGCCATAAGAAGTGTTAGGCAGAGTAGACCCTGCTTCCTTCATAAGTCCAATTGAAACATTTTCAGTAGCTGCCAATTATCATGAAACAAAGCTCAGCTCCTTACCAGGGCATTTGACATTCATTCTTCATCTGACCAATATTCTCCCCATTATGAATTTCCATGTACCCAGCACACCGACTAGATTTAAATATTTCACATTTCCCCAAACATCCCTGCATCCTCTGGGTATGCAATGATAAATTAGACTGGTTTATTATTTCTCCCATAAGCTTGCATTTCCAGTTATATGCAGGTCTTAGTAGGCTGTATGGGCCTGTGATTATCAATGGGAATACAATGTGAATAAACATGATTATGACTGCAACACTTGTAGCAATAATAATCACATTGCCCATCCCTGCTAAATATCAAGTTTTGAACTCCCTGACAATTCTTCCTTCTTCTGAGGAGTTTCTCTCTTGAACTCATGAATTGTCATTTTTGCTACCACACAACATTAGCCATATTCTTTTTTTTCTTAGCACAGCTTCTTGATTTCCCCGAAGCTGCAAATCATACATATTACAGAATATTATCCTATTATTCCAAATCTTCTGTGACCTGCATAGAAACAGGAAAAAAAAAGTCCCTATTTCCTCCCCTGCGTTGACACACTTTACCATGAAAGTGTGTGGCTTGTGAACACAGGTCTCATAGAATCTTTTATAAAATCCTGCTTCTTCTGTTCCTGCTCATAGCTCCTGTCTCCACAGAATTGAAGTGATAATGTTTTCTTTAGTTGTAGATGGACACAATGCCTTTATTTTGTTTACTTATTTTTATGTGGTGCTGAGGATGGAACTCAGGCCCCCACATATGCTAGGGAAACACTCCCCAAATGTCCACAATCCCAGTCCAAGTGATGTTCTTTGATAATACATGTGGAAGATATTTTCATAAGGAACAAATATTTCTGTTTCTGAGTGAACAATATTTAACAGAGACATTTTACTTAAAATTATTTTCTAGTTATGAATAATCTGTTGTTTTTATAAATGTAATGTTTTTGAGCATCAGGCAAATAATTTTATTTTCTTAAATAATTTAAGAACAGTCATAGGAGAACATACACCAGAAATACTGCCCTATTTTGAGAGGAGTTATTACAAAGTGTATGCAGTCATTTGAATATAGTAAATTATTAAAATTGGTTATTTGCTGAATTTTAAAAAAATTCCATGAAGTCAATCTTCAGGATGAGGCTCGAAGTTGGACTTCAGGCTGCTCCCCCCAGGTCTATCCTCCTCCATCTTTACCTACTGTTATGTGAGATCTTGCTTTGGCTCCTTCAAGCTCTTTCAGATCCAATTCCTCAAGTTAGGTGGTGCAAAATAAGTCCCAATTTTTTTTTTTTGGCCAAGTAACCGGTTCTTTGAGCAAAATCTTAATGCCCAAAGAAGTCTAAATTTTATCCATATACAAAGACAGGGCCAAGGATTGGACTCTCTTTTCAATTTTTTTTAAAGTACAGAACTTTTCATTTTTTTCAATTAAACATATTTTTAAAAGAAAGAAGTTTTGATCAACACTGTAACTTCCAGGATTCCTTACCCAATATTTACACTTAAAAAATGATTGTTGAATTTATGCCTTTTGACCATAGTATGCCCACTAAATCCAATTTGTCTGAGTTAAACATTACCACATGTATTTCATATCTAACTTACAATCACTCTGGAAGGAACATAAATTCATAATTAATCCCAAGACTCAAAGCTGGTTACTTTTTGTTTTATAATGAAATAGATTCCCTTACTCTTTATTCAGATGTATGATGTTGTATAGGCATTGCCTTCAAAGTAGTTGCTGAAAGCACTTGGATTATGTTACAAGGCCATCTGATAGAAAAACAATTATGTTAGTGTAACACATGTGATACTGGACAAGGAATGATTAAACCATCAGTTCCCTGGAGCTACTTCTGAGCTACTGCTGCTGGAAGGATACAAAGGAAATCTAAAAGTGACTGTATTTTGCACAATAAGGGGATTCATATTTGGTGGGAACTTTTCAAGGTAAAGTAGATTTAAAACAGCATTCTCATCAGAAACAATAAACCAATGCAGCCAGCAAAGGAAATGGAGACTTAAATTCTTAGGGAAACAGAAAGCTTAAACATCACAATCTCTGCAACCGTTTGCAGAATGCATTGGAAGGAAGCAAAGTTTCCAGAAGAAATCAAAACATACAACTTTTGTACATAGAAATGGTACTTTGAGACAGCAGAAATAAGAATTCAGCTAGAAAGAGATATCCTGAATCACACACACACAAAAAAAAGTAGACATGCCAGGAAAAGATGCAAGTTGGGACAAAAGAAACTCTGATTTCACAGGAAGATTCTCCCAAATTGAATAAAAATATCTGATTCCCCATCCCTATTGAAAAAAGAAAGGACGATAGTCTCAGAAGGCAAGGCATGCATTTTAAGGCAGTCCATACTGAGAACTACATGTATATTTTATGTTTTATCAATGAATGTTTTTGTTGACTCCATAAAGCCCTAAGCTGACAAGGCCCTTTGGCATTTAATATAGACACATAATAGACTGAGGAAATCATGAATATTTCTACTATCAGATGGTGTTACATAGAGCCCCTAAAAAAATTCTATCCGAATGTGGTCTGCTTTCCTGTGAATGTGACACATTATACATTTTGGCACTAAATCTTCTTCACTTTATTTATATGTGATCCCTTTGTTCCTTCCTCAATAATATAGGTCAGCAAAGATCCTTTTGCAGAGTCTGAAGTGGCAATGGAAATTTTTTCCCCAAAGTCAGAAGAAAAAAATTATGTAAAGATGTGACCCTGAGTCAGTGTTCTATGGAGAAAGAAAATCCTAGAGGGAGAAAAGTGATGAATTCTAGTTTTAGTGTATCTCTACCTCTTTTTTTTTTTTTTTTTTTTTTTGACTTTGTCAAGTCTCTGAATCCCCTCCCTGCTAGAAAAAGTTCTTGCTTTCCCCTACTGGTCAGAATAGGCCATTATCATGGGCCAGAAGTCCCCCTTACTTGGTGCATGGTTGATGTACACACTACTGTGAAAAGTGATTTAATTCTGTAAACTACTCTGGAGTAATTCCTTACAGACTCAGTCCCCCAAGGAGTGTCACCCTGCATGAGGTCAAGCACAGTTAGGTAGCACCTTTAAAAGTACACAAATAACTGTTGTCTTTATAGAGCACCTCTGAGGCTTCCTCTCATCCTTGGTTCCCCAATTTTAACTTGGTAAGAAACTTTCAGCCAGAAATACATTGGTGATCACTTTCAAAAGGACAACTGTTGAAATAATGATTCTTAATTCCCAAAGTATAAAGTCAGTTTCAAAATGGATAAAAAAGAATTATATTCAAAATTTTGATTTTGTTTGCATATTCAAAAGTATTCAATTTGGTACTATGTCCACATAATTTTCTTTTCTAACATAAAGCTGACAGATTTTTTCTAAGGCAACTCTAGATACCTACATCTGTTTTTTATTTTTTTTTCCTTTTCCCTATGAAACTAAATGTCAGGTATTTGGATATTTGAAAATATCTGCTTGTTAATATTTAAATTTGTGGCCATTTAAAAACTTTAATTTTTTGACATGAAATTATAGTATCAATAACATATTTGAAGCAGAAGGGATAAAAAGGTGATCTTTCTAATCATTTGATGATATTATCATTTGATGTCCTCTCTGAATAATTTTTATCCCAAATATCTCATAGGTATTTCCTTTTTGATTTATCAAAATTTTTCTAAACATGCTTTGATGTAAAAATAGCATTTATTTGAAAGAACTTTTCTGTGTATAATCAACTAACCAGAACAGAACTGAAAATCAGTAATTAAAAAAAAGTGTCAAAAAAAAAGAACCCAAATATTTGGTGAACCCAGAAAAGCTTATTAAATTTTGAAACTAAAGCTTCTTCACTTTATCTAGAGGTGATCTCTCAGTCCTTCCCTCAAGAAATACTTACAATTGTTTTAGGCCCAATGAAATTTTGCAAATCACTTCAAATTCAAAACAGCAAATATATAAAGATTAATTAAGGACATATCTTGAGAAAGGCATGCAGTGCAATATAGAGGGAATAATAACAGTGGTAGTTCTGCTTTCTGGAGAGAAATAATAGCAAACCGTCTGGCAGTAGGAAGGAATATCCGCAGAGTGGCAAGATGAAAGGGAGCAGAAAATTGTAAAAAAGTAAATGAAAGATTCCAAGTAGCATCATTTTCTGAGTTCATGTAGCTTAAGGTCATGTTGCCCTGTACATAATAGGAATTCTTGCGCATACCATTCCAACCCAGTACTTTAGAGTTATTTGCTGTTTTAAAGAAGAGGCTTAGACATCAAGAAAATACTCAATAATTCTATCTTAAAAGTCAGGGAATGGGGGCATATTGTAGATCTCTAGTAGGGCTAGTCTCTTAATCTAAGTCTATTTCTAGTGATGGAGGTTCAAGGATATTTAGTTCCATCTGGGAAATTGTTGTGGGGTCTCACAACGTAAACTAACTGGAAGGAGCTTCATTTAAGGGAGGTTGAAACAAAGAACTATGCAACCAGGTACAACAGATTGACCAAATAAAAAAATCTCCTTTGTCTTAACAATGGAGTAGGAATCCTGAGAACAATATGATAGCTGTTACTTTCATTTCTTCCACACTGTACCTCATTTCAAAGAAGCATACAACAATGATAGAGACTCACCTTGCAAAAACTGAAAGCAGTTGTCTATACCCGAAATAATTAACTAGATAACATAAAAATATATTCTATAATAGCCACAGAACCAATAGAGTATATAGGAATTAATAGAGGATACAATGACGTCCATTTGTTTCTCTGATAAATAGTCAGCCATTCCATATTCTTTAGTTGAAAGAGTTAAAACAAAAATGTTGGTGCATAAAGGAATATACTTCAGGTGTCCAGAAAATCCCCCTATGTAAATAAAATTCTTCATTATATGAAGATGCTCAGAGTATAGATGAGATGTTAATGCAGTGGGTAAATGATCCAATTAATTGATCCTAAACGTCTCATTCATATGTGAACATGTAACCCAAACTGAAGAAACATTAAGAATCATCATGTGGCAGATTACAATAATTGGAGAGTAAGAGTTGAATCTTTTTTTCTGAAAACATGAATTCATGAAAACTGGGGGTATGTCTCCAGATTGCTACTTCAGAAAGAAGAAAGAAAGAAACAACTTCAAGCAGGGCTGTTATAAAACATGTTGGGCTTAATCCATTCTGTCAGAGGGAATTAAGAAAGGGTCTCAAAATCACACAGAGGATGAAATCTTCTTCAGCGACAGGAAGAATAGTGCATCACTAACATTAACATGGAAACCAAGAGAAGAACATAGTTGGAAAGAAATACTAAAAATTCATATTTTTAAAAATTCATCAATATCTGAGGCTTACAGCATTCATAAATCAAGGAGATAATTGAAAACGATGAGTGACATCAAAGGGGAAAGATGTCTCTGTGAAATGATGCACTCTGGTCCTTAGAAACTCTCTTCTGGGACAGATTTTGATACTAGGGATGAGGGAAAAGTTCCCAATCTGCCAGATACATAATTACACAGGTAATTAAATAAGTAATATATGCCTCTACAAAGTCTGCTTACCAACTCTAAATATATATGGAGAGTGGTGGATTTCACCATATTGATCAACTACTAGGAATCTCTTAGCACAGAACTTTGCCTCTAACCTTTAATTTCCTGGGCTATGAAATAGAAATAATGTCACTATTTTAGCTCCCAAAGTTGCTAACTACTCACATAAAATCACACATTTTAATGTGCTTTCTCAGTGGAAATGTGCTATACAAACATTACTTATTGAGACTACGCTACATTTTCATATCATATTCCTTTCTCATATGCAGTGTGACTGCCAAATCCTAGAACTGCCCTCTGAGTATCCCAGAGCATATTCAGTAAGCCAAAACTTACAGAATATACTATAATTGATCCTGCTAAAATTGTTGCAGAAATCTTTCTTATTAAAGAGATGATTGGGAAGAAAGTAATGGTTAAGAAAATGATTACACCAGGCATCCACAGGTGAGATGAGATGTCCTGTTTTGTGAACCAAACTAAAAACATAAGACAAAGTTATAAAAAACTCTTACAAAATCAAAGATGCTTTTAATTTTAGGCTTTTCACACTAAACTTTAGAATCATATTAACACGTTAAGCTGAACATTTATGTTTCAATGGTTTTTTATATCTCTTCTGTGGGAGAAAGCAATGCATTTTTTAAATGAATGTGTTTGCTGAAGTTTATTAAAAAAAAAAGATGACATGTTAAATAATTACTACATCCCATAATGAAAATCAGTAGAACAAGTGGTTTTAACAACCACAAATTACAGAATTAACTGTACAGTCAATCTGGCAGTTTGTATAGAAATTAATAATAATAATAATAATAGAAATTTAATTAAAGCTGGTTCAATTGTTTTACATATTGATCACATATTTCAAACAAAATAAGATGTAGTGTCTATCAACTGTAAGTCATCCCTTTCTACTTACATAAAATTCTCACTATGATTTATGTGGTCCTGTTAGGTCTCTCTCCTCCACACCATCCTAATTCTCATTACAAATAAATATCATCTTTTCTCTCTGAACTCCGGCAATGAATGGCCCTCACTCAGTCCCCTGTGTAGATCACACTTTTTACTTGTCAGAGATTTCAAGTACACTGCTGTGTTCCTTCTCCCAAGCTTCACCTTACTAACTTACTATCTGTCTCAAGGTCACTTTATTATTGAAGTCATCTCCAACCCTCTAGACTTAGCTGGATCTTCTCAAATGGTGTTCCATATGCCATCTTTCCTACAAAATAATAAATTCCTTGAAAACTAGAGACCATACATATTTTTCCCATTATTGTATCCTTAACATTGATTAAAGTACTTGTATACAATAGATGATCTATTCATACTTATTAACTGAAGGATAAGATATTTATTCTTTAAATTAACTTCTTGAAATCGTCAACTTACATGTAAACCCATTCATTCCTTAGCTCTAGTAAATTTGAATATTAAAAATAATTTTATAATGTTTTTCTTGACTGTGTTCAACTATTGTATGAAATAAATGGTAGAGGAGATGAAGTTTATATCCAAGAAAATATTTTAACTCAGTATGTAGAGAGTACATAAATACATGTTGTCCTGTTCATATAGTAAGTGAGGATTCCTGTATGTAAGCTGACAGAGTTGCCCAAATAAGTGTTTCAGCTTACTGTGTACACATATGAAATGGAATCAGTCATCATCTGTGTGAAATTCTTGCAATGATTTCTCAAAACAATTTGCATTTTCTTCTGTGTGAAACAGTCAGCACATAAGAGCTAATCAATACTTGCCTTTGCTCCCAATATCTGCTTCTGAGTTTTATTATACTTAGAGCTATTGTGGTCAGAATAGAGAAAGATGATCAACTAATGGACAGTCTTGAGTTTCCAGGCCACACTAGTCATACTGGTACATCAACATTTTCAAAGAAAGGAATGACCATAATATAGTTACAGCATCACATATAAATGTAATTAATCATTAAGACTTCATAAAGGAGGATCTTTATGAAACCATAGAGTTTTGTCAAATGTCCTATATGAAGCAAAGTTGATAAATATTTCAAATGAGGCCCATCCCTTATGCCTTGAAAATAAACAAGAAAAGGGAATACAGTAAAGTAGGGATTACTGAGATTCATAAAATCTAATTGAACCCTTCTGCCCACTTTCTAATAGCTGCATGACTTCAAATACATTTTGACCTCTGTGAGCTTTACTTCATTCTTGGTTTAAATAGGAAATATTGAAATTACTTCACCAGGTTCTTTTTTAAAAAAGTAAAAACACCTTTGTTGAGTTGTAGGTAGGGCAAGATACATTTACTTGTAAATTTCATTTGAATTTCCAAAAAGTGGCACTAACCTCCCCAGCTTATAGTGAGATTCAAAGAAGTTGAAGGCTCACTCACAGCTAGTAACACTCGCTGTGACTGTAGAATTTAATAAGATATTTAGGGGCCTTTATCAAAATTATGCGATCATATTTTGCTGTTGCACAACTACTGAAGCTGTGACCCAAATCTCAACAACCTTGGATCAAGATGCAATTCTCCATGGTCTCTGACCTTGACTGATAACATAGCTTTAATTTATGCACCTCTGTGGTTGCTTTTCATGAGAAGCTCCTCTTTGATTCCTGAACTACCAGATACAAGTTCATTTTCTCCAAATATGAGGAAAAATGGCAATGACTCTTCCTAAATAGGGGTATCATGATTTTTATTTTTATCCTTCCACCTATATGTTGTCATGTTGGAAAAATTGCTGAATTAATTTGTTTTAATTTTATATAAAAAGACACGCATACTCTTGGGATTTTTGAAAGGAAGATTCTTTATTTTTAAACCTGCTTAGGGTTCAGGTTTGCCTTTTCCATAATGCTTTCTCAGCTGTTCATTCACTCAGTCCTGCCCAGCAGAGACAACACAGGTGACAGGTAGTAGCACACAACAGGACAACAGTGAGTTAAATTCCCTCTGTGGGAAAGAAAAAGGCTGAACGTCTGTGAACATCTGAACCCCCAAATTTTTACGCATAAAATTCTCAGTGCACACATCAGACATTTGAATAATTTTATTAGGAGGAGGCAGAAGTTTTGGATAGGGGCGTGGATTTTGGCCTAGATGTTGGAACACCTGGCCATAAATCCTGGTTCTACTACCTATGGACTGTGTAATTTTTTCCATTGTCACAAGTCATCAGCCTGCTTTCTCATTGTGAAGCAGCTATAATAATACCTTCCTAGCCCACCTTCCAGAGTGTAGTAAAGTTCAAATGAAATAGCATGGGAAAATGGGGCAAGGATATGATTCCCATATTATTGTTTTGATTTTATGCAATAAACTCATTTTATTATAGGCAGTATTTTCCAAAATGTGTTCTGCAGAACACACAAGTTATAAGAAAAGTAATGGAAGTCATTTTTATAAGAGGTTTTGTACTCCAATATGTTTGGAAACTTCTTGATTAGACAAAGTTAATCCTTGACCCCAAGATTTCTTAGAGCCTCTAATAGGCTAGGGTAAATCTTCAGAAAGGAAAAATTTTACTCAATGTTTTCTTGAATTTATTGAACTTCATACTTTCAGGGGTTGGCATTATGCAAAATGCATTTTGTGAAACAGCTCTTCAGAGAATGAATAGATTCAAATTGAAGTTTAGATTCTCAGATAAAACTTTTTCTATAGATTACAATAATGAGTACCATGTACTGTCTTCTACGTGCCAAGAACTAAGCTGAATGCTTTAACCTCCCTGCATGGTTATAAACATGATTTAAACCATTTAGCAATTTTTTCAATTGCATGCCTTATCCTCATTTTATAAGTGAGGGAAATGAAAAGGTCAAATGTAGGGCCCTTTTTAATGAGTAACCACGACATTGTTAAAGTACAATGAAAAATCGAACCATGAATGTTGAGATAAAGATTAATCTTTCAAGAATATATATGTAATTCAATTCAAACTAGCTTGATAGAGAGCTCTAAGATTTCACATTTTGTTTTTTTAAACATATAATTATATAACTTTACTTTATCCAAACCAGTTTGATAACTTCTACATTAAATTATTAAAGGAAACGTATGTAGCCTGTAAAATAAGGTGAGTTAATACCAGCATGTCTGCTAAAATATGCTAAACTTCCCTTTCTTTGATCTTGTCATAAAATCAAAAGTTTTTACTTCAATGGTATACAAAAGACACTGAATAGAGGCTTTGAATGGAGAATTATTCCATTACTAAGATTGATCCATTCCTGTCAAACAGCTTTGATCAGAAGTTTTAATATATTTTAAAATAGAAAAATTCTTTCTTCAAATAATAATTTACAATATATCACACATGAACAAATAGAAATTGCATGCAAGAAGCAAGAGAAGAGCACTAGAGAAGCTGTTCTTTGAGAGCTTCCCTTCTACCAACTTCTCTAGGGCACTGATATCCATCATAGGACCTCCCAGGCATCTTGCAAGCACTGCCTGTAGACCACTGGTCCAGGTATTGTTGCAGGTGAAAAAGAGGGTGATGGATCTTTCTCTGATACAAGGCCATGCATAGGCCATGCACAAAAATTTTTGTTTGTTTGTTTTGAGATGAGATCTCACCATGCTGCCCAGGCTTGCCTTGAACTTGTGACCCTTCCATCTCAGTCTCTTATGTAGATGGGATTACAGGCATGCACCATCAGGACCAGACTAGAAAGCATTTTATAGTTGGAATTAACCTTATATATAAGAAGTCTAATGTCTACCAGTTTTATCAAGGAGAAAACAGGCCTGGAGAATCTTATTGAGTTGGCCAAGATCACAGAGCTAATCAGTGACAGAGTCAACAATACAGCTTCTACCTCCTTATGTAGTCTGCTGCTTCCTTAATACATAACAATCTTATGAAAGAGAGAATATATTGGTAACTCCTTTTTTTTTTCCTTTTTGATACTAGGGATTAAATCCGGGGGTACTTAAGCACCGAGTCACATCCCTATCCCTTTTTATTTTTTTTATTTTGAGAAAGGATCTTGCTAAATTGCTTAGAGACTTGCTAAACTGCTGAGGCTGGCTTTGAACTTGAAAACCTGCCTCTTCCTCTCAAGCTGCTGGGATTACAGGCATGTGTCACTATGCCCATCACAAGAGAGAATGTGAGTATGTGTGTATGTGTGTTTGTGTGTGTGTGTGTGTGTGTGTGTGTGTGTGTATACATACATACGGACTGTCCCTTCAGTTTGAAGCATAAAGAGTTTGTCAGTGAACCAATACAGTAATCGGTGAATATTCTGTGTCCTGAGGTCTCTTTGATGGTGCACTATCATTTCTCTGCACTGCAAAGGTCCAAGAGGGTAACTACACATTGCTCACTGCCCCCCCTACTCCAGCAGGAACTCACTGCCCAGCTAAATGCTTTTCTCATTTGTCCCTCTTGTCCTCTTGACACATGCTGAATAACAAGTGTCCCATAGATGTTCCTTCAGCACTCCCAAAGGTTTACATTTCTTGAAAAAGTATTCCAAAAGTCAATGATCATAGTAATTTAACATTCTCTGTGTATTCCAGAATGCTCCTAGTAATTAGCAAATGCTTCTGACAATAATGACATTCTAATGAAAGCATTTCACATTTCATATACTATGTTTTTAAGGTATATAATATGAACATGCATATTGTGCATTACCATTGTCTCTTCTACTTTTTAAACACACTTCCCCCCCAACCCCCAAAGAAAGAAAATCCCTTTTGAGAAGCCAGGAAAGATATACTAACCACAAGCAGATTAAAAAAAAATCCCCTTTGAAAGCACTACATGAAGTTAAATTCTAGGAAAGACAATACACCAACTTCACATTTTGTTAATTGTTTCAGCTCTAAACACATGGTAATCATGAGTGAAATATGAATAAGATATGATGGGATTCACATAAGAAATTTATGGCTCTGCAATGAGATATCGTCAATTAATGTATGGGCAGTGCAATGGGGTGGTATTGGGAACCAAGAACTTGACTCCCGTCACGGTAAAGGAGATTGCATGTACTGTGTGTGGCATTGGGAGCTAAAGCCTGCCTTCTTACTGAAACCAGAACCTCCACCTTATGGAAAGAGGACAAGAAAGCCTTGTGTGGATGGTTGTACAGGCCATGAGCTGAAGGCCTGTGGGGAGCAGGGAACATGGACAGCCTTGAGTTGGGTCAACCTGTACACTGGCTTTTACTCGTACACTAACAGTTTTGGATTGAGTCCTTGGCAGGAAGTCCTTGCCATGGTAAGAAGAAAGAGTGAGAGAAAAGAGAAATAGAAAAAAAAGTAAAAATATCACCCCTTACACACTACAACAGATGTCCAAAGTACACCTTTCCAAAGCAAATCACAAATGAAAATGATTATGTTTCATTGAAATGTTATTTATAAAATAGGTAAAGTTCCAGTTCAGGTTCACAGGCCATAGTTTGCCAAACCCCAACTTAGAAGATAATTACAAAAGCTCGAGGGAGAAGATGCTGAAGATCTGAATGGAGTCTTAGTCATTCTACTCTTGTTACTTTATTCTCATTTTCAAATCATCTGAAAAGATTCCATAAACTATTGGTTTGAAAATTCTTTAAAAGCAGGGTTAAAATTTCAGTGCAATAAGCTAACTCCTCAGAGGTTAAAAAAAATGGAAACATGTATCCATATAGGTAAACAAGCATGAAAAACAGCACCTTCTAATTCCACTTGAGATTTAAACAGCATTACAATACAAAATAACTAAGCCTTAAATCTTTTCAAGGTGAGAAAGTCAGACAGATTCCAGGTCCTTGGATAAATTGTGACCCATTAAAAAGGACAATTCTCTACAAAAGGGATCAGAAAGGATATTTGTCTACCTTAATGTTACTTTTTTATAGGGAGAAATCAAGTATTCTTTGACTTTCATACTTTTTAATCCCATGAATTCACAATCTGAGAAGCCTCTAGGAGAGAATTAGATTTAGCTTCTATGCCAGGTTAATAGTGCTCCCTGTTCCATATTCCCAGAAAAGAGAAATAGAAACTCCTTTAGAAGAATGCATTTTGGGCTGGGGATGTGGCTCAAGCGGTAGCGCGCTCGCCTGGTGTGCTTGCGGCCCGGGTTCGATCCTCAGCACCACATACAAACAAAGATGTTGTGTCTGCCGAAAACTAAAAAATAAATATTAAAAAAAATTCTCTCTCTCTCTCTCTCCCTCTCTCCTCTCTCTTAAAAAAAAAAGAAGAATGCATTTTGATACAAACGTTAAATAGTTCCCCATAATAAAGTTTAAATATGACATTGCAATTGTTTTTAAACATTACATAAGATAGTCACGAAGCAGAATAAGCAGAAAAACAGCTTCAAGAATCAGAGTTAACATATTAAAGTAATCATAATATGTTTAATATGATTTTAAAAGAGGAAATCAAAAGCACATGGAAGGAGCAATAAACAAACAAAAATAATGAAACAGATTTGAAAAACAGAACTGAAGATCTACAGATAGACAGAAACCCATATATATGTATAGGTCTATCTGTATCTAACTAGCTAGCTAGCTATGGGGTTGACTGACAAAAGTGTGGCTCAAGAATTGGGACACTGCAGAGCTTGGTAGCCACATGGAACTGGAGAGATGGGCACCACTATTCATCGATTCATGAGGAGGAGAGTGAAAGCCATAAGGACCACACCTTAAATGAGAATGAAGTGGGAGCCAATCATCCATCATCCCTAAACATTTTCATAGGCCAACATCATGTTCTCTCAATCCTTTAAGAAAAACTCCATCAGTCATGCTTCCCTCTCTGCACAAAGACAACATCCTCGTGTTCCCATGCTAATTCAGTATTTCATTATGTCTGGTTTCCATAAAAAATAATCAGGCAAACAAGAAGTAGTCTTGAGCAAAAACCAAACAAAAAAATAAATTAATTAATAAGTAAAAATTAGTATAATGTTGGGATCCTAATACTGTTGTTATCAAATGTTGATTTTTAAATAACTTTTGATTTAAATGTACTTTCTCTATTATATTATTACATTTTTTTAAGTATCTGGCCTACCAGCATCATAAAAATGCATCTGTTACTCTGCATTGTTATATACAATACATTTATTTCTGAACACTACTTGCTTTGATCAAAAATATAAATTTCCTAATTTTATAAATTTTATTTATTCTAATTTGTTATGCATGATAGCAGAATGCATTTCAATTCTTAGTATACATATGGAGCATAATTTTTCATTTCTCTGGTTATACACAAAGTAGAGTCACACCATTCGTGTCTTCATACATATACTTAGGATAATGATGTCCATCTCATTCCACTGTCTTTCCTACCCTCAATCCCCTTCCCTTCCCCTCCCTCCCCTTTGTGCTATCTAAAGGTTGTTTATTTCTCCCATGCTCCCCCCTGCATCCCCACTATATTTCTTAATTTTTATGGCTCTGACTTTGTAGTCTTTGGGTATTGATTTAATCTTTGGTTATTGAACAATTTCTACATAGAATTTGAAATTCTTTCATTTTTTTAAAAAAATCTGAAAGTATCTTCATTTATGGGTCTCTAACATACTGTATTGTTTAACTGTTTAGAAATTAATAGTATACAAAACAGCACCATACAAAATGGCACTACATGGAGTTAGAGATGCATGATTAACAAAGAATAAAGTCCTAGAAAATGTAGCTAGCATTGAACAATTTCTACAGGAAGTTAGAATTGTGGTTAGAAAAAAAATTCAAGTACAACTTTCACAGGAGAAGGGATAATACTGACCAAATTATTAGAGCTCAACACTGCCTCCTGTAGTGATACAATGACCATTTGCAAACTAAACTGGGCATTGACTAAATGAAAAAAAAAATGGAGTGTTTGTTCATTAACATTTATTATTTCCTGTTTAGAAAAAAAATAAAGACCATCTAAGCCATTTTCCTAAGATTTGCTAAAATACTTGTATAAAGAAAAAAAGACATATCCCTGGGAACCTATTTCAATAACTAGCAAAACTTATGAGTTTAAAATGTTTTCTTTGCCTCATTTAATTCCCTCTAGCTGCAATTTAATCTTCTTTTATTCACTCTATTCTTTTTCGTATTTTATTTAGTGTTCACAAAGGATTTTCTTACCATGAATTTCTAAGGCACCAAGTTTCCACTCAAGAAAGCTTGCAAGCTTAAATGTGAAAGAACTCCAAAGTGACTCTGAGAATGACAAGATTGTGTTTGTGTTACAAGAATATAAGGAAGAAGAGTGAGCACATGGTCATCAACATCTGGTGGGTCTTCATGAACTTTATATGAAATGTTCTCTATTTTTAAATGCCTTTTATCTGTGAAAGGAAACAAATTTAAAATTTTGTGTTTGTAGGCAAAATTTGAAAAATGTTAAACCGCCAATGAAATCTACAAAGTGTTCATTTTAAAGGCTCTTTGAGTATAGAAATGATTAACACTCTATAACTTGCCAGGAAAGGAGATACCTTTGTAAATCTTCAAAATTCTTTTAGAGTTTTTCTTGTATGTGTCAGATGATACTTTCCCCAAATAAGTGGAAATTGACCAAGTGATGATGTCTTTGGAAAACTAGAAATTAATTTAAAATGACAGGAATTAAAATTTATGATTGTGACACTGACAAAATTCAGATTTCTAGAAAGAAATGGAATCTCTACTATCTTCAAGACTAGTTGAGGAATTATAATTTATAAAGAAATAATATTTCTGAAAATTTTAACCTATGAAGTAGTAAACATGCTTTTCCTTAAAGAAGGCTTCCCTAAAGTGATGATTTTAAAACCTTATAGAAATTAAGACTCAAGCAAAATAACCTTTTTGTATCATTATTTTATCTAAGATATGCATATATTCATTTCTATTTTAAAACTTTTAGTAAAAGTTCTTTGAAGCAGGCTTCTATTCATTTGAAGGATGAGAAATTATAGAATCATACAAATTAAGTAACTTGATCATGGTTATAAAGATAATGTGTGACAAATCCAAGATTCAGATCCCAATGAATTAATTTTATTCCTGCTTTATGGGAGCAGGCATGTGTGGATTAAATTAGATATCTAGAAGCATACACATCTATAATAGTATATGATCATATTTGAATATAATTAGCAAATAATAAAATGAGTCTTGTCCTTTGAAATCTTTATTATTAAGGGGTTCTGTTTTACAATGAATAAGAGTATTTTCATTGTCGATATTATAAATCTTTAATTCTTATTATACAAATTTACATAGCAACTTTTATTCCAGTTTCTATTTTTGCTTAATTTGACAAGAAAAGTCTAGTAGTAGTAAAGTTCACCCTACAACGCACATAGGAACACAGTTTACCGTATTGATAGCTTCAGATATACTGATATGTTAATGTGTAGCTTAAAAAAATACTAGATATAAAGTCCAGGGTATGCATCATACCGAAAGAGAATCAGAGACTTGTTCATTTATTGATAGGAAAGGTCAGTTAAGTTAATGAAACTAAATATTAGTAAGAAAAAATAATATAATGACTAGAATAAATAACCCCTGTTTTAGTCAGCTTTTTTGTTGCTGTGACCAAAAGATCAGACTGGAAAAATTTTAGATGAGGAAAAGTTTATTTGGGTCTCATGGCTTCAGTGGTCTCAGTCCATAAATGGCCAACTCTATTGCTCTGTGCAGGAGATGAGACAGAAAATCTTGGCAGGAAAGTGGCTCAGGACATGGCCAACTGGAAGCCAAGAGAGAAAACTCCATTCTCCAGGGACAAAATATATACCCGAAAGACATGCTACCCAGTGATGCACCTCATCCACTCATACCCTACTTGCCTATAGTTACCACACAGTTAATCCCTATCAATGGATTAATACACTGATCAGGTTAAGACTCTCATAACCAAATAATTTAATCTCGAAACTCTGATGCATTGTTTTACACATGAATTTTCATGAATAATTCACATCCAATTCAGAACAAATCCTAAAAGTGTTATCCTTGCAGGCATACATGTGCATTTGTGTGAGAGCGCGCGCGTGTGTGTGTGTGTGTGTGTGTGTAATGTTAGTAGTCAACTCTGGTAAATTGAAACTAAAGTATAAGATGAACAATCAAGGAGAATATAAATTGCTTTAGGGTTGAGATGCTTCACTACACACATAAAGCATTTAATAATATCTGCCAGTAGTGTTAAACTACTGAAATGTTTTGACCATGCAATTTTTAGAAATCTCTTTGAATACAAATAATCAAAGATGCAGACAGAGCTCACATACAATGTTATTGATCATTGAATTTCTTAATATTACAAAAACTTGGAAAAACTTTTATTGTTACATTATTATGTGTAAAATTATGCTCGGCTGGTTTCAATCCTACATCAGTTTAAAATTATATTTTCAAAAAAATGTTTGGTGGTATAATGAGGAATATACTTTAAAATTATCTACAGCAAGACAATTATATGTGCACATACTCTCATAGAGAAGATAGAAAAAATATACCAAAACTACAATAGTCTTCCATTTTTTCACTCACTGTGGTTACATAAAGTCTCTAAAATCTGTACAGTTAGAAAGTGATACTGTAAGAAGATATTCATTTCAAGCTAGAAACTAAGGAAAGATTCTCTTAGAACTACTCTGTCCAGTCTATTAGCTCTAAGTGCCTGGTGGATTAAATACTTGCACCTAAAATTGTTCTGAGATAAATAAGAAAGAAGATAGCTATTACACTATCTAAACCATTATTTCCTCTAGGAGTACACAAATCAATTGTGTGAAAATCATCCAGGTACCATCTGATTAGAGTAAGGCAACATTTTGAATATGGATTGAGCATCCATATGAAGGATATGTCTTCACACCAAGTGTCTAACTCGGGATGCTTCCTACTCCATAACCTGGGACACTTCCTGGTCAGAAGTTGCCATAGCATTTAAGCTGTTCCTACACGTAATGCTGGAAATATTATAATCATCTTGTTGTATAACCTGAGACAAACCTAACTGCACTCTACAATGTAAAATTGTGTCAAAGTATGCTTTCTTCCAACAAAACTCATATTCAAAACAAAGAATACAGAATGTGTGGTACCCAGGTGTGTAGCGGAAAGAATTTCAAACAAATTCATATGCTTCGACAAATGGATATAGATTGAATCTCTATGAATTTTCTTTCATTTCATACATGAAAATAAAAGTAAATTTATACTGAAATTAGTAATTACATTTCTTAATTTAGTAATTACATTTTACTCCTATAAATTCAGACAGCTCTTATAGAGAACTATGCAAAGACATTATTTACCTTTTATTATGCCCCACAATCTGTAATGAATGAATTCTAAACCATTGCATTCAAATAAGAGAAATGAGAAATGATATACAAGATTGGCAGTGGAGGGAAAGATTATGTTACATCTGTCAGGAATAAGCTTTGAAGAATTCTGCCTGTTTTTCTATACACAGTGGGGTTCTCTCCAGGTAGCATTCAAAGCCATATTCATCATTTTAGAAAAATCACAACAAAATCTCTCCTTGCTGGTTTTTAAAAAGTGGTCCTGAATTTATTTATACTAAAATAAATGACTACATAGTATCTTAAACAGCCATGAGGTGTAAGTCCACTCTTTTAATCAATGACAACCAGCAGTATTGGGCTGTTTCCAAGAAAACTTATTGTGGCAGTAGAAAAACCTTCTCCAACTATTCAGAATGTTATTTTAAAGGCCTCAGGAATTAAAATTAAAACAAATGCCTTAAGCCTTTTCAAAACTCTGTCCCAGAAAATAAGAGCCAAGTGCCTGCTCTCCAGAGCATTATAGAGATATGCACTTGGCTGAGTTTGAAATATCTCTTTAATGTGAGCAACTGGAATAAACTATGACTGAATAATCCCACATAACCCTCCTCTAAAGATTAAAAAACAAATTTAAGTTTATTTAATCAGCAGTATCCATTCTAAAAGAGCAAATGGCCTGATACAATTTAAAATATCATGCATTACTTTTAAAATACAATTTGGCATATGCAACTTCATGAATAAGTAAAATTAAGTCTCTAGTTTCCCCTTAATACCTTTTTAATAGAACAAATCAAAGCAAAACATGACCCATCTCAACCAACAATGACTTTCATTAGCTTCTTTTCAAGAGCTATTGCTTGGAAAAGGAAAACTACACAAAAGTTACTTTCCTTTGACCGAGTTATGGACATTTAAGAAAGCATAAATGTTGATTTTTTTGCATTAAAAGATTAACATAATTGATATAATGGGTGTACATCAAGAATGGGGTTACTAGGGTTCTCAGATACTTTTTCCAATTTAATAAACTTTTTTTTAAAAAAACTGCATTTTAGATTCATTTATTTGAGAATGGAGCATAAATTTCTTAATAATTGTGATTAATCTTTTCCAACTAAAATATTAATGGAAATGGTTTGAACAAGGGAGTTCAAAAATATTATCTGCTGCTTTAGAGATGAGTGCATTCAAGTTCCATTGGTGACAAATACAATAATAGAATGTAAACTGGATCCAGATCCAGACTCCCCTTCTGGTTCTTTCTTCTCTCCCCCATACTGTCCCCATCTACACAATAAAAACTAAGGGAAGTAAGAGCTAAGTTTATTCCATTCTTTTTTTTTTCTTTTCTCTCTCTCTCTTTTTTTTTTTTTTTTGTATTAGAGATTGAACCCAGGAGTGCTTAACCAAGGAGCCACATCCCAGTCACCCCCAATCTTTTTTTTAAATTTTATTTTGAAACAGGGTCTCTTGCTAAGTTGCTTCAAGACTCACTAAGTTGCTGAGGCTGGCTTTGAAGTTGCAATCACCTGCCTTAGCCTCCCAAGCTACTGGGATTATGGGTGTATGCCACCACACCTGGCAAATTTACTCCATTCTTAAAATAAAATGCTCAAAATCTTGAAAAACATAAATGTTTTCTTGTTTTCCTGAACAGCCTCCACCTTGCCCAATAGTAGTAAACTGAAAAAAATTCAAAATGCATATTTATTAGAGAGCATTCTTTCAAAAAAGTAAGTACAAGGCATGATTTTTTTTTTCAGGAATTGAGTTCAAGAAGAAACTCCAAAAGGTACCAACTTGCTTTTTACTGTTTATTTAATCATTACAAGGATATACTGAAACAATAAAGGTCCAAATGGTAATATGCCCAGGTGATTCTCCTCAATGTTGTGCATTAAATTTCAAGACTGGTAAATTATGAAATTGTCCATATGGGGAGCTATAATATTTTTACAATGTTTATAAGAAACTCTGGATGAAATATAAGTCAAGGTGACCACTCAACAGAGGAGCTAAGAAATGACTTAGTGGTTGTGACTTATTTCATTTTAATTAGTGTCACCTCTGCTATTTTTTTTTTTTTTTTGAGGCCAGGGATCGAACCCAGGGTCTTGTGCACTCTAGGCAAGCACTCTACCAACTGAGCTATATTCCCAGCCCCTTTTAGTGGCACCTCTCTACTACAATTAGACAATAGTCAGTGGTTATCATGCCAATGCAAACACAACCTATGACCACAACCTGTCCACCTATTTTATCAAGTAAACTGTGACTTTTCTACCTACAGATAAAAAGCTTGTAGAAAGATGGACTTACAATATTACTCACTTGTTTTTATGCTTAGTTCTGAAAAAGAAGAACGGAAAGTTAACTCTGCATTTTTGTCTGGAGAAGACCATTTAGAGGAGACTATTTGAGCTTCCAGCACAGGAAGTTCCATTTGGTTCTTTTATTTTTCTCCTAATTTTTCCATGAGATAGGGATAATTGCAGGAAGTTAGAAATAATAGCATAGAACTTCCTGGATTTTTGATTTTGAATTGTGTTTTAAGCACACATTTAAGCAGTAGAACTTTTTCTCAAAGAAAATCTTCAGCAGAACTCCAGTGTAACACAAGTGTTGTTCTTTGATCTGTCATATGGATTAGAAAGCTCAGAGGAGCCCAGAGATCCATCTCCTCATCTCTCTCCTGCATTGGTTTCTATACAGAATTCCAAGGCTCTGCAGAACACAGCTTTAAAAGCACTGTTGTGAATGATACAGAAGAGTAGGAGAATAAGTGAAGAAATTAGTCCATAAAATGCCAATACCTGCTTAATAAATATTGTTTATGGTAGAGAAACAAGTATACAGTTCTATGAATAGACAGAAATTTGAGCTCAAATGACTAAGAGCTTTTGAGTAAACTTGGAACTGAAAATAAATTGACAACAGTCTTAATAAAAAAGAAATATTCTAAATGAAGCATATATGTATCAGGATAGATTAAGTTTAGAAAAAATAAAAATGACAAAATGAATCATTAGCTACTTTAATAGTTGCTCAGTAATTTTTTAATAATCAAATAGCACATCTTTTACAAAAATGAAGTAGTTAATGTGTTTGGAAATAATTAGATTAAAAGAAGTTGAAGATTTGACATTTGAAAATGCTTTGTGCCAGTAGACTAATAAAAAGTAGACTACAAAACTAAAATAATCTGTTAGTGAAAAAAAATTGATAGTCATTTTATATAACTGATGGGAAATATGAAGTCTTTCACCATTTAGAAGAGAAAGTTCTCTCCACATTAGAAATGGGTTGTATTAATGGAAACTAATAGTCATAAAATTTGATCAGAATATTGGCATATTGGCCTATATGTTTAGGTCTTAAGATAACATTTGTTATACTTTTTCCTCAAAAGAAAAACAAATGATGGAAAGAAGTTGTCTCTTCTAATAGCCATTCTCTTTTTATCCAAGTTATTCCAAATTTACTTTGGTGACCTACAAGCATGGCCTTTTAGCTGGAAGACTGTTTTCTGGTTCTCCCTTAAAATAAGTGACATCTTTGGACCAAAGGAAAATTACAAAGATATTTGCACTTTCTACATTGTTTCCTTAAAAATAAATTTCTATATTTTTTCCTTAAAAATAAATTTCTATATTTTTTCCTTAAAAAGAAAACTGCTGGCCCTCTACTTTTGTTTCTGCTAGTTTTTTTTCCAAAAACAGCAGCTATATTCGATCTCAGATTCAAAGATGCAGGCCATATGTCAAAGTTGATATAGCCTACTGGTCAATCAGAGTTTTTAGGAATCTGATGAAACAGAAATATTAGTCTATGTAGTTAAAGAACCTATATTTTGAGGTTTCTTTATGATAATTCTTCAGCTATTAATTCAACTAATAAAGAACTTGGTCTTGGTTATGGCATGGCAAAGTATTTAATAAAACTATTGACTATACCAAAAAGGTTATACCTCTAAATTATGTTGCACTAAAGGAGGTTGTTAAGAAAATGCTAAATATCTGCTTATGTTAGCAGTTCTAGGATTTTTTCAGCCAAATACTGTAAAAGAGAAAAACTTGAGTAAGATTATCATTATGAAAATAGAATTAGAAAGTAGTAGACCTTGCTAAGGGTTTCCATTTCTGACAAAGTTTTTAACTCTAACTTGAAAAAAAAAACTGGTACCTCATAAAGAAGAAATCCTCTTATTGTGTGTCTCAGTTATCTGAAGATAAGGCCTGTGCTCAGAGATTTTCTCAAAAGCCTCCTATTTGTTCTCCAACAAATATTGGGAACTTCACACATCTACAAAGATCAGATAAAGCTGTATTAATTTCTTACCATAGCCTCCCATCTCAGAAAGATGGTCCTCATCCTAGCACAGAAAATAGACATGAAGAATATTCAGGTCTAAAAAATATTTAGGAGAACTCATGTAAAAAATAAAAAAAAAACATTTTCATATGGAACTGATTGGAGAGCAAATAGAAGGCTCACTATGTTTTGAAGGAATTCATATTGCATTATATTCTGGTTTGGATATGAGGTGTTCCCCACCAACTCACATGTGAGACAATGCAAGAAGGTCCAGAGGAGAAATGATTGGATTATGACAACCTTAACCCAACAGTGAATTAATCCCCTGATAGGGATTAACTGAGTGGTATCTCAAGGAGGGTAGGGTGTGGCTGGAGGAGGTAGATGTAGTGGGTGTGCCTTTGGGGTATATATTTTGCATCTGGCAAGTAGAGTCTCTCTCTACTTCCTGATCATCATGAGAGCTTCTTCCCTCTGCCACACTCTTATGCCATTATGTTCTGCCCTGAGAAATGGGGCCTGTTTCCATGGACTTATACTTCTGAAACTGTGAGACCCCAAATAAACTTTTCTTCCTCTACAATTTTTCTGGTCAAGTCTTTTAGTCACAGTAGCAAAAAAAAAAAAAAAAAAAAGAAAAGAAAAGAAAAGAAAACAAAAAACAGAAGAAGGAGAAGAAGAAGGAGAACAAAAAGATAAACAGAGAAAGGGAGAGAAAAAGTCATAAAGCTGCCCTACAAGCAAGGCCCTAGGTTCCCAGCTGTCCAAAAGTTTCCTCAATTCAACAAGGTATGCAAAAATTACACAGCCCCCCCAAAAGAATTTGTCCTCTAAATCTCACTTCAGATATGGCTACAATATAAAATATGCAAACTCATATTTTCAGAGGACTCTAGGCATCAGGGAAGATATGGCCATGAGAATCATCCCAGGGAGAAAAGTTAGCGGTGAATTATACACAAACGGGCATATTTCAATGTTCCTAACTACCAGGAGATAGCCTCTGCTGGAGACTCTAGACTTCATTTCTATGAATGGATTTTGTTTCTACCCTTTCATCGCTTGTGTGTTGATGGAGGTGGGTGTGAAAGATACTATTTCTCTTAGTTTATAGATAAGGTGTCATAAATAGAAGGCTGCACAGTAGTAAGAGATTCTGGACTTTAAAATGGATGCAGAAAATGTACAGGGCATGTGTGATTCTATCAAGATTGGTATATGTGTTCTGTGTGTGCAGAGAAAGATATGTAAAGGGGCAGATTATTGTCAACAGTTCCCATATCTGTAAGGTTTTTCTCTCTTTTAGTAGCAATTCACATATGTTTAAGGTTGGAACCATCAGCACAATGATACGCAGTAAAGACATTTTCCAGAATAACTAATAACTAGGGTAGCCATCTGATGAAACTTGGACCAATGAAATGTAAAGGACTGTTATATATAAATGAATGAATGAACATTGAGAAGTATTCCTAATTACTGAGAAAAAAATGCTTACCACTAAAAAAGAAAGGTCTATGAAATAATATCATGACTATTGTTAATGATCTCAGTTCCCCCTCAAGATTTCAATTATCCCATACAAATTTCAATAAAATGTCATCAAATCTCCACAGTGAAACAACAATCAGTTGATAATTTAAATTATTTATTTTTATTTTTTTTATTGTTGGTCGTTCAAAACATTACATAGTTCTTAATATATCATATTTCACAGTTTGATTCAAGTGGGTTATGAACTCCCATTTTTACCCCATATACAGATTGCTGTATCACATCAGTTACATTTCCATTGATTTACATATTGCCATTCTAGTGTCTGATGTATTCTGCTGTCTATCCTATTCTCTACTATCCTCCCTCCCCTCCCCTCCCCTCCCCTTCTCTCTCTACCCCCTCTACTGTAAATCATTTCTTCCACTTGTATTGTTCTTCTCTTACCCCTCATTTCCTCTTATATGTAATTTTGTAAAACCCTGAGGATCACCTTCCATTTCCATGCGATTTCCCTTCTCACTCCCTTTCCCTCCCACCTCTCATCCCTGTTTAATGTTAATCTTCTTCTCAAGCTCTTCGTCCCTACCCTGTCCTTGGTTACTCTCCTTATATCAAAGCAGTCATTTGGCATTTCTTTTTTAAGGATTGGCTAGCTTCACTTAGCATAATCTGCTCTAATGCCATCCATTTCCCTCCAAATTCTATGATTTTTTCATTTTTTAATGCAGAGTAATACTCCATTGTGTATAAATGCCACATTTTTTTTATCCATTCATCTATTGAAGGGCTTCTAGGTTGGTTCCACAATCTTGCTATCGTGAATTGTGCTGCTATGAGCATCGATGTAGCAGTGTCCCTGTAGCATGCTCTCCACACACTTCAGATAGAGCCCTAATATCCAGAGTATACAAAGAACTCAAAAAATTAGACAATAAGATAACAAATAACCCAATCAACAAATGGGCCAAGGACCTGAACAGACATTTCTCAGAGGAGGACATACAATCAATCAATAAGTACATGAAAAAATGCTCACCATCGCTAGCAGTCAGAGAAATGCAAATCAAAACCACCCTAAGATACCATCTCACTCCAGTAAGATTGGCAGCCATTATGAAGTCCAACAACAACAAGTGCTGGAGAGGATGTGGAGAAAAGGGTACACTTGTACATTGTTGGTGGGACTGCAAATTGGTGCAGCCAATTTGGAAAGCAGTATGGAGATTTCTTGGAAAGCTGGGAATGGAACCACCATTTGACCCAGCTATTCCCCTTCTCGGTCTATTCCCTAAAGACCTAATAAGAGCATGATAATTTAAATTAGTTCATGTGATCTCACTTATTCCTGATTTCTAATTTCAATCCAATTAAAAGAAATACAATTTGATTTTGAATTAAACTTTTGTTTATTTATTGTTGTCCCTTTAGATTTCACAAATTGAGCACAAGTTGTTTTAAAAAATGGATGCTAACAATTAGATTGTCAATCCAAAATTAGAGTTTTCTAGTTCAAATTTTTGAACATCTACCATCAATGTTAAAATCCTGATTTTACTGATTTTCAGGACTTATCAATATACTTTTTTTAAAATCCCACTTGACATGGCTTATTTAATTATATGTTTCTGCATTTTAAATTATAATACTTGCTCAGTATGTTCTTTTTAAATTTCATAGGAAACCACAGGTACAGATGGTCCATTAATAGCAATAAAAAAGCAAATTAAAATTATGCAAAACCCTTTGGAAAGCAATTCATTCCACAGCTATTTCAAGGAAAGTGTCTGCATTTAAAATCTAATGTGATAAGACTTCCCGCTGATACAAGTCATCCTAAAAGAAGTGTTGTATCATCTGAATTATCAGCTTTTGGCAAGAAAGACAAACTACCTAATTGATTTTAATAAACAGTGGCTATGAGTAGGATTCCAATCTGTCTGGTTTGGGTCCTAATTTCTTATATGATTTGATAGATGATGACATTCAGACCACCAATTTTTGATTCATGTATCTACTCTCTACAAATGACTTTCTATTGATAATGATAGAAATCATTTATTGTCTAGAGTTACAAGGCTCATTTCTGTAGGGGCTGTGTGACTGTTAAGTCCCCTTACCATATTATTGTAATCTAAAGCTTTTGTTTGAATGAGGCATGTGATGCAGAACATACCAGTAAACTTTCAAAATAAACACACACAGTTTCAAATCTCTCCTTAGTCTGCTATTTGTACCTGTTAAGGAATATCACTTAATCTTTTTACCTATCAAATAATAGTAACTAATAACAAATCTTTAAAATGTTGTAAAGGCTAACATTGTAGACATGAAAATACTTCATATATTTTAAAGTCCAAGCAAACGTAAGAGCTGTCTCAGGGGTTGGGTATAGCTCAGTTGGTAGATTGCTTGCCTTGCATGCACAAGGTCCTGAGTTCAATCACCAGCACCACACAGACACACACACAAAAAAACCATTAGTGTTGTCTATCTGAAGTGGAGAGAGAGGAAGCATGTTCTCAAGTACTTTAGGATTTGATGCAACTAGCTGACTGTGTTGAGTTCTTGGAAGTGTGAGGAAGGACACAAGGAAAACCTGCATCAATGGCAGAAACAAGGAAAAAACACAAATGTTTCAAAGTAGGACTGGAAAAGTGAAATGGAGAAAAACCTGGAGAAAGATCCAGTGAAGAAAGAAGAGATGAACATCCCTAAAGAAGGATATCTGAGTAAATGAAGGAAGCCTTGGTTGCCTATGCTTGGTCAGACTATAAACAGGGGAGAGGAAAGACCACCGCACAGTGCAGGATTCTGATAGATCATGCTCCTATAGAAATTTATCCCATTGATTAACCTCAACTGTGATCTTATCTACATGAGTGAAAGGATTATGACAAAAGCATGCAAAACAAATCCCACTCTTAAAGTAATTAGTCAGTAGATTTAGAAATGTCAAATGTCAATGAGAATTTATTTTTGGAGATTGAAGGGCCAGAGTTACTTCAAGCAAGGAACATAATCAGATTACATTTGATCAACAGAGAAGGCAGGGTATCTCCAAATTTCTGGAGCAGCTGTGCAGTAATTATGCCATAATTAGTTTGTGTGTGTGTGTGTTTGTGTGTGTGTGCATGCTTTCTTCTGAGGATTAATTTCTCATCTTGTCCAGCAATTTTAAAGCATCTTAATTCCCTGGAAGCTGTTTAGAGTTTATTATTTTTCTAGGATGCCGAGATGTCAAGTTTACAGCAACTTCCTGTGTTATTTCTTATCACACTGCAATTGAGTTTGCATTCCGTGTACAAAAATATAAGGCAAAAATTGTAAAGCTACCATATTCTGTATTCACAGCACATAAAGGAATTGTATACTGAGCAATTTCATTTATGATATAGCTATAGAATTTTGGTGTTTTTCGTGGGGCTTGTTTTCTCTTAGCTTATCACTGAAAACCCTTTGAAAGGTTTCCTAGGGATTGATGATCAGGACCCAGGGAGGAATTTCAACACTGCTGGGCTGGGATGACACAAGAATTCATTCTTCAGCATTCTGGTGTACCAGGCACACACACATTTTTAGGCTTCATTGCCATCCCAAAGAGATGAAAGCTCCTGAAGTCGGTGGGAGATTCATTTTAAAATTAGTTCTGTTGGAAACAGAGTAATTTGAGAAACTGGTCTGCAGATAGTATTTGAACAAAGCAGACACACAATGCCAACTTTGTTGTTTGATCTCTAATCTTGAGTGAATAGCTGTGTGTGTGTGTGTGTGTGTGTGTGTGTGTACAGAAGATTTGAGGGAAAATGTGCAATTGGGTTCTCACTTGTTGTTTCAATAACTTTGATAGTTCAGGAAACCTCTCACCATTTTTGTGTAAAATAGTGTGTGCAGATAATTGCAAAAATACGAAAACCAGTGTCCATCAGGAACAGACTTGAGAGTAAGCTTTCCTTATGTTTCCTTGTATTATATCTTCCAAATAAATTTTATTTATTTTAGTTTATGCTATGGTCCTCACTGAAAGCAACAGATATATCAGAGTGTTTTTGAGAATGAATTTTCATGACCTCATGTAAAGCAAAAATAAAAAGAATTATGCATTGAGAAAAAAAAAAACAGGACTTGTTGATAATCTAATACCCCAAACTTGCAACAACAGCTTAATTCAGTAAACATACCTAAAGTCTGAATATAGAATGTGATTCTCCTTTTTCTTCATTGCAAGAAACAAATAGAAAGAGAAAAATAACCTGAGCCCACCAGAAATTGTTAAGAGAAAGATGAGAAATGCATTAAGTTCTGAATTCTGTGATTGATCCATCTGCTTTTACAAAAGTATATAACTCAGCCTCACCATTTCATTTCTGAAGCCAGTCTAGAAATTGCAGCAGAGGCTTCTCCAAAGGATGAGTTCTGAAGGGAATTGTAATCAGCAAGGGAGATTATGGGAAGAATTATATAATTATATAATTTTCACAACTGCTTAATAAAAAAAAAGTCACTGTGGGAAGAAAAACTAATGGATCTCTACTGGCCAGATTAGTAACCTCCATAGAATTTTGGAAACATGACCTGAAATCTTCTGGTTGTGACAACTCACTGTGAAGAGAAATCAAAACACAAGGAATAATGTGACTGTGTGTCAATATGTTTCTCCAACCAAGTTCTTGAAAATTTGACTCAAAGGAGGAATGTTACAGGATAGAAAAGCATTACTTGGAGAAGAATGGTTCATTATGAAGGACTCTGGGGTTAAAGTGCATGTCACAGAGGCACAATATAGAGCAACAAGCAGCTCACTGTTACTGCCTGGCTGTGGCAAGGGGTTAGGCTGGGTATCTGATTGCCTGTTAAATATATTTACAAAAATGCACAGCTACATGCATATGTGTATGTGACTCACATATGTTGTGTATACAAGGAAGGTATTTTACTTTTGCCCTCATTTTCCCTTGAACAGCAATTCTATGCATAAGAGTGGTGTGGTTTATGTACTCCTAGGCATCTCTTCCATGGATTCTTCATAGGGGGTTTTGCCCACAATGGACTCACTATCAAAATGTACTTGCTAGTACTATGACCAAACTCTTCCTGACCTTTTAGATTTCAACTGTGAGCACAACACCGAGGACGAGCACTGGCTCACCATGTTGAAAAAGAAACATCATAATCATTAAACATACAAATAAGATACAAGTGAACTTAGCCAACATTGTTCTTGGCTTCAATGGGCTGTGCTCCTGGCATCTTTACCTTTTTTCCTATTCAATTGTCCATCTTTAGAAGATCACCCGATTTATTTATAGAACCAAATGAATACCTTCAAGAAAATAAGGAAAGGGGTTACTGTGAGGGAAAAAGTGAAAATATATGACAACTGGATTTGAAGACAAATGATTCTGGTTTGGAACATGTATTTGTGAAAATTACATGAATATATGTGAAGAAAACAAGTATGTATTACCATTAACATTAATCTGGTCTTCTTTAACAATGTGCTGGGCTCTACGACAGCTGGATTATATATATCAACATGACCAACAACTTTAAGAAAAATTATATGACAATATTCCTGCCATGTCACTTATGCCTTTCCCTGGAGAAGTTAAATCCCAAAAGGCCTTCATTGAATTTATTATTTAAGCAAAGGTGGCAGGATAAATAAATTGTAATGTCAACAGCTGGCTCAGAGTTCCCCTTAGGGAGAAAACTATCTTTGTTTAGGAAAATACCTTGATATGCTATTTTTAGATATGTGAGCCCTAAAGACAGGTTCTGGAAAGATTCTACAAAAATAAAGAGATATTTTTCTCTGTCCAAAAATTTAACAGGAATTTGAAATAAAACATGTAAGGAAGAAGACATAAAGTCCGATATTACTCTTTACAAAGGAGAGAGGGAGAGAGAGGAAGAGAGAGAGGGAGAGAAAGAGAGAGAGATGTAGGGGAGGAGAGGAAGAAAATAGATCAACATGGCAGGATAATGATCTTCAAAATCTGTGTTTACTAACAAATTCCCATCGGGTCGCTGGTGGCCATAAGACTCTGAGTAACAGGGCAGGGCCATTTAACACGCAGTATTAAACAGTTTGGGAATTGATGCCACTTGGGACCCTTCTTGGTAAAATTTGCCTCACCCACAAATGATTTGTGTGGATGACTGTTTTAGTCAGTTTGTTGTCTCTGTGATGCAAAGACCTTACCAGAACAATGAGGAAGAGGAAAAGTTTATTTTGGCTCATATTTTCAGAGGTCTCAGTACATAGCTGACTCCATCGTTCTAGAATGAAGGGGCGACAGAATATCACAGAGGAAGAGTGTCATGGAGAAAAGCATCTCAGGACATGTCATGAGGAAGCAGAGATAATTCTGCTCACCAGGGACAAAATATAAAAACCCTAAAGGCACATCCCCAGAAACGTAGGTCCTCCAGCCACACTCCACCTGCCTACAATTAATACCCAGTTAATCTCTGAATTAAGAAGTGGATTAAGGTTTAATCAGAATTAAGTCTCTCATAACCCAATCATTTTACCTCTTAATTTTCTTGTATGGGCTCATACATGAGTTTTTGGGAGACACCATATATCCAAACTATAATAATAGCATTTTGGAGAAATAACTGATGGATAATCCAAGTATAGGACAGCACAATGATGATAGTGATGAATAAATACAGAAGATGAGACATTCCTGGGAATAAGAGTTCAGCAAGATTTCAACAAATGATGCAACCATGAGAATGTCAGCCATTGGAATGTTGTTACAAAACTCAGATTTACTATCTATAAAGTTGGATTGTTGCAGTAAATTTTGAATGAATACCAACAGTTAATATTGGTGTTATATTTACACTGATGGTTTAGGACAAGATCAGGCACTAAACTGACAGTTTAGCTTCTTGAACAATCCCAATTTTTTAAAAAAATATAAGTGATAAGAAGAATGAGGAAGAAGAGATAACATAAGCACATGTGGAAATAACATAACAGAAAAGGTGTTATAACTGTACCCACATATACAAGTTAATGAAGTAAAATGGACCACAAGTAAATATATACTGGAAAAAGCTATAATTAGCTATTTTCTTAATCTTCTTGGAACTATTTATTTCTGTTTAATTCGGAGAAATTCAAGGTTCTCTATAAATTCACCCTAAGTTAAATAGCCCTCGTTTGTCTTCCTACATAAGGAACATACGTGGTATGAGGGTCATAAAAGCTAAAACTGTACTACTCTAATTCTTGCAAATATCCAATAATAAAAAAGAAAATTGCAAATTATTCTTTTAAGAAAGCAAGAAAAAAATCAGCCCAGCTCTTGTTAATATGTTTGGTCACTGACAGTAAGTTATTCTATTAAAACATTGTAGCCATTGTCAGTTATATTTCAAACAAACAGGTAGATAATGAGATAAGAAAACTGCATGGGATATGTATGTAGAGTATACGTGAGGCAATGTATTCCTTATTATAGAATCAATCGCCCATTATGCCTACCCTTAGTCATTTACCTGGAACACATGTATAATGTATAAGTCAGGAAATACATGCTTATATATAGAATTTGTTATCCATTATGCCTTCTTCCAGCCATTTATGTACACAGCCCTTCTTCCACAGGGATACACCATCAGAGCACGAAGAATATAACTCTATTTCTTTGGCAATGAATGGAGAATATTCACAGTATCATATCTCGATAACATTTTAAGACCATTTAAAAAAGAATGATATTATTTAACACCTCTTAAAATAGCAATTAATATCCACCTATTAAAAATAACAAGTATTTTTCTATGCCACATTAAGCATGATTCTTCCAAAAATTCCATCAAATAGATGCTATCCTTATTGACATATGTAAATGAGGAAACTGAGATTTAAGGTAATTTAGATGAGCTCAGTCACCATCCAAGGTCACCTGTGGTTGTTTATTTGTAGTTAGACACATGACTATGGCCTTGGTCTTGCTTAAGAATTTAAGTACTCCCAGACCTGCATAAAGATATAGAAAGTTCTCTTTCTTTCATGACCAGAATATTTATTTACCTCCTGTTCCAAGTCATCTTATCAACTTGATCAAACTGAAAATACATTTCCAGAATTCCTAAGACTCATACTGTGGTAACTTGACAGGGGGAAAGAGATAGTGGAATAAGCATGAGAACTTTGGAAGGCAACATTCAGACAGCTTTACTCAAAGAAGGTCTTCATGGTCAGACAAAGTGAAAATTGTCAGTTGCAAATGTACCTGGTGACTTTCTTGTTGGTCTTTGACTGTATCTTTCATATAGTCAAAGACATTCATCTCTTCATCTTGGCTTCTGAAAATTATGACGCACAATGTGCCCAGCACCATCAATAGGTGCTTACCTAGGGACCACTAGGAGCAACAGACCCCTCTATAGACATCTCCTCAGAGTCCCACCTCAGTGGCTGGAACTGCTCAGCTTCTGAGATTCTCCATGTAGGCTGCAGCTTGCCCTTCTGTCCCCGTGCTTCTGAAAAAATGGTTAAAAGTATCTTCCCTAAAGCACAATACTCAAAATTGTTCTTCTTCCTTGACTGAACACCGACTGGTTTAGACTCTGAGAAATGGGTGTTTTCTTCTCAAAACCTAAACCATGTAGCAATGACAGAGGCTGAAATGCAGCAAGAAATTAAAAGGAAATTGCTATGGCCAAGAAATGCTGGAGGTTAGAGAAGGGATGACCCATATTATGTTGTAGAGAATAACAATGTCAAAAGACTTTCCTGCCATAATGTGAAAGGCAGGGAATAAACCTAATAAATTTGTGGACCTGGCTATTTATTCCTACATCTGCATAGGATGCCAAAAGTGTCAATTGGCTTCTTCTAGCTGCACATGGTAAGGAATGAAAAGACAGCAAGGATTAACTATTTGATTTGTGAGGAGAATTTAGAGGAAATAGTATAAGGTCAAGATTTACTAAGCTGAAAAACAAAACTATCTTTCTTCCGAAGTGCTGCCGACAACTAAGAATTTCTCAAAGTGATGTGGAGCTTATGGCTAAAAATCAAATTAAGGATTTTTCTTTATGACCCCTTGTTTAGACCCCTGAAATATGAAGGCAACATTTCACACATAAGTCCAGGGAATTTACAGGAGAACCACCCTGTAAAACCACACAGATGTGAAAAATAATAAATCATTATATTTTTGAGCTACTAAAAGTTTTCAGATAATTTGTTGGGTGGCTTACAAACTCAAGAGTTATCTATAATTAATTTCCTACACATAATACATGTAAAGTGATAAATTTACTTGGTACTTAAATCTGAACATGGGCATCATGATTCTCCTTTGTCCTTGACTTCAAATAAATTAATTTAGTGTCCATTAAAGTACTACTCACATTATAATTGATAATCCAATATCTGTCAAGATGACACTATGAAATTCTTCCTAGTGATACACTCCTTGGAGACAGCACATATTTTCATTTTCATTTTTCATATTTCATTTCAAATTCTCTGGAAGTAACATACACTATCATGTCATTGAAAACAATGGCTTGAATTCAAACTACTTGATATTGAAGACATAACTTCTTTTAGCTTCAATTTCTTCATCAATATAATAGTAATAATAACAACAACAACAGCAATAGCAACACCACCAAATGTTTTTCAGGGTTACTGTGAAAATAAGTGATACCAGCAAATACACTTATAATGCCAGCTATTATTGATTTGATTTGCCCACTGGAAGAGGGGACAAGTGCGATCAGGCATCTGACCTGGTCAAGAAGAGAAGCCTAATTTTGACTTTAGAAAAAAGGAGGGATGTATAGCTGCAAATCTGCTGATCCTGTGAAAGCAATCCAGAGGACAAACCTGCTAAGGAGGAATTCTCTCTCTCCCTGGGCATTTAGCAAGACAGATACTTACCGTTATGAAAAATGGAAAGTCTGGTGGCTCATTTTCAGAACATAGCCTTTTAATTGTAGGCTTTTAACTCAACTATAGCCATTACAATTACAGCCCTTCCCTTTGCTTGTCCCGATTTTTTAAAATTAATTAATTAATTAATTAATTTTACAGTAGAATACATTTTGATATATTGTACACAAATGGAGAGCACAACTTCTCATTCCCCTGTCTGTTCATGGTGCCCACCCCAATTTTAAAATAGCCATCATGTAGATGGTAGCCCCAATTCCTCTAATCAGGATGAGGGGCAGCTCTGCTATAGGGCTATAAGCAGGCACACTGTGAGCCAGCTTAGGGGTAGCATGCCTTTCTGGCAGAAATAAAGTTTTACCTTCCTCACTCACTTCTGAGCATGTGTTTGATTTGGGGGGCACCTTGATGTTTTTAACACTGTTAACATTGAAAAGATCAGGAAATTATTAGATGAGGTTATAGGGGTCTGAATTAAAGATCTAAAACATCTGCTGCTTATTTGTCCCGACTGATGTAAAATACTTAGGGGAAAAAATCAGAAACATTTTTCTTTATTGCTAATTACCCAATTCTAATTTTCAAAATTATTTTGGTTCTAAAGTGTTTCTAGATTTCTTTTCTAATGCCTTCAAACTTTGAGATGTTTCTTCTTAGAAATGTAGTTGTTTATCTAAAATCTTAATAATTGTTTGTTCTTGGACTATTCATTTACCAGATAGTTACTAAATGTTTTCTATATTCCTGTCCATATGTTAGATGTGGAAATACAGCAATAAACAAGAAGTGCATACTTTTTATCCTGTGGTGATTTTCAGTTTAATTAGAAAAACAGAGGAATAAATAGGAAACTATTATAAATGTTAGAATTATTGCAAAAGGAGAACTATGTTTTGCTGTTGAAGCTCAGAAAATGACATAAGACCACAACATGAGTATCAGGGAAAATGAAGTCCCACGAGAGAAACATAAGCATGAGTAAGAGACCAAGACAGAAAGTAAGATGCTGCATGCAGTGAAATGCACCAGAAAGCACCCAAAAGCAAAGATACAGCACTTTGACTACAGGTGATAAAGGTGATTCTACGCATAGGTATCCGGAGCCTCTAAATCCTTTTATGTAGCCACTTGTTTACCTGGAGGACCAACAAGGTCCTCCTACTAGATTCCAAACAGGGATTTATATAACTAAATGATCACTCCATGGTGTAGAGAATGGTTTGGAGGAGAAGCAGAAGAAAAATTGAAGGTAGAGAGCCTTGCAAATGATGTGCTTCGGGATGTATGTGAGCCACCTGCATTACAGTGCTCATTTGATGCACAGAAAGGTGGTTGGATTGCAGAGTTATTTACAGTGCTAAGGCCCCACAGCTTGTTGCTTAATTATATGTGAGACTTAATGAAGATGGAAGAGTAGAATTCAGGCTTCAGTGACTGCACAAATTGTGGCATGTTTTCATGAGAGAGAGAATGTCAGAACAATAGAGGAGATATGTTCAGAATAAGAGGATGAATTTACTTTTTACTTTTACTATACAGAATGGCTAGCTTGGAGCTCATTGTAGTGGTCAGAGTTCTGGGAAGATATTTGTTCACCAGAAGAGGAAATGATTCATTCAGTTGTACAGATGTTTTCTTCTGTTGATAATCTATTTTAAGATGAGCATTAGAAAGCTCAAAGGTCTCAAGAACTATGTAATGTTTTGAACAACCAACAATAAAAAATAAATAAATAAATAAATAAATAAAAAGAAAGCTCAAAGGTCAAGATATTCAAATAAATATTTTCTCTTTTCCATGAGCTCTGTTAATTCAAAGCATGTGGTTGTCACATATAAGCATCGCCATCATGTTAGAAGACTTTCAGCTGGCCGTACTGTAGCAATACATGCACATCCATGTTTATAGCAGCACAATTCAAAATAGTCAAATTATAGAATTAGCCTAGGTATCCATCAACAGATGACAACATAAAGAAAACATGGTGTATATACACAATGATGTTTTATTCAACCATAAACAAGTGTAAAGTGCTAGGTACAGTGGCACATGCCTGTATTCTCAGTGGCTCTGGAGGCGGAGGCAGGAGGATCTTGAGTTCAAAACCAGCCTCAGCAAAAGCAAGCTGCTAAGCAACTCAGTGAGATACTGTCTCTAAGTAAAATACAAAATAGGGCTGGGGATGTGGCTCAGTGGTCATGTGCCCCTGAGTTCAATCCCTGGTACCAAAAGGAAAAACAGGAAAAAAAAAAAAGAGTGAAGTATGTGAGTTGCAGAAAAAAATGGGTGGAATTGAAGAACATTAATCTAAGTGACTGATATTACTCAGAATGAGAAAGTCAGAGTCCTGTGTTTTCTCTCATATGCAGAAGCTAGAGGAACAAATGGAAAGAAAGGGGACCCAATGAAAATAGAGGAGAGACCAACAGACTAGAGGTAGGATCCCTGGGGAAAGAGGCAGAATATGAAGAAATAAAAGAACAAATTGTGACTTCTGCATGTACAAACATATCTCAAAGAATCCCTTTAATATGTAAAATTATGATGCACCAATAAAATTTTTTAAAAAAGAGAGAAGACAGAGCTGATAACTGTGCATGTGTTACCTTGTCATTTCCGTCCCCTGTTCATTTGTCTTGAATTATACATAGATATTTTCAAACTGATCCAGAAAGCAAAGAAAAAGGATTATTATTTACTTCTTAAACATGATTGGCATGAGTCTTAAATGATGGATGAGTGAGATTTGAATGAGTTGACTATCACTTGGCAACACGTTTTTTTCATCATTGTTATTCATCCAGTATTAGACTCTACCTGGAATAACATCACAGGAAATGCAAATGGAAGGATATCTGCGCTTCCTGAAAGATAGGAGGTGTGCGTTTTTCTTTTGCTTTTTTTTTTAATAAGTATGATTTTTCAATAATCAGTCTGGCACTTTATTTCTCATGACAAGTTCATTATGCAAAGCCCACCGCAGGTGGAAAAGATTGGCTGACTACTGTCTCTTCAGCATAGAGATGCTTTTCATTTATGAGAAAGACAGAGAAGTTAATTCCTTGTGTTTAAGATAAGTCATTTAAAAAAAAATCAATGGCAAAGAGTGCCATCTAAATAGAAGTGAAATAAGAAACTTCCTAGGATAATTTAGAGAGGGCAGAAGAGAATTCAAAAAGGTCATTGTTAGAAGTCAAAGTGTCATCAAAGAGGTCTTGGCCAGCAAAGTCCCATTGCTGCTTCAATGCCTCTGCTAGGTTTTAGAACATCTGACAAAAAAAACTTTCAAATATGGGGAATTAAAAGATGCAGACATTTAGATATTTAATCTTTGATTTGAATTCCTGGAAGAGTTGAGTCCACTCTATGCCATTATCAACATCATCAGATAAGCTCTATCTCTGGAAAAGCCAAACAGTGACGTTAGGAAAAAGCAAGTGCCTTCTATTCAACCTGATTTTATTTGTCTTGGTTAGTGCCACAAAGATGAGAATTTAGAAGTCATTCTCTCAAAAGATGAATCATGATTCTCTCTCCTTAAAAATTTACTTAAAGCAAATTTCCAGAATTCTTTTAGATGAAATCTATTTAAATAATGAATTGTTTGCAGTTATTGAAATATTTATGATCACAAACTTGAGAAAAGAATGGAAAAAAATGAAGAAGATGAAAGAAGGATTAAGAAAGTGGTAAAGTCGGTGAAATGTAATGAATTTATGAGGCATGTGTTCTCTGAGACTTGGCTTTCCATACAAAAATATCAAGGATGCTCTGATAAAGGCAGAAATCTTTTAAGAACTGTAGGCCAAGTAATTAAGGGCCATCTCATACTATATTATAACCCTCATATAGAAAAAATACAACTCACAATCCAAGCAAAATATATACACCAGCTGTGAAATTTTAGGCAAGTTATAAAACTTCTCTGAATCAATTTTTAATCTTAGAAATGGAAATAGTAATACCCCTGTTGGAGCTTTATTATTGGCATTAAGTTGTATCATTTTCTCTATATTTCGTAGACTGGGGTAGTGGGCTATGTGCCAAGTACACTGAAAGTCAACAAATAAACAAGGTGCATTACTTAATGTAAACAATTTTAAATTCATTTCAAGAATGTATATTTGAAATAAAATGCAGGATACATCCAAGACCACAAGGATATTTTAGACTTGTAGGGCTTTTTCTGTCTATGTATAGCTCCTTTCCCAAACTATAGGAATGCAGAAAACTCTAATTTATTAAGATAATTTACACACTTTTTGTTGTATGTGTAATGCTGGAGATCAAATGCGGTGCCTTGCACCTGCTAGGTCAAGTATCTACCATTGAGCAATACCCCAATCCCTAGATAATTTTAGATGAAAAAAAGAACATGAGAACCGTTAAAAATTTGATTATGAATATGTGACAATAAATACCATCAGTAAGTACCACTATAATGCACCAGTAAAAAAATGTGAGAAAAAAATCTGGGATACAGTAAACCTTCCATACACAATTTTTTTTTTAATAAATAAGAAGAACTGAGTTATCTGGAACTAAATATTCAGTATGTAACTAGCGCATATAATAAGAATACTTACAATATATGGATTATCTCATTGAAATATCCTAACAGCCAAGAAGAACAATTATTATTGTTACTTATAGATGAAGAAACTAAGAGGAAACAGTGTAAAAAAAATGTCTCAGTCCTGGCTGTTCTTGAGTAGGAAAGCTAGTATTCAAACTCATTTGGCTCCCGAACTTATGCACACGTTGTACTAAAAATTGAAATCATGGATCCACAAAACCCCTGGAAGTCAAGGATTCACAGAAAAGCCTGGAACATTTGCAAGAGCAAAGTGAAGAAAATAGCAATTTTAGTGCATTTACAACCCAGAGATCCTCTGGTTAGAATGACACTGCACACACAAGGTCACCCTGATCCTCCCTTTTGTCTCAGTCAAGTATACTTCTAATACTATCTTGAAACATTCTGGGAATATTTTTAAAATATTTCAGAATTTAATATACTGAGTTGTGAGAAGACATGATTGGTCCAGCCTGAGTTTCAAGTCTGACTTCTACCTTTAAGGATGCACAAAGAGAGCATTTCATACTTTGGGATTCAGTCCAGGAAAACTGAATCTTACTTTTCATTGAATCATAAATATTGGGTTGTTTCTTCGAATAGGGTGGGGCAATTCATGCTGAGCTATTAATAAGTTGCTGTGTGCAACTTTTTTCCACCTAACATGATGAAATATTCCTTGTAAAACTAGATATAGATTTGTTAGATATAGATTTGTTCCCCAAATGCAGACAAAAATTGAAGTATTCAAGTCAATATCACTATGTAACATACATTTGTCTGTGGTTGTGTTGCATCTCTCTTGAATGTTCTGTAACTTATAGGTGTGCATAAGGCAGTGTGATAGCCACAAATCACCTGAGACTAGCTTTCAAGCACTTGAAATTGGGCTAATAGGAATTGAGATGAGCTGGAAGTTAAAATATACATTATACTTTGAAAACATTTTGAAATGGTAACGTTTTAATATATATTTTATTTTAAGTAAGTAAAATATCATTGAATATAATTTTATTTGTTACTTTTTAACTTTTTTAACATAAGTACTTGAAATTTTAAAATTGTGTATGTGGTTCACATAATATTGACATTAGATTGCACTACTCCAGACTGAATGGTATATTTAAGCTATAACATCACCATGCACTGCATACTTGGTGAAGTATATTTGAGAAGACATGTAGAAAATATGGTAATAGCTTAAAATATATACATGCATGTATTACATCCACCAAAGTCTGTGGAAAGTAACTGGTTGAAACAACATTTCTTACAGAGAATGTTAGATAAATGCCTAAAAGAACAGATCAAAAGCATCAGTGGAAAAGTAAAGTGACAAGGACTTGAAAAAGCCAAGATCTTAGAAGTTAAATACATTAAAGGGAGCGCAATATTCTCCTGTCAATTTTCCCTGGAGGCAATTTCTGACTCCTAGATTGTAAATGCACAGAGTGAGACTCGGGAGGAAAAGTAGAAAGCAGTTGACAAGGGGTTAAAGTGGCCAAAAGAATAAACAGATATTCTTTAAAAACAAACAAACAACAAAAAGCCTGTCCCCTAATACTGGAGAGACAAAATTAGAACTAAAGTTTCACTAAGGAAAAAAAGACTTCTATTAGAATCCTAGCCATGGAATGAAACTCTAAAAAGGCTATATACTCAGTCAAAGGCCAACTAGAAAGAGTGTCACCTCATCTGGATTAAAGTGACTTACTTAATATGTATCTGCTTGCCAAATATAAAGCCGCTCCTTTAGGAAGTAAGGGACAGTATTCATAAGACTGCAGATTTCATACATAACGTCCACAGTTCAATAAACAAATGATCAGATATGCCAGAAAGCACAACCAAAAGGTTAAAACAGGAAGAAAACATTTTAAAAACAGTTCAACAGGTGATCCAACTATTAACATTATTAAGATCCATATTTAGAGAAAAACTCATTGTCATTATCATCGTCATCATTAAAGAAATATGTGAAAAGATGAAGAATTTCAACAAAGAACAAAAATCTATTTAAAAACCAAATGTATATAATAGGGTTTCTAAGAAACCTGACTTTGACCACATGATGGATGATTGTAATAGACTTAACACAGTAAAGATAATTAGAGAACAGAAGGATAAATTGGGGGAAATATGCAGATTTTTGTTAAAAAAATAATAATTCAAAAGAGTTGAGGTCTCTTTTTGGACACAATGACACAAAAGTCACACAGTGATGATGCTTAACATGTAGAAGGCAGGGGTTTGAGGAGGCTGGAGATGGTGCAAAAGCAGGAGAGAGGATATAATGGCTAAAAAATTTCTAAAGCTGATAAAAGAGCAGTTATAATTTTAAAAAGTTCTACTTATTATAAGCAGAATAAACTCATAGAGAACCACATCTAGGCATGAAATGGTAAAGCTATCAGAAACTAAACGTAATTTTTTAATCTGAACAGTAGCCTGGAAATAATGCAAAAATATTACTTACAGATACAGATGAGCAAATAAATTCAGGCACAAAATGAATATCATTTGTAACTTTTTTACTTTTCAAGTTCAGAAAAAATTAAAATGAAAGTGGTTCAGTTCAATGCTGTCTAACTATTATAGGAAGCACTCAATGACTGGGCAAGGGCCCAGTGGTGACATCTAGGGTGCTGGTAAAATTCTATGTCATGGCCTTCTGCAAGTTACATACATATGTTCAATTTTTAAAATCACACCAATCTTCACATTTAAGATGTACACATTTTACCATATATATCATATGCATGTCATGTATTATACTTTAATAGAAATAACCATTTTGAAAATGAATAAGGATAAGAATTCAATTCTTTTGTTAAATCGAATATGCAACAATTAAATGGTATTTCTATTTCTTTGTCTTTGTCTTCTTGCTTTCAGATATTACTAATGTAATAAATTTTCAGTACATATATAGTCCTTGACCATTCTGCTGATTTTATATCCTCAAAGTCTTCTATCAACTTCTACCATCAGGCAAGATAGTAGAAAAAGTCACCTTGTGGTATATCCTTTACTTCTTTTCATAATCCCTGAATTTATTTGGAAGTAGTTGTCTTACTTTCCCTTGATTGCCAAGGACGATCAGCTTAGTCAACACTACAACCCCTTCTTTACATGTTTGCCTAGTGGCATGTTAGCTGAACCAACTCAGTTGTGGCTTTCTGGGTTTCTACTTTGATACAGGATTCTCTTTGGGTTATGATGGTAATAAAACTTTTGATCCAATCACGGAGACTAGAAAAAAAATCATATGGTAGATAGAACAAATATAATGAATGTTTCAATTTGAAAAAGGAAAAAACTTTTTTTTGGAGTTGATCCTGAGAATATAGGTTCTGCAGGTGCCATTGTTAACAATGGAAACAACATTTCTTAGCGCTTATTGTTTGGTAGGCACTGTTTAAGGAAACTGCATGTTGGATGCATTAAGTTTTACCCATATTGAGGATAGGAAAACTGAGACTAAGCAGTTAAGTAATTTCCTCAGGTCACAGTGCTGTTATAACTTTACCACTCCAGAATCTGAATATTTTTTGTTTCCCTTTATAAAAAGTTTTAATCAAGTGCAATTAATATAATAAACTGCACTTTGATAAGTTTGATATATAAGTTGTGAAACTGCCATTAAAATCAAGATAATAAACATATCCTTCACCTCTAGTGATTTCCTCATACTTCTCTATAATTTCTCCTTCCAACCCTCGTCACCTACTTATCTACTGAAGCATTATAGATTTGTTTGGATTTTTCTAGAATTTGATATGAATGGAGGCATACTATAGACCCATCTTTTAACCTGGCTTCTTTCATTCTTATTGTGTGTTTCAAAATTTCTTTTTATAGTTTAGTAGTATTAATTTTATTAGATGGACTAAAATTTATTAATTTCCATGCTAGCTGACATTTGAGTTGTTTCTAATCTTCCCCCATACACACAAAAGAATCTGCAAAGAACATTTGTGTACAAGTCTTTGAAGGGAATCTGCTTTCACTTCCCTTAGGTAAATACTCTGGAATGTAGGTGGAGTCACATAGTAGGTATATGCTTGATTTATTAAGAAACTGCCAAACTTTTTTCCAAGGTGATGTATCATTTTGTATTTCCTCCAATTATGTATAACAGTTTCACATGTATCATCGAAATTATTAGACTTTTTAATTCTAAGCATTCTAATAGGTGTGTATTGGAATCTCATGGTGGTTTTAATTTACATTTCCCTTATGAGTAATGATGTTAAGCATCTTTTATGTACTTATTTGCTTTAAGTATTTCTTCATTAGTAGAGTGTCTGTTAAATATGTGATCATTTTTAATTGGGTTATTTGGTTTCTTGATGAATTGGGAGTGATTTATCTATTCTGAATAAAAGCCTTTTATTAGATATATAGCTAGAGAATAATTTTTCATTGTCTTTGACTATTTTTTTCATTTTTATAGTAGGGTTTTGAAGAGTAGAAGTTTTTAATTTTGATTATGTCCATTTCTTTTCATCTGTGGATAGTGTTTCTGGTGTTAGGTATAAGAAGAACTCTTCTTAACCAAAGGTCACAAATATTTTCTTTCATTTTATCCTCTAAAAATTTTATGCTTCTAAATTTCACACTGAGACCTCTCATCCATTGGAGTCAATATTTTGTATATGGTTTACGTTCTACATTAAAATTCATTATGGTTGAATGTGTCCCCCTGCCAAAGATGTTGGAGTCAAAATCTCCTACCCCTGTACATACAGTACCTATGAATATAATCTTATTTATTTATAGAAACTTTTAAGATTTATTGAGTAAAGATGAGATCATTATGAAGAGGTACTGATACAACGTGACTGGCACCCTTATAAAAATGGGAAAGTTGGCCACAGAAAAATACATTCAGGGAATTCCATGGCAACAGGGAGGCAGAGATTGGGATGATGTATCTACACGACAAAGAATATCACAAGTTGACTACTAATGTTATGGTTTATTGAGGAATATTCCAAAAGTTCATGTGTGAGATGATGTGAGAAAATTTAGAGGTGAAATGATTGGGCAATGAGAACCTAAACCTAATGAGTGCATTAATCCACTTGAATGAATTCCCTGGGTAGTAGGTTACTCAATGCAGGTAGGGTATAACTGGAGGAGGTGGATCACTGGGCTTGTGCCTTTAAGGAATATATTTTGACCCTGATAAGCACGGTTCTCTATGCTTCCTGTTTGTCAAGTCCTAAGCTGCTCTCCTCTTCCACAACCTTCTACATAATGTTCTGCCTCACCTCCAGCCCACAGCAAGGGAGCCTCCCTTCTATGGACGGAAACCTCTGAAACCCTGAGCCTCATATAAAGTTCTCTTCCTCTACCTTATTCTTTTCAGGTCTTCTGGTTACCATAGCAAAAGAAGAAAAGAAAGCTGACTCAAACAAGCAAACAATCAAAAACAAACACACAAACACCAAGAGATGGAATAGAAGCTTGGCCTTCCTCAGAGTCCTAAGCAGGAACCAATCCTGCTGACACCTGGATTCAGACTCCATCCCCTAAAACTTAGACAATGAATTCCTGTTATTTCTAAGCCATCTGATATGTGGTACTTTTTACAGCAGCTTTAGCAAACTAATATACTCATCAATGTCTAATTGTTCTGCAGTAATCTGTTGAACAGAAAATTCTTCCTCCATTTAAGTAACTTGGCAATTGTTTAAAAAGGATTGATCATATACAGGTGGTTCTTTTACTGCATTCTCTTATGTTCTATTGATCATTTGTAGCTTTATAATAAATGTTGAAATTAGAATAGGATATAGTTAATATCAATCTTTCTTTTAAAAGTAGTTTGACCACTATAGATATTTTGCGTTTCTACAATTTTTTTTTATAACATGCTTGCCAAATTCTATTCAAAAATTGTCAGGAATTTTATGAGGATTGATTTGAATGAAAAGTTAACTTTTTGAAGAATTGACACTTTACCATTACTGAGTCTTCTGGTCTATGATCATAATTTAATGCTTCTCTTATTTAGGTCTTTAATTTTTCTTAATTTTCTTAATACAATATTTATTTGCATTTATTTTATCTGTGCACTTCGAAGTATTTCACAGTTTGGATCCCGTTATGCTAAAATAGTATTGTTAACATATTTTATTTTCTTAGTGCTTGTTGGTAGTGATTTGTTTGTGTCTTCACATGGAATCCTAAAATTTTACAAAAATTAAATATTAGTTCTACCAGTCTTTTATGCATTTCAGAGAATTTTCTGCTTAGACAGTCGTCATTTTCATGTTTCATTTTTTCCCTTCAAATATGAATTCCTTTTATTTATTTTTCTTGCTTTATGGAATTGATTGGAGCAGTGAAAGCAGACAATCCTATCTATTCATGGTCTAGAAAGAAAGCATTTAGATTTTCAATATTAAGTGTAATATTATCTACAGATTATCCTTATATGCCTTTTACCCAGTTAAGGAAATCTCATTCTATTTCTACTTTGCTGAAAAATTTTATTCAGATAGAATGCAGAAGTTTGCAAATACTTTGCAAATATTAAAATGGCAATGTCTTTTATATGAATCAAATTTAAAATATTATGTGGGGAATTAAGTTGATTGGATTTTGAATGCTAAGCCAACCATTCCTGAGATAAATTTTATTCGGTAATGATATATTATCCATTTTATGCTTGGTTAGATCCTTTCACTAAATATTTTAACACTTTCACAGGTGAGTTCTTGGATATTGTTTGTCTATAGTTTCATTTTTTTCTACTGTTTTCCTTTGGTTTTTGTATTAGTAATAATAACCTCAGAATTATTTGGTAATTATTCCTTCTTTCAACTTTGTAGAATAATTGATGTGGAATTAACATCATTTTTCCTTGAATATTTGATAGGATTCACCAGTGAAACCATCTAGACATGTGGTTTTCTTGTGAAAGAATTTTTATCAGCAGTTTCATTATCATTAATAGTATATGACTCTACAGTCTATGTATTGCATTATGACATGATCTCCTTTATGCTTGGTAATATCTATAATTCAGTAACCTACTTTGTCTAATACTAATATTGTCACTCCAGCTTTCTTTTGTTTAGTGTGAACACCCTATATCTTTTCTATACCATTTTGCTTTGCATCTATCTCACTTCATATTTGAAATTGGTTTCTTATAGATCGTATACAGATGAGCCTTATGCTTTTATACAATTGATAGTCTCTGCCTCTTAATTATGGTACTTATCACATTAATACTTAACATAATTATATTATTTTGATCTTTGTTCTTTTGACTTTTTCTTTTTTAAAATTTTCCTACCTTTGCTTCTTTTTTGATCACATACATTTTATATTTCCGTTTTATCTTCTCTAGTGGCTATCTGATTAATGTTATTTTCATGTTTACTTTTTGCTTTAGTTCATCAGTCTATCTTCAAGAGGCATTACACTACTTCACATTAGCATAAGAACTGTACAATAAGTCAGGCCTGGTGGTGTGTGCCTGTAATCCCTGGAGCATGAGAGGCTGAGACAGGAGGATCTCCAGTTCACAGCCAGCCTCAGCAATGGCAAGGTGCTAAGCAACTCAGTGAGACCCTGTCTCTAAATAAAATACAAAATAGGGCTGGGGATAGGGCTCAGTGGCTGAGTGCCCCTGAGTTCAATCCTCTGTACCAAAAAAAAAAAAAAAAAAAAAAAAAAAGAACTGTACAACATTATACTCCTAGTATACTTGTTCCTTTGCCCCGGCTCTGAGCTATTTTTGTCCTACATTCTATAAACCCCCATAATGCATAACTATCATGTTTGCTTTAAATAGTTAAATAGAATTTTTAAAAAGAGATATATAATAATAAACATCTTCATTTTGTAGTTACAATGTCTGTGTTCTTCATTTGTGTAAGCCCAAATTCCACCTGGTATTATTTTCCTTCTGTTTGGAGTCCTTATTTTTAATGTACCTTATTTTTGAATCTTCTGGTACTACATGCTTTCAGATTTTACATTTATAAAGTGTCAGTATTTCACTTCTAGTTATAAATTATTCTTTCTTGATTAAAAGTAGAGTTTAAATAGTCCTCATGTTTTAGTACCTTACGGATATTGATCCACTGTCTTCTGGTTTGCATTATTTCCAAAAAAGAAATAGCACAGTCATTTTTATCATTATTCCTCTATGTAACATCTTTTTTCCTCCGCCTTTTCCTTTTTAAAAAAAATACTTTTAGATACAGTTTGATCATGACTTACTTACTTTTCCTGTGCTTCTTGTAGCCACAACTTTGTGGTTTTAATCAACTCTGGAAAATTTTTAGCCATTTTCACAGATTTTCCTTTCCATTGTACCTTTCCTCTTACTTCAAAACTCCAATTACATGGATATTTGGCAGCTTAAATTATTATGCAGTCAATTGCTGATCTTTTAATGAACCAATCATCAACCTGTTCTTTACCCATTTTATTTTGAACAGTTTACATTGCTGTACATTTAAATTCATCAATCTTTTATTTTCCACCGTCAAATTTTCCATTAATGTCCAGACATATTTTTATCTCTGACATTGTGGCTTTCAAATTATAGAATTTTTCATCATTTTTATAGCTCTTATGCCTCTACTTCACCTGTTCTATTTTTCTTCTAGCTTATTAAACATATGGAATATATTTATAACTATTTTATTTTTTCCTAATAAATCTATCATACATGTCACTTCCTTATTAACTTAAATGGATGGAGTGTTCTCATCATGGGTTATATTTCCTTGAATCTTTTTGCACCTAATCATATTTTATTGGATCCTAGTCATTCTATATTTTAAATTTTGGGGTACTGGGTATATGTATTTTTACTCATAAGAATCACTATGAACAGTGTTCTGAAAACTGTTGCTCAATTGGAAATGGTTCGATTCTTTTGGGTCTTTATATTTTAGATTTTGTGAAATCAACCATGGCAGTTTATGGGACAATTTATTCTGCTACTGAAACGAGACTATTTTTAGTACTTTAATACATGCCTCATGAATTTAGTTTTAGTAATAGGCTCTATTCCCAACCCCTTGGTGATTTGAACACTGTTTTGTTTTCTAACTTCTTTGCATGTTTATTTTTTCCATATAAACTAGCTTTTTCACGTGCAGATCAGTACTCAATTAAAAATTCCAGGAGTAGTAAGCTAGTGAATCTCATGGGCATTAGTCTACTTTTTCTCACTGTTAGTGGAGTTACTTGTTTGAAACATAAATAAGGATTACCTTATGCAAATTTATTGAATGGAAGTCCTGGTAAGAGCAAGATTAATAAGGAAATTATAAATTTAGAATAAGCATCTAGTTCAATGAAAAAATACAAACCAAATGGCTCTTTCCAATATTAATTGTGTCTCGAATAAATTTTGTACCAGGATCCTCTTTTTAATGAAAAGAAAATAGTGGTTTTATATTAATTGTAAGTATTGTAAGGGACATTAACTGTGCCAGAGCTAGATTTGTTCTAGTTGAAAGTGCATCTATCTCTGACATCATAGCCACAGTCTTCATGAGTCCACTGAGCATATTATAGGTAGCTGAAGAAGAGAAATTCTGGTAATTGCAAAATGAGAAAAGCATCAGCACAGTCATTTAAAGCTTTCTGTACAGGATCACAACTTTCTTGCATATTTTCATGGGCCCAAGTGCTATCAAAATTTTGAATGGCCCAGACATAGGACAGGTTCTTTGTCATCATTCTTCAGTAGTGAAACTTCTGTCTCCAGGCAGTGATCTAGACACATTGATCATTTCTCATTTGGGAAAAATTGGTTTAGAAGAGATGTAATTCATTAAGTTCTGTTCATCAGGTTTATTTCCTGCGTTATATCCTTTGGGTTGTAACACCACAGAATTACAATTGCAGATGTTTTCATTCTATAGTGCAGAATCATCTGTAACTTGGATTCAAACTATTTTTCTGCTCTGTCTGGTGTTCAAATGGAAAAACCTTTCATAAAACCACAAGTATGGGTTAAAGGAGAGTCAAATTTTTACTAGCATAGGCCCACAGTGAGGGTGATCTACCTACTCATTCAATTCAAAGTCGTCTTGAGGGATACTTTAGATTTTTAAAAAACTATATTATTGGGCTGGGGATATGGCTCAAGCGGTAACGCGCTCGCCTGGCATGTGTGCAGCCGGGGTTCGATCCTCAGCACCACATACAAACAAAGATGTTTTGTCTGCTGAGAACTAAAAAATAAATATTAAAAAAAATTCTCGCTCTCTCCCTCTCTCATTCTCTCTTTAAAAAAAACTATATTATTTATGCTTCATGGTGGATTCCTGATGATATAGCAAAATAATTAACAATATATATTATGATTGAAGCTAGGATTGCATCATCATCTGGGAGCCAACACGCAAGTACTTACCAGAGCTTCTTAAATGAGTTGTTGTATAAACTTATTAACAAAGTCAAGATAACGTGATTAAAGAACTAAACTGGAGAAAGTAGAACATATGACCACTATACCATTAACAAACGAAGATTTCTTTCTTCCAGGAGAGTTATCATTGCCAGAAAGAGGTGACTTTGCTTTAAAATCATAAGGGTGAGATGGAAAGTGAGTTAAAATTCAATACATTTGAAGACTCTTAGGAGAAAGAAACACTGAGGAGCATAGTTCTGAGTGTAGTATAAAACTGAAGACACCCATCCAGCTTAAACTTCTAGGTCCCGTACCGTAAACTGTGCCACCAACTATCCAACCATGCACATCTTTTGAGCATCATAAAGCACCATAGAGCCAGATGCTGATTGGTCCAGGGGTTTTTGGGAAGAGGATTTTGAGGAATCTCTGTACTTTTAACTTTGTTTAGGGGATACCACCAGGCTCACTGTCAGGATCAAAACACTGAATCCAGAATCTTGGGGAAAAAAAAATCTTCTATCAATAAGTTCATCTTGATCAGAAACCTTAGAAACTCATTTCTGCATGCATTACTGAAACTTTACCAATAAACATTTCACTTCTGGGTTTAAATTTCGAATTCATCCTCCAAACTGTGTTGATATTTCCTTCAATAAAAATAAAAAAAATAGGCAAGACACAAAAATAAAGAGAGACTTTACCTGTTTAATTCCATATTTTATTGAATGGAGATTTGATGAATATTTGATGAGTGCAATAGTGAATGAGTATTAGGTTTGGAAATAATGGAAGCTGGAGAGGGAAAAGGAAAAGTGTGGGCAGATCTCATGGAAATCAAAGGAAGATCACTGGATGTAAGGTACCAAAGGGTGGGAAGTAGGGAAGGAGAGGGTAAGTGCTGGGGAGTGATATTGGCCAAATTATATTGTTATGTGTTGTGCATGTATGAACATGTGACAACAAATTCCATTGTCGGGTACAATTATAATGCACCAATAAAAATGTGAAAAAAAAATTGGGGAAAATAAGAAATATAGAGGGTAGTAGAAAAGAGACAAATTTGCTCCTTCTATAAGTGTAACTCCTTTAGGTTAGAGTCATTCCTGTGTATTAACACTTTGTAAAGACTAAGTACTGAGTTGTCTCTGTAATGAATGCTAGTCAAAGCCAAGAAAATAAAAACTATATATGTATAAGTGTGTGTATATATAATATATATATATATGTGTGTGTGTGTGTGTGTGTGTGTGTGTGTGTGTGTGTTTTCTCTTATTACTAGAGGCCATGCAGTCATTATATTTAGTAATTTTGATTCCAATGGCTTTTCTGTGAGAAGTAAAACACGTAATAATTTTCTGAAGACATTGTAGCATTATGAATTTCTAGTAAATGCAATATTCACATTCAGAACAATAGATCTAAAAAATCAGAATGACTCTTTCTCAAGGAAGAGATTTCTATTGGGACTCTCCTTTAGCAAGTTTTCTGATGCTCCCTTCAAGATGACAGGTGGAGCATACCGATCAACTTCTTTGTATTGCACCTTAAAAGGATCCTTCAGGCTTTCTTGGCTGCCCTGAAAAATGCTGCAATTTTCCTCAGGGCTGTATCCGCAGAAAGTAAATCTTGACCTCATTAGTCAATTGCTGTAATTTTAACTTAGAAGTTCTTAGATGAAATAACTTGCAAATGTTCTGCTTTCCTCGCAGCTCTTGTACTAAATTAAATCAAAATTTAGCTGTGAAGAAGAATGCTTTAACTGCCCTTTTTTCTACCAAAAAAACTGCAGCATTTTGCAGGGCAGCTGAGAAAGCCTGAAGGAACCTTTTAATGTACAACTCAAAAAGTTGCTCGGTATACTCCACCTGTCATCTTGAAGTGAGCATCAGAAAATTTGTTGAAGGAGAGTCCCAATGGAAGGCTCTTCCTTGAGAATGAGTCTTTCTGATTTTTAGATCTATTGTTCTGAATGTGAATATTGCATTTACTATTGCATATTGAACTGGGAGAAAAATTAATTGACAAATCAAAAGCAAGGCCTATCTTCTATACCATCACTTGGCAAGTTTCCTGGCTTGTCTGTTAGTTAGTGTAAAGGGAAATAACTCTTTAATTTCACTCATCTGAAACCAAACCAAAAATAAATAAATGAAGGAACTGGTTCCTGAGAATGCCATTCTTCTCTTACATCAAAAAAAAAAAATGTGAGCACCTCTATTATAAGTTAGGAAATATTTCCCCCTGAATCTTCTCTCTGGAATCTCCCCTGTTTAGAAGATAATAGATAGTATCTTCAAAAGTATCATTCTCCATGAAATTCCTTTTCCAATTCCTAAAATTTTCCTTGTGATTTCTTCTTGGCTCAATTACTTTGAATTACATTTCTGTTTGCTTCTAGGCTCATCTTCTGCATTAAATTTAGCATTAGTATGATGCGTCCAAGCAAGCCAAGTAGATTTATTATTTTTCCAATCTGGATTTTAACAGAGAGAAATTTTAATGGCATATATATATATTTTTGTTTTCCTATATGGGCATCAATGAACATTTCAAACTCAGATTGAATACATGAAACAGAATAGAGTATGAATATTCAGAGAAGTTTCCCACATTAGCTCAAAGTCACAACATTTGAAGATGATATTAAAGCAAAAAGTACTTCTCAAAATTGATGATACCTGAAGAAAAGAAGACTATCTTTAACCTTGCAAACAAAAGGATAATTTTAAATAATTTGGGGAAAGGTGTGATTTTGGTTAACAAAGTACTACAGACTTAACAACTTAAAACACCACCCGTTTATTAGCTCATAGTTATGTAGGTCCAGAAGTGTGGTATCACACAGCTGTTTCACTTCTCAAGGTGTCTTAAAACTGAGTCATCTTGTTACAGGACTGCTTTTTTTTTTTGCCAGAGGCACTAGGGAAAACCCAACTTCAAACTCATTCTTGTTGGCATAATTTGGTTCCTTCCTTTTGTAGAATTGAAATCTGTGTTTCCTTGCAAGCTTTCAGCTGCCAGTCAAGTGCTGCTGTCATATCCAAAAGTTCTCCCACATTTATTCTTTGGCACGAGGCCCCCCTCCACCTTCAGATTAACAGTTGCACCTTGAATCTCTGTGCTTTCCTGACTTCGTCTCTGTCCTCCTAGACCCTGAAGGCTAACATGGTTAGGTCAAATTTACCTGGGGAATCCCCATATTTTAAGGTCAGCTTATTTGGAAACTTAACTCTATTTATCACATTTTCAATATCCTTCAGTCATATAAGGTAACATGGCACTGATATCTCCTGTAATCATAGGTTCCAGCCACACTCCCTGAGAAATTATGCAAGAGCAAGGTCATTTAGAATTAGCTTACCACAGGGGCAACACACAAATTTAACAAAGATAATTGAAAATTTCTTCTTTCAACTGGATTTTCTTTCAGACAATTCCAAAATGACCATTCCTACAAATCTTCATTGGATAATATTGATATTTCCATGACTATGGAATATTAAAATGAAAATTTAATTTTATAGTATAATAATAAAAAACAGTCATAAAAATATACATAGATGTAAAACCACAGTTGTCCTTAAGAATCACAATCTTTTAAATTTTTCATATAAATCACTTCAATCTATTTAAATCATATTAACTTTAATCAGTCTTGCATATAAATAGAGACCTTGACAGCTAAGTAGCTAATGAACTCAATAGAATTTTCAGCACCTTGTCACGTGCTGCCAACTCTGCCACCACCTCGGTGCCCCGGGGAATTAGCTATTTGAAGGAGGTCAAAGGGCCTGAAATGGTGTTGGAGCTTGCATGTGAAATAACACCATCATCACTCAATGATAAATGTGCTGGAGAAGAATAAATAGCCAGAGTAATCACAGTTCAAAATAGTGTTTTTGAAAAAGAATGATGTATAAGTTCAATCACATTAATGAAGATGCAAAAACATGACTCTAGAGCCGTAAGATACATTTGACAGAACAAAAAAATTACAGATATATTAGAAATGCCTCAATCTAAACTTAAAATTTTAATGAATAAAACTACCCTGCCATATATGTATGTATGTATATATGTGTGAGTATATATACATATATATTTATATGTTTATAGATAAATATATGTGTGTGTATATATATTCATTTTGATAATTTAGTGAGAAGTGATTTCAGTCTTTTCAAATCACATTTTCTATATAAATATTTTGAATCCTCCTTTATATTTCCAAATTCATTGGAGTTACTGATGTAACTCTTTACAGATATACTCTAAGAAAGGTAAATTATTTTTACCTGGGTAACAAAATCAATCTTGCAAATTACTCGGTATTTAGAAAGTAGCACAAAATGTTTGAAAATATTTTTCTGGGTTTAAAACATTTTCTCCTTTGGGTTCTTTCCAGTTTCCTGGGACATCTAGAGGGATGTGCCTAAGAAGCTGAAATTGGTGGTACTTGGTCCTGTGTACCTGACCTTGTGTTCAAAGCCTTCCTCCCGCAAAGCCATGAATGTAATACCATTGTCTGTTAAGAGGTGAAAAACCAAAATCAGGAACTTTTGGGCATTTTCAAAAAGTAGTTACTTTTTTTTGCCAGAGTGAAAAGTATTTGAAAGGACTCCCAAGATCTTTGACTAGCCAGAAAGAAAGCATGAACACCTGAAACAGAACAAGAAAAGTAAAGATCAGCTCATCTGTGTCCATGTGACGGACTTTTTTTTGCTGTTTCAAAAATTCTGAGTTTTATTTTGTAGCTACTGCTTCACTAAATGTATTCCAATTTTTATAGCAAAACCTTCCCTGGAATAATTACCTACATGTGAGATGGTTTCCAGAAATAGGAATAGATTATTCCACATCTTGTTTGGTAGCTAGATAACAATGCGAGGAGAATGTTGAGCATAAAGGAGGATCTGAGAAGAGGAGGGGACAATCTGGGTGAATTAGTAAATGCTACAAGAAAGCCAGGTTGCACTAGGTGTCTCTAGATGCAGAGAGAGAATAATGAAGGTACAGATAACAAGGATACTTCTTGGCAGTTAAAATGTTTATTAAAGTAAGGTCAGAGTTGGGATCCGGAAGGCATTTGAGGGGAATCTTCAGATTAAGAAGTTTCTAATAGACTGATCCTAGAACAAATTGTTTAAAGTGACTTTCAATACATTACAAAGTGCCAGTACATTAATTGAATCTAAGAAACAAATAAATAGAAGTATTTATTTGTATCTAAGAAACAAATAAATAGAAGAATGAATGATGTGTGTTTCTCATTCCTATGATGAATCAGTACTTTGACTATGGTTATTTGTATAGCACTGAATAGCTGTCTGTCTGTAATCCTTAAAAACAATTATATGGTCAGGTGCCATTGGCACATCACTATAATCCCAAGCTATTTGGGAGGTTGAGGCAGGAGGACCAAAAATATGAACACACCCTTGGTAACTTAGTGAGAACTTATCGCTATACTGCCTGATTCACACTTCCTGCTTAGAATTGCTTTTGCTATTCTGGGTCTTTTATTTTTCCATATGAATTTCATGATTGATTTATCTATTTCTACAAGAAATGCCGTTGGGATTTTGATTGGGATTGCATTAAACCTATAGAGAACTTTTGGTAATATCGCCATTTTGATGATGTTAGTTCTGCCTATCCATGAACAGTTTATATTTTTCCATCTTCTAAGATCTTCTTCTACTTCTCTTTTTAGGGTTTTGTAGTTTTCATTGTATAAATCTTTCACCTCTTTTGTTAGGTTGATTCCCAAGTATTTTATTTTTTTTTTTTGAGGATATTGTGAATGGAGTGTTTTTCCTCATTTCCATTTCAGAAGTTTTGTCGCTGATATATAGAAATGCCTTCAAAGAAGAATTAATACCAATACTTTTCAAGTTATTTCAGGAAATAGAAAAAGAGGGAGCTCTGCCAAATTCATTCTATGAGGCCAACATCACCTGATTCCGAAACCAAAGACACCTCAAAGAAAGAAAACTACAGACCAATATCTCTGATGAACCTAGATGCAAAAATCCTCAATAAAATTCTGGCAAATCGGATACAAAGGCACATCAAAAAAATTGTACACCATGATCAAGTTGGATTCATCCCTGGGATGCAAGGATGGTTCAATATACGGAAATCAATAGATGTTATTCACCACATCAATAGACTTAAAGATAAGAACCATATGATCATCTCAATAGACGCAGAAAAAGCATTCGACAAAGTACAGCATCCCTTTATGTTCAAAACACTAGAAAAACTAGGGATAACAGGAACTTACCTCGACATTGTAAAAGCTATCTATGCCAAGCCTCAGGCTAGCATCATTCTCAATGGAGAAAAATTGAAGGCATTCCCCCTAAAATCTGGAACAAGACAGAGATGCCCTCTATCACCACTTCTATTCAATATAGTTCTTGAAACACTGGCCAGAGCAATTAGACAGATGAAAGAAATTAAAGGCATAAAAATAGGAAAAGAAGAACTTAAGTTATCACTATTTGCGGATGACATGATTCTATACCTAGAAGACCCAAAAGGGTCTACAAAAAAACTACTAGAACTAATAAATGAATTCAGCAAAGTGGCAGGATATAAAATCAACACGCATAAAACTCTTACATTTTTAATAAAATTTATTTTAACAGATATACAACATAAACTTGTAAATATCGATGAGTTACCATGTGATGTTTAGATACATGTATGCCTTATGTAATGTGATGTTTCATTCAGGTTAAACGTATTTATCTCCTGAACCACTTCTTTTGAATCATTATCTCCTGAATCATTTCTTTTGTTGTTGTTGTTGTTATTGTTGTAGATGGACACAATACCTTTATTTTGTTTATTTAGTGATGCTGGGGAACAAACCCAGTGCCTCATATGTGCTAGGCAAGTGCTCTACCACTGAGCTACAAACCCAGTCCTCGTATCATTTCTTTATGGTAAAAACATTCAAGATCCTTTCTTCTAGTCTTTGAAATGCATAGTACTTTATTGTTATCTATACTCATCTTTTTGTGCAATAGCACACAAGAACTTTTTATTCCTTACTCCTACATTTTAAATGTAGGTTTTGCTTAATTAACCTGCTCATGTACAATTTAGTAATGAAGGCACTTAAGAAACTTAACAGGAAAAAGTACTCATAAAGGGTAAAATTAATTTGTATGACATGTAAGTCTAGATTTGCCTTCTAGCTTTGGGGGGTTTATAAATTAAGAATCCCCATTTTATTTCCCTGAATTATCACTGGCTTTTTGGCCTCCTGTATTGATCATGATCATCATTATAATTATCATCATTATTTTACCTTTTCACTCAAGGGAAGATTTAAGTAACTCCTTAGGTTAGGTGGTTATCAGTTTATGGTAGAAACATAATCCCTCTCCGTATGACATTGCTTTTCTATTTGCCTATGAACATCAGCCTGAAGACATATGGTGTACAATAGTTTCAACAAAAGACTGAAATACACATGGCTAAGTGATTGTCTTTTTGTTTAAAAATAAAATAAAATATCATATCCATAAGGAAGTTATTAATTTTTTAAATAACAAATCAAATACAAAATAAAGTATGACTCTTATATTGCTAAACAGCATATATAAAGGTTCATAATAACATTTTCTTCCAAAAAGAGTAAATCTATAATTTTACCCCTATTATTCTCTGAATCAGCAAAATTTTCTGTAAAACTTGATTAGTCAAACAGCTGTGCATGAGTTTACAGCAATGACATTTTCTGCACAATAAAAAGATAAGAGCTTTTCTTAATTATAACATTTCACTTTATAGTTATTATTGCACAAAAACAGAAGTGTGTGATATAGAGGTGTGTAACTACATTTTAGCATATTATTTTTGTGATAATTTGATAGGAGACATGAATATTTATGTAATAGTGAATTTTTATCTATAACTATATTCAACATAAGCAGCAGAAGTTTTAGCAAAATCTTTTTCCATTGCCACTCATCCTTCTTTTATCCCCATAATTTCAATGAATAATAATTCTGGTTACAAAAACAGCCCATGCACAATCCCTTCAATACCATAATACACTTGGTTCACACAATTATATAAAATTTAAAACATTTATAAAACCCAGTCTTGGCAATGATGTAGATAAATGAGAATTCTCATACATTGTTGGAAGAAATGGACATCATTACCCTAAGTACATGTAAGAAGACACGAAGAATGTGACTCTACTTTGTGTACTTCCAGAGATATAAAAAAAAATGGGCTATATATGTGTAATATGAATTGTAATGCATTCTGTTGTCATATATAACAAATAAAAGTTTAAAAAAAGAAATGGTTTTGTAGCTTAACAACATTTGAAATATTTGAAAAATGTATGAATTTTAACCTAGCAATTTCATCCTATCAAAGCATGTGCACTTGTGCATTTGACCATAAATATACACAAAGAGGATCACTGCAGCACAGTTTGCACTGTATAAAAATTTTGATAAGAATTTATACAAATAGGAAATATTCAAACAGCCATCTAGTATCTATGTAAGTAAAGGCTTTGTTGTAATAAGAATGACTTCATAATCATTTTAAGGGAAAAGGAATTTCTAATTGATACTGACATGAAAAGTCTTCAGGTGCATTTTGAATGAATGAAAGCAAGATAGAGAAAAGAATGCTTGGTGTTATCGCTGTTAAAAATATCATAGCCACATTGATTGACGAATGCATAGAATAAAAAACAGCCCATAACACACTAGATAAGTAGCATTCATCACCCTTGGTGTGGGATTAGGAAAAGAGAGAAAGGAAGATGGATTTTACTTTTTATCTTAGACATCCCTGTGCCATTTGACTTCTTATAACTATGTATATTCACAACAATATATACAGATGCTACACACAATTCTAACTGTAAATGCAAATGTTAAGATTTAATTAGGCTGCGTGATTGATTTTACCTAGCCTTGTAATTAATACTGATGGTTCAACATATGCGATTTTGCTGAGATATTTTGTTCTCCACCTTCAGCCACAATTTGTTTATATAAAAAACTAATTTGACTGGTCAAGAGTGTGTATTTTTTAGATTCATAAAGTGGTTGTTCTTTAATTGATGTTTCTAAAAAATCATAAGATTAAGTAAGTAATATGAATAACTTGTCTGCATCCAGCTTTCCAAGGGTATTTCAAAATGTAAAATTACGAGTATAAACATTATATTTTGGATATATATCAAAGTTACAACTGTTTAGATAGGATTTCAGAAAGTAAAACATTATGAATTGTCTTTCATGGAAGATAAAGCAATTATATGGTAAATTAATCAAATGAATCAGTTCAGGCTTTAGGATTATCTTATAAAATTACTTACATTAAATCCTTTATAGGCAGTTGTTTCATGATATGTTCACTGACATTTCCCAGAAGAAAGTACAGCAGTGAGCACATTGAAGGCTCAGGATAAAAGTGTCTTGTTTTATTCATATGTTTGACCATCCACCAGAAACTGCTTTGACATTCATTGTCCCAGTGGAAAACATTCTTCATTACAGAAGAAAAAAAAAACACTATGATCAAAATAATAAAAATAAAAAACTTTGCCTGCAGAAAGATATAGAAACATGAAAATAATGACTTTGGAAATTTATTCTGCCTTTACCTAACCATAACTTGCGTATCTATGACTTAGAACTTAATTTGCATTAAGTAAGTAGGGCCATAGGACTTTTTATCAGTATCTTATGTCCCTTTTCTATTAAAACTTATTAAATTTTCATTGACCTCCTGTTGTCATCAGTAAAGGACAAACACTTTGGCCCACTGACAAGGATGCATGCATGACGGGAACCTGCCAAACACTTCAGACTCATTTTACATCTGTACTTCCTATGCCAGCTCCCTTCCACCCTGGTGAATTGCCGGATTATTACCTAGGCAAACATAATGCCAATTTAGGTACCAGGAGCAAAGCCAAGCCATACCAATTCCACCCCTCAATCCTCAAATAATAAATGATTAGTTTAGATAATGCATCTACAATGTTGCCAACAGAAAATCTAGGGAAAAAAGTGATTTCAATTTTGGTATCCCTATATATCTTGTGTCATTTTCAAAATCTACTTCTTTTGAATTTCCTCCATATTGTCTTCATCTAGCCATGCCCTACTCATTTCCTATGTACCTTTCTTCCTTTTTGAAATGCCCTGCATTTTACCCCACAACTCACCTTAACCAGGGTATTGTTCATCTTACCCCTTATTTGGATGGTGTTCTAATTCCTTCATCAAAATATGGCTGCTGGCATCATCTCTGTCAAGACACTTATCAGGATTACTCCTATGTACTAAAGTCCTTTCTTTGTGTTCTAAATATGCACCATGAACACACCTCTGTTGTTATAGGAACTGGTTCTACTATCATCATGTATTTAGGTGCCTCTCTCCTCACAATATGTGAGCTTGTTTATTGAATGAATGATTGAGTAAATAAGTGAGTAGAAGAATATTTCAGTTTTTTCTTCATATTTCAAATTGCCAGGAAGAACTGTGTCTCAAATCTTTACATGTCATACAACAAAGTGCTAACCAGTGAACTAAAGAAACCAAATGGCATAAATTATGTTCACCCTTATACTAGAAGGCTATTAATTTATCTCTCGGAAAATGTCATTGATGAGGCCAAAATTGCCAAAGGAAGAGTTGAACATTTGACAATGTTCAACACTAAGTGGTCTTTATTTAATTGGCATTTAAGGCGTTTTCAAAGGATGGCTAGTCCAAGAGATGTATAGTAGCCTTGTGCTGAGCACTATTTAATTATTTCAGTCCTCATCTGTCACATTAGCACTCTCCTGTCTCATTTTCAGTGCCCCCAAAGCAATGCAGTTGATGGATTATGGAAAATAAATCTAGTGTGGAAATACTGATAATTTGCTCTAGGTCAAAAAAAAAGAGAAGAAGGCAAGAGTAATTTGCAACTACTAAATTGCTAGATGTACTGCTATGGCTTGATGCTCTATAAAAGGTGGGAGGGGGACTTGACAAGAATCAAAACTCTTCAGAGAAATATGCAAATAAAAAATTTACCACCTTTCTAAACCCTTTTTAATTCATCAGTTAATCTTAACAACGACCTAGTTTTCAGAACATTGAATTTGCTTGGCTACCTAATCACATTATCTCACTTCTCTTTTGAGAACTTTGAAGTGGGAAAGATATATGAATACATGAAAACATTGATAAAGCACATCTGCCTGTCATATTTCCAATTTTCTCAGGAAAACAAGTGATTTATAGCATGATGAGATCAAATCTTCCTCCACTGCATGCTAATGGATGTATTTTAAAACTCAGTTAGTGGAAACCATGCCATAGCCCAGACCGATGCCCATGACGTCACATCATTCAGCAAATCTAGTTAATGTGAGAGCAGAAGGGAAAGATGATCTCATTTCAGAAACAATAAAAATCATGCTGTTCAGTGAAGAATTAGGACCAGAGGGTTCCATGTTATATGGTTGAACTTGTCTTTTATTAGCCAAGTTTCCACTAAAAATACGGTATTAAAAATTCATTTATGGAAAATACTGTACAGCCTAGAAATGCACTCATATCTTGGCCCATTCATGAACTCAGTTGGGATTTTCCTCTTCTGTAGATTAGTCTTCATTAATGAATGAAAGTCATGGGTGTAAGCTGAGGGAGTGGTGTTATATCTCTTTGCACAGATTACTGTAATCTATGGCCCACTCAATTCCACTCTCATATGTACATGTACATCATCTTATGGTAAGTTACTGATCATCTTCCTTGCTTTACATCTTAGTGGTTTCATTGTAATCAGTACATGAAAGTTGGTTGATTTTCCTTTCAGACACCCAGTTTTTACCTTGACCTTGTAACCTGTCATGCAGCACTTTTCAAATGGTATACAAGTTCCCTGCTGCAGATGGCATGACCTAGTTTCATAACCTTAGATGTCTGTGCTGTGATTCTCCGATTGGCACTTGCCAGGGGCTCCATTTGGCACCTTTTTATACTGCAGATGCTGGTAGTTCTGTGGTACTGCTAGGTTATATGCCTTACATGACAGGACAGTATGTATATATATGCTACAATGGTCTTTCTTCTCTGGAAGTCAGCAATAAATGTGTCAGAACAGTATTTACAAATTTGAAATATCCCACTAACAAATAGCAATGCCAATATCAATGGGCAAAAGTTTGAGGAGAAAGGAGATTTCAGCATCATCTAACAGTAACTTCCCAAAGATGTTGATCTTTTTTCTATAAAGAAAAATATAATAACTTTATTGTGGAGAAATTCACTAGAAACCTCCTTTACCAAGCGATCAAGGCTAACACACTAGCAATAAGACACATCAGAATCTTGTACTCCTTGAAATAATGAACTGAGTAGAACACACATTGTGGTATTTTGCAAAAACAAAAAATTCCACAATATCAGTCTGGTCATGAGAAAACATCAGACAAATCCAAATGTTTTACAAAGTAACTGGTCAGTGCTCATTAAGAATGTCAAGGTTATGAAATATAAGGACTAACATAGAAACTATCACAGATTGGATACTCATGATAAGAAAACTCATTGTGAGATCATGAATTGCATCTTGAAAGGAAAATAAACTTCAGCGGAAAATTTGAGTAACATTTGTAGGTTGATAAATTCATTTAGTACTCCACCAATGATAATTTACTAATTTAAAAGTTGTACTGATAGGACTATCAATGTATAGAATGCATGTGAACTCTGGGTAGTGCAACAGCTTTTATATGAACTAAAATTTTTTCAAAATAAAAGGATAAAAATCAATTGAATATTAAAAATGTAACTGGATTAAACACTCTATTTTTTTGTTCAAATTGGATAAAGGAATCAGGACTAACTACATGTTGATTCTCTAAAACACTTTTTTAAATATAAAGTCCAAATGGGTTGAAATTAAAATATTTTAAAACCAAGTGCAAGAGAGATGATGTAGATAAATTAATATTAATTAATATCAGACCAATTTGACTTTATGATGAGGAATATTACCAGAAATCAAAAGAGATACTTCATAATAAAATGTTTAACTTTCCAAGAAACCACAAAAACCCTAAATGTGTATGAAACTAAAAAAGAATCTTGAAAACAGAGAGATTAAAAATGAAAAAAACAGGAAAAAAATGAAGAAAAGGCAAATCAAATCGTATTTGTTATTTTATTTATATTGGTTGAGTACTGGAGATTGAATCCAGAATCACTTTATCAGTGACCCTCCTCCTTGGCTTTTCTAGACAAGATCTCACCAAGTTATTTAGGACCTCCCTAATTTGCTGAGGTAGCCTTGGACTTCTGATCCTCCTGCCTCAGCCCCACAAGCTGGTAGGATTACAGGAGTATTCAATGCACCAGCTTCATATTTGGAGATTTTAATAACCCTCAGTAATTTTTAGAAAAAGTGAGTAAATGTGTCTCCCAAGGTTTATGTTTTAGAAATTTACCAAGTGATCCAGGAACAGTGTTGAAAGGTGGTAACTTTAAGAGCTGATTGGGTCACAAGCTGTCTTCTTTCATTAGGAGATTAATGTTTTCACTTTAAATTAATGGAGTTTCTTGGTTATCATAGGAGTGGGGTCCTGGTGAAGAATGAGTCCAGCCCCCTTTGACTCTCTCACACTTGCTTTCCACCATGGAGTGATGCATTAAGAAGGCCTTTGTCAGATGTAAGTACCATGATTTTAGACTTCTGAGCATGCAGAATGATAACCCATTAAATCCTTGATCTTTATAAATCACCCAGTGTTGGGTATTCTTATATTATGGCAGCATAAAATGAACTGACAGTAGGTCAAAATATTGGTAAAAATATAATCCTGTTAAACAGTTGACCTACTTGACATTTTTAGAACACAACATTCAAAAACTGAGTAAAGCATGCATGTAGATAGTGAATTAAGAAAAAACCCAATATGGAGAAAATCCTATAAACTGACCAGTTGATCTTTCACACCAATATATTAAAAAAAATTGTATTTAATCCAAACAGCAATTTGGAAAAATGCAACAGGGAACTGAATGAAATAAAGCTGACAGTGAATTATGTATTGTCTATTTACCAAAATCCACCTCAAATATCATTAGGAGAGTATTAAACAGGAAATTCAAGCAGATTTGAGCCATGATAATTTTAAAAACAAAACAAAAAGGTTATCACCATCAAATCATTTTTAACATGTAAGAATAAAATTTACAGACTGAAGAGAGATTTTTAGGTATAAATTAGGCCTAATAATGAGTAAGAAACACAAAAGGAGATTCTAACTTAGTGCTATTCCCAGCACACACACACACACACACACACACACACACACACACACACACACACATACTGAAACACAAACACAAATACACAAACACACATGAAGAGAATGAAGGTGCTGAGTCAGCAGGGAGAGTTGAATTTTCTGGCTCAGAATCTTTGAAAGTATTCTGTTAGGATAAATCTGCTTTCCTAATTTTGTTTGTCTCCCTTGAGTGATCATAGTTTGATCACTCCATGATTTCGAAAAATATTAGTGCTTAAGAAGGGAAGGTAAACATGGTATATATTTGGTATTTATATGCTTTAAGATTTTTCTTTTTTAAAGTACCAGATATTTCTAGGCCACAGATGAATAACTCCATGAGAAACACATGTTTGGACCAAATAGTTAGAAAAATAAGGGCTGTTTGAACACAGAGATTTATCAAGTTGAAATGATTTTTCTCATTTATTTGATCTCATAAGTCTAAAGGCAGACCTAGATCCTAGAAAACATTATTTTTTTCCCTGTAATTGTTTTACCTCTATTTGGGTTTCATAATTTCTTACAACTACCCAGAAGGATCCATTTCCTAGCTTGCCTGGCCCATACCTGAAATAATCTTTTAACCTTTAGATTTCCAGTCTAAAGAAACTGACAAAGCAAAATCTAACCTGACTTGAAATGTAAATGTTGACCCAGTTTTCCCTTCCATGTTTTTCCCTCAGTACTGATTTGTGTGAAATGGGAACAGATGGCAATGCATTACTTGTGGAAAAAAATCTTTACTGCTAAAATGCTCCCCCTTCAGTCAATAACATATTGCTGTCAATAAATGTTTCATTTGCTTCATTTAATTACTCTGGCCCAGAATCCTTTGGCCATACAAGTCAAATAAAAACTCAAATAGATGACATTATTCTGGAAAAAAATGTGAAAAAAAGTAATGATAAATGTAAACCCTTTTGATAGAAAAATATAAGAGACCGAATGCTTTGTGTCTCAGGTTGGAGGGCAATTGAAAAGATGGTCTCAGGGGCAAATTTCAGAACAAGCCCTGGAATTAATGACATACAGCTCTGTATGCTCCACAGCCAACGAACACAAAGCAAACTTGAAGCAAATGGAAGAATGGAGAACACAGGAGCACATCAGTAGACTGAAGGTGGACAATCATCACTGACTGGCGTAGACCCCAGAGTGAATTATTAGGCAAGTTTACTGGAAAGCAAGCCTAACGTTCCAGATGTTCAAATACAACTGGGATGGGAGGGGGAAAATGTTGAAATGAAAATAAAAGAGTTCTTTTGGAATAACCGAGGAGTTTCTACTGACTAAAAGGGAACAGTTAACCATTTTAATTTTGAGTCTCCCTTGTGGATGTGCATTTCCCTCCAGAATAAGGGCATGGAGAAAGGTTTAAACACTTCCAGGTCCTCAGAGCTCACCTGGGGTAGGAAGTTAGTTTCTTTTCCCCTACTTTATCCCTTCCCTCTATTTCTTTTTCTTTTTCCCTTTCCTTCCTTCCTTCCTCCCTCTCTCCCTCCCTCCCTCCAAACTTCCCTCCCTTACACTTTTGAGGCTTAAGTAGCGCCCTTGACTAGACACATGACATTAAAAGCAATAACTCTCCGTGTACCATAAGACATAATAGATAGAACTTTTAGATGACTTATGCATTGGTGTCAGTCTGGATCATGATGAAAATTGAATTCTGCCTGGATGGTTCAGATGAAGGGAGTTTACAGGAAACAAAATAAAACTATACTCAGAGAGTCCAAAGTTGAATTTCTTGTTAACAGTCCCAAGGCTGAATTTCCAAAATTATATGAGGCTGTGTAGTAAGTTCAAATGGAGGCATGGTAGTTTTATTCCTCAGATCACTCTTGACCCACCACTCTCCTGGCATGAATTTAGATTCTTCTAGCATGGTCTGCGGACCTGATGTCAGCTGCTAGGGAGACTCTGGGTGAATTATCACAAAAGATTCTGGTTGCACAGAAGATAATGTGGCATTGTGGTTATCAGAAGATCCAGGCTTGACTCCTTCTCACCTATCATTTGGGTATCAAATCTCAGGAAAATCATTTAAACGTCTCTTGAATCTTAGTTTTCTTATTTGTAAAATAGTGATAGCAAGGGTTCCTCTGAAGGAGCATTTAATTTGGAGTATTAGATAGTTTGAATATTAAGTGTGTTAAAATATGGTAAAGTGCTGAAAATATTTAGGACTCTTTGCCTATAGTAAACTCAGTCATGCTTTGTTACTCGTGGGATTTTTTTTTTTCTAGGATTCCCAGCAGATATTAAGATACAGGCTACTCAAGTTCCTTGTATTAAACAGTAGTACTTTCACATTTATTCCTATATACCTTAGATCATTCCTAGATTACCTATAATGTTGCTTAGAATGTAAGTGCCATGTGAAATTTGGTATATTGGTTGTTTAGAAATTAATAAGAAGGAAAGTATCTACATGGTTGTTATAGATCAAATTTTGTTTTTTTTTCAAGTTGTGCTGTTCATTTTGAAGTGTTTAAAATAAGTGTTTATTTTTACTAGTGCATTATAGGCATGCATAGCAATGGGATTCATATTGCCACATTCATAAATACATACAAAATAAATTGTTTCATTTTAATTCCCAGTAACTCCCCTTTTCCTATCCCCGCTCTCCCTTTAATTCCTTTCCTCTACTCGACTGATATTCCTTGTATTTATTTATTGGTGCACTATAGTTATACATAAAACTGGAATATCTCAACAGACAAATAAAGAACATGTTATGTATGTACACAATGGAGTTTTACTCAGTCAGGAAAATGAACGAAATTATGTCATTTTCTGGTACATATATAGAGCATCTAAGATTCCCAGCAGATATTAAGATACAGGACACTCAAGTTCCTTGTATTAAACAGTAGTACTTTCACATTCCTTCCTATATTTCTTAGATCAATTACCTATAATGTCGCTTAGAATGTAAGTGAGAACATCATGCTAAGTGAAATAAGCCAGACTCAGAAAGTCAATGGTTGAATATTTTCTCTCATCTATGGAAGACAGAGAGAATTAAGGACAAAAGAGAAAGAGAGAGCGGGTGTGTGGGGGGGACTGTTAGGGTCTGTAAACAAGTCAAGATGGTGCCTGGCATTTTGCCAGAGGGAGTGGTTTGTGAAGTAATGCCAGCCCAGCGAGCCTCCATTAAGTGTGGAGATTCTTTATTGGTTGACTGCTGTATCTAGTTTATGTTAATTAAGATAAGCTGTGTGGAATGTATATATACCCCTCCTGTCCTACAATAAACGGCTCCTACTCCTGCTGTATCAATGTACACAAGTTGCTCATCACCCCCCAGTTATTTTGCTGCAGCTGGACTGCGGCAGGGGACTTCTTGTGAGAAATATAAGATAGGACAAACAGAAGGAGGAGACAGAGGGAGAAGGAAGAAGAATGAGTAAGGGGAGGAACTATGGAATGAAATTGAGCAAATTATGTCATGTGTATATATAAATATATCACAGTGAATTTCACTCTTATATATAACTATAATGTCCAGGTTTCCAAATATTTTTGACCCACAGTGGGTTGATTTTGGAGATGTAGAATCTTTGATACAGAGGGCTGATTGTATTGTCACTCTTTGCCCAAAAGTAAGCATGAAGATAATTTTTCTTAGAGTCTGACTACCTGAACTCTTTTGATTCCTTACTCTACTATTATTAATAATAAAATATTTTAAATATTTTTATTTGTGCATTATAATAATTATAGTATTTGTGGTTCATTTAGACATAATTAAAGAAGCATGGAATATAATTGGTTCCAGTGTAGGCCCAGTACTTCCCCCAATTATGTCATCTTTGAAGTATTGCTTTAATGAGATAATACATTGAAAGGTTTTAGAACAGTAACTGGCACATATTTGGTCTGTCAAGATTTCATAAATAGAAATATATGTAAAAAAGACTCTGGAAAATAACAACATGAAATGTATACGCGGTTAGGTCCCCCTTTAGACTCTACCTATAATTAACATTCCTTTAGTGCAAAGGGATACTTACCAGTAATCTTACTCAGAAATGGTCAAGAAAAATCTCAAAAATTTGTATTTGAGGTCAGAGATTGCACTTGAGTAGTTCTACCTTCTGGTTGTAGATATTCAATTTAGCTGGTCAGGAGAGGAATGCTCTATGTTTTTGTGTTTCATTTGCATTCCCCACTCTCCAACCCTCAAAGCTTGCAAACTCTTCCTTATAGTTTTCATCTTTTCTGGTATTTCCAGGGTCAGAAACAGCTTTTCACTTGTTTGTTTGTTTTTAAGTTTCATGTTACTGATATATTGCTGATTTAATATTTCTGAGAATTTGGTTCCATTATTGCTTTGTGTTTCTAATTATATTTTAATTCTCTACTTTTATAAGGACAAACTGTCCCTATAACATTTCTCTACTTTCTATTGGTGTTAGCTGATTTTAGCGCCATTTTTTTTTTTTTTTTTTTGTCAGTAATTGGGCCATGTGCTCTATGCAGGCTAGGCAAAGGTCCTACTACTGAGTTTAAACCCCAGTCCTCAGCTTTTTTTTTCAAATAACTGTTTTTGTACTATCTCTCTTATAATCCTTCATTTAAGGACTTTCTTAAAAGCACAAAAAAATCAGTTAAGAGCTCAGTCTATGGAGTCAGACTATCTAAGTTTGCCATTTACAAAATCTCTTGTCTCTTGTTTCCTCGAATATAAAATGAAAATAATCTCATAATTTCTTATGAGAGTAATTAGAGATGAAAAATCTTAGATGTCTAGAATTTTTCTGAGCAATAACTGTTAATAAATAACTATTGTTTTTTAAACTATTTTTTAAATTAACTCATTTTCCCATAATAAATACTTATATATACATGTATATATGACACATGAATATATATATACACATGTATATACATACACAAACATACATATTTAAGTATATATGCATATACATGCATACGTATACATAATTCTATATTATTACATCTTGTGTTTTTAGAGTTGTTTATATTACAGATTGCATTTGTAGTTAAAACTTCCCCCAAAATTATTACAGGAAAGGAAAAAAATAAAGAAATAAGGAAGGAAAACTATAAACAAAAGTATGCATTATGTTTTTATAAAATAGGCACATGAAATCTCTGTGCTTGTTTGTGCAGCTTCCAATGAGGAGTAGAGAAATAAGTTCATATTATCAACATTGATTTTCTTAGTGAAACTAGATATAGCAAGAAAGTCATTGAGTTCATCATTTCATATGGCTTAATTTTTATAACAAATATACATTAGTTTTTAAATTTGAATAGGTGGTTTCTTTTTTGAAAAAAAGATAAGAATCTCTTGGTGTGCTCCATTATGTCATTAAGGGCAAGAGGAAAAATTGAATTTGACATATTTATTTACTGCCCTCTAGGCTCTAGACTCCAGGTATTGTAATCACAAAAATGAATATTCAGTGATCCTTAATTTAAAAGAGCTAGGACACAACTCAACTATAGGTTCAACTGTTATGCATGGCCACCAAGAGCATAACCACCTCCCGTGGTAGGGCAACACCTAGCAGAGTCAGCACAGAGTACACATATTTACTAAGTGTTTGATGTATGAATGAACTAATGTTGTGTGTGATACAATAGGGCAGAGGAAAAAAAGTAGGAAATTCTACCTGGGGGCAGGGAAGAAGAAAGTCTGGGACACACAGGGAAGATGCTTTGGTCAGCCTTTCTGTTCATCAGAAATCTTATATAGATGTAGGGAAGTGAGCTGTATATGAAAGGGTGGAATAACAGGGCAGGATTAAATAATGGAAGTCACCCAACACAGTGGGAGCACACATTCAAAAGAAAGGGCTAGGCTTGGAAATAAGACAGGAAAAGAGGCAAGGAATGATCTCATCTGCCAGGATAAAGTGTTTGGGTCAGAGTAAAATCAGAGAGTGCATAGGAGAAGGGGTCCAAAGGAGTATTTCTGAATCTTTCGAAAATATATAAATACATGTGTGTTTTGTGTATGAATAGGCATACCTGTATATACAGTTGTGCATCACAATGGTTTACACCTGAAAGATGTGTTGTTTGGAGATTTCATTATGTGACACACAGAGTGTGTTTTACAAACTAAGATGGTTAATGATGTTGATGTCACTAAGCAATATTTTTTTCAGAGACACAGACTGATTTAGGAAAAGTATATATATATATATATATATATATATATATATATATATAAAGAAGAATGGCAGTTATCTGAAGGGAGAGATGTCTTTTGGGGTAAGGTAAGAAAAACAGAGATAGCCAAACAAGACAAGCTTATTTGGACCCCCATAATACATGTGGGCTGTTGTTGACTGAAAAGGCATTATATGGTGCATGACTGTATATGTCTGTGTATATGGGGACCATGATTAGTGGTCATCACCCTTTTCTTATGAAATAGGAGCTAGGCAGAGGTTCCTGTACTAACAGATAAGTGTGGTAGCTTAGGCTAGGGTGCTTGGATAAAATGTGCAATTCTAGTCATTGTTTAATTCTCTTGAAACACCAAGAGGTGGAATACAAATCAAAAAACAAATCCAAAAACAAGCATTCTTATCTGGTTCTCTAGTCACAAACGAAGTGACAGCAGCCGTGGCCTGGCAAAGCAGTGTCACGGCTGTCCTTTGGAACATCATGCTTTCATGACAATGGCCTCAATTCCTTTGTTGGGCTGGGAACTGTGTCCTTCAAAATAATAATTCTCATGAGTAAATACCAATGTGCAGATAGTAGCATCCAGAGTTCAGTTTTGTTTACTTTGTACAATTTCACCTAATTCTAAACAGAGACACATTTTGAGACCCGTGATCTAAGCAATTTATGGCTAAATTCTATTGACTTCAGTGTTTCAGGTAAGCGCTGGCTCAGTTACGTCTTCCTCTCTCCTATTGTTTAAAGGGTCTGAGATCCATGAGGAAGAGTTTATTTTTGTCCCTAATAAGTATAAACCTAGGTCTACACATGCAATGGCTTAAGGAGCAAAACTTGATTTATTGGCTGTACTTCAACCTAGTTTCTTACATAAAACCCCTCCTCCACCACTAAGGGAAACTAAACCTTGTAAACTTTTTAGGATTTCTTCCCTGTGATCATACTATAGCTTCAGTTCCAGGATCTTACAAAAGGCAGGGGAGTTGGAAGGGTGGAGAACGCAGGTGTGGGAGGCAAAGCAATCTGCTTTTCAGTCTGTTGTCCACACTGATTTTCCCTGGAACATCCATCATCTCCATCTGCCGGTACCCCTCAGATCCAGGGATTCTCTGTTGATCTGAGCCACAATTCAGACATGGAAATTTCTTACCATACTGCATATGGGGGCCATCTGCCATAAATTCCCACAGCCATTTTTTCTGTGGGTCTCATGGCCTACCCAGGAGCACTGCAATGTAATCTTCCTCTGCCTTCTGGACACATGGATCTCTCTGTTTAATTTCCCATTTCTCCCCCACAAACACAAAGGACTCTATATATGGGGATTGTTTTTTGTGTGCCTGTTTATTTTAAGGTAATCTGTCTATCCCTTTAAATTCCTTCTCCTAAGTGTTTAGATTTTTTTGTAAACTAAAACTCAGGAAGACTTATGGGGAGCTATGGAAATGGAAAGAGATACTCTTTCCAAATGTTTACCTATGTTGTTTTCATATCATCCACATCCATTTTGCTAGACAGTGGTAAAACTGGTAAAATAAAACTTTGCCATCCCTGAATAACCTTGTTCTGTGGTTGTGGGGAGCTTGTATCAGACACCTAGAAACTCAAACTCAGTTGAATTTTATCAGTGTTTATAGAACATTTACTGTTGCTAAGGCACTTTGTATAACATAAAGTTAAAGAAAAACAAGATTCCTGTCTAGAAAAATTTGCATTGTAATGAGGAAAGACTAGTACATAAATAATAGTAATGCAACACCTAAAATGATTAGTCTGCTCCCCTGCATCATAAACAAATAGCTTTGACGACACTGGGATGGTAATTAATTTTAATCAGGGGATTGAAGATCTTCAAATCTAGCACTGAGTCACAGTCCACCAGGAAAGAGAATGTTAACAGCTCTCTGGACACTTAATCTTCTCTCTGGGCAATTTGGTTGGGAATGTAGGCAATGACTCCTCAATTCTTCAAACCTTGGACAATACATTTGTGCACTTTGGAGGGTTCAGAATTCAAAAGCAGTTTTGCTAAGGGACTCTTCACAAAGATCCAGGCTGACTGTTAGAAGTCCTCCAGCCCATCTCCTGCATCTCTCTCCTGTTACAATCTACTTTTAAGGCTTATGTACTCCAGGTTGTAGGCTAGACCCTCTCCTGCCTTCTTGTCTTCTCTGCTGGTGGTGATTTCTGTTTGTTCCTCTTTTTGTGTGTTTTTGGGTTTTTTGTTTGTTTATTTGTTGTTTGGTTTTGGTCACCTGAGAGACTGATTTCAAATTTTGAGCTACTTTATGCTTGGCATTTTCTGACCAGCTACATTTTGTTTCAAAGCCTTAGAAAAATGAAGTAATCAACATGGTGGAAAAGAAAAATGGGATTTCCTTTGAAAAATGCTAAAATCTCAATGTATATTATGAAAGAAAAATGAGACCATATGAGAAGTCTACATGTAGTGTTTGATTCCAACTTTGTGAACATTTTGGAAAAGACAAAACTATAAAGGCAGTGGTGGGCTTAAAGGGGAAGAATGAATTCATTAAACACAGAGGAAATTATTCTGAATTTACTATGATGATGGATACATGTTATTAGACTTTTGTCCAAACCCAAGAATGAACCCCACTGTAAATTACAGACTTTGGGGGATAATGACATGCCAGTTCAAATTCATCTTATAACAAATTTCTACTCTGGAATGGTTGTTGATGTTGTAGAAGGCTGTAGGGGATCCAAGAGTTATGTGGACACTCGGTTCTCCATTCAAATTTATTATGAACCCAAGATTCCTCAAAAAGATAAATTCTATTTTTTTTTAAAAAAAAGAAGCTAAAAACATTATTATGTGCTGAGGTTCTGGCTTAGTGGCCAGAGGGCCACATGTGAGACACAGGGCTGGATCCTCAGCAGCACAAAAAATAAATAAATAAAATAAAGGTATTATGTCCATCTACAACTAAAAACTTTTAAAAAAATATTGTGCATTGCTTTTTCTACCCCAGTGATTAGTGACTGCTTTTATATTCATTTAACCACAAATTGCCTGATTGTCTCTGACAGTCTCGGTTATGTGCTGGCCTTGGTGAGTGAAATGTTCTGTCACTTCACAGAACATAAATACCAGGTAAATCTTTCACTATTCTAGTCCACATTTTTTTTTCAAAAAAGATTCACTCTACTTTGCTTGCAGTAATAAGCATTGTGCCTTGATGTATACTTCAAAGAGACACGGCACAGACACAGAACGGGCAAAAGGAAAGGAAAAAAAAATCAATATGGGGAAATATCATTTCTGATTGCTGTGAACAATTTCAATGTTCCCTATTTGTTGTATCACTCTAAGAAAGACTGATAGTTGCAGGCTTATGTAGCACCCTACAAAATGTGTGTTTATGGTGCTGAGAAAAGATATTCTGTCCTGTCCAGTCACCATGGTTACCTCTAAAAGCAAAGATTATGTCTGATTAGGTTGCCCTTCTCAGGAGGAATTGACCAGGAAAAAAAAATCTTTTGAAAAGTTTAAAATGGAGGGTAGGACGATACCAGTACTAATTTTGCACAGCTGCTGTCCCTCTGACTCTCCTAATAAGAGTGAGTCAGACTGTTTTCTAGAATCTTTTCCCAGTTGTATGGAGAGCTTCCAGGATGCCCTTCCCTTACTGAGAATTCACCTCTGCTCAGTTCTTTTGAGGCTATTGTCTCCAGAGCCCTTAATCAGAATTCCAGATACCTTAGTGCTTGCTTGTATGCTTGTAAAGAGATTAATGAATGTTTCTAAAGAAAAAGGTAAAAAAAAAATAAGAAGTGAAATAAAATTTGCTCTGAAGGAGTTAAAGGAAGTAAAAATTCAGTCATGCCTACCCTGTAAGGAGTTGGGAGGCAGGCAGGTATGAGCAAGGTGGAAATATTGAAATATTCAGAATATGTTTGAATTATTGAGATGGGGAGTATGGCTCAGTGTCTTTTGTGGAAATCATTAGTGTGTTTTTGCATTTAAAAAATTCTTTTAAGAAAGATGTAATGTTTTTTTCCTAAATTTTGACTGCCAGGACTGGTGCCTATAAAATGCAAAAAGTATCAATTATTGTGATCTTGCTATTTCATTTCCCAAGTAATATAATAATCAAGTAAATGTATCAGAGAGTTTCTAACACAAAGATGGCTATCATGTAGAGGAAATGATAGCTTTACTCCTACTTAACTGAGATGGTAAAATTTTATTGGCCTGACAAAATATTCAGTAGTCCTGGGCTTATAAAGAATTCATATAATTCATATAACTTCTTCAAAATAGTTGTAAAATTTTCTATAGTTAATGTGTAAAGCTGTCATTAAATGTTATTTTAACTGCTTATATAGTAAACAATGAGATCATTTTTCGATTTAGCTTAGGAAAAAAAGCAAATATTTGCATCTGAAAGAAAGGTAAAAATTGTTATTTTTCTCTTTTAATTGAAATGAAATGGATTTTATTTTCTGATTAGACATAATGATTATAACAAATCCATAAGAACAATGTGGCAATACAAATCAAAATTAAAACTGAGCAAGCTCTTTGCCTAGATAGAGACAGATTGCCACACATGCATGTGGAAATGTATTCTAATTCTCACTGAAGCAAAAGATAGAAAGTTACCTCACTGTATTCAGTGAGTACCAGGTTAAATAATCGTGTTGTATTCATATAATATAATACTAGGTTCTTTTGAAAAACAATGAGAAAATGAAAAATGGGCCAATATGGAATACAATACAATATGGAATACAATATGGAAGCAATACATAATGTTTTTTGATGTATCAGTTGTATTCTGAATATTATTTATATATTAACTTGTTTGGTCCTCACAATAATGCCATTAAATACATAGTCTTGCAATTTCTATATTATACTTAAATAGGCAGAGGCACAGAAAGCTAGGGAACCTGTGTAAGGTCACACAGCTGGTAAAGGGCAATGTGTCAGAATTTGAGCCCAGTCTACTTCAGGATGTCTGTGCTATTGACAGTGGAGAAATATGGTAAACAATGTTCAGGATACTGTGTGTGATGAATGGCTGGTGTATTATAAAACAAACATACATACATACACATATGATTAGTCCTTATTATTCATATATTCTTATACTTGCTCAAATTTATTTGTAACTCCAAAATCAATACTTGCAGATGGTTCTAAATCAAGCAACATAATACTCTGGCTTTTTGTTTCAGTTTCCCTATTATAAACAAATATCATTTTCATGATCTATTTAGGATCAGATTTTTTCATTTTTGTGGTTTTTAGTGATAATTGCACTGTTTTAAATGGTGCCCAAACAAGGTGCTGAAGTGCTATTGTTCCTAACCATAAGATTGCAATTATATGTGTTAAAGAGAATATTTGTATTAGGCAAACTTTGTTCAGGCATGAGTATAAATCTATTGGTTTCATTGTGGTGTATTTATACATAGACATAGAAAAATTGGGTAGATTTTATTCCCTAGTACTTCTCATGGCATCCCATTGGGGCTACTGCTATGAATTCACCGGTAACAAATCATAAATGTCTTTGACAGAAATACACTTAAAAGAAGGTTGCATATGGATCAATTATAACAATACCAAGATCTGATGCTTGTAAGAACTTAATTCTGCCTTTCCCATAAGAGCAATGACATAGTTGTAACTATTTGCTCTCTGAAAATAAAGATAATCTAGTGTGTGTGTGTGTGTATATATATATATGAATATATTGTATATGTATGTTTATATATAAACATACATATACAAATGTATTTATTCATTTATGTATGTATCATGTCTAGAAAAATCTTAAGATGATAAAATAAACTATGCAGTGAGTATCTTCGGGAAAGAATATGAGATACTGGATTTGGAAATAGGAGAAATATTTACTTTTTAGATTATCAAAATATGCCCTGTGAATTACCTATTTGGGTATAAATAGGTAATATAAAGAAAGGAAAATTTCTCTTGATCTCTTCCTAATCTCACCTTCCTAGAAATAGTCACATAAATAATTTTTTAGGCTTCCAAAATACAGTTAGAATATACAAGATAACACTACTTTTGCTTGTTTAAACTTTATATGCCAAACTTCTTTGCAGATCAAAATGTGCAGATCTACCTGTTCCTTTCCTCCTACAACCCTCTACAAACACTGTCCCACAGACACACTGAAACACAGAATCACAGATTTCTGTCTTCCAGACTGTGTACATGTAACTGAACTTTTAAGAGTCTTGCAAGAACGTTTTGAAGACAAAAATCATGTTATGACTCTAAAATGTAAAGAAAGAGCATAGACAAAGATAGATTTAAATAGGAGGAAAATCTCTGGAATGGTTTGTTTCCTTTGTTTGTATTTCTTGGCACACACCAGAGACATTTAATTACAAAAATGGAAGAGAAAAAAAAATTTCTCTGATTCAGTCACATCAAGCACTTTATATATTTTATTTGGTCCCTTTTCTACTAGAAGGAGAAATAATTATTCCCATTTTACTGTTAGACAAAATGGGTTCTGAATGAGTAAGTGTAGTCCCCAAATCAACCCACTTATATTTTTAGATAGCAGGAAAGGTAATCTCTTCCTTCCCTCCTTCCTTCCTTTTTTTCATGCAGTGAGGATTGAACCCAGGGTTTCTTCCCCACTGAATCACATCCCCATTCTTTTTATTTGTTTATTCTGAGATAGGTTCTCACTAAATTGCTATGGCTAGCCTCAAACTTGAGATCCTCCTGCCTCAGCCTCCCAAGTCATGCTGGGGTTACAGGTGTGAACTACTAAGCCCAACTAAAGGGAGATCTTTCTTATATCGATGGTGGTTTTTAATTTCTACAAGCATGTTTGCCTGAATACTAATATTTGACTGTCATATCTTCAGGTTACTAAGCTACTTTTTATGGTGATATTCAGTTTTTCCTCATTAAATTGTATCTAATATCGACATAAAATTATGAGAAAATGAAATGTGAACAGTCTAGTCAAGACTGTTTGAGTCATAAACATATACCATTCATTATGTTATAGGCTTATATTCTAATATTTTTCAGTACATTTTTCTTTTCTAATGAAACTACCAGGGTTAAGATTTTGGTTTTGTTGTTTAAGATACTAACATTTGGTTTAAAGAAAATATGCTGCAAACTTAGAGCTACTTAAGATAATGACTTCTAGGACTGAGTTAAGTTGAAAATAAATGGAGGCAAGACCTCAGTGTCATGTTTGTTTTTAAATTAGTCCTGCTGGTATATGAGGTTCTCTCTCTCTTTTTAAAATTTGAGTTGTAATACCCATTAAGTTCCTCTAGAGGGAGAGTGAAACAAGAATATGCATTTTAATCGTGTTTATTTTAAAATAGGTGAATTAGAGTCATCCTGAAGATTGTACCTTAACAGAAAAAAAAAGTAATTTTTCCAAAGCTATCCGAAATAAAACTTAGAATGGTTATTTTTTCTAATTAAAAAAAGCAGTATTTTTCTAAGTAACTGACTCAGTCTTTATGGTAAACAGGATGAAGGTTTCAGTTTCTTTTTAGTTTTGAATTAATAGTAAAAACAAACAAACAAACAAAAACCGCACACACACAATTTCACCCCCTTCATTTTTTACAAATTATAAAATGTCTATATAATAGTATAGATAATGATTTTCTTAAAACACTTTTTAAAAGCTGTGCATTCAATTCTCAGTATTCATGAAATAATTATGATGACCACCGACTCAAATGTATATATGCAAAGTAGGTTAAGCAGAGAAAACCTTCAGCAGAGCAAATTACCTAATGCTGAATAAAGTACCATGTAAGATAAAATATTATGATGAGTACATATCCTCCCCCCCAAATTTCCTTACGATGGTCAATATTCTGCTATCATGGTCCAATCCTATAAAGTTTAGAGACCTGTGAAAAAGATACTGCAATAAGTATTTATGTGCATTATACAAGAACTGAATTCCAGGTAGCTTCACTCTTATTACAGAATTTGAAGAAATCAGCATCAAAGGGAGATGAGATCTCTCCACTGTCTCCAGAAATAAAGCTTCCACAAGAAAAACAATCATGAAGAGAAATTACCGTCTTTATTAATAATATAGTGACCAGCCTTTCCCACTTTCTCCTGATGACAGGTAATGTCACTGGTCAGAAGTGCTGGCCTAGTTTCTGTACTGTGTATGGTGGGTTGGTTTGGATGAAAAATAAACATCTTACATAACAGGCCGGCTGTGCTTTCTGCCTTTTTTTCCCCCAAGGAGATTTTCCCAGCATGAATTCTGCATGTACAATTAACATTGGCCAAATTTCAGCTGAAAAATCTGTTAGGTTTATAAGCAGATTAACAAATACAGCCCATGTATGCTGCACACACACACACACACACACACACACACACACACACACACTTACATACCTACCTTCCCCACCAGCGCCTGGCACTGCCACCTCCACCCCTCTTGCAATCAAAACAGCTTTGTATAGAGAGACAAGGGAAAACAGACAAGTTAAATTGAAATTGGTCTTTGAACAGTTGCAACAAACTAGAAGATTGCAGATTAGAGCCATTGTCCTATTTCAGTGATGGAAACTAGACCCCCCTCAGTGCTTATTTTCTCAGAATGGAAGAAGGCAAATCACAGATTACAAAAGGATGCAGCCCACGCTAGTGGCCTTTACAGTTGTGAAAAGAGCACACCCAGAAGTGGGTATTTTCAATCGGGGTTTGTAATAATTAAAAATTCTAGTTTTATCTTACAACTCTCACTTTGTATGGAGATGTTGATGAATCTTTAAGCTTTGACATTTATTACAGAAACTGCTTATGGAGAGAATATGTACAAATGAGCTTTCAACTTGATTTTTGTAATTGCTAAAGGTGCAATAAAATCAGAGATGCCGAAGAGTCGGTGGAAAATGTGCTCAAACAGCCTGATGGAAGCTCATTGGAAATCAGCTGTATAATTCAGTGTTTGGAGGGAGTACTTTAACTGACCTATGATCTTAGTTTCAGAGAAAATCAACATACAGTCTTGACTTAGTAAATATTTGAATATTATGCATATGCCTAACACATGGCAAATATTAAATAACCTAAATACTATGAAGTTGAACTTAGACTATGGGATTTTTTTATTGTTAAACAATAAATATGAATATTACTAATTTGTAGTTCAAGAAGGAACATAATTAAGAGTGAGTGAAAAGATGTAGATGATGAAGATTATCTGATCCCCCAACTTTAAAAAAATCACATTTATCTGTGCAGAGTAGGCGGAGTCAAAAGGTTGAAATTCAACTCTACTTGATATATATATGGAGAGAGGGAGAGAGAGAGAGAGAGAGAGAGAGAGAGAGAGAGAGAGAGAGAGAGAGAATCAGCTTTGTTACTTTGGAAAGATAATTGAATTTGTAGTATTCTAGAGATTTGCATTTAAATCCTCACTTTAATTGCACTGCCAGTAGGACCATAGAACATTAATTATATTTCTCTAAGTCTCTGTTTTTCATCTATAATATGAAGACAATCATATTTTTAAAATATTGTGAAAATAAAGCATATGCTAATGTTTCTAAGAGCATATAACTAAGAGTTGGACATAATATGTGTGTATATATATATATGTACACATATATTAATGACTTTGAATAATCTAAGCTATGTGTATTATCAAGAAATTTTAAAAAGAAGCAACATTAAATTATTTAATATTTCACAAAATGTAGAAAAACCTTCCTGATTTTTTAGGATAATTATCTATTTTTTTTGGCTTAAATAATGATAATGACAACCCTGTTTGCATAAATATGTAGAGCTATTTTACTGAATGGGTACTACTAATTAATTTATAACTATTAGAACAAACAAAAGTTTTGTTTTTAAATCTTTTTTTAGATCACAATACATTTATTTTACTTACTTGTTTGTTTATTTATTTATTTATTTATTTAAATTTATTTATAAGTGGTGGTGAGGATTGAACCCAGCACCTCGCACATGCTAGGCAAGCACTCTGCCACTGAGCCACAACCCCAGCCCCCAAACAAATGTTTTTGAATATTTTATTTTTAATAATAATAGGGGGAAATGATAATATTTGGGTAGGTTATTGCCTTCTAGGAGATTCAAATTCTTTGAGAGGTGATAAATTAAAGAAGCCATGATGAGACATTTAGTAATTATTATATTATGTAAGATATAAGTGCTGTAGGAGAGAAGTGGAAATGTTAGCAAATTTAAAAAGTTATTACTATGTACATTTCCAAAATGGCAAAATTTGTTCATACACGGAAGAAAATTATTTACAAGGATTTAATATAGTTAAGATTTCAAATGTTTTCGGTTAATTTTTGTAGAAAATATTTTCTTGAAATTTTTTTTTTGGTATTAAAAAATCAAACCTAGGACAGTTTACAGCTATTGATAATTTAAGAAAAACAAAAAACATAAATGTCTTTTGATACATATTCTTGTATACATTGCATATCTCCAAAAATACATGTATGAAATACCAGAGGAAATACGCTTACATCATAATTCTGGGAAAAAATAAAGAATGTGGAATTGTAGGACTTCTTTATGTTAACGTTGAAGGTGAAATTTTATTGACTACAGTTTCATTTTGCTATTCCTGAGGAAATTCTATCTTAAGGAAATATAGATTTTATAGATCCTGGAAAAGGAAAAAGAAATTCAGATTCCTCTTCATGCTGAGTCTCAAATCCAGATTCTGGCTTTGTTTCTTCATGAAAATTCATAATGTATATATTATAGCCTCCTAATTAAAGTCACACATGTATGAATAATATTTTGAAAATCAATCACTTTCCACTTTACATATGTTAACATATATTATGTTTTAGAGCCATTTTCTGCCAAGTAGTTAGCATGCAATGAAATAGGAGTACCACTAGTTTTTTATTCATTGATTAGATTTGGGGTTTTATAACAGTGAACAGTAAGAAAGCTTGAGTGCTATATTCTCTAAAACCCAATTAAACTTTGTGACCAAAAAAAATTCATTTTTTTATGTTTCCAACACAAATATATTTTTTAAATATCTGCTTAATACCAGTCACTTCTGCCAGCATCTGGAACATATTTGTGAATAAAGCTGAGAAGAATAGCTCTCTCCTAGCTCATTTTCTATACCAATGATAAGCCAGAAATGCAGCCAATGTGTTGATGTTATAACACTTTAGAAGGTAATAGGCACTGTGAAGAACAAACAACAGAGTGAGGCTCATTAGAGGAAATGTAGTTTTAAATGGAATTTCCAGGTGGTCCTGATTATAAAATTGACATTTGAACAAAGACTCCAAGGAGGGGAAGGAGGAGAGGAGATTTGGGTGTCTTCCTGCCACAGAACAGAGCATAGTTCCCCATTATAATGGGTCTGACTCTAGCATGAACTCGTCTTGGTGGTCATACCCAAGTACTTTGTCTTTTTATTTGTAAGGAAACAAAAGAGGGAAAATATCTACTCAAGATTATGGTGAGGAAAGATCAGATCCTTTATTCCATAAATGCTTTGCTCAGTGCCACCCAGGGTCCTGGTCCTGGCACTCACAAGTGAAGGGCACAGAGCCATATCTCTTGAGGAGCTTAGATTCCTTCCAATAATGACTCTAGTCTATCAGTGAACAATGGCAATGTGTTTTGAAGTTCTTTGGAGATTTCTGAATATTTTGTAATCGAATAACTATCAGAACATGGAATTGCTATTCTGATTTGTCCTCCTCTTAAACCTCTGCCTCGTTGAAGCTGGCTGATTTGACATTCCCAATACTATTTTTCAGCTGTCTTTACCCTTCCAAGAGTGTCTCCAGACTCTCACTGACCAACTCTTCTTTTCATATATGGACACCTTTTCTTCTTTTCTGTCTTTATAAATAATGCATTTTAAGAATTCTTCCTCAGTACTCTCTGTTTATTCTTTTCATGGATAACCTAAGCATTACTGATTTGAAATATCACCTCTAAAGAAACCTCTATGTCTCCACCTTACCCAAATTCTACATTAATATAGAAACCATGAATCTGCAGATGGAGAACAAAACCACTTTTGTATCACTAAAGGTTAAGTGGGAGGATACAGTTTTACAAAGGAACCTAATAAGCTGGCTAACTAGTCCTCATAATTCCTGGCCCATTAGCCACTAGTGTGGATGATGGCAAATCTCACCTTGGGCATCCATAGGCAGTGTCAAGTTTGAACAGAAAGCTCTGTACTAAGGTTAAAAATGTGCTTTCTGTTCTTTTATCCAAATTTTATTCAGCTTTCTTGATCAACATAGCATGTTAGAAGTTCTCCAATAAAATTAAAATCAAAGGACAATGTTGGGTACCCATGTGATAAAAAGAATAAAGACTCTCCAGGGGGAAAGAAAAATTTAGAAATCTATCACAATCTATGTATGTTCCTAATGTGAATATAAATTCCCTGACATTATTAAATTATTAGAGAGAAATTAAAGATTAAATAAAATTTCTAGTTTAATCAAAAAATCAATGGAGTTAAAATCAAAATACAATTTCACATGAATTAGAAATTGATGGAAAGAAGTATCAAGTATTTATTCTCTACATTTCAGAAACTTTGGTTAGAGAAGTTCTTGATGCCCAGGTTAAACTGAAGCTCAATTAGCTGTTCAAACTTAGACAAATGCTTGCTAGAATTTTAACTTTGATAAAATTTCTAATTTGAAATAAGGGTTCTTCATTTATTATCTATGTTTTCATTAAAACCTGATTTACAAATAATGAAATGCACAGATCCTAATTGTTCAACCATTCAAAACTGTTCAGTTTTGACAAATGTCTATATCCACACCTGTAATAAGAAGTAGACCTGTTTTTTTTTTTTTTCACTCTGTGCCTGTTCCCTGTCCCCCAGGAAGCAGCCATTGCTCTGATTTATCTTACCATATTTCCATATCTGATCTAGAAGTGCATATATAGAGAGTCATAAAGTATACACCCTTTAGTGACTTGATCCTTCCACTCAGTAGAATGGTTTTGAAACTTATTTCTGTTATTATGTCCTCAGTTGTCCTTCCCTTTTATTTCTGAGTGATTTTCTACTGTGTGAATATACCAATTTGGAAGGGAAGGATATTTTTCCATCCTGTTGTTGATGGATGCCTGAGCTGTTTCTGTTTTTTTGGAAGTTATGAACACACACACACACACACACACACACACACACAGTTCATTGGGCAAGGATAATTATGGCTATAGTTTCAATTTTTGTTTTATTTTATTTTAAAATTTCTTCTAGTTAGTTATACATGATAGTAGAATACATTTTGACACATTGTATACAAATAGAACAGGGCTTCTCCTTCTCTGGCTGAACATGCTGTAGAATTGCAATGATAGCATAGTTATATGTGTATAAAGGGTAACAATGTTCATCTTAGTTCACCCTCTTTCCCATCCCCACATCCCCTCCCCTCCCCTCTCTCCCCTGTGCACATTCCAAAGTTTCTTCATTCTTGCACCACCACCTCCCATTATGGATTAGCATCCACTTATCAGAGAAAACATTCTGGCCTTTGTTTTGGGGTGTTTGCCTTATTTTGTTTAGCAAGATATTCTTTAGCTCCATTCATTTACCCGCAAATGCTATAATTTCATTCTTCTTTAAGGCAGAGTAATACTCTATTGTGAATATGTACCGCATTTTCTTTATCTATTCATCTGTTGAAGAGCATCTAGCTTAGTTCTATAGTGAATTGTGAATGGAACTGCTATAACCATTGATGTGGCTATGTCACTGTAGTTTGCTGATTTTAAGTCCTTTGGCTATAAACTGAAGAGTGGGATAACTAGCTCAAATGATTGTTCCATTCCAAGTTTTCTGAGGAGTCTCCATACTGCTCACCATAGTGGTTGCACCAATTTGCAGTCCCACCAGCCATGAACACTTCAGTTTTTTAAGGAGTATAATGCATAAGAGTATTAACTTTATGAGTAACTACCAAATTGCTTTTTAGAGTAGTATTTCCAACTACCCACTGAATATCTTCATTTGCATTTGCAAAAAGTATCTTCAAAATTTATTAAGTTTTTTTTTTCTGATTTCACTGTTCTCATAGTCACACTGATTTGAAAACAATCATCCATGATCTTTCTCATTTTGTGCAAAATGCTTCTCACATGTGTAAAATTCTTTCTGTTGCCAATTCTCCAGTAGAGAAACTTATTGCCTCCTTAAAATATTGCAAAATTCACCTAACAGACTTCACACCCATCAGACTTCATATAATGGTTGTGTGTGTGTCTGTGTGTGTTTTGTTTTACATTTTTTTTAGTTTTACTTATTCTTAATTGACCAAATAATTGTACATATTTGGGGGGGAGTAAAATATGATGGTTAGGTAAATATATACCTTGGATAATAAGTTGATTACAGCATACATCACCTCAAATATTTATAAGTTCTTGCTGCATAGGTTTTTTATTCATTTATTTTTAGTGAATAATTATTTCTTCTTTTTCTCTTTTCACTTCTTTTCTCTTTTTAGAGTGTAGATAGAACCATATCTAGTTGTTTTCTTTAACTAGCTATTTTTTTTAACTTGAGACAAAATAAGCAAACATAATACAAACAAAAGGCTAGTGTTTAGAAAAGTTTTACCATTACAAAAATTTCACTCCTCCAAAGCAACTCTGTTTGCCAATTTCTTGTGGGTCCTTTAAAAGTTCTTGCTTCTGTTTTGCATCCAGATACTAGATGTGTGTGATGGTTGTGTTTATTCTTCCAAAATACAGCTCCAGTCAGAGGTTTTTGGTTCAAACTTTTTTATGACTTCTATAAACTTAAGTGTAGCCTCTTATAAACATTTGCCATTTGCATCATTCCGGTTACCCAGGAACTTTAAATGACTTTTTGTTTCTTTATCTCTTTCTTTTTTTCTTTTGGTCCCGGGAATTGAGCCTAGGGGCACTCAACCACTGAGCCACATCCCCAGCCCTTCTTTGTATTTAAGACCTTAGAGACAAGGTCTTATTGAGTTGTGTAGTGCCTCATTTTTGCTGAGGCTGGCTTTGAACTCCCAATCCTCCTGCCTCAGCCTCCGGAGCCACTAGGATTACAGGCATGCATCATAGCTCCTGGCCCTCTAGCACTTTTAAATATTTTATTTAGACAGGGGCTTCCCTAAGTTGCTGAGGGTGGCTTTGAAGTCACCCTCCTGGGTAAATTCCAGGGCTTCTGGGATTACAGGCATACAACACCCAGCCCAGCTTGTAGCTTTTCTTTATGGAGGCTTTTGCAATCTTGAAATCCATACTTCCCCAAGGTAGAAGGTGCATAACGTGTCAGAAATAACCTGGGGGATGGGGGTTCATTTATAAGTGGTGACATAAAAATCAAAGGAGAAGGAATGTGGTGTCATCTTGAGATGAGTAGTGTTGGTGACATCTTGTAGCCAACTTCAGCAATGGAATCTGTGCTCCCTTCTCAGGGCAGAAGGAGCTGCAGTAGAGTATGAAAGGAACAATTCTACAGCCCTGGATTTATACCCTGATTCTCTTTACCCCAATATTCTTCAATCATTTCATTTTCACTTTAAACTGCTTAATCCTTTTTATTTAAGTTTTCTACTGAAACTAGTTCAAATTTTTAATATTTTTTTCTGCTTAAACTAGTTAAAGCTGTTTGCACTATTGGCAAATCAAAACCTTGCTTCATATGGTATCCTCAACCTTGCACCACCTGCTTTCAGAAATAATTCATGGCTTTCCATTGTCCTTCAGATGAAGGTCAAATTGCTTCAAGTGGACCACAAGGCCCTGCATGATTTTTTTCCCAGTATTGTCCCAACCTGCTTCCTGAACTTGATCTCTCACTACCTACCCTCTCACTACTGCATACCAGCCATATTGACTTTTTTTAAGGTCTTTGATAAGCAAGTTTATGCCTGCCTCAGGACCTTTGAACATGCATGGAAATTTCAACCTCTTCAACCTCTTGCCAACTTTCCAAATCCCTTTTATTCAATTAATGCCCACATCCCTTTCAGGTCTAAGTTGAACAGTCCCCTCCTCAGAAGAGTCTTTATTGACTTTTTAGAGGATGCCATTAGTCAACTATTTTTTTTTTTCCACTCAGGTACCATCTATAATTTCCTAAGAGAAATTTCCACAATAAAAACTATTTAATTTTTAAATTATTTCTGCTTGCTGTCCTTTTCCCACTAAAATCTGACTTTAGAGAATCTCTCTTGTTCTTTACTATGTCCTGAATGCTTTATCTCTGTATGAAAGAACTTCAAATCTCCTTCCATGACAAGGTAAAAAATAAACAGTTTCTCCACGAACCCATTCCTGATATTTTTCCTAAGTTTTATCTCTTCCATCCTCTTTGAGATTCAAATACAATAAAGGACTTCAATACATTCTTCACTGCAACACAGATATTTGTGTTTCATCCTGGAGTTACCCAAAGATGATAGATTCCTTTAGGGAAGAGCTTGGTCCTATAGCTATCCCTATGACTATGGTTTCTTGGACAAAGACATTGTTCAACCAACACTAAATGAATTAAATATCACAGGGGAAAAAAAGGCCAAATCTCACTCATCTACAGGCTTCAAAGCTAACTGATGAAGATGATGATAGAAAAGCCACACCTTCAAGATGCAGGCATCTATCAGTCCATCCATGCAAGCCTCATAAGAGCTGAGTATGATTCACTTCTAAGGTCTCTCTTCTTTCCTGTTTTCTTTTTTATCCCTCTCATATTTTTTGAGAATATGACAATGATGCAATTAAACAGTCCCTCCACCTGGAGTAAGAAGAATCTGGATGAGAACACAAGCTTTGCTTCCCACATGACTTTACCATGATTTGTCTCCAGATACTTCCAAACAGATACTTTAAATCCAACACTGGCTGCCTCATAAAGTACCCTAAAATTATCACTCTGCTTGCATTTGATATTTAATGGATCAGTTTCTAGATACTAAACAAATGCCTTTAAAAATATTAAATTATCTACACCTTAACACCTCTACTTATTAACCTATTTCTGTTTTCAATTATTTCATTATCCTTCAGGCATAAAAGAAGGAAAACTGATCTTACGTTGAATAAGAACTCAAAACCCATAAATTGCTTCTTTGTGGTTTCTCTTATTTCCATTTTTATTGCCACCCCTCCTATCTAAGACCTTTGTGCATTCAAATCCGAGTCAATAGAAATAATCTTCACCAAACTGTTCCGCATGTCTCCTAAGAGACAAATCTCGCACAGTCATTGTAATTTACTCAAACATAGTCAATTGATCATCCTCAATTGGATGGTATTTAATGACTTTTCTGTAGATGATCTCAGTGATAGGTTATCTAACACAGAAGCCATCGGCCACGTGTATTCACTTAGATTTAAGTTAATTACAATAAAGAAAAATTAAGAATTCAGCTGTTTCATTGCACTAGCCACATTTCCAGTGTTCAATAGTCACATGTGCTTAGTGGTTACAACACTGAATATCTCAGGGATAGAGTGTCTCCACTATCACAGAAACTTCTAGTGGATGGCACTAGATCAATCTCCTTAGCCCATAGTCAGGCACTGGTATGATGAGACCTGGACTCACATTTTCAACCTTGTTCTTCACTGTTTGAATATCAGCCTTCCAATTCCAAGCCTCCTGTTTTCTACCTTTTCCCATGCTTTATGCATGCTTCTCCCCTGAGATATTTTTTTTTCTTACTCTTTCCAAGTATACCCCTTTTAGAGACTCTGCACTTGCTGTCAAGGCCATTCAAGTTCAGGGCAGCCCTGGACAGTGTCCTGTTCCATAAATGTGGTACACCTGCAACCATTCTGCCTGCAGTGATAGTTTTCTCACCTCTGAACAGCCATAACACAATAGGTGCCTCTATAAGCACTTGGTGACCTTCAGTTGTTATTTGATCAGTTTTGTGGTATCATGGAAAAAAGCATAGAATTTTCCTTCAAAGACTTACTGACATTTTAGCTCCACCACTTCCTAACCACACAGCCTTGGGCGAATTACGCATTTTTCATTTCTGAAAAATAGGGTTAAAAATAGCACCAAGCCTATTTCATTCACTGAGTTTTCATATTCACTAAGTGAATATGTCAGCGAATGCTATAAAGCTGAATATCAACCATCATGATGACAGAAATCATATATGTTGCTGTTTTTCTCAGTATGTAATTTGTGACTTATCATCCTCAATAATAACTTCATGTCAGGTTGTTTATTCTAGCTCAGTGTTATGCATAAATCAAATTCTTATGAAAATTTATTGAATTAAAACATTAGAGTTGTTCTAATGAAGAAAATATTAAATATGTGTGTATGCATGTGTACACATAATATGTATTTTGTGCACATGTGTCCATTTTTCTTCTAAAATTAAGACTGCAAGTATTTTAAGTGGAATTTGAGAAGAAAATGTCTATAATTAAATAAGTGGATTTTTAAAAATGCTAGGTTTTGTTTCTCAATAATTACAAAATGTAAAAAATAACTTATCCAGATAATTCTATCGATCCTCTCCACTCTGTCCTTTCCCCAAAATTTCTACACTAAACAGATGTGGAGAAAAAATAATCCAAAGTAGTTTTAGTTGGAGGTAGCCAAATATTCAGTTCCAGGGCTTTTATGTTCATTTCCTCATTCTATCCATTAATCTGAAATAATGAGGATTGCATTATTTCCTTTCCTTTCTGAATCTTGAAATTAGATTTTAGGTTTATGGTTGAAATAGTCCCCACAGCTACATTCCCAGCTATTCTTTCTCCACTGCAGGGTCTTAGTAGAACCTTAGAAAGAGGGAAAATCAACCCTTAGGTCAAGTGCGTGTGTGCAAGGGAAGATGTGAGCTCACAGGTAGGTGCTCACAGGAAGGTGCATTCTACATCAACATGTGGCTTAGCTTACTGCAGCTTGTCTGCTCAGTGACAGAGCCCATGCACACACAAGCTAACAGGGAAGGTTTGCAATTGAAATAAACATTCAGACTAAGTAAAGTCATCTCCTGTACACCATCTTTAATCTGTAAAGATTAGTATTGAACCCTCATAGGACTCCACAAAAGTCTGCTTAACTTCCTCTTCAGCTCATAGAGCTGGAACAAGCAGAAAGAGAGATATATCTTCATGCTCTGGTGTGAGGGTAAAAAAGTCCATGAACTTTGTACCTTTTAACTTCAAAATACTGCACAGAGCTCAGAATCAAGAATTACACTACTTTCTACTCCTTAGCAGAAAACAGAAATTTGAGAATATTAGAGTGAATCAAGATGCTCTGTGTATGGCAATAAGCTGTGTAAGACTTGATAAGGAGGGAGAAGAGGCAAATATCACTCTTCCCAGAAATGAAGGGAATAAATTAAAATTGGCTTTTCTCCTCTCTGTTTTAATTTCTGGGAAATGGTGGTACAAAATCTGAATTAGAGTTGAGGTTCTTGGAAGCACTGATCCCCCAAATATCTCAGGATTGCTTGACATGTTCATAAATGAATGACTGTCAAGCAAATTAACTAGAGCATGTAGGTATGTCTGGTAAATTCTTAACAATCTGTTTAGCTCCAGGTAAACAAAATGTTCAGAGTGGAATTGGGAGAGTGATTTAACCAAGCAGTGGTTTACAAATGCTTCCCATATGGGAAGGGATCAGCAAACATTTTTCCCTGGCAATTGCACTATAATGTGGTTTCTTTGGCTAACACACACACACACACACACACACACACACACACACACCTTAAAAAGACATACACACATAGTGTGCATACACATAGACATTTGTCTCTCTCTCTCTCTCTATATATATATATATATATCACATATTTGAGTGAATGCATTATTTGTAGTTATTTGAAAGTATATTACACAAACAATAAGACTAATGCTGTGTTTGATGATGATTTATTGGACTGGGTGAAAAATATTTAATACTTGACATCTGAATTTTAACGACATTAAAATTTAGCCTCTTGCCTGGGAAATATATAAGTCCTACACTAGAGGAATGAGGTAGAAGGAGAAATAATTAAGACATGGATATTATGTGTGAGTCATTTATGTATGTAATATATTGTGCACACAATGTTTGTGTGTATGTTAATATGTATACACATACATGTATGTGCATGCACTTAATTGTATACATACAAACACACTTTATTAACAAAAACTATTTTAAGTGCCATGACAAACAAGGCTTCTTAGCACAAACAACTTCACAATTTCAATCTGGTGTTTGGTGCACTAACATATTTTTCCCCTCTAAAACAAAGAACTCTGCCTTCTTAACCCTTCAACTTACTTTTGATTGATTTTTTTTTTAACTGCTTGGTCTTTATTTGGCTTCTTCCCATTCAGTTTGATTTGAATTGAGCTGACCCCAATTTCAACTTCTAGGAAAATAATGCGACACAGAGCTAAACCAACCAGCCTCTTCTGTGTCTCTTGCAGCCATGACTGATTTGAAGATGGGCACATGGCCCTATTGGGGGCAATGAGCTTTAAACCCAAAATTCGGGTCAAACTGTTGCTATCAGTGAATGCTTCTGTTTGCCACTCTTCAACTATGAGAATAGAAATCTGAAGCTTTAGGCAGCTGTTTTATTTCTGTTAGAGAAGAAGGGCCTGGAAATGGTATCAACATGGAAGAAAGTCGAGCCAAGAAGAGGTAAAGAGAATAACAGAGTCAGTGCCTTGTCTTTAGGGTGGGCCCAACATACAAGTTCAGGGAGAAGTCACAATTTGCAATGGATGCTTTTCAAACAAACACAATGTGAATAATGTGGGTCATTTAAATGCCATAGGCAGTTTAGGACCATATTATTGACTAAGCCGGGATCAGTGTGTATTTTAACAGCTCAGTGCCATTGCATGTTGGGCATGAGATAATGATGGGGTGACTGATTTTTCTAAGGAATTGGGGCATAGTTGAATACTACTGTTCATACCCTTTTATCCTGAGACTTTCTTCCAAAGACAGGGGTTCCATTTAATGTCATATAATGAAGCTGTTAGAGAAATGAAAAGTCTGAGAAGGGATAATAAAGTTTCACCATCTGTTTCCTTCTCTTAGCTGCAACAAGGCCTGAGGGAGCTAACCCTCCTGTGAAGACACAAAGAGGACTTACAGTAGCCTGCTCTTGCCCTTGGTTCCTTCCATCTGTGGGCGATAGTAGAGGCAGCACCATCAGAGCTGCCACTGAGGGTTTTCAGTGACTCCCTGGGAAGGGCGTTTGTTTCTTGAGTCTCAGTAGAGGTAGCAAATGAGCTGGAAGCTTAGAGTAAATTCTGGAGTCTGGAATTTATGGGAGGAAAGTAAAAAGAATAAGATGTTCCCCTTCTCTTGTTTGGCTCTGTTTAGCAGGGTAGGAAACAATATTAAGAATTATTGGATGGTGGGCTGGGGTTGTGGCTCAGTGATAGTGCACTTGCCTAGCATGTGTGAGGCACTGGGTTCGATTCTCAGCACCACATACAAATACATAAAATAAAGGTCCATTAACAACTTAAAAAAATAAATAAAAGAATTAGTGGATGGTGATTTTAAATGTGTTTAGTTGCAAGTAATCAAAATAGGTAATGGCTATCCTTAAACCACAAGAGGATAGATATGTTAGAATTGTACTTAGATAACTCATGGAATTCAAGCAACCACCAAACTAAGTCTCTGGAAGAATATAAACTAATGTAGTTCAGGGGGTCTCAGCAATGGAAATTGGTAAAACTTTCTCTTGAGAGTTGGTTTAGGAAAACTACTGTGGCCTTTCTATTCAAGATTCTAAATTCTTGGGAGAAAATCTTGATTGGCCATGAAGTTATGGAAGAGGGACAAAGTCACCATGGGGCCACTTGTATGGAACAGGAAGGTTTGCATAGTTGGAAAATTGTACAAAAGATGAAAATAGCTTAGATTCCAAGACAGAAGAATTGTTAAACAAAAAGAGTACACATTTGAATAGAATCAGTTTATACTGTACTTGATAAACCTTACTGAAGTTGTAGATGGCAGGATGTACAGCCAATAGATAAGAAAGGAACAACACATCTGTTCCATGATGCACGTGAAAATTAAAACACCCGTGTATTGGCCATCAGTGATGCAAATGGGAAGATCCTGAGTAGAACTTAAAGCACCCCTTTGGCATTCTTGAGGGGAGGAAGTCTACAAATGATAGAAAAGTGTTTCACTAGAAAAGCTAGCAACCTTAGTCCTTAAGTGGAGCATAAATAGGAAAAGAAAGGGCAGGATATGCCAGAGGCTTTGAATTAACCTAGGATTTAAATAATTAAATGTTCCTGACTCAGTTGTGATTATGTCAATTAAAACAGCTAAGGAAATAGAGCAAATCACTGGGATTTTACAGATCATAGATGATTCATGATTCAAGATCATCTGGGCTCCCTTGCTTTATTCTCATATTTACCCCAAATCTTCAGATAACTAATTCTATTTCTCTGGATATATTAATAGAATGGAAACAACATGGGCCTTTTAACATGCACTAACAATTAAACTCTGAACTGAATTAATTGCTCAGAATTCAATGAAAGTTCCAAGACACATTAGGTTCTTAGCAAATATAATTTTCTTTCCCTTGACTTTCCCCTTGATACTGTGAAATAGATGAGCAAAATATTCATATTTTGGTTCTGAGAAAAGTACAGCATTCGTTGCATATAGCAAATTTGAGAATGAGTTTATAGAGAAATATTTCCAGCATTTGCTTACATGGGTTACGCTTGCAGAATATCTGATTATCTGAGGGAACTGGGAACATCTAGTATCTGAATGCACAGCAAAACTGAGGGCTTTCCTCATCCTTTGTAATTGCAGCCATACTTTGCTCATAAAACAAGCACCACAGCATTGCTCTTGTTCAAACATCTTTAAACAGTGTGCAAAGGCATGTATACTCCTCCTGGATCATTCATTCACTGCAGTCATTGATAATCTCATTTGAAACCTAAGGAAAGTGGTATTCTAGTAGAGTCTGAGTGTTCTGTAGCTGAAGTCAGAAGTAACTTGGCTTCTACTATCAAATGATTAGTTGTGACCAATATCAGAGGATTTGCTAACTTCTAGAAGTATCCAAACATACCTGTGTAGGTACCACATAGTATACCACTGATATGTACCTAAATTTTTCCAAATAAAAATTTTGGCAGGCGGGTGGGATTCATCAACTCTTTTGAAATGCTCTGTGAAAGTCTGTTATTTAAAGCCATCTACAAATCTTTGTCAAATGATTCTTGTAAATATGTATTTCTCATACACTGCATTACTAAAGTATATTACTTAAACTTTGTGTGAAACTATGAAATTGAATGTCCATGGGAGAAGGGTAACTAGCTACCATCAACATATACTTTCACACACGGACATGAACATACTCATTCTCCAAATATATCTATATATCTTTTAAATGAATTGAAAACTCTGGCTGTTTGTGTGGCCACTGGTGAAGAAGATTTGTTCTACAACTTCAAATAAACACAACTAAACTCCTGCCAAGCATTATGTCAGAAAAACAATAGCAGCACTGTCTCTTGACTAAAGAGTCTGCCAGGGTAGACACAAGCCTTTGAGCCTTCAGGAGCTGAGCAGAAGGAGTGCTTCACCAAGCCATGGCTCAGCCCCCAGAAAACATCTTTGTTATGACAAATGGCAGCTTGCATTCATCTCTCTCCACTGCTAGTGGGGAGGGAAACAGTTCAGTCCCCACCACTGAAAACATTAAAAATGAAAACTGGAAAGAATCCCATTGTCCTATCCTGTACTTTGCAGGCTTTTGAATAGCAAGGATTAGGAATATTTGAAAATAGAATTAAATTTTTTAAGTAAATTAACTAGAGAGAAAGAGGAAAGATATTAACATAGAATTTTTTTTTTGTATATTGAAAAGCCTCTGGAACAATACCACTACTAGTTTGGAGATGGCAGCTGAGATTTAGCATCTCCCTCTTTTTTTCCTAAAATCATGCAAAGCAGAAAGGAGGTCATGAAACAAAAGTACAAAACATACACTCAACAAAATGGGGAGTTAGCCCCAATTTTTGGAAAAAATGTAAGTGGTTTCCAGAAACATCAGCAAAGGAGCGAAAGTGTGGCAGAGAACATGGAAACTGTAGATGTCACAACACCATGGGGCTTTTCTGAAGTCACTTTCTGAAATAAGAACTAAGCACCTGCTTGCAGCATTTAAAGTGAGTGACAACATCCACCACACACAGGAGCTTAATTCTGGTTTTGTTGTAAGAAGCAGAGGGAGGCTGAATGACACCCTGTTGTTGAAAGAAGTGGTTTGTCTCCTGACAGCAACATAAAACATACATTTTCCCTATTTTTATTAATTCATAAAATATGTCATAGCTACCATATCCGTTGACTTGAAAAAGGTATAGAGTAAATAAATTTTCACAACAAATTCCAAATCTAAAAAAAAAAAATGTAAATACCCCAATTCTGGCTTCTCCTTCTAATGAACTTCTACAATAAATGGTACCTGATACACACACTAACTTCAAAAATAGATGCTCAAGGGCTGGGGATGTGGCTCAAGCGGTAATGCGCTCGCCTGGCATGCGTGCAGCCCAGGTTCGATCCTCAGCACTACATACAAACAAAGATGTTGTGTCTGCCAAAAACTGAAAAATAAATATTGAAATTCTCTCTCTCTCTTTTTCTTAAAAAAAAAATAGATGCTCAAAAATATGTAGTTTTTTACATCTGGTCCAGGAAAAAAGAATTATTTTTGATTAGGAATTTACAAGCTAAAACCTCAGCTAGGTACCACAATACCTCTACTAGAATGGTAAAATTTAAGTGTCAGTGAGTCCAGATATTAGGAAGATGTGGAGAACCCAGACCTACACATTATGGTGAAGATGTCAGTGATCCAAATTGGGGGAAAATGTTGGTAGTTTTCTTATAAAAGTACTCTGGTCACAAAAACTTTATTTGTAGGTATTTATAGAGTAGAAATGATAATTGTCCATTAAAATAATGTTGTTCTAAAAGAATATTTATATTAGCTTTATTCATGACTCACAGAATATACAAATAACATTTAAACTATAAAATGATAATAAGCCACCCAAAATAACAAATTACTAACATAGCTAATAGCAGTAATAAATACATCAGACAATATTCTAAGTGGGAAAAAAAGGATGTAAAATATCATATTGTGTATGCTTCCATTAAAGCGGGATTCTAGAACCTACCTATTCATAGTAAAATAATAAGTGAAAGGATGTTGTCTCTGGCGAGAGAAGAGGCTGATTGGCAAAGGGCATGAGAGAGCTTTCTGGGTGACGGGAATATATCTGAATGGGATGTGAGATTAAGAAGTGCATCCATTTGTCAGAAATATGCATGACGATTTGTGGATTTAAAGGTATATACATTTAACACATAAAAAGATAGCCAAGACTAGTAAATACTCCAGTGGGAACTGGGGAGTGGGAGAGAAGTAGAGCTAAAACAAAAATGGCAGAATTTTGATAACAGTTGAAGCCAAGAGTTGGTCATGTGGGAATTCCATTTAATCAGTCATCTTTCTTATATAGATTTAAAATAAGAGAAAACGCCATTATTTATATTGAATTGGCAAAAGGATCTGAAGAAATCTGCTCTTATTTGCTTGAATTCTATTTTAACTGTTATTAACATCATGACTCATATTTTCTTTGTGCTTTCATTTGCCCATTATTTCTTTGCCAATCCTTTCCACTTTAATCATCTAAATGTCTTCACATTAATTGTACCTATATCTCTGAGTTGCACTTTGCTTTGTTAGCCAAACTGAAAAGTATTATTCTAATATGCCCAATAAGTTTACATGATTGATGTTACTAATAGGTTGATTCTTAGTTCTATAATATGGTTTCATATTATTTTTATGTCTTTCACATTATGGTTTGATTAGTCTACGGTTTTGGCATTTCCTTGGGTATTTAGAGGTGCCTGTTTTTGTTCTACTTGTTACCTTTAAAGTAATACCTTCATATAATACACTTAAGACACCTCTTTCTTTGGAAACATAGGTTTTACTACAAGCAATGTTGAAATGCAGCAACACCTGTTTCCTTCTTCACTTCTCTTTCTTCTTTACTCTTTTGCTTTTCCAGTTTTAAATGTGGGCATAGTTTTAGCTTAAATGATTTTTCTAAGTATATTTAACTTCTGCCTGATTTGTGAATTTCAACTTATTCCATTATAGCCCCTAATAATAACTAGGAAAGTATCAAGGAGCTAATTTTGCTTTTTTTATTATTTCTTTCCCTTCCCTAACATCCTATTAATAATTGCAGAATATATTTTTAAGGAATATTACATTTTCATATTATTCTGTTAATTTTACCTTTATTTTCTCATCTTCTAAAGTTCAATTTGATATTTGATTCCCTTCCCATAGACTTTATGATGAAGTATCTGTAATCATTTTGTGGTGGCAAGGGCTTATTTCCTAATAGAGTCCTAAGGAAAGGCTCATGTGGATAATATTCCCAGATGTCCGCCCTATTCAAAATTTATTTTATTGTCAGTGGTCTTACATTTAAAGGATGTAATAAAAATTTATGTCTCATATTTCTTTCCTAAGTTTGTAGGAAATGTTCTATCACTTTTAACTTAAAATACATATTTCACTGCTTTCCTGTGTTTTTCATCTTATTGTGGTAAAATTTACATACATTCAAATTCACAAAATTCATCATTTTTATTATGAAGTTCTGAAGCTTCCAAACATATGCCCGTTATCAGAATTGTCTTCCAAGTCTTTATGACAGGGAGATCCCCATTTCCTTGCTGATGGTGAGCCTATGCGACTCTGTGTTTACAGAATCTTATATTCATTGACACATGACCTCTTGCTCCATCCTAAAAGCCCAGAATGGCTGGTTGAGCTCTTTCCATGCCTTGAATCAACCTGCCTAGTCCTTCTGCCTCATCTCCCCTGTCTTCTTCTTCTATTTTTAAGGACTTTGTGATTAGATTGGGCCCACTGAGATAATCCTGGATAATCTCTCCATTTTAAGGTCAGCAGATAGAAACTTTAATTACATCTGCAAAGTCCTTTCATCACAGTACTAAATTAGTGTTTAATTAGGTTTTCTTTATGGCAAGAATGAAAATCTTAGAATTCTGCTTGCCACATGTATTCATAAAAAATCATTTAATTTTACTCACAAAAGAAATATAAATTAAGTATAACTGAGATAGCATTTTTACCTTCTATTTAGACATAGATCAAAGAGTATGATAATATTGTAATGAAGGAGAAAGGTACCAGAAACTTGGATATATTGCTAGTAGGAGTTTCAATGTGATAACACCAACAAAGAGTAACATAGCAAAATCTATCACAATTAAAAACAAATACCTACACAAACTTTTATAGAATCTTTCCTCCAGATAACTCCATATAAGAAATAAGCTATGTACAAAGTTCTTTATTGCACATCGATTTTTATAGTAAAATATTGAAAGAAAACTAAAGACCCAGGAGATTAGTCAACAAGTTAGCATAGCTTAATATCAATAGAACTCAATACAATAGAATTCAGAACATAATGGTGAACTTATTTATATGCTGTCATGCAATGATAAGCAAGTTGTGTTATTTTTTAAATAAGTCAGAGAACAGTTAGCTGTGCAAAAAAGAGAAGCAGAATACATGTGCATATATGCACTTGCATATATTGCATAAAATACATCTGAAAGTATATTAGAGGAAACATGGTAATAACCAATGTTAGGAAGGAAGAGAAATCGGAAGTACGTGGTGGCAGGGATGAAACCTTTTAAAACAGTTTGCATCTTGGACTATATGAATATATAGCATATTCAATAGAAAAATTAATAAATTAAATATGTAAAGCTCTTTCTACCAACACCATAATTCCTTTTCACCAAGATTCCATCCCCTAAGGAAATAGGCATTTAACGATTGCTTACTATGCACCAAAGAGTGTGCAGAGAACCTTCTGTTATGATGATTTTTCCATCCTCAGAACATCCTATACGGTTAGCAGCATTCTTCCTATTATACAGTGAAGAACAATGAGTCTCAGAAAGACATTAAACAGCCCAGGACTGCACAGATGCCAGGACATTTGGCCACAGTTTGAGCCAGAGAGATTTTATGTCACAATTTTAATCCCCACATGATAAGAAGTTATACAATTGAAAAAGAAAGAAGAATATAATTTTAGAACAAAGACTGTTCTTTACAAGCATAACTGTCTTTACACAAAATTAAATTAAATGCATTTCTATTCTATTTCCCATTTTGTGAATACAGTGTCATTTGTTCCCAAATTAAAGTATAAGAAATACTGATGGGAGTCCAGTCCTCAACCTCCTCTGTAAGGAGACATAATGCTTCTTCTTGAAAACTTTACTGATGGTAAACTTGCATAATGTGAACTCACAAATAAGCCAACTCCACATACAAGGGAGGATTTCATGCTGCAAATTTTGTGCTGCATTGGTTTGAAATATGTTCCCCTTGTGGGGACACTTTAAAAGGTTGAATTGATTCCTCTTCCTATGGGCAGCTCTTCAGACAGTATTTTCCTTTCAAGGTTAAGCCTTCCAAAACTCGCGGCTGTCTCACATAGCGGATTTAAAGTCTGCCATGTGCATAAACAGGTAATTCTCCTCTGGGGCCACTCCAGTTCGTCAATGTTTTTCATCAAATGTTTCACAAGGGAAGACTGACCAGCAGAAACTAGACAGGAATTATTGGCTCCAGTAGCTGAGTATTATCCTATTAACACAGAGATGAAATAGATTATCTTTCTGACAGGAGGATCAGCCTGCTAACTTGTCTTGAGCAGGCAGGCATATTGAGCCCTTAATTATTTTTCATATTCGCAACTTAGATTGAGAGAGAGAGAGAGAAAGCTCTTTGCCTTAAAGATAAGATTTTAATAACTACTCCATTTCATTTCTTTTAGAGTCAGCGATTAAAAAGGAGAAGGCAAAATTCAGAGGAATAAAATGGAGAAAGACTGAAGTTAATAACAGAAAAATAAATATTAAAAAAATTTTAAATACTCTAGTATTATCTGGGATATTCTTTTTCATTAATGACATGTTTACGAAAGCTCCATGATTTTTAAATTCAATATTTAAAGTTTTTTATTTCTAAATTTTAGGCAATTAATGAATTTACAGTATTAAATTATACCAATAACTGGTTTAATGAAGAATATTTTGAATATGTATGAAAAATATTTTAAAGTTTTTTTTTATAAAATGCATTATTTCATACCATTATATCCTTTGATATACACATTATATCCTTTCCACCTTTGGAGATGAGGAAACTGAGACTTGGAGAGCTTAGCTCTGGTTCAGTGCAGTTGTTTTTCAAAGCAAAGAAGGCCAGTTTTGAAAGAAATGATGTACAGCTAACTATATGATAATTCTGTAAAGGGCCATGCTTACTTTTAAAACGGATAAAAATCTTGAAAAATTATCGAACTTAAGGAATATGCAGAATTAATAGTACCAGGGAAAAGCTGAGAAGAAACAGAAACTCAAACCATAAAAGGAAGCACTACACACAATAGCCTGTGTCTGAGTTCAACTTTGCTACTGACCAGGAGTGAGAATGTGGACAGATGCCCTGACCTGAAGGAAGCCCCGGTCTCATCTACAAATTGAAGGTAATGATATTTCCTTTGAAGGGCTCTACAAGAATAAGTGTGATAATATATGTAAATCACTTCACAATGCTGGACGCACAGTATGCATTTAATAAATGATGGCTATTATATTATTATTATAGTCAAGTTTGAGTCATGACACTGGAAAGAGCTTATGCCTGGTAAATTCAATTTTCTCCCTCAGTGAAGTTGCTCATGTCCCTAACCTCCAGTAGGGCCTAATTCAGGAATATGTGCTCAATAATTAATCATAGATTATATTTTATTGCATTAGCTAATGTTGCTTTACACTTTTAGCTGTCCCATAATTTCATGGGGAAATTGCATTTTTTTCATTAACTGAAATAAAATGTAAAAGAAGAGATGCAGAGAATATTCTCTTTTTTTTAACCATTTCTAAATTAAAGGGTACTTTTCCTTTCATGGTAGATTATTATTGTTTATGATAAAGTCTATCAAAATGTCTCTAACTATGGCAGTTTCTGTAGCTGGAGAGAAAATATACTTTAAATCAAAAACTCAACAAAATATGTAGCTGAGCACATGGAAAAGTTTCAGGGTTTTTACCAATGCTGAATTTTCAGATATCAAAAGAAAAATCCAATTTATTCAAAACAGAGTTATTATTTACCGAGATATCATTACTAACTTATTTTGCATATTGTTTAGACATAACATTAAGAAACTCAATCCTTGGTATCTTTTCAGGGTTATAAGGATTTGTTTCAGAAAAAAGTCTCCCTTGGAATAAATGACTGATAACCCTAGGAATGATCCTTCCACAGACAATTTTACTTCTTTTCAAAAAGAAGATTGATAAAATTATGTCAGTACTTTTGAAGTCATATCATAACACAATTTTATCAATGGCAGTTATCACCATATAATGAAGTTAAATTGAAATCAGAAAAGTCCTATAACTTAAATTTCTAAGAAATTTCTGATTTAATTTACACTATTTACCAAAATCTTTAAGGCCCTCTCTAGATTTCTCCTTGCCTAAGCCTCTCATGAACCCTCTCCTTGAGTACCCTCTTCTAGCACAGTGGCTTTCTTTCATGACTCTGAATTTTCTTTCTTTCATTTTTTTTTTTTTTTGTCTTTGCCAGGATTCCTCCTGCAAACCTCTTCTCTCCTAGACTTTGACCTGAATGGCCCTCAGGTCATTCAAGCCTCAATGGCCCTTTTAGACATCCCCATCTTGATCATCCAAAGACTTTGCTACATTTTGTTTATAAAGATTACTCTCTGAAATTAATTCTTTGTTTACCTGCTCATCATGTGTTGCTACTAAAATAAGCTTCATGAGAGCAATGGAAATACAGCCAGCCCCAGATTCCACAGCTGCAGATTCAGGCAATGCCACATTGAAAATATTCAAGAAAAAATCGCTTCTGATCATCTGCAGACTTTTTTTTTCTTGTCTAAAGAGCACAGTATAACAAATATTTCTATAGCATTTGCATCATGTTAGGTATTATAGGGATAGAAGTGATGTAAAGTACATGAGAGAACATTTGCCGGTTTCATGCAGAAGGGATTTGAGTATCTGTGGATTTTGCTTTGTGTAGAGAGTCCTTGTCCCAATACCTAAAGGCTATCAGGGATGACAATCTGGGATCACTGCTGAATTCTCAGGGCCTAAAGGAGTGCCTGGTACATGAAGGATACTCAACAAAATCATTATGGAGGATTTTTCTACAATGCGTGTTTTTAAAAATCAAATCAGCATAATAGCACGGTGGCTCCACTCACGTGGGAACAGGCTGCTTGACTTTTCAAACCCTAGTTTTGCCACTCACAGCTCTTTATTATTCTGTCAGATGGTACCTTCCTCCCAGGATCAGGGAAAGGACTGCCTGAAATAATGAATATAAAGTGTTCCATTTGGTAAGCTCTCAGAAAACTAGCCATAATTATACATTTCGTTTTTATTCAGGAAGCTTTATTGTCTTAAAGACTTCATCACATAGAAATTTAAAGTATGCCAGGCATGGTGGCACATGCCTGTAATCCCAGCAACTTGGGAGGCTGAGGCGGGACAATCAAAAATTCAAAGCCAGCCTCCGCAATTTAGCAAGGCCCTAAGCAATTTAGTGAAATCGTGTCTCCAAATAAAAAATAAAAAAGGGCTGGGGATGTGGCTCAGTGTTTCAGCAAATCTGGGTTCAATCCTGATATCAATTAATCAATCAATAAATAAAGTAAAAAATTTAAATTAGACTTGTTAAGATTCTCCTGGCTAGTGTGTGGCTTTCTTCCTATACTCAAGCCATGTTTGCTTTATTTACCAAATGCTCATCAGTATTCTCGTTTCCCTTTGCAATTGTTGTGTTCCCCAGGTGCTCATCCCCTCCATGGATATAGCTTTTATTTTCTGTGCCAAAAATTTTTACTGCTTCTTTGAGGCATCAAGTATGTGAATATCTCAAAAGACAGCTTTATACTAAACACTACAGTTAAGCTCCCAATTTATTCCAAAAGCTAGATAGATATTAAACACATTTAACAGTGTGTAATTATAACTTAAGTTCTGTAAAGGCGATATAGAGGGTACTGTGAAAGGCTATCATAACAGAACTCAGTGTAGATTTGGAAGTTGGGCACAGTAAGGAAAAGCCCCTCAAAAGAAATGACATTTGCACTGAAGTTAAAGTCTAAAAACAGTGAGTGGGGCAGGATCTGAAATGTTTCATTCCATGCAAAGCACACCAAATGTGCAAATTTCTGTAGAAATAACAAGATTTAAAATGTAAAGAGGAAGGGCAAAACCTTCTGGAGAATAATGGGTGAGGAGCATAGGGTTAGAGATGATGTTGCAGAGTAAAACCAAATCCTATGGACAAGGTTAAGAATTTGGGATTTGATCTTTCATGTGATTGGAGTTCATGAAGGTTTTAGGTGGAGGAGCATCCAGATTTTATTTGCATGTTTAGAAGTTCACTTTGGCTGCACTGTTGAGGATGGATAGAAAAGAAAACAGAGGAAGTGTGTAGGGTACTTCTAGTCTAGGGTAGAGAGATGGTGATTGAAACAGGGGGGAGAGAGAAACGAATGCATTTGAGAAGTATTCCATTTTTCTTCTTAACACACCAGAAGTTAGCATGAAGTGTGTCATGTGTCAAGACCTTAAATCAAATAAACGTGCTACTGAACAACCACCTAGCTAAATTCAGCAACCAGTCACTCCAAATATAGTTATTATAGTTCTTGGCTGGTAAATATGAACAAGGCAATAGTATCCCTCATTAAGTCCAGAAAAACAGATGAGGAAAAGTGTCACATTAAGTTGCTGACCTCTTTGGTAAAGTTTTAATTTAAATATAAAATATGTGTTTTGATTGGTACTTTTCCCCTAGATATAACTTACAGTTGTGAATAAAACCTGTTTCTTTCCAATTTATATATAAATAAATTGTCACCACTGCTACATAAATTGAACATGTATTCTCCAGCTATAAGAAATAGGATGACAGTTAATTTCAACAAACATTTATTCAACGCTGCTGGGATGCCAGCCACAGTGATATGCAGTGGCAATACAAAGATCAAATGACATGTCTCAGCTAAGGAATACAGCAGGTGCATCTTCATCTTGGCACTTATAATGGTTTATTATCTAAAACTAGTTCTTGAGAATAGCTAAACCTGCTGGCTAACTATTGTCAGAACAGCATTTTTATAGCAATTATGCTAAAAGAAAATCATTGTATCTGTTGCATATTCCCGACATTTACAAAAACAAAATAAAAGACAAGTTGCTGCTTAGATCAGATGTCACCAGTTCTATGAGTGTAGATACTCTGTTCTTTAATGTTCAATAGTGTATTTTCAAATGTTGTCTCATTATCTGGTACATGTGGATGCTTGAATTCAGTTATGTGGGTTAGAATTTAAAGCCCCCACTTCTGAAAGGGCCCAACGGGATACCTGTGTATTAAAAATTCAGGTCATTCACAAGGACCAAGTAAGTGGTAAGAGTGGTCCTTCATCTTTTTCCTAATAAAATTATCTTGTCCTTCTTTTCAGCCCAAAACACTAGGATTTTCTTAACAAATAATTGAAATAATCAACAAATACAAAAGCTGTTGTTATTCTTTTGAGTAAAATGCCCTGATTGCTGGTTTTCCTAAGCTCCCATCCTATGTAGGAAGTAACCTATCTTCGTTCTGAGAAATGTGTCAGACCCAGAGTTTCACAAAATGTGCCCTTTCTCAAGTCTGGAGGCTAATTCAATAGCAAAGTTATTTCTTTACTTCTACTATGCACTGGGTACTTGCAAATTGTTGTGGAAAAAAAGAATACAATGAGACTTTGCAGTCAAATAGTTCTTAATTGTGTTGGAGAGAAAGAAGTAAACAAATAATTAGTATGCAGTATGCTTTGTTGTGAAAGAATGCCATCAGAGTCCTGGAGAAGCATGTCTTAGCTTAGGAAATAGACCAAGTGGATTAAACAACAGACATTTGTTTTTTCACAGTTCTGGAAACTGGAATGTCCAAAATCAGGCTTACGGAAGGGTTCAGTTTCTGATAAGGGCTCTCTTCCCAGCTGACAGACAGCTACCTTCTTGTTGTGTCCTCACACCACAGAGAGGGACAGACAGCAAGTGTGAGCAAGCCTTGATCTCTCTCTCTTTTCTTAGGATACCAGTCTCATCAGATTTGGGCTCCATCTGTATAACTACTGTTCTTTCCTTAAAGACTATATATATAAAGGGTTAAATCTCCATATATATATATGGAGATATATATATATATATAATATTTTATATATAAAATATAATATTTTATATATAAAAATATAATATTTTATATATAAAAATATATAATATTTTATATATATAAAAAATATATATATATATATATATATATATATATATATATATATATATATTCATTCCCAGGTGTTAGGATTTCAACAGAAGAATCATGAGAGTTGCAATTCAGTCCACTACAAGGCATGGAAGGCAGAGAGCTGAGGTGGGTGCCATGGAGGACCAGCCTGGGAGCAGTCCTGTATGTTAGAGAAATGCCTACAGCTCTCTACATGGAGTGTGGCCAGTGTGAGTATACATGATGACAGGAACTTGGACGGTGAGTGCTGGTGTCAGGGGACATGTGAATCAGAGTGGGGCTACTGTTGGGGCCTAAAGATACATCTTCAGGAGTCACCAGCATGCTACATTGAATGAGACCCTCAAGGCAGTGAGTATTCATAGAGAAAAGGTCCAGTGGCCAAGGCCCAGGGAGGCACATCAACAAGCAGAGTTTGATGAGAAAAGGAAGAGAATCCAGCAGAGGAGATGAGGAGTGACCAGAGGGTGGATAGGAGGAGACCCAGCACATGTTCGGAGTGGAGATGACTTTCAAGGAGGAGGGGAAATCAAGGGTGTTAAATACTACTGATGATGAGTCCAGAAGAATGCTGAGGTCTGACATTAGATAAGAGAGAGAGAGAGAGAGAGAGAGAGAGAGAGAGAGAGAGAGAGAGAGAGAGAGAAGAAGAAGAAGAAGAAGAAGAAGAAGAAGAAGAAGAAGAAGAAGAAGAAGAAGAAGAGAGAGAAGGAGGGGGAGGAGGAGGAGGAAGAGGAGGAGATGATGAGGAGTGGAGAATTCCCATCACTTTGGATATTTTGCAGAGGTTTAACAAAGTACATATTCCTAAGGTCTGTTTTCCATCCATACATTTTTAGAGTTTCTACTTCTATACACCATCTCTTAGCTGAGCTTTCTTCTATTCTTTCCTTCTTCCCTCTGATCTTCCAACTTAGTTTCCCTCACCAGTTGAATGCAGATCTTTGAAAAAATCTTATCTGTTTTCTCTGTTCCAACTCTTATAGTGTTTGTACCTAATATTTGTGCTTGCCTCCTTTTATAGTCTTTCAGACTTGCTTAAGGGTGCTAATATCATCTTCTTTATTCTGTAATGTATTTTCAGTGATAACTTTTAATTGTCAGTAGTCTATGACAACAGCAGCACCAAGTTTAGAAATGGGAAAGATGAGGCTCAATGCAATTAGCCATAACTCTACTCCCTCAGGGATGTCTTCTGACCTGACTGCACACTTTAGGAGAAGCACTATGGAAATCTCCCCAGGATACAATCCATCAGCTTGGGAGTTTGGAAAGGGATGGAGTGTAGGAAGAAAATGCTCAGAAATTTGCTGATTCTGCACTGCTTTGACCAACTCCTTGCACAGAAAGGAGATGCATTGCTCTGATACTGTTCTGTAGACACCAATAGCAGCAGCCCATTCATGATTGTTAAAGGATTTGGCTGCCACACACCAAGGGCCGAAGGAACCAAGCAATGCAAGCACATTCTCCAACCAAACAGCTCCATCTCAAGCCAGCTTACCATCTTCACAGCATTCTTTTCCCCTTATGCAATCTCAGGGCTGTCCTTACTCACCTCTGACCTTTAACAAGGGAAAGACACTTTGAGGAAGAAAAGAAAGTTTTTATAGGTTCAATAAAGCCAAAAATGGATATGAATCTCATGAAGTTCATGAACTCTAGTATTTCTGGTACCACAACCTTGCACCCTTTTTGGTAGCTGTAACCGCAGGTAATATTAAATCACTTCACTTACTCATGTAATTATTTAATACAAATGAACATTCATCTTCATCCCAAAGAACCTGTATGAAAACCAGAAAGTCCTAGAAAATGGAGGTACAGCTTATTCACTCAGTAAGTGCAGGAACATTCATGGGACATTTTTATGTACCCGTCTCCAGGCTGGAGAAACAAATTGACTAAGAGGAAGTACTTGTCTCTAAGGGGATCTTCAAATAAAGGTTTTCAAGTAAAATAAACAGGTGTATTAAGATATAAAACAAATCTTAAATAATTACAGATAAATGCATTCAGAAAGTTTATACCAAGTCCTAATGAGGCCTAGAGAAAAGAACTCCTATGTTACAAGGAAGGATTATGAAGATTCCCAGAAACAAGCTACCTAAGGATGTGGCACATTGCCAAGGTCATGCTGTCTCAGGGCCTAAGAAAACTTCTTATTAATCAGATCTAGTACCCCACAATTGCTAAATGAGGACTGTGCTATCTTTGCAAAACAAACAAACAAACTGATGTGAAGATAGCTTTCTGAGCTTCCAAGTTTGTTTGCCATGCTAGCTTGGTATAAGTCAATTTGGGACTTTTGAAAGTGTGGCTAATATTCAGCCAGCACCTACCTATCTAGATGGGGGATTGCACACTTATCCAAGGGTGAGCACCTGACATCTGATCACCTACATATTCCTGATAAGACTGTGAAACCAGGGGAAGTTTATCACTGTCTTATTATTATTTCCTCTGTAACTACCAAAGAAACCAATGTTGTGTGCAGAGTTGGAAGTCATTGTTCTTAAACCTCCAACATGAACCTTAGTATTAAATCTGCATCAGTCCTATGATGAAACAAAGAGTATCCCACCTATGCCATTTCTTACTCTGAATCTAATTTTACAAATAAGAAGATTTTACATATAAAATGCATCAATTGGCAGGCGTGGTGGCACATGCATATAACCTTAGCAGCTCCAGAGGCTGAAGCAAGAGGATTGTGAGTTCAAAGCCAGTTTCAGCAAAAACAAGACACCAAGCAACTCAGTGAGATCCTATCTCTAAATAAAATACAAAATAGGGCTGGGATGTAGCTCAGTGGTCAACTGCCCCTGAGTTCAATCTCCAGTATAAAAAAAAAAAAAGAATTACTTACGTAGCAAATTTATATTTGGTAACACTATCTTCTGGGTACTGCAATAGGCGCTATGAATATGGAAGGAACCAACACATAGAATCCCAACTTTGTGGAATTTACAGCTTTAAGAGGCAAAGATAATGTAAAAATAATTATAAGTATGATAGATGCCATGAAAGGAGACTTCAGTGTGCTATTAAAGCATAGAAAGATTTTTTTAAGCGACTTCTAAAGAACCACTGTGGGAAATTGAGATTTCACATTGAAATCAATAGGGTTAAAATTGTATGGCTCATTTAAAAAAAAAAAATTGTACGGTGAATGGCTGTGCTTCTTATAGAAGATACCCACGGGAGAATCTCGAAGCCATAGGATAAACACAATGCATATTTCTGGGGCTTCAGTTTCCTTGAAGAGTTGGGAAAACAAACATACTTTATATTAAAACAAATACAGATATATTATGGAGTAGACTGTATGCATGTTAAAGATAAAAGATGAAACTTCAAAGAAATTTCACACTGACTGTGATTCCCTTTGAACTACACCCCCAGATTCCCTAGGGCTATATATTCACTCTCCTTTGCCTTTAGGGGTACTTGATAAAAAAATTAATATTTAGCAAGCAGTGGAAAGAGCATGTAGTCAAACAGATTTGGATTTGGAGCCTGGTGCCACTAAAGCTAGATAGCCCTTTTGCTAAGCTAGATAATGTCTGTGACTCAGTTTCCTAACATAGAGGTAATGCCTGCCTCTTGACAGTACTGGAAATGTTTAGCCAAATAGCAAAAAGACATTCTCCAAGGAATGGTTGCCTATAAAGTAAGCATTCAACAAATTTTATTTACCTTTTCTCAAAATCAGTGAAATAAATAATTGGGTAGCAATCTTATTGTTTGAAATCAGCACTGTTAGAACCACAAAAGGAACAACCAAGGAAAGCAGGTTCTAGGAAGCCCCTGTGTCTTGTTCCCGTCTGTTTATCCATTAGCATAATAACTAGTGTAATAACAGCTCACAAATGTGAGTATATGTGTAGTGGATCTGAAACTCCTGTAAACTGTAATTTAAAAACAAAACAAACAAACCTACCCATTTTCCATATGTTGATATATTTTACACTGTTTCTATTTTTAATCTATTCATATTGTGGGAGGGAAAAAAAATCTCAAAACTAGAACTATATCCACCCCTCTTATGAACAGAATATAAAATTGAGTGTAAAATGTTAAGTCAGTACACAATTGAGAAGTGTGATTATGATGATTATGAGTATGTGTATATGCTAATGAAAGACTCTGTGATTCTCAATACTGTGTACTTTGATATCTGGATATTTTATAATCATTTCTAAGTTTAATTTCAACTGAATTTTGCTCTGTCCTTCAATATTCTAAGCCCCAATGAATGAGCCAAACTAAACATATAGCAAAATTACCTCAACGATATCTTGATATTCTTCATATGATATATACATATATATTCGAGAATAATATGTTAAATTCATTTTAATTTTCCCAAATGTTTTATGTCTAAAATGGAGCTATATCTCCATATTCCAACAAACCAATAAAAGATTTTTTTATTTGTTTCATTTAAAGAGGTCAAGAGAAAATAAACTATATCAGAGTTATGTTTACTCTCAAATCTTATTTGTTACTGAAATACATTATTTTACAGTTAAAGTGCTATGACATGAACTTGAACTGTTGATTAAAGAATCAATTATTTGAATCCTTAGGAAAGCATATAGGAAAAGGATCATCAGACATATATCAGATATGAACCAGAAATGTCATTTATGCCAAGTAGAAAAAAATCCAGGTCATTTCATCAGGTGTAAATAGGCCAGGTGTCCTCACCTGCATCAAGGAAGGTCGCAAGAAGTGAAGATAGAATGGTCTTCCCAGTGTCATAAGAATAAGGAATTCGAGTTGCCTTAAGCCAAGACCAAAATTCTTCATACTATTATAATCAATGGTTGGTTTTGGCCACCTTACTAGATACACGCAGCACTTCATGGCTGTCACCAGGTGTGGGGCAGGAGTCATCGCCCACTTTCCACCTGCACCATCACACCAAACACATTGATTTCCCATTCTCACTAAGCCAATGTAGATCTAAGTTCTTGCAAGTTTCTGCCTTGTTCTGATGCCCTTCCTTTGGCCTCATGGGAAGGTGGCATCTCATCACCTCTCCCACCAATTTCCCTGAGTTCAGGGGTTGGTGCTGATCCCTGTAGGAGAGTCATCTGTTCCTGCCTGACTAAAAGTGTCCAGTGAGGAGAGAAAGAAATTCAATGCTTCAAACTTTCACAACTGTTTTCTCTATCACCTCTTTTTTTGTGGATTTGTGAAGAATGATTTCTTTGATAGGACTCTTTGGGTTTTTCAGCTCTTGAATCAATCTGCTATCTTTAAAAAACTAAAGCAAATATTAGAATTTTATTTTTCATCTCTAAGACTCATCTAGTATACAGCAAGTATTTAATAGATGCCCTTAGTAATGCTAAGATTCTTCCTAGAGTAAAAATAATAAAGAGGTCTTTATGTTATTCTCTACTTCTGTGTATTTCCTGTAGTCAAATTGCCCTCCAACAATATAAATCTACATCTTTCAGGACTCAGTGTAAAAATTAGGATCCTTTATTTGCAAATGGCAGAAACCAACTCTAGGACTCTAGGTAACTTAGAGAAAGAACATTAGGGAATTAACAAAGGAAACAACCAACCCTTGGAAATAACAAAAGACAGGCAACTTGTTGGATTAGAAAGCACTAGACATGTCACCTCTTAAAGGGAAATTTTCCAGAAGGAATTAGTGTGTTATGAAGAAGCAAGAGTAGAGGATAAGTTAGGATCTATTTCACGTAAGAGACTACGGTATCCCTGACTGATTGTATAATAAATTTATCTTCACTGTTAGTCATTCCACAAAATTGGTGCTAAATCCATTATTGGTATTAATAATTATCAAGATTTTAGAAACATCAACTATTTCAGGATCTCTGCTGCTTATGTCTGGGTCACCCTCTCTTATGTGAAGTCCCTACGTCACATGATATTACAGAGTAATATTTCCATATAAAAGTTCCTTCTGTGAAAAGCATTAAGAGTCCTTGCTTTCTTACCATCACAGAAATAAACCTAGAACTTCATTTAAAGCCCAAGATTTTTATCACGGATATTCATTAGAAAAGTGAATTCAACTAATGCCTGCTGGGACATCAATTCATACTTGATAGTTTGGCAAAGGTATTTAAAATGAATCAGCCGAAAAAGGAGCAGCCACATACTCTCTTGTCTTGACACTGTTCTCTGTTTGGGCAGTAATAGCTCATTTCCTGAATAGCCCTGCTCTTCATTCTCTGAAATTCTCTAAGAGTGATGGGCATATGTCTACGTTTTCAATTCTACTGGCTATGTGTCCCAGATGAAAGCTGCTCCTTTTCACTTACATTTTCTCCTCATTTATTTTCTCATTCAGCAAAGGGCTCTTGAGAACAGCAGAACCGAAACTGTGTCCAGTTAATTTGCAGTTCCTGGGTTGTTCTCATTCTGCATGGCAGTAATAAATCTTCAAGTCTTTTTCCTGACACAGTTTGCTGTTGAAGGCATGTGGGATGTTGACTTCCTTTTAAGGTAGGTTGGGGATGTACTGAGTGATGCCATTATTTAACATCAATCCAACTGTCTCCTCCCAAGGAGAAACTTTCGAGAGGAACCGTCATTGATGGAAATAAAAGTAGAAACTGTGTCAAGAGTCCTGGGTTCAACCCAGTATGATTTGAGAAAGCTAATTTTGTAGCTCTGAAATTCCCGCGCTGGTGCTACTCATCTTACAAAGTGGTTGTGCAAATTATCTGACACGTTCCATTTACTCATTTGTTCATTCGTGCAACAAATATTATTTGCACTCAACTGTGTAGCAACACCTATACTTGTTACTGGAAACAGAAATAAATAAAACAAACAGAGACCCTGTCTCATGGTGTATATCTTCTATTGGGGGAAGAAAGCTGTTCAACAATTAAATATATATCATATTATAACTTCAGTAATAACAGGTGATTTGAAGAAAATAAAACTGAGTAATGGAACAGGAGTTGATAGTAGCTTTGTGCCAGGGCTGCTTGGTACAGTGGGTGGAGGGAGGTGCTGAAGAAAGAAATCCCAGATGTTGTATCAGTTTTAAGATTGGTGAACAAATCAAATATGATCATGTAAATAACTGGTATGTGGATGTTGGAAAGTCTGCAGAGTGGTAAGAGCAGAGAAAAATAGATGAGAGGGAAGAAATGAAGATGTTCCCATACGTTACATTTGCAATACCTACTGAGCATCCAAGTGGATACACATATTTGAATCTAGAGCTCAGGGGAAGAAATAAGAGTGGGGGAAAGAATAATCAGAAATCACCTTATTTGTAAGGTGAGTGTTGAGTCCACCCATCCCTCCACCTGAATATTTTCTGATTATTTACCTTCTTACTACCTGAATGATTTTATTATTACAGATGCATAAGAAATGTGAGTGGGATCTGAATCATAAATTTTACAAACTGTGAATTCCATAATCTACCTTCTATGTAAGCCTTCTTTGTGAAATCTAAAGTTGACTTTGCAAGACACAATCTTACGATTTTACTTTATGGATTTTTAATATAATAAAGAACATCATCAAGTATTACATAATGTCTTTTCCCCCCAATCCAATGTCTCTAGCTAATGTCTAAGTTTTCTTACTATTTCCAAGATAATTCATACCTAAACAATTGAGAGGTAGTCATAAAGTGAAATTCACTTAAAAAATTGATTTTTCTGAAAAATATGTTAGGCAGGTTGGTCTTATCATTAACTAATTTTTTTTCTTTCTGTTGTGATTTCTTTAATTTATTCATATAAGTTACATTTGGGGACATGAACTAGGAAAGTTCCTTAGGAAACAGGACAAAAAAATTCAAAATTTCTGTCCTTTACGAGAAGACCATACTTGAAAACCTACAGATTTGCCTTCAGGTCCACCTTCCTGATATCTAGGGAATGAGAAATTGGTATTGCTATACCATAAACACTTTGCCATTCATCTCAAAGTATATTTTACTCCTGAGACAAAGCAACTGGAGACTGAGAAAGTGTGACTTAGAAGCTTCCAGAAAATTACGTAACTATAGAAAGAATAATGGAATTCTATGCTGAGAAGCTGGAGAGATTCTTGTTAACAAAACATGGAGTAGTTAGAAGAATTTTATTCACCTCCAAAATGTCAGGCTTCTTGGATTCAGAGAATACAGTACTTGCTCATCATCTGAACCAAAAGATAACATTTTAATGAGGATTATATAATTTCACTGGAAGGGAAAATGGTCTAAAGCCTTCCCCTAGAAACTGATGGCTTGTGTTTAAAACTGTCTGACATGACCTGAAGTCTGAACACAGATTCAACACTGGCCACGCAAGGCTGGGCCCTGCTTTGTTAGAATTTTTGTCTTTTGGAATTGCATTGTTTGATGTTAGAAATCTGGATTGGAGTGGGGGTTAGTTCCCCTTCCTCAGACTGAGGAAAGCCAGTCTAAATTATTGGAAGTAATGGAATCAGAAGTAATCTTTCACACTTTGTTCACAGCCTGAGCCCCACGGGCAATGATTGTGCCCGCGCATATTGCATGGCGATTCTCAGGCTGCCTATCAGACTGTGAAAAGCTTCATGGAAGAAAGAGCACAAGAGGAGAGCGTCTCAGGACGAGGAGGCACAAGATCAGGCAAATCAGCGATGAAAGCCTGGGCAGACTAGCTGCAGCAGGGATGAGCAGTGTGGTTGGAAGGGGCCAGGCGTTACAGCAACAGCCAAGATAAAACACAAGGGAAGGGTGCTCAGAGGCAGTAATTCCCATGGGCTTAGGAAGCAGACTGTCCCTGGCACCCTGGTTCTGTCCCTCAGTAGTTGTGTGACCTCAGGGAAGTGGCTTCACACCTCTGTGTCTTGCTTCTTCATCAATATAAAATAAATGAGACTGGAGTTTATCTCAGGAACTACCGTGAGGTTTGGATGAGTTAATATGTTTAATAGATTTAGAATGGCATTGGGCAAGTAATAACCTCTTGGTAAATATTGAACTTTTATTTTCAAAGCGTCAGAAAGCTTAAAAATAATTTTGAAAAGTCATCTTAGGTGGAGTTTGAACTAATATTCACCATTAATTTTATCCTTACCCAAGGACATTTTAGTAGGTACACACACAAACACACACAGGCAATCAAATCATGGGCCAAGGGCCAGGTGAGACAAAGAATACACTTACGGACTAACATAGTGGGTTTCAACTGAAAAATAATAACCCAAGATTAAAGGACCTCATGATGGCTCCATAAGGAGGGAATGGGAATTCTTCAGGGCATGTTATTGATATTTTATGAGAATTTGATAAAGCAGAGCATTAGCAAGTGAGTGCTAAATCTGTGCAGAGTAATAAAGCCTTCAGAAGGTAATGAGAATCTTGGGCCCCTCACACACAAGGTGCTCCATGAGGCTTAGTAATTACCTCAATGAAGGGACACGGCCATTTCCATAATCACAGCTCATGTCGAGGATCACGTGCGGTTGACAGCGTTATTGATACTGTACCATCTTCTGTGGCCCCAGGAGCTTTGATCCGTTTTCAGCTGTTTCCTTTTTTTTTTTTTTTTTTAATTTTTTATTGATTATTTAAAGCATTACATAGCTCATGATATATCATCTTTCATACATTAGACTCAAATTGTGTTTTGAACTCCCATTTTCACCCCAAATATAGATTGCAGAATCACATCTGTTACATATTCACATTTTTACATAATGCCATATTAGTGTCTGTTGTATTCTGCTACCTTTCCTAACCCCTACTATCACCCCTCCCCTCCCCTCCCCTCCCATCTTCCCTCTCTATCTCCCCTGCTGTTGTTCAATTCTCTCCCTTTTTTTTCCCTCCCCCTTGCCCCTCATAGCCTCTTGTAATTTTATGTATCCTTGAAGGTCTCCTACCATTTCCATATGCTTTCCCTTCTCTCTCCGTTTCTCTCCCCCCATTCGTCTTTGTTATCTGTAGTCTTTTCCACATGCTCTTCCTTCCTGTTCTGTTCTTAGTTGTTCTCTTTATATCAAAGCAGACATTTGGCATTTGTTTTTTAGGGCTTGGCTAGCTTCACTTAGCATAATCTGCTCTAATGCCATCCATTTCCCTGCAAATTCTATGATTTTGTCATTTCTTAGTGCTGCATAATATTCCATTGTGTATAGATGCCACATTTTCTTTATCCATTCATCTATTGAAGGGCATCTAGGTTGGTTCCACAGTCTAGCTATTGTGAATTGTGCCGCTATAATCATTGATGCAGCCGTATCCCTATAGTGCGCTCTTTTAAGGTCCTCAGGGAATAGTCCGAGAAGTGCAATAGCTGGGTCAAATGGTGGTTCCATTCCCAGCTTTCCCGGGAATCTCCATAGCTGTTTCCTGAATCTGGTTTGTTTCACCGTGATTTTTGATGAGGTATTTTAGCCTTGTTTATAAAACATTTCACATACCAGAGTCTTTTCAAAAAAAAAAAAAAAGCTTTATGGTGTAACTATAACCCCCAAATATGAATGAGAACAATGAAAAAATCTTTAATACAAATAAAATCCAAAGGTCTTACATTAATGAAATAAAAAAAAAAAAACAGGATTGTAGTTTGCAGTTATCTTTCTGTCTACCTCCCATGAATCTGGCAAATGGGAGATGCAGTAAAGGGATGATTTTATATTTACAACTGTCCTAAACAATCTCCACCACAATTACATGACAAGACCATTGCTCTCATGAATTATTATACTGTTAATTGTTCCCAGTGCTTTCAAAGAGCAATAACTTAGGTGATAACAAAATAAAGTTCCCTAAGAATATGCTTGTCAAGAATCCCCAGGATCATCCCAAGTGTGATGACTCACTATGAAGACAGTCTACAGTCACACTCATGACAAAAGGTGAAGTTAAGTGAAGGGATGCAAATCAAAATCCACAGAGAGAAGGCACCCAGGGCAAAGTTCACAGGCAACCAGGCCCAAGATATCAAGAGTTGTCTCAGCGGAGTTACACAGAATGTTCTTAACTCCCTCAGCCAATGATTTGTAACAATACATGAGAAATATTATCTATTCATGAAACTTGTGTCTTAGTTTGCTTTCTGCTGCTATAACAAAATCTTTAAGACTGGGTAATTTATACTCAACTGAAATTTGAAGGCCAATAGTTCTAAGGTTGGTAATTCCAGATCAAAGCACTGACATGGAGAGAGGATCTTCGTGCTGTCATCAGTGGGCGAAGGCAGAAGAATACAATGTGAGCCACACATGTACCCTTTTTGAAAAGGTGCTAAGAGCTAAGGATAGCAGTCCTAGCCTCTTTTGTGCATGTATTCTTTGGTAGACTTCTAGGCCAATTTGTAAGACTTTGTAAAAGGAGCTTAGCCTTCCAGACAATCCTGAACTTGACTTGTCTAATGAAACTGTCAGAAATGGTAGTAGAGTTTCACAATATAGGTCACTGCCAAGAGACAAGCAGATACACTTCAACACTGCCACCCGACCACTGTTTTTCCCATCCCCCGCAGCTGCCCTTATCCTTGACCCCAATTTTAAAGAAATGAATCTGATGTAGCACTTAGAAAAATCAGAATCCCGTCTACCAAAAGTGTGTCTAATTCTATTGAAGGGCATCTTCACAAACATCAAAACACAGAGTCAGATTTCTTTTTTTTTTTAGAAACTTTTTTTTCTTTTTTTTTATTGGTTGTTCACAACATTACAAAGCTCCTGACATATCATATTTCATACATTAGATTGAAGTGGGTTATGAACCACCAATTTTACCCCAAATGCAGATTGCAGAATCACGTCGGTTACACATCCACAATTTTACATAATGCCCTATTAGTAATTGTTGTATTCTGCTACCTTTCCTATTCCCTACTATCCCCCCTCCCCTCCCCTCCCAACTTCTCTCTCTACCCCATCTACTGTAATTCATTTCTCTCCTTGTTAATTTTCCCATTCCCCTCACAACCTCTTATATGTAATTTTGTATAGCAATGAGGGTCTCCCTTCATTTCCATGCAATTTCCCTTTTCTCTCCCTTTCCCTCCCATCTCATGTCTCTGTTTAATGTTAATCTTTTCTTCCTGCTCTTCCTCCCTGCTCTGTTCATAGTTGCTCTCATTATATCAAATAAGACATTTGGTATTTGTTTTTTAAGGATTGGCTAGCTTCACTAAGCATAATCTGCTCTAGTGCCATCCATTTCCCTGCAAATTCTATGATTTTGTCATTTTTTATTGCTGCATAGTACTCCATTGTGTATAGATGCCACATTTTTTTTTTATCCATTCATCTATTGAAGGGCATCTGGGTTGGTTCCACAGTCTAGCTATTGTGAATTGTGCTGCTATGAACATCGATGTGGCAGTATCCCTGTAGCATGCTCTTTTAAGGTCTTCAGGGAATAGTCCGAGAAGGGCAATAGCAGGGTCAAATGGTGGTTCCATTCCCATCTTTCCCAGGAATCTCCAAACTGCTTTCCAAATTGGCCGCACCAATTTGCAGTCCCACCAGCAATGTACAAGTGTACCCTTTTCTCCACATCCTCGCCAGCACTTGTTGTTGTTTGACTTCATAGTGGCTGCCAATCTTACTGGAGTGAAATGGTATCTTAGGGCGGTTTTGATTTGCATTTCTCTGACTGCTAGAGATGGTGAGCATTTTTTCATGTACTTGTTGATTGATTGTATGTCCTCCTCTGAGAAGTGTCTGTTCAGGTCCTTGGCCCATTTGTTGATTGGGTTATTTGTTATCTTATTGTCTAATTTTTTGAGTTCTTTGTATACTCTGGATATTAGGGCTCTATCTGAAGTGTGAGGAGTAAAAATTTGTTCCCAGGATGTAGGCTTCCTATTCACCTCTCTTATTGTTTCTCTTGCTGAGAAAAAAACTTTTTAGTTTAAGTAAGTCCCATTTGTTGATTCTTGTTATTAACTCTTGTGCTATGGGTGTCCTATTATGGAATTTGGAGCCTGGCCCCACAATATGTAGATCGGAGCCAACTATTTCTTCTATCAGATGCAGAGTCTCTGATTTGATATCAAGCTCCTTGATCCATTTTGAGTTAACTTTTGTGCATGGCGAGAGAAAGGGATTCAGTTTCATTTTGTTGCATATGGATTTCCAGTTTTCCCAGCACCATTTGTTGAAGATGCTATCCTTCCTCCATTGCATGCTTTTAGCCCCTTTATCAAATATAAGATAGTTGTAACTTTGTGGATTAGTCTCTGTGTCCTCTATTCTATACCATTGGTCCACCCGCCTGTTTTGGTACCAGGACCATGCTGTCTTTGTCACTATTGCTCTGTAATATAGTTTGAGATCTGGTATCGCTATACCGCCTGATTCACACTTCCTGCTTAGAATTGCTTTTGCTATTCTGGGTCTTTTATTTTTCCATATGAATTTCATGATTGCTTTATCTATTTCTACAAGAAATGCCATTGGGATTTTGATTGGCATTTCATTAAACCTGTAGAGAACTTTTGGTAATATTGCCATTTTGATAATGTTAGTTCTGCCTATCCATGAACAGGGTATATTTTTCCATCTTCTAAGATCTTCTTCTACTTCTCTCTTTAGGGTCTATAGTTTTCATTGTATAAATCTTTCACCTCTTTTGTTAGGTTGATTCCCAAGTATTTTATTTTTTTTGAGGATATTGTGAATGGAGTGTTTTTCCTCATTTCCGTTTCAGAAGTTTTGTCGCTGATATACAGAAATGCCTTTGATTTATGCATGTTGATTTTATATCCTGCCACTTTGCTGAATTCATTTATTAGTTCTAGTAGTTTCTTTGTAGACCCTTTTGGGTCTTCTAGGTATAGGATCATGTCATCTGCAAATAGTGATAATTTAAGTTCTTCTTTTCCTATTTTTATGCCTTTAATTTCTTTCGTCTGTCTAATTGCTCTGGCCAGTGTTTCGAGAACTATATTGAATAGAAGTGGTGATAGAGGGCATCCCTGTCTCGTTCCAGATTTTAGAGGGAATGCCTTTAACTTTTGTCCATTCAGAATGATGCTAGCCTGAGGCTTAGCATAGATAGCTTTTACAATATCAAGGTAAGTTCCTGTTATCGTAGTTTTTCTAATGTTTTGAACATAAAGGGATGCTGTACGTTGTCGAATGCTTTCTCTGCGTCTATCGAGATGATCATATGGTTCTTATCTATAAGTCTATTGATGTGGTGAAGAACATTTATTGATTTCCGTATATTGAACCATCCTTGCATCCCAGGGATGAATCTAACTTGATCATGGTGCACAATTTTTTTGATGTGATTTTGTATTCGATTCGCCAGAATTTTATTGAGGATTTTTGCATCTAGCTTCATTAGAGATATTGGTCTGTAGTTTTCTTTCTTTGAGGTGTCTTTGTCTGGTTTCAGAATCAGGGTGATGTTGGCCTCATAGAATGAATTTGGAAGAGCTCCCTCTTTTTCTACAGAGTCAGATTTCTATGTCAGAAATTCAAGCATCTTTTTTTAAAAAAAATTATAACCAACTCTTGTTTTCCTTTGAAATATTAAGTTCCAGAATGAGACATCAAAAAAAAACCTATAAGCCATTTTTTGCACTAATCTTTTCTGAGCTTTGATATTGTCAATTACTAAAGTGCTGTCAATGTTAATTCCTAAAATGTTTCCCAAATCTGTCTCCTCTCCATGTTGACACTGCCAGTCCAGTACAAGATACTATTATATGCTTTACAGTTTACCAACCCACGCTTCTAATTGGTCTTTTTACACTTCATTTTGATCCTGCTTATCTGGTCTCTATCTTATAGACAGAGTGATATTTTAAAAACACTGATCAACTTGGATAATCCTTAACGTCTTTTCATACATTACTGACAATAAAGTGCCTGAGTCATTAGCATGTCACGTCAGGTCTGTATCATCTGGCACATGCCAACCTTAGTAACTTCACTTTATGCTCCAATGCCTCTTGCTTTCTAAGTCTCAACCATGAAGTCATATATGCATATTTAGTTTCTGTTCCAGGCTGTGCTTACTACCCTTTTTGTTTTTCCCCCTTGGTTAGCTTCTTTTAATCCTTCTGGTCTTGACTTAAAAAACCAACTCTTTGGAAAAAAACACTTCTAATTGTTCCCTTTCTCCCCAAACAAACATGTGCATACTCACACACACACACACACACACACACACACACACATACACTCCTGGTGACATTTCCCACCTGGGTTTTTCTTCAGCAGCTTGTAATTCTCTTTCAATGATACATCCTAACTATAATGATCTGCACAATGATTTGTATGTAGCATATCTCAACATCTAGAATATAAGCTCCCTGAGGGCTGGAGCTCCTTTTCTTTGTTTATTGCCCCATCCCAGTGTCTAGCAGCACCTTCTCTTACACATACTAGTTTAGAATAGATACAGATTGAATGGACCATCAATCAATATTTTTCTATTTTCTATGCCTCACAAGATGTGTTTTTTTCATGTTTTATTTTTATTGGACGCTTAGATAAACTTCACCTCTCTTCCCCAAAGAGCCCCTTCTGACATCTCAATAAGACATCTAGTAGGCACCTGCACTGCCTTTTCAGTTCCCTTTTAAAAGGACATAAAAGTTGCAGTTCATGCTTTTTTTTTACCTTTAAAAAGTTTTAATGTTTATCATATATCAATTTATTCTCAACAGTCTGATAATTATATTTTGGAAACTAGGAAAGATAATGAGAAATAATCAACATTTATAATGTCCTATCAAAAATTTTTAAATCATTTATTTCCCATGAAAAATAATAAACAATCTCTTTTCATGTAGGGCTTACTCATAGATGCTGAACTTTGAATGCCGTCTTCATTTTCCTGTCTGTCTTGTCCTCCTGTTTATTCATTCTTAAAACAGAGCCATCCAGAAATCCTCTTGCTGTTGGCTTAAGGAAGGCTGCATTTTAAAACTTCAAAGTTTAGCTTTTACACAAATGTAGTTCATAAATCAAAATATCACTAACTATAAAGCAACACGTTTCATATGTGTTGAAATTAAAATAGCATCTTTTTAGATGTTCCAATTTATCAAAATTTAGATTTGCAAAAATATAAATGAAACATCTCCTATTCTCTCTCTGCCTCTTTATTTTTCTCTTGCTTCCTACCCCACTCATTTTCCTCCCTTTATCTTTCCCTGATTTCTTCTCTCTCTCTTTCAGTGAAATGTGAAGCATATAATACATAAGGAGTTTGTCTAATTAGATAATACACATTGGCTATAGCTCTGAGAATCTGCCATAACTATCACCTAGTCTACCTTTCCTAGGACTTTGCCCATCTGACTTCTATGGAATCCAACCATGAAATCATGCTAACAGAAATTTCAAAGGTTCTAAGGTTGATCTTGAGCCTGGAGCACACACCTGTAATCCCAGCAGCTCGGCAGGCTGAAGCAGGAGGATCGAAAGTTCAACACCAGCCTCAGCAACTCAGTGAGGCCTTAAGCAATTCAGTGAGACCCTGTCTTTAAAAAAATACAAAAAAAGGAGGGGGGCTGGTGATGAGGCTCAGTGGTTAAATGCCCCTGGGTTCAATCCCTGTAATCCTCAATACCAAAACAAAAGGTTGATGTTTTCTTCCAATTTCATTTCATATAAGTTACGATTCACTGGACACCACTGCCATTTGTTTTTCATGCCTGGAAACTTTTTGATATGTTCAGTGCTATGACTAATCCCTTTCCAATTATAATCATGGTAGATCCAGGTGGCCCATAGGGGTGATACTCTGACTGCTTCATAACAATAGCTGGGTGTGAGTGTGTACATTTACTCTTCTCTCCCCATTCTCCATTTGTCAGACTTGGTGCTACGCTTAACACTTAGAGCCTGCACTACATTGTTTTCTTGAAATTAGTATAAAACTACACTTTTGCATTGAAAATGCCATTAATAAAGTATGTCATAAAGAACTGGGGACTGGGAATATGACCCAGAGGTAGAACACTTGCCCAGCAATATACAGGCTCTGGTCTGGATCCCCAGGGCTGAAAAAAAAAATTAGCCTCCCCCAAAGAAAGGTCTGTCTTTTGACCTAGATTCTTGGGAGGTCAGTAAGGAGAAGAAATTTACTGAGTGTGACAGAAGCATCTTGTTATTCATGGTGAGCTCCCAAGGCCACATTTCATACATTTTGCTAGCAAGGTGACCCATGGTGTGCCTCTCTGACCATGTAGTATCAGCCTGATCTCTAGGGAATGGTAGGAAATGATTGGAGACTGCATTTAATCATGTAGACAATCATCAATCAATTATACCTATGAAATGAAGCTTCAATAAAAGGTTTAAACACCAAAGTTTTAAACACCAAAGTTTTGGCAATACTCTCTGCACATTATCATTGTCTTTGCTAGGAGATTAAGACAGCCTGAGCAAAAGGGAGCGCTCTATGTGGAACTCACGTGAACTCTGGCTCATAACTTTGGCTGGTTCCCTCTAGCAAATCATGACTCGAATCTCTTAGTGAGTCCTTCTATGAATTATGCATCCTGAGGGTGGTTTGCGGAACACCCGGAAAGTTACAGGTGCAGTCAGAGTGAGGAGTCCAAAGGCAAAATGCATCTTTGCACTGCAGGTTTCCTGACTACAGCTGATATCTAAAAGTAAAAGCAACAACAAAATCCCAAACTATGTAGACAGTATAAATACAGAAACAATGTATGAAAAGTGACACACCAAAGAATGAAAACATCCCTTGATATTACAAATTAGTAAATATAGTAGCTACAGGATGCTCTACGAAGAAATACAGACCACATAGCCCTTTTCCAGTGTTCACTCCAGGCTACCACATGTTTTCATTTGTGTTATGATATTTATTAAACATATTCCACTAATACAGGAGGATGAAACCAAAGACGGATAGCCTGGGAGCCTGAAAAATAATTCATATCTATTAGTGTTCCCACTCCAATACCTTTATCACATTCATCACCACAGTGTGTTCCTGAACACAAACCTCATTGGCTAAATAATGCTTTCCTATTTCAGTGTTTCATGTGTTTGTTTTTCTTCTGGACGTAATTGTCTTTCCTAATTTTTGTCCAGCTAACAGCTATCATCTTGAAGATTTAAATTATATTCAATTTAAATTGTTATGCTCTTGCCTCTACTTTTCCTTCATTAGATTTATTATAATTTGTAATATTTATATTTGGAAAAAATACACATATATGAAAACATTTAATATACTTGAATGTAAACTTTATTTTTTATAGAATTTTTAGGTTCAAGTGACCTTGAGCAGAAAGTCCAAAGATTTCCATCCTACCATCTGTCTCCACACAAGCCCAGCCTCTCCCAATTCCATGCCAGTGAGTTACATTTGTAAAAATCCTTGAACCTACATTGACTCTTCATTACCACCCAAAGTCCACAGTTTACATTAGGATTTATTCTTGGTGTTTTCCACTCTACAGGTTTGGACAAATGTATAATGACACATGTCCACCATGGCATTACTGCATGAGAGAATTTCACTGACCTAAAATTCCTCTGTGCTCCACCTGTCCTCCCACTCCCTACCCCTGGACCCACTTACTTCTGGGCAACAACTGAACTTTTTACTGTCTGCACAGTTTTGCCTTTTCCAGAATGTCATATAATTAGAACCAGATGATATGTATTGAAATTTTCTCTGTATTCCCATGGCTTGATAGCTTATTCCTTTTCAGTACTGAATTATTTGTGCTTTATTTGTCCATGTTTTAGATATACCACAGTTGATTTATCCATTTCTTTACTGAAGTATGCATTGATTATTTCCAAGATTTATCACTTGTGAATAAATGCTATAAACGTTCTTGCGCAAGTGTTTTTGTGGGCATAACTTTTCAATTCATTTGAGTAAATATCAAGGAGCGTGATGGATGGTTCACATAGTAAGAGTATGTCAGATTTTGTAAGATAAGCCAGATTGTCTTCCAAAGTGTCTGTGTCGTTTCGTATTCCAATCATCAATGAATGAGAGTTCTTTGTTTCACATTCTCACCAGAATTTGATCTTAGCATATTGGATTTTGCCCATTAAGAGGTAGGTAGTAGCATCTCTTTTTAAAAATTTTGCATTTTCCTAATAATATATGATTTCAAACATCTTTTCCTATGTTCCTATGTACATACTCCTTGCTAAGCTCTCTGCCTATCTTTTAAATCAAGTTTTGTTGTTGTTGTTGTTGTTGTTTTTGTTTCCTTGTTGTTACTTTTAACTGTTCTTTGTATCCTTTGGATAACAGTCATTTATCAGATGTGCCTTTTGCAAATATTTTTTGTTTGTGTTTTCATTTTCTTCATTTTCATTACACCTGAAAGTACCTTGTCTGATAATTTGAAGAGAGATGCTATTTAAAAATAAATTTCCTTGTCTTAACTGTGATCTTTGGAAATTGGTTTTAAGTATGTAAGATGTTTGATTGATGAGAGATAAAATACTAATAAATTGGGGAATTTTCATCTCTTTATCCCCAAAGGTGTTTGCTGGTGGAATTAATTCATGTGGATCCATACTGCCGTGGTTGCATTGGATATCACTTTGTCCTAAGGCCCAGAGTATATGGGTGCTGGGCACAAAGCCAGGTAAAACTGTGAAATAAGACTTGTATATTAGGCCAGAATAGGTTCAATAGTGGGACAGAAATATGCACTTATTCTTTGCCACCTGATTATAAGTTCTGCATCAGGACTAATCATGTGAACACACTTTTTTTTTAACCTACTAAGATCTTCTTTCAGATTTCTGATGTCACCAAGCTCATGACCATCCACAAACATACATGTGCTCTTCCCTATGTAAGATTTCCTTCCCTCTCTCCAATTAGATCCTATTCATCTTTTTTTGTCCCACATTTAATGTATACTTGTAAAAATGTCTTCACCATTTCACCCAGTTTAACTCAGAGCACTGCTGACTATAACATAAAGACATTTAGATATTTATATAAATTATCTTGTATAAATTCATGACAATTTTTGTACACTGTTGTGTTTGTATTTGTTGAACAAGCTGTCTTCCCTCCTAGACTACTAAGGTTGGAATTTAAGGCCAGAGTCTATGTTTACAACTGCTTCACTAATTCCTAACATATTGACCAGTGTGGTGACTAAGAAATACTTATGACAGGAATAAAGCCAGTTAGGAGTGCATACTGGGCTGCTGATTCTACAAGGAGGAGGGATAGAGAATTGGCAAAACTGTGAGCACAAAGTCTCTCTCTTATATGGAAAATAACTACTAAATCAGAAGTGATAAGACAGACATTCAAGTGTGTGGATCTTGATAGTTTCATTATAATTTGTTCATGCTACGTTTTCTTTGAGAATAATATCTTTCAGGGCTAGAAACTCTGGGTTTATAATAATTGATTTCATTGTAAATTAGCAAATGAATTAGGTAATTTTTGTAATGTATTATCCACAAGAAGAGAGCCTACCAGGAGGAAATAAAGTAAATTTAATTTGTCCCAGAGAGCAAAATCAGGTGATTCAGAAATAGTCATCTTTTAAAAGAGGTTTCATTTATACTGAATAACATTTCCCAACAAACAGCCTCTAATTTTAGAAATTAAAGGAAAACCATAAATGGACCTTATGTTGGATGATTTTTAAATTATGTCTGTTAAAAAAATGGGCTGAAGAGTGGAATAAACTTATTCTTCCTATATTTTTTTTTTCTTAAGCATCTATCTGCCTTAGGCACCCTGTTGTCATAAGACTCAAAGTTGGTGAACAACCAATAGTGGGAGGGACTAATGGGGCCCTACCTTCTGTAATTAAGGATGCCATCTAACTTTGTTACAGCTTTAGATTAGTTCTTAACTGGAATCGCTTATATGTGACTGTTATCGTTAATGAGAAAGGATATTAAATATGGATTATGTCTTTCATAGTCTAGCTAGCTGGGCATCATGGACTTAATTCTTCCCATCTGTGACCCTTTACAATACATTAAGCACACCTTTCTAGCAGAAGCCCTATTACAGCTAATCACACTGAGGAGGAGATTGCACTAAACGTGTTATCAAGACACTGACATTAACCAATGCCTGTCAGATGCGTGAGCGAACAAAGGGCTAAGTCTAGGCACTGCATTTTCAGAGGACTTTGAGCTTTCACATCAATGCTATCTGAGTCCTTCTATCCATCAAAATGGGGATCACTGGTCTTTCAGATCACTGTCACACGTGGCTACATGTTTTGTTCCTAAAATCATAATAGTCGATTCATCCCCTTGTTTCGGAAATTGAAATGCAAATGTTCTACTTATTTCTCTGCAATATGCATATTTTTTCAGTGAAAAGCAATATGCAATAAGTACTTGGAGTTCCAGAAAAGAACATAAGGTTTTAAATTCTTTAGGGAAAAAAAAGTCAAGCACTTGTATATATGATAATCTTAGGAACATATGGACTGTTACTATTCTGTAATGATATTTTTCATTTTTTGAAACTCTGTTGCCTCTTGTAAACATTCTATAGATGATATAGCCTTATGGTGTGAACATATAAATGTTGGTGAAAGATAATCAAAGGCCTGACAGTGGGGGTATATGCTTCTGAGAGCCTGGAAACAGAGAGACAAGTGGAGACAAAATGACTGTCCAGGAATCAAGGATCTGGCACCCACACGGATCAAGGCTGTGTGTCAGGCTGAATTGTTCTGGCTCAATCTTACAAAGAAAGTGACAAAAGGTCTAAGGATGGGGCTGATAGAAGGTCCTGCCTTATATCAGATAAAGTCTGAGGTCCAGAAGTAATCTTTTAACAAAGAGCATATATTCCTATGATTCTGGGTAGAGCATAGCACAGAGTATAAAAGAGAAGTCAATAAAAGTAGACTGCAGATCTGGTGTTATTTAGGAAGATAATCATACTGAAAAGACATTAACCTGTCCATATGTACCTGAATACTTTAGTGTATTTTAATAGGATGTTTAAGTAGTTTGCCTAGGTCACATAGTCTTTAGCATGCAGATGATAAACCCATCTGAGAGCGTCAGACTCATGGGGATCACTACTCATAATAACTGAAGAATATTACTTCTAGCCAGGTGCCATGACACATGCCTGTAATCTCAGTGGCTTGGGAGGCTAGGGCAGGAAGAGAGCGAGTTCAAAGCCAGCCTCAGAAATTTAATGAGGTCCTACGAAATGTAATGAGATCCTGGGGATGTGGCTAGGGATGTGGTTCAGTGGTTAAGTGCCCCTGAGTTCAATCCCCAGTACCAAATATATATATATATATATATATATATATATATATATATATATATATATATATATATATCTTCTCACAGAAATGTGAATATAATTTAAATAAAATCACGAAACCATTCCATGAAACCATTCTAGATACAGTAACTAGAATTTGTTAAGAAAATTATATCTACCTAAGTGATAACATATTCTTGTATGATATAGAAAATAATTGTATTTTAAGGATTAACCAAATGATTCAGACCATTTGTGCTGTTATAACAAAATATATGACACTGGGTAATTTATAATAAACAGAAATTTATTTCCTCATGGTTCTGGAGACTGAGAAACCAAGATCAAGGAACTGGCATTTTCTGTGTCTGGTGAGTGCCTGGGTCTCCAGTCCCAAGATGGCAACTCGCTAGAGCGTTCTCCAGAGGGTCAGCATGCTGCATCTTCACCAGGGGCAAGGGATGGAAAGTGTAAAGGAAGCACGGCTGCCCTCAAGCCCATTTACAAGAGCATCCCACTGCATTCATGAGGGTTCTGCCCTCACCTCTAAATCACCCCCAGAAGCCACACCTCTCACTACTATTTCATTGGGAATTAAGCTTCAACATGAATTTTGGAGAGAACACCATTATTCAAACTATAGCTTTGTGTCCCAACCTTTATGTTCTTCTCAGGAACAAAATGTATTTATTCTCTCAATAGCACCCCAAATTCAGAACTTGTTCCAACATGAACCTTAAGGTTGAAAGTTTCATGTAAATATCATCATATGTGTGAGACTCAAGGTGCCCGTTCATCCTGAGACAATTTCCCCTCTAGCTATGAGCTGTGAAATTAACAAGTCATGTGTTTCCATGTCACAATGGTGAGACATGCCAGATAGCAACTGGATAAAAGAAAGGTGTAATAGAACCACCATAAATCCGAAACCTAACAAGTCAAACAACATGTATTGAGGCTTGGGAATAATCATTGACTCCTGTTCCACCTCTTAGACATGCTGGTAAAACTTTGCATCCAAAGTTCCCTAGGGAGTCCCAGTCACACAACTTCACTGGGCACACTCCATGCTGCAGTTCTGAGGAGGTGCAGTCAGGGACCTATGCCTCTCCCAGGTGAGCATTGCATGGACAGGCATTGTCATGTGCCCAGATTCCACGGGGCATTGTTCTTGTGGGAGCTCTCTGAGGTGGCCCTGATTCTATGACTCTGTTGAGCACTACCCTAGTAGGGACCTCACACTACCCACAGTGACCTCACTCCCACAAATATGCTGCTAGCATAGGCTGATAGCCTCTTCGAAACATGCTTTGAAATCTAAGTGGAGGTAACCAGTGTGCTGCAGAGTAAGCACCACAGATGTCACAAAAGCTTTCTGCTTGTGCTTTCTCCAGCAGCGGACAAAGTGGCACCTAGGCCAGCTTCAGCCACAGCTGAAGGTCTTTATCTCTTAGCTACATTTAGAATCTGCACAGGATACAGAAACACTATACCCAAATGCAGGGATCAGAGACTTGAGGCAATCTGGACAGGGAGCTATGAGCTCCTGCAGGCACCCTGGGTCCCTCCCTGGAAACCCTGTTTCTCCAAAGGCTACTGATGGGCATGGCAGCTTGGAAGCTGTCTGATTTACCTTTGAGTCATTTTCCCATTGTCCTGATGAATAGTCTCTATCTTCCTTCTATCCTCATCTGTATCCTTATGCAAAGTCCATTGGCCACATTCAAATTCTTTCTTTATACAAGGCTGAGAGTGTTTCAAGTGTTTATGTTCTATTTCCTTCTTAATTGTAATTTCCAACTTAAAATCCTTTCATCTTCTCACATTTCACTACTACCATTGAAGGAAAACCATATAGGACCCTCAACACTTTGTAGCTTAGGAGACTTTTTCCACCAAATATTCCAGCTTGTCACTTCCCAAGTTCTTCCTTTCACAAAGTTCTAGGACCCAGACACAAGTCAGCCAAGTTCTTTGCGATTTTATAACTAAGGGTAGCCTTTCCTCCATTAGCGAACACTTAGTTCCTCAGTTTCCTCTGAGACCACATCACAGCAGATATTACTGTTGGAGGACTGAAAACACAGCATCAGCATGGCAGTGAGGATGAATGCAAACCCCCAGAAGACTACATTGGGACAGAGTGAACCCAGGGGCACTGAACTACTGAGCCACATCCCCGCCCTTTTTATTTTTATTTTGTGACACAGTCTCACTAAGTTGCTTAGGTCCTCACTGTGTTGCTGAAGATGGCTTTGAACTTGTGATCCTCCTGCCTCAGGATCCTGGGATTACAGGTGTGGTCCACTGAGCCCTGCACACATCCATTTTTAAACACCATCTTTTAACTAATAGGGATACTTAAACTTTAACCTCCTTATCTGAAAATGTGAATAAGTTGCTGTGAGAATTCGGGAAAACAAAATATACAAGGCATGAACACAGAACTTAGCACACAATAAAAGCACAAACCACAAACCATGATAGCTATTATTATTCATGGGGTGCCCACCTTGGAACACAATAGGGCAACAAGTATAAACCAAAATTGCTGTGAAAGGAGATCCAATTTCTACTGTCAAATAAAGACTTACTGGTCTTTATCTCTTAGCTACATTTAGAATCTGCACAGGATACTTGGGAGTTTGAGGATGGGATTTCTCTACATCCTATCCATAATTGAATTTAAACGGACTTAGTCTTTCACTTAAACCACTGTGTTAGTCAATTTTCCATTGTTGTAAATACCAGAAAGAATCAGTTTATACAGAGAAAATCAGTTTATACTGAGGGAAAGTCACGAGAATCTGTCTGAGAGTTTGGAACCCCTAAGACCTCACTGAAAAATATCAGGAAAACATCTTCAGTCCATGGAGCTTCACCACCATGTCCACAGTTGGTCTTAGCCATTGGAAAATAAGCTATTTTTTGATTGAAGACTTCATTGTGTGCATAGAATAAAAAGAGATTACAATTAGCTGAATTCTTGGATTCCTATTGATTTCACTGTCTCTGAAGACTAAAAACAAATAGTGTACCCAGTGCTAACTGTAACACACTTAGGAAGCCTGAAGAGGGTTAACATTTTATACAACCAAAGCAAAGTAGTGACAAATGGATAAGAACGTACACTGGTAATAGAATAAAATCAATGCTGTAATGTTAGAATGCATCCTCTATACTAAGTTTAACATGCATTACTTTATATAAACTCTCAACAACCAGATTGAGATATCTTTGAAGAGTAAGTAACAAGGAAGAGAATGCTATTGGCAAATTCTGCTTTTATGAAGGTTTATATTTCCATCCTTCTTCATGAAAAAAATATTTTGACTGCTCATTTCTACTAAATATTAATGAGGGGAAAATTTATGTCCTATAATATTTCAGGTAGATTTGCTCTGAAAGAATTTAGACAAATTCCTAAGAGAAGAAATAAGAAATCAATATCAATTCATTTCTATCTACTATAAAACATGTTTTCTTACTTCTCTGGGGGCCCTTATAATAGCTATCTTAAGCCTAATACCTTGAACACCTAGAAAACCGAATTAATTTTGCTACTGGAAATTTAAGGAGATTATGTCCTTACCTTGTATATTTATAAAGCGGATCCCAGATAGTCTTAGTTCCTGTGGAAGGAGGGGGAGAGTTTCATGTGTTTGTGTGTGTGTGTGTGTGTGTGTGTGTGTGTGTTGATGGAAATGAACAGAGGGGCACTCTGCCACTGAGCCACATCTAAAATTATTGGTTCTTTTTGTTTTCTTTAATTTTGAACAGGGTCTTGCTAAGTTGCCCAGGTTGGCCTCAAACTTGTTATCTTCCTGCCCTGTCTTCCCAAGTAGCTAAGATTAAAGGCAAGTACCATGAGAGATGGCACTTGTGTTTTAAAAAAAAAAATGATCAAATGCAAAGAAAAAAATTTGACACATAAAAAATTATAAGTTTAGATATTAAGATTCTTGTGCAAAGTAACACAACTTATTTATCTTTGTATTTTTGCACAGAAATCCAATTTAACTTTTGTTCATCATTCTGATGTCATTATATATTTTGCTATTATTTAGTACAAAAAACAGACAGACCTCCTAAACAGAAAATTTTGTTTTTTATTAACTTATTAAAAGACACAGAATCTCCTCTATGAGTTTGAATAATCCAATATTTTTCTATGTCCTGTGCATTCTAAATATTGCTTTTTGAGGTCTCTGATTTCCAAAGAAATATTAATTACTTGAAAAGGGGGTATATTAAAATATTATGGCATTGCCTAATTGCCATTACTTTTACCTTTACTATACTACAGAGGTAGATTCTTTATTGTATTTTTGGTCTTCAATTAATCAGTGTCCTACACACACACATACACACATACACACACACCTACTTTTAGAAAAAGCTAGAAATCAGTTCTAGTTTTAATTTATTTCTGCATCTACTATGTTCTAACTTTTTTTCTCAGTCCAGGGCCTCATGCATGCTAAGTAGCAGTTCTATCACCAAGCTACATACATCCCCAGTCCTTTTATTCAATTTTTTAAAAATTTGAGACAAAGTCTTTCTTGATAAATTTCTGGGGCTGGCCTTGAACTTGCAACCCTCCTTCCCAAAGTAGCTGGGATTGCAGGGATGTTCCACTGTGCCCAGCTCATGTTCTAATCTTTGAAAATGGCTCATATTTGAGGATCTCATTTTATCAAGTTTGTTAGATTTTGCAATATCATCAAGACTTCTTTCTCATGCTACTTACTGTGTATTACATATTTTTAAATTCTATGATATTGGTTAAAACATATTTTAGAAAAAAAACAATAAAAGTGTAAGATTTATTTTACTTATATCATTCCAAAAAAGGTTAGAAATAAAGAAATTTTTAGAAAAATAGCATACTTTAATTTAGAGTTAACTACAATCCATTTATTTAAACAAACCTGTTTAAATTTTCCCTAAAAGAATAACTTTTCTGGCATTGAGACATGTTAATGATTCGCATGCAGTCTTAAATTTTAGTTGAAATTAAACATATGTACATATAGAGACATACACAAAGAGATGTGTGAAAATTATAATAAAACACAAGATTTCCAAGTTAACAATTACTCAGTAATTTTTATTTGCATCTATACATTTTATCACACTGAAATGAAGAGAATATTAAAGATAACACGGGAATGGAAATGCAATCATGCAGTTGACATGTATTGTTCTGATCTGAGAAACTTTCTTCTTGGTCCTAGTATAAGGGAAAATAATAGCAAGAAGAGTGAAACTCCTTCCAAGGTAATTGCTGAGAATTTTAGGGATGCTGTCAATTGGTTTGGAGCAATTTTGAAGAAGAACCATTTATACTGATGTTTTCTCCTTTCCAACAGGGTGCTGTGTTGCATCCTAAAGTAAAAGGGGACAGTAAAAACACTATACTCTTGAGTGCCTCCTTTCTGTGTCCCAAAACCTAGCCAAGTTAAGGCAACAATGAGTGCAAGCTTGCGTCAAAAAGCCCAAAGACATATTATCTTGAAGGACACTGGCTTTCTCTAATGCACACTGGGAACCTGGAAAAGTTGGGGATGAGGTGAAATACATTACCACTGGCTTTGTTTACAATTGCCAGTATATGATGACAACAAAAGACTGACTTTTGGTTGCCTTTATTATTGTCTTCAAATTCTTTGTGGACTACAGCATCCTCTAATTGGCTGTATCTGGGCAAAACCAAGCTATTTTCTTACATGTTCACTGTGGCAGTTGCTCTTTGGGATGCTGGTCATACAAGCAAACTAAGCAAGCCAATGCCAGTGATGTGATCACTTCTGCAGTCTAAGGTATAAAACCTCTCTCTGAGTGGGATTAGTTGTGGAACTGAGAGCACTATGGAAAGAATAGGCATCGCCTGTGCAGCCAGGATGTAATAGACAAAATACCATGAAGGTTACAAGGCACTGTTTGACATGTACCATGAGGGTCAGAGTGCTATATGTCATCCTGTCTCGTCTCAACTCTCCTTGGAGCAGTCACTGATCTCTCATAAGCTTTCCCAAATAAATCCCATTTCTCCCATACTGTCATTGGACACTTTCTTTAGCCTGTCTGCAAACTAATCACTGGCCTGGAACAACTCGGCTATGGATGAGACTTATGTGCAAATCTCCATTCTGAGTTTGATGCAGTATTGCAATTACTCGTTCTTAACGTCCATTTTCTTTAGTATACTGCACTCTCCTGAAGCTGAGAAATACATTTTAATTGCACTTTATTCTGTGCCACTTCTAGCATGTTTGACACCTCGGTAGATAATTTGTTAAAAATCCTCCCATTTGACAAAATTATTTTCAATAATAATCACAGAGTGCAACGAATATGCTTACTGATGAACTCAAATTTGCACTTACCAACCAAATATAGTACACCAGAGAGATTACACTCTATTTCACTATCTTAAATTTAATCACAAATAAAAATTCCAAGTAGATACACATAGAAAACTAGGCTTGTAGTGACTCAGGTTCTCTTTCTTTATAATGCGCTAGCTTGTATGTTTAGTAACAGTTGTTTACATTAAGGTATATTATAGTGCCATGAGGGTTGGATGCACAGATGTGTGCCTAACACTATAAATTGAAATTTTTCAAATTAACTTCTCTGTAGATTACAGTGTCAATCAAATCATTAAAGGATAAATAATAAAAAGTGTTAATTTGAATGTGTGTGTGTGTGTGTTATAAAATCTGAATAGTAGTTACAGCAATTGTTTTCACTGACAACATATTTGGGGATGGGGTGGAATACATTATCATCGGCTTTGTTTACAATTTCCAGTATATGATGACAACAAAAGACTGACTTTTGGTTGCCTTTATTATTGTCTTCAAATTCTTTGTGGACAACGGCATCCTCTAATTGCCTGTATCTGGGCAAAACCATTCCTAGCATCCTGCCCTTTGCCCACCATTCATTTCTTTTATTCCCAGTGTCTAGACTGTGTCTATCACATTATATATGCTATATAAATTTTTGATAAATGAGCTATTAAATTAAGAAGTAACCTTAAGCTTATTATTTTATGTTTTATAGACTTTTGGAAAAATTCTCATCAGGCATGAGAATAACATAATTCTGGTTCTGTATATAATTGTCCCCTGTTATAAATGAAAAGCCACAAAGCCATGCAATTTACTTTTTATAGTTTGAGAATCTAAAAGGCATATGATGCCAAGTGTAAACCACTTCTTGTTCTAGTCTGTTCAGCACATTTGGAATCCCAAATAATAAACTACAAAGTGAAAATAAATGAGACAATATTATTACATAATTAACAGAATGTCTGAGACCCAGTGTACATGAAATGCATGTAAATTCCTTGCTGCTGGGTTTATAATACCAGGGACTTGGAAGGGGGGGAGGTGGAGAAGAGCTGAAGAGTTGGAGAAGTCATCTTATTGCTAGTTTCAGACTTGTCTTCTAACTATTAATAACCCCTTTTTACTCGTGTAAGAGAAACAGGGGAGCCTCTTAAAAATTTTGTTTTCCTTATCTGTGTTCTCATTGGAACTGTTGAAAGAGATTAGAAAAACACAAATACTTATAATCAAATTGCTAATATTTTCCATAGGTTTCTTCATTGTTGCTTTACAATATAAAAAAGAAGAGGCTGTTAATTTGAAATTTTTATATTCCTTATACTGTTGAAAGTATAAATCAAGAAAAAGAAGAAAAATCTCAGTGTTTTTAAGATTTCCTGAGAAAATATATTTAGATGCTATTTTTCTTATGCACAATGTCCTGCTTAATTTAATGCTTATATTGCAGAGTTATTCAACAGAAAAAAGGGTAGGAGTAACTTACAAGAGTTAATTCTGAAGGATGTTTTTTTTTCAGGGGGGTATACCAGGGATTAAACTCAGAGGCACTTAAACACTGAGCCACATCCCCAGTCCTATTTTGTATTTTGTTTAGAGACAGGTCTCACTGAGTTGCTTAGTGCCTCCCTGTTGCTGAGGCTGACTTTGAATTTGCGATCCTCCTGCCTCAGCCTCCCCAGCTGCTGGGATTACAGGCATGCACCACTATGCCCAGCTTTGAGATACCATTTTTGAAAACTTTGGTAACTAGGATGTGATGTTGAAATATATCAAGCTAGAAAAGAAAAAAGAAAAAAAGCTGCTGGGATTACAGGTGCATACCACCACTCGTGGCCTAAAGGATTTTCTTAAAAGCAAACATTGAGATGACTGGAATTATTTACTCCTGTTAGTAAATATTTAGCATTATAAAGGGATGTTAAGATAGCAACTAACTTTAATAAACAGAGCACGTACATTTATGATAGGTTTCTTTGGAAAATAGTGGCCATAAATTTCAATTCCTTTACCCAGGGCCCTGAGTGGCTAGAATCTTCTCTCCTTGAGTCTGGACCTCGCCATGCGATTATAGGATAACAGAAAATGTGATAAAAGCTAAGAACTGGACATTTTTTCATTGCGTTGAAGATGATTTCTCTTGCTGGTTTGGAAGGACTATTAGTGACAAGAAGCCCATGGAAGCTCCTGGCTAGGCGGAAGTCGAGCACCTGTCATCTCATCATCATCTTCATTCAAAGAGGATGTTTTCTTTAAACTTAAAAATGCTGACTGTGTAGGCATTCAATTTCTGTATTTTTTTTAAATAATATTGTTTGGCAATATGATGAATAGAACAATGATCAACTTCTACCAGGAATCTAAGAAAATGTTCTGTACAACTCATGACTATATTTATTTATTGAATAGTTAAATTCTGGACATTGAACTAAGTACTTCCATTCATCATTAACGCATTTATTCTTTTAAGAAATGACCTGTTTTTAATCATCAATTTAAATAGGAAAAAAAATTATTAGCCAACAAAAAGTTGAGGAATCAGGATTCAAATGCATGTTTATCTGACTCAGAAAGCACTCAATTATTTCAGAGCCTTCAAATGTTCTTACGGTTTTTTTTTTAAAGACTTGGGATGACTAGAACTTAAAGAGATTTTAGAAATATCTAACATTTATTTTAAAGAGGAGGAAGCAATGATCTAGAGATTCAAGATTTCATAGTATGAAAAGGTCCGAATAGCAACCAGAAGCTTTGCAACAGGAAATTAGAGCCTCATTCCCACCATGACATATGGTAGGTCTTAGTCCTTGGGTAACCAGGGTAGAGGTGACAGGGTTCAGAAAATATTCCACCCAAACTTTTGAGGCTGTTTACTGCCAATTTCCCTGGTAATATTTTAGCATCACATCCTTGTTTGTCTATAGAAATATCAATTCTTAGTTTTCAAACTTAAGGAATTATCAAGGACACAATTAAATGAGCAATTCCCCATATCTAGCAATATGCTTCCACTCATTTCCTTATTTGGGATGAAAACACAATTGGTATTTTGATTTGTAAAGTTAAAGAAAATTCAAGCAAGATTCTCTTTAATTGATTCAATAAGACCTGAGAGCCTGAATTAACTATTTTAATAAAAACATCTGAAAGGTCTCCTTTGGTGTTAAGGAAAATAAAATATCAGTAATGGTGTTTTGGCACCAGAATGTCTCCGATTACAGAGCAAATGTAAGCGACTCCTTATCTTTCAATCGCCTACCTCAGTTTTCTAGATTACCTCTGATTTTGTATGTCCTCATAATTTTTTTCTCATTGTATGGTACTGATTTGCGATATTATATTTGGTAGTACAACTCAATTCAAGCAGGTAAAAAACTGGTGTGGTTTACGATTTTTAATATCCTAAAGAAAATTTTCTTCCAGATCTCATCTACACTGTACATTATTTTACATGCAGAACTGAGTATATGATGAATAAGATATTGCTGTAACCAGAAAATTACATGGTCATTGGAATCATCCATATTTAATGAACATATGTTCAACCCAGGCTTTCTGGGATCAAGTGTGTAGACCAGACATATTTATTCAATCTTTGGTGCAATAACATTATCAAGTGCTTCAATGGTGAAAATTTCCTGGATTAAAAAAAAATGACACAGTTTGTCCCTCCTGCCCCCTCCATTCTCTTCCTCTAAACTTGTTCCATTTTTTCTGCAGTATCTATCATCATCTGATGCACCATATACATTTTGTTTGCTATCACATATACGTTACATTATGTCAGCAGCACCATCTGTCACATGTATCCTCAATGCCTAAAATGATGCTAGATACATATGGTAAGTGGCCCATGAATAATTTTTGAAAAATTAATTCCTTTTTAATTTTTTCTAGTTATATAAATCTGGCAATGTTATTAAGATTTTTAGATTTTAGTTTCTGGGTTGACAGATTAGAATATGAACTGTATAACCAGCAACTATTGTATTGCTCTAATCAAATTATCCTCTTCTTACCCTTTGCCCACCCCCCTGACATTTATCTCTGTGGTTTCTCATTATATACATGTAATATGAATAACTTCACTGCATGTATCTTCTCTTTTCTTTCTCTCCTGTTTTGTCTTCCCTCCCCTCGTCTCCTATCCTTTTCTCCTTCCTTTCTTCTTGTCCATTCTCTTCACCCCCATAATTCAGCTGTTTCCTTAAGTACTCATAGTTAAGCTGCTACCACTAGAAGCTGTTATTTTCCACCAGGCCCCTTCTATTCTCAGATTGGCCCTCCAGTTCACAACAAGTAAAGTTTACATCTGGACTTCTTGGATGACTTGTTTTCTAGAAAGCTTCCTGTGCACCAGTTCAAATAGAACCCCAGCAATCTTGTTTGTCCCTCTATGATATATTCTTGAACCTGAGTGCAGAACACAAGTTAGTCTAACAAATTCCCACTGCATATTTTCTTAAACTCATGGAAGATAGTAGGCAGCCAATGAACCTAAATTTCTGTCCAGAATCTGTGATGCAGTGATGGTTGACTAGATAAAAACAAAAAGAAGTGAATTTATAGCATGGAGTAGAATTTCTAGTTTAGAAGTCTAGACCTGAGAAATGGAAGAACTGGGTGCTTAGGCAGAAGGTGTGGAGGAATGTGCGATGAGTGAGAGAGCAGACCAGGAGTATGTCTTTGGTCACCTACAGTAGAGAATCAGACTGAGGAGGTAAAGGTCATTGAACCCCCAAATTAGGAAACAGAATCTAGTAGAGCCACATGAACTGAAGGGGAGTGAACATCCAGAGATGGGGAGCACACCTTCTGTCTTGCACACCTCAGCAGCTCCACAGGCAGGAACACCCCAAATCCCCAATGGGATCCTGTTTCTAGGCTCAGGTACCACCTTGGCTGTCCTTCCTATTGACATTAAAATTCAACTGCAAACTTTGACCTTTGACCACTAGAAGTTATGGCCATCCTTCATGCTTTTCCTATGCATCTACATAAAACACTTTGATAAGAGCATCAACGCTACCTCACAGGCTCAGCCCCAGATCTGTTCACTTCCCTGTATTGTTTAATAAGTCCTTCAATCCATTCCATCACCAACTTACCTGAAATCCAGTAATAAACTTCTAGCTAGTTTTTCACTAATCTATTCTTTTTCTTGTGTTATCAAAATCCATACTTAACATAGCAACCAGGATCATTGAGAATGTCAAAAGGCAAATCAGATCATTCCACTGTCTTTGATGGCTTATCTTGCCACTCACAGTGGTATCTGGCAATGGAAACTTGGCTTGTGGAGCTCATTCATCTGGCCCCCATCTACTAATCCAAACACACTTTCTACTGCTCTTCTTAGAAGATAGTATGCAGCATCCCCTTCCATCCTGGTTTTTAGACAGACCTCAGCAATTCCAAGCTATCCTACACTGGGACATTTTTTTCTTAACTCTTCATTCTTCACAGAATGTACTTCCCTCTAACCTTTCCATAGCTTCTTCTTTCTTTTCATTCCGATCTCACATGTTCAAAGCAATCCTCCTTAATCATAAGATTTAATAGAACCACCCAGTTACTCTCTGTCATGCAAAGTCTAACTCTTCACACTTATAAATATTTATATGGTATTTGTTTGCTTGGTTATTCTCTGTCTTCCTTGCGCAGTTGTAAGCTCCATGTGAACAGAAATATTTGTTTCCTTTTTTCAGTGCCAACCCTTCCCCCCACCATCTTCTGCCATTCCTGGAACACTATCTGGGAGATCAGTTTGATAATGAATAAATGAATGGATGGAATCTTTGTCATGGATGTTGTCTGGATCCTATCTAGCTTATTTTCAGTGTCCCAGGATGCTCTTAACTACTCACTAAGAATGCTGCAGGAGGGTGGTAGAGATTTGACAGGAACCTCCCTATTCATATATTCCCTTCTCCATATACATATGTACTTCGTTATAGTGAAAGAAACCAGCTGCAGACCTGCTTTTAGGTTTCTCAATGGGAAAACAAGAGTCTCGATACAGAAGAAAGATCCCTACTGGGCATGGAAGGAGTCCAGCAATCGGTAGTTGCCTTTTTCCCTGAAGACTTTTTTTATGCCATTGTAGTTTCACAGCAAAATTAAGCAAAAGGTAGAGTTTCCATTACCCCCCTGCCACCTTGCCAACTTCATCCACCATCAATATTCTTCACTAGAGTTGTACATTCATTACAACTGATGACCCTGCATTGATACACCATTCTCAACAAAGGTCATAGTTTAAATTAGGGTTCATTCTTGGCAACATGATCCACCTTACAGAACCATTCAGACTAGTTTCACTGCCCTTAAAATCCTCTCTTCTCTACCTGCTTATACCTCCTCCCCTCAACTCTTGACAAACACTGATTTTGAATCTTATATAGTTGGAATCATACAAAATGTGGACTCTTCCTATTGACTTCTTTCACTTAATAATATGTGCTGAAGTTTTTTCCCTGTCTTTTCATTGCTTGACAGCTCAATTCTTTTTCGTGCTGAGTAACAGTTCATTGTCTAGATAAACTATAGTTTATTCTACCCTTCATCTACAGGAGTGTATATCTTGGTTGCTTCCAAGTGTTGGCAATTATGAAGAAATGTGCTAGAACCATTTTTGTGCAGGTGTTTGTATGAGTAGCTGCCTCTTAAATTTAAAAATTGTTAAATTTTTGCATACACTAGCAAATGGGAGTTATCTTTGTACCATTTTTAAAAGATATTTGTTTAACAGGAATATGTAATGCCTCATAGTTTTGAGATGGACAGATAACTTCTGCCAATTATTGGTCATATGATCTCAAGAAATTTATATTATCTTTCTAGACATGGTATAATTAAGCATCTTCATAAAAGGAAGCTAGGACCAGGGTTAAAAAGGGTTTTCTACAATCACAAGAGAGAAAGTATAAAAAATAATGACAGGTATCCCATATCATCACTACTTATAGTGGTGATCATTTTTATTAATAATGATAATATGTTCACTAATGAAATCTATCATTAGTGGTAATATTAGCATTCAGAGTAATGATTAATAACTAGTAATGTAAGGGTAAAATTTCTAAGCTGATTCTAAACTGCAAAATAAACATGTAAAAGACCCAGGCATCTCAAAGTTCCTCTGCTACCTGAAATTCCTGAGATAGTTAAGACAACGCCCTACTGGCCATTTAGCCTAGGGCCCTGTGCAGTTTGTCACAGGGCAGGAACCAATCGGTTTAAATGTGTACCCTGCTTAGGAGTAACCAATCACCCCCGCCTGCTCTGTTCCCGACAATGAATGTGCTAATCACCTCTCAGAGTTGTTGTTCAATTTTCCCGCGGCTCATGATGATTTGTTCTGATGCATGCAAAGCCCCCCCCACCCCCCGCCCTCTCCAAAAAGTGTACTTAAGCTCTGCTTGACCTCTGCTCTGGGCTCTGGGCTGCTCTCCCTTCTTGAGTGAGCATGGAGCCCCAGCGCGCTGGAACGGATCCCTAATAAATCCCCCTTGCCATTGCATGAAGCTAGTCTCGTGTGGTCTCTTTCTCCTACGCTTCGCCGGACCCTTACAGTAACATTAACATTGATAATGAGTTATTGTTACAGGACTTGGACCTTCTGCAAACCTGAGGCAAGGAGAAGCCCCCGCCCCCTTCAGTCTCATTCTTACAATCATGCCAGAAAGATTTTTAGACATGTTACTCAGAGTAACAGGTATGAATTTATTAGAAGGGACAGGAAGTGGGAAAAGGGGACACTCTCAAGGGAGAGAGTGAGTCCTCTCAGAGGGAAGGATGGTGTACCTCTCCTGCCCTTCAGTTTTATTGGAGGCCCCAAGCAAATTTCCAGAAAGTCCTGCCCAAGCCCACCTCTTGACTTGTGAGTGACAAAGAATGACATCAGATTTTCAAGTCCCCACTGCCATGACAACGCTAGGTCACTGTGACCAGGCTTACTGGTTCTAATTAGAACCTGTTCTTACAGGTTTTATGATTGGGGGAATTATCCTTATCTCCCTGAGTTCTTGGATCTGGTCTGTGTAAGTGTCACAAAAGTGCCCCCTCCCAGCATAACTTGTGTTGTTCTTATCGGCATTTCAGGCCTGCATTTCTCCTGCAGATAACAGGTTGTTTGCTGAGGAATGTAACATACCCTGTTCACTTAAGCCAGGCAGGGCTGCAGGTAAATTGCTTTTTTCAAAAACAAGAAAATATATGGAGTTCAGCACAGTGGGACAATTTTATAGAATTACTTCCTTATATTTCCTTAACCTCATGTTCCCACCACTCATGTTTGTCTGTTCCCTGTCACTATCACTAATTGTTAATGATGAAAGTTAAGGTTAACATTGGTAATAATAATAATTATTAAGTACTTAGGATATGCTAGACAGTATTGCAAGTATTGTATATATATTAATTCTTCACTACAACTCTAAGTGGTTATTTCTATACTCATAGTATAGGAGAAGAAAGTAAGGCCCCAAATATTGTTTTTTAAAGAGAGAGAGAGAGAGAGAGAGAGAGAGAGAGAATTTTTTAATATTTATTTTTCAGTTCTCGGTGGACACAACATCTTTGTTTGTATGTGGTGCTGAGGATCGAACCCGGGCCGCACGCATGCCAGGCGAGCGCGCTACCGCTTGAGCCACATCCCCAGCCCAAGGCCCCAAATATTTAAGCAAATTCTCTAAAGTTCTGTGGTTCAAAACTTGCTAATAATTCTGCCTCTAAAGTCTCTTCCCTCAGTAGGCAACCTGGCATACAATTAATTGTAAATTAGTTTTAAATACTGTTATGTTCTTTATTTATTAATTTTATTAACTGTACGAGATCTTTATATAAATTTTATCATTTATTGTCACAGAGGATCTTCTGAATATCAGGATAGAATCAACTAAAGAAATTTTGGAATCCCTTTACTTATTTAAAATTAAAACGAACCAATATCGTTTGGGAGGATAATGGTAGTTTAAAATCCATATCCTCCTGTGAGCAATTTAACCCACATAAATAAGTAGCTACCCCCCTCACCTTTTTTCTTCTATCCCAGAACAAAGCCACATACCACTGAGAATTCTAAAATGGCCTCATTCATTTCAGAATATAATTTTTGATCGGTGCATGGATATCACCTAAATCCAAATGGCCCGACAATCACAGAAGTGAGGTAGGCCATGCTCTCGCGGCTGCATCTGGCCACATTAATTCTCCTCCACAAACTTCCACTTTCCACTCAGTGGCCTCTGTCAAGAGCATGTTGTGTCCTGAATTTGTCTCATTATTTTCAGATTGTGCTTTGGGGAAAAAAATAAATAAATAAAACAAGAAAACATCTGGGCGTTTTGCAGTCTATCATGAAGGGAAAAAAATATAACTTGCTGGGCTGATGTGACACAGTGGAAGATGGGCTACATTCTCTACCAGTTTCAAAGGACGATGGCAATAAAGCTTTTTACGAGCCTCAGTTATGCTGCTCTGCAGCCATCAGCTTCCATCCTACTAAAGTATATTGCTGCACATGATTCCAATCAAAAATAAGAGCTAGAGACAGTTCAAGGTCAGGGTGGGGGGAGGGCTTATGGAAGAGAGACATCTTTCTGAATTTAATCGATACCAGTTGAAACATGAAACACTAAAAGAGAAACATCTAGGAGCTTTACCTCATTCTTCATTCAGTAGTGTAATTATGCATATGAACATTTAGTGAACCTCAGGATTTGGTGGATTTTCCAGGATATGCTTGAATATTCAAATATAGTAAAATATTTTCTAATCGCCTTCCATTTTAATCACATCTTGATCTTTTTTTATTCCCCAAATATGCTCACTTCCTATACACACATTTGTAGAAGATTAGGCTGCTGTTAGTTTGTGATCATCACTATTCTGCTTTTAATCAAAAGACCAAACATCAATGAATAGAAATAAACACATCTTTATCATGTCAAACCAAGGAGTCAGAATGTGGCTCTTACTTGCCTTCTTGAATATTGTTCAATTAAAATAGAGACAGGACTATCAGGCACTGGGTGGTGGGAGGGATGAAGCAATTTCAATTTGCAACACACTAGAAAAAAAGAAGTGAAAATAGCATTTGGAACAATGCAATGTGTATTTTAATTCAGTCTGGAATCTGCAGATCTGAATTCTGTAGAAAGTGGATTTTAACTAAACAAGGAGTAAAACTTGGGCTTTCACATGATGATTATTTCTTTAAAGATATTAAATGTATTTGCTAACTCTTTAAATATATTAAAAATACATTATATTTCTCCCTAATGAATTATTTCTATACTTGTCTTTGGTTTCAAACATTAGTGCACAAATACCAATTTAGGGTATTTATTTCAGATGTAGATTCCCAGGGCCTGTTCTCAACTATCTGACCTGGTTGCTCTAAAAAAAGGGTCTAGATATCTGCTAAAAGCAGATAAAATAGCAAGTACCCTTGGATCATGTTCATGGAAACAGTACGCATGTCTATGCTGTGTTTTCCACCTGGGAAAAGAAATTTCACTTTCACCAGAGGCCTACTCTATTCCACTTTTGCAAATAGTTGATGTATTTTTCTTTACACCAATCTTTTTAGCTCAGCATTGTTATTCCCATTATATTGAAAGACTAATGTGGAAGGAAGATATGCTTCTCATTACTTAAAGAGTAGAGTCAAAATGCAAACGAAGGCTGATAAGTCCAAAAGTCCTGCTCATTCTTGTTTACTGTCTATCAGGATAAAAACACCTATGTGTAATAACTGGGAATAAAGCTTTATTTGTTCTTGTATTTTCACTTTGGAGAGAAAAACACTGATGAATAAGGAAACATGCAAGAGAATGACAGTATTGTCAATGACATCTTCTAAATTCTTAACAGAAAATTTTTAAAAAATTGGAAGAACAAGATAAACATTTTTGAGAGAGTAGTTTAAAATGAGAAAGTATATTACATTTCTAATGAAAGGTTAATTGTCTATGAACATGTATACCCCTAAACAGGAAACTAAATTCAGATTAATTATATTTGAGAGTTAAAAGAGACCAAATCCTCAAATTTTAGTTAAAAAGATAAATAAGGGCTGGAGCTGTGGCTCAGTGGTAACACACTTGCCTAGCATGTGTGAGGCACTGGGTTTGATTCTCAGCACCATGTATAAATAAATAAATAAACAAACAAATAAACAGAGTCCATTGACAGCTAAGAAAATAGTTTTTTTTAAAAAGATACATAATAGCATTAGATTAAAACAAAGAAACAAGAAAGTATTTCTTAGTACATGCTAAATAAATGGTCATTTATTATCTTCACATTTTGCACTTTCATTTTAGAAACTGGTCACATCCGTATAATGGCAGCCCTTTATAAGTTCAGAATTTATTGAGCATGGGGTTGGCAGAAATCTAAACTGGCACCAAAGATATGTACCCTTAGTGTTCATTTCCTGCATAATTCTTTCTCCTTGAGGGTGGGAGGGCATGAACTAATCAGGTGATAGTGGTTCAAACAGAATATGTTGGAAAGGTTCAAAACAGAAGGCCTCAGGAAGGGCCTACATGACAAGGGTTTGCAGGAGGTCCCCAGGAGCTCCGAGCAGCCCTTGGTAAATAGCCCTCTGAGAACAGGACCCTGTGGCAAAACCACATGGAATTGAATTCTACCAAAAGCCCTGTGAACTTGAAATAGTATTCCCAAGCTCCAGAAAATAACACAGCCTGGGTGATACCTGCATTTCTTTCTGATAAGACTCTAAGCAGAAAACATCTGATAGTCCTGGCTAGACTTTTGACCTGAAATCATGAGAGAATAAATGAGTCATTAAAAAACTGTATTCTGTTTTGTATTTTGCAATATATAAATAAAACAAAAAAATGCTAATATAAAAAATACCTATAATGTGCCAATGCCAATCTAGACAAAAGGGTACAACAATAATGTAACCAAAAAAAGTAGCCTAATGGGCCCAAGACTGTCCAAGGATGACACTGGCAATGTACGTGTGAAACAGCAGAAATGTAGACATGGGTTTTGAAGGGCAGCGAGTGCTATGAAGAAAGTAAAGGAGAGATAGAGAGTTAGGTTTTAACCTGATGAGGGCTGGGGTTTACTTTCACCAAAATGGTCAGGGAAGAGAGGATTACGTGGAGGGAGATATTTATCTAGTTATAGTCTGAGATGAGGTCCCAGTGAAGGAGGAACTGAAGAGGAAGGTGGGAGGTGGGTGGGACCATCTGTGAAGGATCCTGCTCATGAGAGAGATTTTGCCATCTCTAATGAAAGATCATAAAGAATTATGCTGGAGAGATAATCACCAGGCCTGGAGAGGAATTCCACAAAACGCTGTCATCAGTCACATATGATAGACTTTTGCTTCCATACCTTTAGTAAAGACATTTGTCTCTAAACTCTTTTCAAATCCCAATGACACAGAACTTCATCATAACAAGGAAGATAAGAGGGCAAAGTAGGAAAAGGAAGATGGCGGTGGAAATTTTGGTGACCTAGTTAGAAAGTCAAAAAGAAAGAAAGAAAGAAAGAAAGAAAGGAAGGAAGGAAGGAAGGAAGGAAGGAAGGAAGGAAGGAAGGAAGGAAGGAAGGAAGGAAGGAAGGAAGGAAGGAAGGAAGGAAATTGACTTCATGTTTTCCTTTTTTTTTTTTTTTTTTTTTGGTACCGGGGATTGAACCCAGGGTTACTCAACCACTGAGCTACACCCCTAACCCCTATTTTGTATTTTATTTAGAGACCAGATATCACTGAGTTGCTTAGTGCCTTGCAGTCACTGAGGCTGGCTTTAAACTCGTGATTCTCCTGCCACAGCCTCCCAAACCATTGGGATTACAGGCGTGTGCTACTGAGCCCAGCATGACCTGATGTTTTCAACAAATTAGTAAGTTAGAGTAAGTGGAACTTTAAACTTTTCCATGATTAAAATATTTTAAAGATTATCCAAAGTCACGTTCAAAACACATCAGTCTCATTTTTTCTTCCCAGTGATAAACTATACAAAGCTAATTAACACTTTTTAAGATATAAATGTTGAAACTATATAGAGAATGTCACTTGGTGTAAGATTAAATTATGGTCAGAAAAAATGTTTCAGCTTTAAAAATTGGAAAGATCTTCACACATGGTCTTTTTAATAACATCGACATTGTCCTACAATAAAAAAATGCAGATGCGGCATATACCGGTGCATATTTTTAATCGTGAACATTTTTCTCTCTGTATCTATCTATCTCTCAGACTCATAGTAGAAAATAACACCAGACAAAGAAAAGAAAGTCTGAGGAATCTTCTTCAGAATTAATTAACTGTAACATGTAAAATTTAAAACATGCTTTCAAATAAAATTCCCAGCTCTAATTAATCCCAAAGAGAGTGGGAGATTACAATGGAGTAGAATACAATTTCCTTCTCTCACTCCTTGCTTTCATCTTTCTATTTCCATCCCCTGAGCAAGCTGAATTAAAAAATTAGAAAAATATAATATAGCCACACATTGAGGACCTCAGTGATATCAGTAACCTAATGAACATGAGTTTTACGTGATCAAATAACATTCTTAATTATCCAACTAGCAGGCTTGAATGCTTTTGATTAAGTCACAAATGCAGTCTCCTGATCTTTGAGAATGTGCATGTTAAACTGGCCTTTGAAACTCACTTTGAATTTTAACACCTAAGATTCTGACCAGCTTTCATGGTATTCTTAAAACATTAATTTTGTCCCGCTCTGAACTGAAACTACTAAACATATCATCTGTAAGAAGAAATTTTGCATTAAGTTATCAGACTTTACTAAATTCCTTTTTCTCCAAAAAGCTGTTCTTATAATTACCTAATACAAATAAATGATGTATCTCTATTTTCAAATAAACAACAACACATTTTTAAAAGAAAGACGGTACTCATATTGCATGACTCAGGTGTTGTGGCAGCAATAGTAGTAACAGCAATAGCAACAGCTCATAATCCTGAGGTGTTTTTCCTTAGATTTGGCCCAAGTGATACTTTGGGGTAGATACTTCTGCCCCAGATAATTCCAGCTGTCTTAATATTTGTCATGGGGTCTGTGTTGTGCATTGTGGAGTGTTTAGCATATCTCTGGCCTCCAGCCTGTAGATTCCAGTAGCATTCCCTCAGTTGTGACAACCATAAATGTTTCCACACATTGACAGATGTCCCTTGTGGAACAAAATTTACTCCTAGGTAGGAACCATTGGTAATAACTAGAGTTTTGTTCAGAAGTTATGACATCTTAAGTGAAGGATGTGTCATTTTGACATAAGGATTATTTTGAGGTAAAAACACTTGAAAAACAACAGTGGAAGAGGAGTACCCTGGCCTCTTCTTGCTTCCTGAGAGGAGATGAAACCAGGTAAGGGGGGAGGAAGAGATCGTTCTCATCACCAGGGATGGGATGGGAGTCAAGGCCAGAGAAACCTGAACACCCCACCTTACAAACAAGCTTTCCTGTTCCAGCCACTTCCCTATGATTGATCACCAGAGCCCAATCCCCTTCCCTGTCACTTTTACAATTCATTACTTGTCCAATTTAGCATGTACGTGTTCTACTCTAACAGCTTCTCTGGGTCTTCATTTCTTTAGAGGGATCCTGAGTCATACAAAGCTTTTATCAATCAAATTTTCTCCTATGAATCCATCTTATATGAGTTGAATGTGTAGGTCCAGCCAACAACCCTAATAGGGTATAAGTAAAACTTTACTGCCCCTACAAAAACAAAGTTTAAGCACTTTACAAATATAAATTTACTTAATCCTCAAAATGACCTTACAATGTAAATATTGTTTTAACCCCGTTTTACAAATTGTGGAAATGCTGGCAGGTAAGTTAATTAGCCGCCATGGCTCCACAGCTAATATGCAATTAGTAGAGCTGGGATTTATAGCTAGACAATCTGGGGCACTTTATAAAGAGGAAATATAATCATTTATTCGTTTAACAAATTTACTGAATTTACTATGAGTTTAGTAAATGTTGAGAATTTAAAAAAAGTAAGTAAAAAAGTGAACACAGTTTGAAATTTGTCCTCCAATTGATCCTAGTTTAATAACAAAAGTTAGGAAGAGCTACCTATTAGGAGGAAAAGAAGGATATAAAATGTGTTAAAACATTGCTGATTTGGTTTCTTTTCTTCACTTTCCAACCTCTTCCCCAACCTTACGACCCTCTTGGTCATTGTTCTGCCCTAGTCTAACTACTTGGCTTCAATAGGTACCACCTGGGGACTAGAAGTTAAGACTGTTATTCTAGCTAGCAGTATGGGCCAGGCAATAAGGAACTTAGAAAAACTGGCATTTACAACTCCACAAGAACCAATCTCAGAAATGAAGGATAATATTTTTGGTCTTACACCTGCTGGAAATACTTCCAAAGAGAAATAGTGTGGTTTGTGAAATGCACACTTCATCAAGCTGTGGACTAAGGTTCAATTTCTGCCCTGCCCCAATCTAACTGCACAACTGGGAACTTCTAGTCATCTGCCTCAGGATGTAAATTCAAGGTGTCCAACTTACAGCTAAGATCCACTCCAGTTCTAACCTACGATGAATCTCCGAGTTATATGACTACAAGGCACTACTTACCTGAATTATCACACAACATTTATCTGAAAATAAAACTAAGTCAGGATTGGACTTGGTTTTGGAATTCACAGAGATTGCAAAATTCATTCTCAGAGTTAAAGATTCGAAAGTTCTGTCATGGTCATTCATCAGTCTTATTCTAGGGACCAACAAAAATGTTATGGTTTCAGGACACTTTGTGTGTTAATTTTAACAGCTCAATGTTAATTTTAACAGCTTAGGCATGGAACATAGTCTGTGGAGCAGTTTATATGCTTGAACTATTTTAGTAAAGCCCTTTAAAATTATTTTTACAAGCAAGTTGATATCTCCCTTATGTTTTGAATGAGGAACAACAACTTCAATGACTAGCTTGAGGTTGATGAGCAAAATAAAACAATGGAATCCAATGTACAGAGCTGGCCTATTTCAACAGTCATTTTACCAATAACAACGGGGGAAAAAGGTTTTAATTTTTTGGGTTTCATTTTATCAACCTAGGAAGCAATATATTTGCCACATAAATCCATTTTGTTATATATATATATATATATATATATTTTTTTACTGTTTTCTGAGGATAGGTGGCCTTTCTTTTTTTTTATTGGTTGTTCAAAACATTACAAAGCTCTTGACATCTTAATCACAAGAAAAGACAAGAAACTAGTTACTTGTTTTAATCACTTCTTCATTCTCCCATTTTAAGAGACACATCTGAAGAACACAGAATAAATCTTCTAATTTTTTTCAGTTTTTCTTTCAGCTGTTGAAAACATGTTTGAATAAAATAAAAATAAAATGTATGTCCTAGGGCAGTAAGATCCAAAATCTGTAGAAAATGCCACGGGGGGGGGGGGGGGGGAACCTTTCCTTTAAAATGCATTGAACTCAATTTCTCAAGTATTTTTAGATTGTGGTTAAGGTTACTGAATACCCTATAATAATGGTTTTGAAAAAAGAAAGAGAATTTTTTTTTTCATTCAAAGTCTGAGTAATGCAACCATATCTATTTCACTTTCATTTGTTTCTAAGATGATTTTATCCTCAATTTCATACATGGCTGTTTAAAGTAAAAGAACATGTAAGGTAATATTATTATGACATATCTTTGACAGGTGTGTGTGTGTGTGTGTGTGTGTGTGTGTGTGTGTGTGTATGTAAACAAAAACAAGTTGCTTTCATCTTTATAATAACTTTTAATATCTCTATAATAGGTACTTAAAATGAAAAGGCACCATATTAGTTTTCTATTGCTGCTAGAGTTAATAGGCAGAAATTTGGTTGATTATAACAACACAAATGTATTGCCTTACTTTTCTGGATGTCAAAAAATGGTTCCAACAGGACGAAAGGCAAGGTGTAAAGAGGGCTGTGTTCATTCTGGGGACTCTAGAAGATCTCCACTCCCACTTCTTCACCTTTTCCCTCTTCTAGAAACTGTCTCCACATTCCAGCTCATGACCTATTCCAGCCATGAAATTCTTCTGCTTCCCTGGTCACATCTTTTTTTTTTTTTTTTCTGATGCAGATCCTCTGACTTGTTTTTATTAAAAACTCTTGAGATTTCACTGGGCCTACAGGGATAATACAAGATAGTCTTCCTTCCCATGTCAATAATCTGGACTTGATCACATCTACAAAGTGCCAGGCATGGTAACATTTCATAGTTTTTTGGCATTTGCATATGTTCGGTTGGGAGAAGGGCATAATTTTGCCTTCCATGGTACCTCTGCCCTACTATTTTCTATTTATTTTAAGTATGTTGGCTGATGGGTTTTCAAGATTCCTATTTAACCACATGTACTTCATATCAAAGGAGGCGGTAGGAAAACCTGAAATATAGCAATGAATAAAAATCAATGTAAAAATTCTCTGGTAAGGTGTGTTTCATATGTAAAAATGTCATTGTTCTAGAATGTCCCATACAAGCTGTATTAAAACCAAAAAATCTTAAAGTCATTATAAAAATACCTTTCCAATGTTTGCAGTTGGAAAATGTTCTTATGGTTCATGTGAGGTGTGTTGACAAAGACCTAAAATAATTTACAGGACATTATTTTTATTTGGAAAATATGCAATTGTTCTTTTGCTTGCTAGTTATCAGTATTGCTAGAGTTAGTGCATTAATAAAAATCAATAATGATTCTTGCTACGCGCTAACCACACTATAACCCTCATCTGCACTGCCTTACATTGTGAGATAGATACTTTACACATGCAGAAACTGAGGTGATTATTATTACTCCAGTGGAACTGGCATTACAACTCAGATATGCTTACAGTCACATGCTAGGACAATATGGCTCTGTTACCAGGAACTGTCATCATGAAAAACTCTGATATTTATTTATTTTGGTGGGAGGGTGAGCTACTGGGGATGGAACTCAGAGACACTTAACCACTGAGCCACATACCCACCCCAATTTTGAATTTTGTTTAGATACAGGGTCTCACTGAGTTGCTTAGCATCTTGTTTTTGCTGAGGCTGCCTTTGAACTCACAATGTTCCTCTCTCAGCCTCCCCAACCGCTGGTGTGCACCATTGAGCCTGATATGAAAACAACTGGTATTTTTTAACTGCCTTTTAACTGGTTTTCACTTGTTTTTACAGTGCCTTTGGGAAAATCCTCATTGTATTTTTTATCTGTTAGGAAAGAAACCTGTAGACTACCTACTGTATTTCAATGATCCTCCCAATTTTTTAAACCTTCTGAACAGCAGCATTTAATATGTGAAAACAATGACCTAAACTTCAAGTTATCTTCTAACAATAAAATACTTTTTTGTCTTTAAAATTATGGTAGATATTTTGATTTAAAAAATTGATTTTTGAAATCAACCACTTTTTCAGGAAGACCACTGGATTTTGAGAAAGTAAAAACTGGATTGACCATACTTTGCAACTTATTCTCTTTGTGGAAAATAATTAACTTTCTAGAGCTTTAGACTCCTTTTCTTTAACATGGAGAAAAATAAAACAAGCTTCATAGGATTCTCAGAAATTCTCATAAAAGACTTATTCTTTCTCTTACAAAGTATTCTTTTTTATGACATTCTCTAAAGCTATATTTTTTTTTCCTTTTGGCCTGATCATTTTCCATTTATAAAGATATCCTGAAGTCATTGGGCCTGAGGATGAAGTAAAGCTCTTATTGTGTTGTTTCCCAAGTACTGCTTTGTTTTTCTTTTCATTAAAAACACGACATTTTCAGTTGCTTTGAGCAGACTTGGTCATTATTCCATTATAAGTGACTCTTGAGCATTTGTTTTCTCAATGAACAAATTGCACAGGGATTCATCAGAGATTTTCAAGCTTGTCACTGTTCAGTGCATTCTGTCCTTCTACAGTCAGCAGAGACACCAACACACATAGTATGAATAAAAGCAAAGATGCCTCTTCTTTGTTGAACCCAGTACTATGCAGAACATATGAAAAACCAACAATGAAAAACTGCCCTAACTGCTACATTTTGAAATAATGCAGTCTCCTGTTTTGAAAGGTCCTGCTGCAATAACGAAGGGTCTTTTCGGGCACCTTAGGTCAGCAGTGACTTGACTCTACAGGGGTCTGCTCTGACTGAGATCAAAACATGGAAGACACCATTCCTAACAGTCATTTGAGAAACATTTCATTGAAATTCCAAATTCCAAACCCTTCTAGGCACATTTACTTCATCCCCATTTTCTTGGTGTGGAAAAGCAATTACTCAGTGGTGATGGCGTAGTCAAATCTGTAAACAGTTATTACATTTCAATTAAAGCGGCATGAAACTCTATATATTTGGTTTGCAGGAAATTAATGCAAATCTTTTTTGATGTTTCAATTCACAAGGGGTCTTACCCCACACATTTGGCTCTCAGCATAACAGTCAGACCCATTCAAACATCAAAGACTATTTTCTCAGCATAAAACATTAGGCCTGGGGTTAATTTCTCCTAAAATATTGGTCTGTATTCAAATTCCCAAGTTTTCAAGGAGCAGCATGGGAAGTTTTGCCAAGAGAAATCAACTTTGGCTGGCTTTTTAGTATAGAAGAAAACTTCTGCTAAATCTTTTGTCATTAAATAGTACTTGACCACATTCATGGTCTTGGTTGAATGCTCATAAATCATTGAAACACAAACCAGAGTTTTTCATCAATATGAATGACAGGTAAAGGTTGAAAAGAAGGAAACCAACATTTATTAAACACTTACCATGTGCTAGTTATTTTAATTGAATCACTTAGTTAAATGCTTGCATTAACACCATGAGGTTAGGTACCACCTTCTACAGATGATAAAATTCAGACTCAGGTTAAGGAACTTCCTAGCTTACATACTTAGGTGGTGGCACCAAGAGCTGATTAAGACTCTCTGCTTCCAAAGCCCATGACAGTTGTTCTTCTGCCTTCTACTGCACAGAGATCTGGGGAACATGGTTTGTGTTCACAGCTGTAGCATTTTTTTTTCTTTTTTCTTTCCATTTCCCATCATTTCTCCCTAATGCCCTTCAGAACAGGGAAGGTGGTCGGTGCACTTTTTGTACTGTTCCTGATTCTCTTTAAAATTTTATGTTACTCTAGGAAAAATGCAAGCTACAAAAGTCGAATGATAAAGGAATGACTCTCACCATGCCCAAGATGAGTTACATATGGCAGGAGGTGGGGGCTGGGGAAGTAGAGCAAGACCGCAGGCAGAATTTACTGAGGAGGACTTCACACTTCCATCAGTTACCATGAAAAATAACATATGGACTGAACATTTATTCCAAGGAACAGATTTGTTTCTAGTTGCTCTGCAGCAGTTGAAAGAAAAAGAAAGGGGGGTTAAAAAAAAAAAAAAGCCTTTTAACAGCCATCTGAAAATACTCCCCCAATGAGAGAAATAGGGTTGATCTTTTTTCAGACGGCAAAATTAACATGTAAAAAAATGAGTCATAATGATTCAATTTAAATATATTCACAGGGCTACTATTGCCATAATCTACCTCTCTACTGGGGTTGACATGCTGCCTGTCCTCAAAGGCTTAAGTCGTTTTTATGGAGAAAAGACATCCTAGCATATTACACTTTGCTTACTGTTTTTTTAAATTATTCCCCTTCCTGTATTTTAATTATTATTTTGTAGTTGTCAATCTTTGCAATTGCATGATAGAGACACCCCAAAATTTATGCCAGAGGATGAGATAGTTCCCTGAACCTCATGGTTTTCTTTGTCATCAATCATCTGTTTCATGTCACTCTGGTTTTTGGTTTGAGTCGGGGATGATTCATAACTTTTGGCTTTGTAAAATTCCTGAGGTCAGGAAAGAGGCAATGATAGGAAACCACAATTAAAAAGTTCAAGTTAAAATTGTTTCTACCCTTTAGGCTCCTGATACACGAAAGTATTAACAACATATGTCTAGGTTAGTTTTAAACTACATGAGAGTTAGAAATAGTGTACTTATCGAAAATAGAAAGTAAAAGAGAATGAGAAAATCTATAGTTATCTTAAAAAAATGCACATTTGAGTTGTACTCATACACCCAGGCTAAGCAATCTTACAAACAGACCTTCCTTTTAAAGTACCTTCATTTCCTTTAAAGCTAGGTTGGAGCTTCTCCTTGAAGAAGTAGTCTCTGATAAAAATAATTCCATCTCACCATCAGGATGTTTTCCTTTTTTTTTGTTTTTTAAATCATTGTCCACGTATGCACATGAGCTTCTATCTGGCTTTGTAATTGCTCCTGTAAAATCTATTTATTTGACCTTCTTAAAAAAGGAAAAATAATTTCTGTTGGAAATTCTTTTCAATAAGGACTGATCATTAGAAAAGAGAACATAAAATTTAGACCTGAATAGTCAGAAAAGACAAATGCTCATTGACACATAAAGTAGGTTTAGGATGAATATAAAATTGCCATCAAATTTCATTGTTAACAAAAATAAAGTCTTCTTTTAAATTGTAATAATGAAGGGAAAATAAAAATTACATTTTAAAACATAAATATATTTAGAGTTGGGTGATCCACTGTGGTGGATATTTTGGAAATTTTGCTCATCTTGAAATTGCTATTTCTCCAGAATACACAGTCACCCATGGTACACCTTTGACCTCCATGGAATAGGACATGGCTCTGATGCCTAGGTTATATAGCTAGAACAAATTCTCTGTGTAAAAGAGCTTCCGATTTTCTCCAGGCTCATTAAATGTCACATTATTCAAATCATATACAGACATTCTATGTCTAACATGTCCAAAATTGAACCCTTTGGTGCCTACCTTGATGACAATTTCCTCTTTCCAGTTGCTTATAATAAATTGTTGGAAATCCTGTCTTTTACATTAATTAAGTAATGGCTAAGAAAATCCTCTTGGCTCAATTTGTAATTGTCTTCAATATTTGGAAAATCTTCACCACCCGAAGACTGACCACACTTCTCTAAGCCATCGCTGAATCACACTGAGCATCCCAAATATTCTCCCTACTCTCCATTCAGTAAGTGGAGTGGTCATTTTGAAATTTAAGTTAGGTCATGTCACTTCTGTGCTTATGTCATTCTGATGTCACCCATATTGCTGAGGGGTAAGGCCACATCCTTTATGTGACCTCGAAAGTTCTATATGTACTTTACTCCCATCTCATAACACTCCATTCTTTATCATCTGTTCTTAGGCGAATTTGGCTCATGTCACACTGACCTTCTATTTGTTTTGATCATTGACTTTTCTTCCTGTACAAAATGTGTTGCCCCCAGAAATTCTTGGAGACCACTCGCACAATGCCCACACTCCTCCATCAGTTGTGACCTTTTAAGTGAGACTGATATCAGTTTATTGAAGATTATGATCCCTCTGACTCTTCTCAGGGGGATCCAAGATGGTGGCTAGAGGGAGGTTGCATTCTGTGTTGCTCCGTGACCTGTGATTCTAATAGTGGGAATACCATTTCTCTGTGAGAGATAGAGAACCCTTGACAGCAGCTCCTGCATAGAAATTCCAGCTGCCATGTCCACACAGGTCCCCAGGCCTCAGCATCGGGGCAGGATGCCACTCGCCCACGCAGGACCTCTGGCTACCGAACCCATGCAGGACCATTGTCATTAGCACCCGTGCAGGACCCCTAGCAGCCCACTCACAAAGGAATTCCGGCCACCACTCCCGTGTAGGATACCCCACCACTGCCCCCACACAGGAGCTCTGTCCGCCACTCCTATGCAGCGGACACACTCCTACCAATGTGGGGCTTCCCTGGTCGCCTCCATCTTGGGACACTGCAACCACTGCCACAGTCCCCTACGTGTGGTAGACTGCACCTGGGGTCACACGACACAGGGTCTGGGAAGAGCTGCCAGCCACAATACTGAATACCACAGAGCTGCATCTCTGAACATACCACCAAACACTATCACCTGGCCCAACCCAACCAGACACTCATCTTTGAAAGCAGCCACCTCCATCTTGGGACACTTTTGTCACCATCTTTAGTTGGTGCAACTGGAGATTGGGACACCTGCCCCTAGAAGTGATATCAAAGTACTTACAGTCCCCAACTCCCCCCTCTACCCTGAAGCCACTAACCAGGCAGAGTGCTTGCAACTATGTGGCCAGTCCATAGCTCACAAAGCCTGGCCCTGAACTGCCCAATACAAAACAGCTCTCTGCAAGGGGTGTGCAGCCTCCAGAGTGCAGCCCAGAAGACCTCGGAGAGAGAGGTTCCTGATTGGGAAGTAGAAAAGGAGTGGGTGAGTGAGATACAGTTTAGAGACTAAATTAGAGACCAGGAATTGTAAGGTCTACAGGCAATCTAAGAAGATAAGACCAGGGACCCCCATCACATGAGCGGGCCTCAAAGGAGATCTTTGGGGTGCAGTCTTCCATCAGAGACCACCTCAAGGAGCTTGCCTCCAAGACCAATCCTTCCACCCTAATAAACTTCACCATTTGAGGATGGAGCAGCAAACAACAGACTACCCCACCTGTTGAATGAGAATGGAAGCAGGAAAGATACTGAAATTCAACAAAAACAATCCTTTTATTTTTCTTCAAGATTTTTTTTTCATTCCTCTTTTTTCTTTTCTTCTTATTTTTTCCCTCTCTCTCTTTTCCCACCTTCACATTCCCAACATTTGTGAAACTAAGTACTTTTTATGATTTAGGCTACTGAGGACTAGGATCTCTGAAGAGTATATTGCTGTTGTGTTGTATATTATTTTATTTCCTATTTTTAAATTTTTTATTTTTCTTAAGTTTTATGTTTGTTTGTTTTTTATACTCTCTCTATGGTCTTCCCACTTATTTGTCTCCCTAAAATGACTTTCTCTCTTTTTTCCTGCGACTAGTCAAGTTCTTTAGTCTTTCACACTAAGATCTAATAACTCTATATCCTCACCTACGACCTCCTTAACATCTCATCCTACACCTCACCCCTGGTTCTCTCTTTGTCCACTATCAGAAACTGTAGACTCTTTTGAAAACCTACTGTTTATATTGTAGATAATAATTAAACTCAAAATGTTTGTATATTGTGACAAAACCATAAACATCTTAATATCAGTTATTTGGCTTAAGGCTGTATATATTGTTTGTATTGGGATCTGTTAATATTGTTCTCCCCCTTAAAGGAGAGGTTTTCCAACCCTGCAGGGACACTGTAAGCCTATAGGGTAAAATGGTAATATCTCAGAACCACAGGGCTAGAAGGGAAGACACATGAAAAAACAAGAGAAGAAAGTGCCCCAGACAAACAAAGATACCAAATTATTATAACCCATGGCCAACACAGCGGAAGAAATAACAGACAAGGAGCTCATGATGTACATAATTAAAATGTTCTGTGAAATAAAGAAAGCAAATAGACATCAAAAGATCATTTTGATAAAAAGCTACATAAGCAAAAGATTACTTCCATAAGGAGATAGAGGTTCTTAAAAAAAAAAGCAATCCTTGAAATGAAGGAAACAATAAATCAAATTAAAAACTCAATAGAACGCATCACAGCTTAGATCACTTGGACAGAAACTCAGATAATAAAAAAATATATATATATATATATAATCTTGAAAATAAAGTTGATCACACAGTATAGATGGTAAAAAAAAAGAATGAGTAGAACATTTAAGAATTATAGGATAACATAATAACATAAAAAGACAAAAATTAAGAATTATTGGGATAGAGGAAGGCATAGAGTTACAAACTAAAGAAATGAACAATTTATTCAATAAAATAATATCAAAAACTTTCCCAAACATAAAGAATGAATTGGAAAATCAAATAAAAGAGTCTTATAGGACACCAAATGTACAAAATCACAGCAGATATACTCCAAGGCACATTATAATGAAAATGCCTAGCATACAAATAAGAGAGAATTTTAAAAGCCCAAGAGAAAGGAATTTGATTATATATAGGAGGAAATCAATTAGGATCTCTGCAGATTTTTCAACACAGACCCTGAAAGCTAGAAGATCCTGGAACAATATATACCAAGCTCTGAAAGAAAATTGATGCCAACCAAGAATCTTATATCCAGAAAACTTAAGCTTTAGTTTTGATGATAAAATAAAAACCGTTCATGATAAACAAAAGTTAAAAATAATTTACAATTAGAAAGCCAGGACTACAGAATATTCTTGGCAAAATATTCCATGAGGAGGAAATGGAAAACAACAATGAAAATCACCAAAGGGGGGTATTACACTAAAGGAAAAACCAATCAAAGGAGAAAACAAGTTAAATTACCAAAAATTAACCAAAATGACTGGAAGTACAAACCATGTCTCAATAATAACCCTAAATGTTAATGGCCTAAACTCACCAATCAAAAGACATAGACTGGCAGATTGAATTAAAAGAAATAAAGACCCAAAATGTGCTGCCTCCAAGAGGCTCATCTCATAGCAAAAGACATCCACAGACTGAAGGTGAAGGGTTGGGGAAAAAACATACCACTCACGTGGACTGAAGAAAAAAGCAGTGGTTTCCATCCTCATATCAAATAAAGTAGACTTTAAGCCAAAGTTAATCAGAAGGAATAAAGAGGATATTACATACTGCTTAAGGGAATCATACATCAACAAGTCATAACAATTATAAATTTGGAGCAAACTTTGGAGCAACTACATTCATCAAACAAATTCTTCTCAAGTTCAAGAGCCAAATAGACCCACAACACAAAAATTCTGGGTGACTTTACACACCTCTTTCACCACTGAATTGATCTTCCAAACAAAAGCTGAACAAAGAAACTATAGAACTCAATAATAAAATCAATAACTTAGTCTTAACGGAAATTTATATATATATAATTTTATCCATCTACCAGTGAATACATTTTTTCTCAGCAGCACATGGATCCTTCTCTAAAATAGGCCATATATTATGCCACAAAGCAAGTCTTAGCAAATGCAAAAAAGTAGAGATACTACCCTGCATTCTTTCAGATCATAATGAAATGAAATTAGAAAGCTATGAGAAAATAGAAAATAGAAACTACTCCAACACCTGGAGACTAAATGATATGCTATTGAATAAACAATGGGATACGAAAGACATTAAAGAGGAGATTAAAAAATTCTTAGAGGTAAATGGGAACACTCATACAACATATCAAAATCTCTGGGACACTATGAATGCAGTACAAAGAGGAAAGTTCATTGCATGGAGCTGATTCTTTAAAAGAATAAAAAGTTGACAAATAAATTACCTAACATTACATCTCAAAGCCCCAGAAAAAAGAACATATCAACACTAAAAGCAGTAGAAAACAGGAAATACTTAAAATGAGAGCTGAAATCAATGAAATTGAAACAAAAGACACAATTGAAAATTGACAAAACAAAAAGTTGGTTCTTTGAAAAAATAAATAAAATTGATAAACCTTTAGCCATTCTAATGAAGAAAAAGAGAGAGAGAATTCAAATTAATAACATCCATGATGAAAAAGGAAGTATCATCATGGACACTAAAAAAATACAAAAGATAATTAGAAATTATTTTGAAAATTTTTACTACAATAAAATAGAAAATATAAAAGCATCAACAAATTTCTAGAGTCATATGATTTGCCCAAATTGAATTACACAAGAAAAACTGATCAATTTCAAGCAGTGAAATAGAAGACATCATCAGAAGCCTACCAACAACAACAAAAAAAAAGCTCAGGGCCTGATGGATACAAAGCTGAGTTCTACAAGATCTTCAAAGAATAATTAATACTAATACTCCTTAAATCATTTCATAAAATAGAAAAAGAGGGAACACTTCCAAACTTATTCTAAGAGGCCAATATCACCCTGATCCCAAAACCAGACAAAGGCCCATCAAAGAAAGAAAACTTCAGACCAATATCTCTAGTGAACATAGATGCAAAAATTCTCAATAAAATTCTGGCAAGTTGAATACAAAATCCATATTAAAAAGATAGTTCTCCAATTTCTTGGAAAATTGGGAATGGAATACCATTTGACCCAGCTATCCCACTCCTCCGTCTATACCCAAAAGACTTAAAAACAGCATACTACAAGGACACAGCCACATCAGTGTTTATGGCAGTGCAATTCACAATAGCTAAACTGTGGAACCAACTTAAATGCCCTTCAATAAGTGAATAGATAAAGAAACTGTGGTATATATACCCAATGGAATATTATTCATCATTGAAAGGGAATAAATTCATGGCATTTGCAGGTAAATGAATGCAATTGGAGAATATCATGTTAAGTGAAGTAAGCCAATCCCCCCAAAACAAAGGCCAAATGTTTTCTCTGATATGTGGATGCTGATCCATAATGGGGGTGGGGATTAGGCATTGGAAGAACGGAGGAACTGTAGATAGGGCAAAGGGGAGGGAGAAGAAGGAAGGGGGAATTGGGACAGGAAAGGCAGTGGAATGAGATAGACATCATTACCCTAAGTACATGTTTAAAGGCATGAATGGTGTGACTGTACTTTATGGAAAATCAGAGACATGAAAAATTGTACTCTAAATGTATACTATGAATTGAAATGCATTCATCTGTCATGTATAACAAATTAGAATAAATTAATTTTTAAAAAAGTTGTGCAAAATGAATAAATAAATAAACTGCCTCAAAGAAAAGTGTATATGATTCAAAGTCCACCAAGCTGGTCTGTAGTCTCAGTTTCCCCCTCTCTGGTGTGTGGCATAACCTGGAGTTTTTATTACTTTCTTTATACAATGAGGTTAATCTGAACCATTACCATGAAGCTTCTGTAATTTTAAGATGAAATGCTATATAATTCCAAATACTGTGCCTTGCATATAGAAACCAAGCAAAAGTAAAAGAAGTACGCAGCTGTACTTCTTATCTCTATCTGCAAAGAGGTAAAGTTACAAAATCTTTAAAACTCCTTCCTCCAGAAGGTAGAGCTTAATTCTTCTCCCATTTGAGTAGGATTGGATTGAATGACTCACTTGAAAGAACAGAATTTGGAAACTGAAAATCAATAATGTTGCAGTGGAGAAACCTGAAAAATAATCCCTCCACTTTTGATCTTTGCCCCTAGTTGAGCACATGGAGTGTAACTGCACATTCATTGCCCCAAGAACGATAAGCAAAAGTAATGTTCAGATTTTGGCTTCCAAATATCACTCCCCAATAAAAAAGAAATAGAATCTCTTGAAGAAAAAAACACAGTTCAAGAACTGGGGCAGAAAAAAAATTTAAGATAAGCTTAAAATAAATAAATATATATATATATATATATATATATATATATATATATATATATATATATATATATATATATGCCAGAAAGTAAGAAAGTGCTAGCAAATATGCCATTCTGGTGGGCGATTTTGATAATGGGGGAAGCTACGTAGGAGCAGGAGATATGCAGGAATTCTTTGTACCTTCTGCTCAATTTTATGTGAAACTGAAACTACTCTAAAAAATAAAATTCTACTTTAAAAAATAAAAAACAGGTGTGGGAGAGATATGTCACATGGAAAAGACACAGACAGCAACCTAAAACACTTCCAGTAGCCAAACCTGTTACCATTTGAACACTAAAATAAGTGATGATCATATTATGTTTTAAGCCTATACATAAAACATATAATCATGAGCTTATACTGATATAAAAAAGGATTCTATTCACAAGCAAATGGAGGAGTATAAAGTGGGCTCTTCTTTAAAGAATAGTGGCAATGAATGCATTTAGAAGGAATGCAGGAACTAGAATACCACAGCAAGACCCACTGATGTCTGTCAAAATTAGTGGACAAACCTTTAAGAAGAAGGATATTCACCTAGCTTCTCAGTCTCTCACCCAAATGATTAATAATTCCATGATGGTTTTAACTAAACATGCAAAATCTTTGACATATCTCACTGCAGAAAGTAGAGCTTGATTCTCCTCCCCTTCAAATAGGACTTGATTTAATGACTCACCTTGAAGAATACAGCGTGAACATTGAAAGACAGTAATTTTACAGTGGCAGAGAGCAACTTCATCAAGTAACCACGATTAACATCAGGAGTGATAATAAGGCATATTGTATCATGAGAAGGTGGCATCACCTCTCTGGTATTATTCCTTAAAATCCATGACTTTGGTCTAGTGAGAAATGATCAGGCAAGCTCAAATTGAAGGTCAATCTACAAAATACCTGACCACTACTTCTTACAGAAGTCAAAGTTGTGAGTGAAAAAGAAAGAGTGAGAAATAGTCACTGATCAGAGTAACTGATAATAATAAGGAATAATAAGGAATGTGATTAGTAAATGCTCTGCAACTTTAGTTTATTATCTAGAACAGAAAAAGGATGGTTACCAAGAAGCAAGGGAGAAATATGAATAAAATCTATAGTTTAGTTTATTATAATGTAACAATGTTAATTTCATTTTTCTCTTTGATACCAAGGATTGTATCTAGGGGTGCTTAACCACTGGGCAATATTGCCAGGCCCATTTTATTTTATTTTATTTTTAAATTTTGAGACAGATTCTTGCTAAGTTGATTAGGCAATGTTAATTTCTCATTTCACAACTGAACTTTGACTATGAAAGAGGTCAGCATTAGGAGAAGCTATGCAAAGGGATAAAAGAATTATTTTCATTATCTTTGCAACTCTTTTTTGAAGTTCAATTCAGCTGGATACTGCGGCACATGCCTAAAATACCAACTACTCAGGATGCTGAAGCAGGAAGATCCAGAGTTCAAGGCCAGCCTGGAAAATATAGTGAGACTCTTTATAAAAATGCAATGAAATAATAAAGCTAAAGTCATTAAAAATCTTTTTAAAGTTATGAAAAGTGAGAGTTGTGATGAAATAAGATAATGCATATAAAAATATTTATCAATAGTACAGAGCTAAATTAATCATCATTATTATTTAAATCATAATAAAGATCAGTGCTTTAGAAAACAATAGTATGTTTAAAGTAGGCAATAACTAGGTGATTTAAATGAAACAGCCCATTTAGCCAAATCAAGCAAATATCCCAAGGTAGACACAACATAATTCTAACTAACTGAACACAGTTGTCAGGGAGGCTTCCACAATGAACCCAGTGTTGGTCTTTGTCCCTTGTGGAATCTTCCCATATTATCTCAGGACCATTTGTATAAATGTTATGGTTTGAATGTGAAGCGTCCCCCAAAAAAATGTCATTTGTGAATGTAATAATGTTCAGGGGTGAGATGATTAGATTATGAGAGCCAGGACCTGATCCCTGGATTATTCCATTTGTCAGATGAATAATGGGAAAGGTTTACTTACTGTGGGAAAGTGGGACCTTAATGGAGAAAATAGGTCCCTGAGAACATGTTCTTTGAGTTTATATTTTTTTTCTCTCATGCCTTGCTTTCTTTTTCTGTCTCTCAGCTTCCTTGAGCTGAGACGCTTCCCACTGCTATGCCCTTCTGGCATTATATTCTGCCTTACCTCATGCCCAGAGCAATAGAATCAGTTGACCATGGACTGAGACCTCTGAAACTGTGAGCCCAAGAGAAAATTGTTCTTTTCAGGTATGTTAGTCACAGAGATGGAAAGAGATGGAAAGCTGACCCACAGCAATTGGTACTGACAAGCAGGGTCCTTGCTGTGACTAATCTAACCACTTTGTTCAGATACCTTTGGAACGGATTTGTGGGAGAAATTTGGGAAAGTTTGGAAACACAGGTTGGAGAAGCCTTAAAATATTGTTAGCAGAACTTAATGAACATTTCTTTTGAGAGTTCAGACCAGAATACTGATAGAAATGTGAACAGTAAAGACTATGCTTGAAAGAAAAGTGAGGAATGGGGAGATAGGAGAGCTAGAAATGAAAGATAGAGACCAGGCAGAGATACACAGGAGAGTTTATTTGTCAGAGCTGACAAGTAAAGACACATCTCTCCATAGATGGAGTGGGGAAAACCAGACTTAGGTTCTGGGAGTTTTATGGGGGCAGGATCACAAATTAGAGCCAGGAAGATCCTAATGAGGGCTGTTAAGAGTTGGGTTGGTATGAGGGAGTGGTGAGCCTTTCTCAGAAAGGCCCTTGGTGGGGAAGCAAAACTTTATCTTAAGATAGCGGCTGTTATTAAAGATGACTATCCAGATGCTAAGCAAGGACCTTACAATGCTCACAAAGTTTCAAGTGAAAATGAATACTCTATTAGGAACTGGAGTAGAGGCCATTTATGTTACATTTTCACAAGTAACTTTACATTTTGTCCATGTCCTGAGACTTTCTATGAGGCTGAATTTAAAGGTGATGAACTTATTAATCTGGCAGAGGAAATTTTAAGGCAATGCAGCATTCAGGCTATGGCATGAGTGCTTTTGGCTGATTTTAGCCAGATTTGACATGAGAATTGGGAGCAGAAAGCAGATAAGATTTTAAAATCTATCCAGATAAAGTGGCACATGTCTGTAATCCCAGCTACTCAAGAGGCTGAGGCAGGAGGATCACAAGTTCACAGTTCACAAGTTCAGCATCAGCAACTTAGTGAGGGCCTAAGCAACTCAGTGAGACCCTATCTCTAAATAAAATACAGAAAAAGGGGTGGGGATGTGGCTCAGTGGGTAGGATAAGTACCCCTGGGTTCAATCCCCAGTACCAAATAAATAAATAAATAAATAAAACCAAAAACAAACAACAAACAAAACAGTCGTGAAAGGAAAGTGAGGAACCAGGAGACAGGGAAGTGAGAATGAAAGGCATGAAAGACGGAGACCAGGCAGAGATACACACAAGAGTTTACTTGTCAGAGCTGACAAATAAAGGCCATCTCTCTATAGGAGAGAGAGGCAACACAGGCTTGGGATTCAAGACCTTTATGGGGGAGATTCTGGGATTAGAGCCAGCTGAGTCCTAATGTGGGCAGTTAAGGGCTGGGTTGGTATGAGGGAGTGGTGAGCCTTTCTCAGAAAGGCCTTTGGGCAGAAAAGCAAAAGTGTTTCTTAAGATGGCCATCCAGATGCTAAGCAAGGACCTAATAATAGTAAATAAAATAAACCTAAAAATAAAGATTTTTAAATCTTGCAGTTTGATCAAAAAAGCACATGTAAGATTGGGCCAAAGAAGGTGTGATTGTTGAATAGATTACCATCACTAAAGAGGAGCTAAGCACTTTGTTCAGAGTCAATAGAAAAGATCTTAAGAGCATTTCAAGAATCTAGAAGATCACACCCACCACAGACAGGAAATTATTTCCCCTCTGCAGATCTCTCCTGTTATTTGCAGATAAACAACTCAGCAGAGTGGGTATGTGCCTAGGAGTGCTCTGTGGTCTTTCCAAGGACAAGGGTCATGCCCCCTTCCTTGGCCAGGCTTTGCTCTGAGGTAGAGGCTGGTTTTTCATGGGCAATGCTGGAACTGTAGCAACTCTAGGAATCTTAGAGATAGATTTAATGCAATTTACACGATCACATGAGCTTATTGGAAGCCAGGAGTGAAATATTGTGGTTTAGATGTGAAATACATCCCTCAAAAGCTCATATGTTAATGCAGAAATGCTTAGAAGTTAAATGATTAGATTCTGAGAGCTGTAACTTCATCAGTGGCTTAATCTATTTGGTGAATTAAGAAATTAAATGGATTATAGGGTAGTAATTGTAGGCAGGTGGGCAGGACATAGCTAAAGGAAGTAGGTCATTGGTGCATAATTTGGGGTTTATATTTTCTCTCTGGCACAACATTTTCTTTCTCTGCTTTCCAGTTTCCACGAGCTAAAGAGCTTTCTTTCACAATACTCTTCCACCCTGGTGTTCTGAACCTCTGAAACTGTGAGCCCCAAATGAGCTTTTTCTCTTCTAAGTGTTTCCTGTCATGGATTTTGGTGACAGAGACAAAAAGTTGTCTAATACAATAATCAATAGAATAGTGAGGAAATTAATTTCTCAAAACTGTGTGACTTCTAATGCTAGGTCATTACAGTCTGGTGGCTTCTGCTTTGGATTGATTTTCCTGGAGGAAACGAGCCACCATATTGAGATAACAAGTAAGAATTCCATAGAGGGACTTTTCAGGGAGAAAATGAGGCTCTTTGCCAACTGCCAGCACCACGTGAGTAATCTGTTCTGGAAGCAGATCTTCATCAAAGTCATCAGATGGTGCAGCCTGGGCTGACGTCTTAGCTGTAACCTTATGAGGGACCATAAGACAGAATGACCCAGCTCAGCCACATCTGGAATCTTGGTCCAAAGAACTATGAATCAATAAATGCTTATTGTTTTAAACTAATAAGTGATGGGTAATTGCTATATATCAATAGGTTATTAAAACAACAATCTTTGAGAAATAAACAAGGAAGACAAGGACTTAAAGCCATTAGTTTGAAAATAGACAAAAATAAAATGACATTCTGGCATGGTGTACTCTGTTTCCTTTCTCTCCTATTCTCTGTTTTATTTTTATGATAATCCAAATTAATATGTGTTGAAAACAGGTTTTTGCTGTTTCTCTGGTACAGCAAAGTACTATGCGAAAGAAGGAAGCAACAGCCCACTAGGAGATTGGAGTTAACGCTATTTGGATACACCAGAGACAACTTTGATAGAACATAGCAGAAGCAGCATTTGAAAGGTATTTTTCACTCTTGTAGATATCTTTTTATTGTCGTTTTGTTTGTTGTCTATAATAATCCAAACATCAGGTGTCACTTTATGGAAATATTATTCAGAACCTACAAATTCTGTGTTTCTCCACTGAGAATGTGGAGAGTTTAGGAGTAGGATTTAAGATTGCAGCTACTGTGGTTTGAGGGAGTCATATTCATTCTATCCCAGATATTCTCAATGACAATGCGAGGGCCTATCAACAAATGTTATCTAGGTTTCATGGAACTTTCTAAGGTCTCAGAACTATTTAAGAACATTAGAAGTATCAGATATTAGAAGATGCCCATTTTGAATAAAATAATTTGACCTCACTGGGCCCCTTTATTCAGACAAAAGATATGAATATTCCACAAGTTTTTTTATTGGACTTCATTCCAGGGGAGACATGCATAATCATAGAGTTATCAAATATGTAAATGGCATAAACCTATACTCAGTGGCTACAAAACCAAATCTTTTTCTATACTGAACAGTCTCTGTTTTATGATACTGAGGTTCTACATTTTATGTTACAGAATTCTTCCTGGAATTGATATTTTTTAAATTAAGAAGCAATTTAGAGTGCTGTATCACCCTGCTCTATCAGTCCAGGCCAGTGCTAATGACATATTTTAATAGAAAAATGGGCAGTTGGGCACCTAAACTTTACCCTGCCATGGATCATTTTTGGCAGCTCTGCTTTTTATTCATCAGTCTGATTGAAACTCTTCTCCTGACAGAAGCAAAGATACCCTTCTTTGTTCGAGATTTCCATAAAAGGCAAAATGGAAGTCTTTGCAGACAGACTGGCATGCTTGAATAAATTTATTTTTCTAGGCTTCTAGCCACAACAGTGAGCAAACAAATGCCTCTTACCTACATCTTTATGTAGAGCATAGGATAGCAAATTTATAGGATTAAATAATGCTCGTGTGTTTGGTCTTCTTTCTTCCCTGTTTTAAATCATTGCTCAAACTTGTATTTTTAAATCTTTTCCATTATAATCCTTAACCCTTAGCCCAGGGCTATTTGAGCAATATATGGCTGTGTGTGTGTTTGTGTATATACATACGCTGTCTATGATGTTGGGGGAGGAGGACCCAGCTTTCTTTTTAATCCTCTTTCTTTATAGAGAATAGACCTCAAAGGATTTCCTTTCCCAGCTTCTTAACTTCTCTTCCAAACATAATGATTCTAGACAGACTGAACAACTGACCAGTGATCCATCGTGTTTTTAATCATTTACAGTCTGATTCCTGCACGGTGGTGCCTGATATTTGGTTTTGAAGAATGCTTTCCTGGGGGAACACATTCAATCCAATATTTCAAAGCAATAAATTACCCGTGTTCGAGGGCCCTGGACAGCCTGTATTATTTTGCCCTTGTTGAAAATAATGGATGATTTGGAACAATGCTCTCTTTTGAATTAAAATATGAAGGGTTAGATTTTTAGAGTTCAAGATAATGAGTAGAGCCTCAGCAAACAGACGGGGCCATGCCTCCCCAAGAGAGAAAATATCTGTGGAGTGGGGTGCCCAAGAAATAGTGGGTGTCGGGGGGGCAGGCAGAAACATAAGCATTTGTTTGTTTTTTCAGGTTTGAGAAAATCATTTTGTACCCTGCTCTGTCCCAGATGCTCATTCAGCTATATAGTTATAGTTACACTAACAGGAGGCAGACCAGAGCATTGTGCAATGATTATGATCATTCTGAATCATCCAGGGGAAATCTGTGGTCTCCTGTCTAGCTGATGAGCAAGCCTCTTTCCCCACAAACTGGGAGGTAAGGGTGAGGGATTGCAACTGTCGGCACGATGAATAGGTCACAGAAGAAACTGATTTTTAGTAGAAAATGCATCTATTTACACATTGGTACAAATTAATCATCACAGATGAAATTGTAACACTATCATTTAAATGCTTGTAGGAGGAAGAAATATGTTTTCATATGTGAGCATATATGTGATTCTAGGCTGTTCCCAGAACATAAAATAATCCCCAAATAAAAATGTGAATTTAAAATAGAATTTTTTTAAGCCGTATAAGTAATACTGTAAGTAGCAATTGGGTTTCTAGGCTAAAAAAAAGTGATCTGAACCCCTGCTTTTATTGAATTAGCGTTTATGACTTAATTTTAAAATAAGAGTGAAGACAGCTGTCTACTACAAGTTTGAGAAAGAGTTACTGAGTTTTGAGTGCTGATTCCCCCTTAGTTGAGGGAGGCACTTTGGGGAAGTTCTGGGACTCTATGACCTTCCAGTTTCCTAAAGTATACATCATAGGGTTGAGTAAACTATGGTCTGTGGGCCATATCTAGTATGGCTTGTAAACTAAGAATGATTTTTATATTTCTAAGTATTGGAAATAAATCAAAGAAAGAATAATTCTTTGCGACATGTGAACACTGCATGGGATTTAAATTTTATGGTTTATAAATAAAGTTTTATTGGAATATGGCCATGCCCATTTGTTTGCATACTGTCTCTCTCTGCCTTCTATGTTGCTTTCATGATACAACAGCAAAAGTTTACCATAGGGACCATATGTGCCAAGGAGCCTAAGATACTTACTCTGTGGCACTTTGCAGAAGAACATTTGTCTTCCCCTGCTGTAATACCTGCCTTGCAGTTGTCATGAGGATTGAAAATTATATGAAGTGCTTGGCACATGAAATTTCAGGAATAAAAAACACGGAGATAATGCCACCCATGAAAATGAGTGTGTGGCTGTATGGGAAGACCTCACAAAGACAAAAAAAAAAAAAAAAAAAAAAAGACAGAGCTGGGAAATAATCCCAGTATATTAGCATTTCCCTTCCATTTGAAAGAATGCCTGGTGGTGTCACAGGTTATTTATGGAAAAATGGAAATGCCCCAATTTTTAAAATCAGTTTTAACAATAAGTAATTTGACTATGCTTTTAAATGATATATTCAGCAACCATTTTAATTATAAGTAAAATTTTCCCATACACAATACTTCCTTATACGTTATTACTTTTATTCTTGTTATTACTATACATTTCATGATGGAGATCTCTATTTAAATAAATAGAAACACACTAATGTGTGCCATAATGAGAAAATACACACTAACTACATTCATGGTCCAGCATTTGGAGACTAACGTATAGATGATGAATGAAAGGTGAGGATCCTTTCCAGGACTGGAGGTTCTTTCCCTCTCTTCTTAACCATAATGACAGCTGATTTTTCAGAGGTGATTCCTCTGTCAAGAGCTATATTACTATTTTTAATTTTTTTAATAGCCTTGTGAAAAAATAGGAAACTGGGACCAAGAATAGTTAATTCCAGTGACATGGAAGTCTCATGCAGTTGTAGGCCAAGAGAGAGTGTGATGAGACCTCTTGGGAATATATCTTCCCTCCCTACCCACTTGATTGGCCACAGGACCCTACAATTAATCCAGAAACCATCTATAATGGAAACATTTAGCTTTTCTTCTGAACTATTTCTATTGTAATTGCTATTTTAAATAAGCAACCATAACAATAGTGGTAAGAATATCACCACAAGTAGGGATGCTCATTTATTGATTTACACAAACATGTGTGACTATATAACAGATACTATATTAGACCCTGCATACATAGTCCCTGCCCCATGGATCTTACATTTGAATGAGCAAAGGAAAATAAAAATTAAATAGGAAACATTAAGTCCTGTGTATTGAGGAAGGGCAAAGGATCACCTTTGTTTGAATTGACAAAAAGTCCCTTTCAAGGTCTTCCTGTTGAGGCTGAAGTTTGGGTGATAAGGGCTCAGACCTACAAATACCTGAAAGAAGAACATTGCAAGGAGAAGTGATGGCTAGTACAAAGATCTCAAAGCAGGAATTAGTTAAATATGTTGAAGGAACTGAAAGGAGGTCGGTGTGGCTATAGCCTAAGGGAAAATGAGAAGAGTCAGGATGGCAGAATAAAAACAAAAAAAATATATATAGTATGTGGGATCTTACAACATTTCAAATGTGACATAAATCCACTACAGAATTGTAAGCAATAAATTATTTTATTTGTACTTTTGAAAGATGCCCTTGTTACTGAATAGAGAATGGATTGGAAGGTTCAATCATATATCAAGGCTAGAATCTTCAGAAAACTGTTGGGTTAAATATGGAATGTGGTACCCTTTCACATTGGTGGTCCCCAATTGATCAGATTTCCCAGTGCTTATGCCCTTTTATGGGGCCCTCCCTTTAAATGTAGTTTATGTCTATTTTATGACTCACTGAAGCTAATAGAAATTATCAGAAGTGATGTCATATAATTACAAGACCAAGCCCTGAGATGGCCTCGCAGTGTCCACTCTTTGCTCTTTTGAGCCCTGAATTGTTGTGTAAGGAGAGTTCACATTGAGAGATGCCATGGAGCAGGAGAAAGTAGATGGAGGCAGAGAGATGAAAGTCTTGCAGCACCTTATCTAAACCAACCCTTTCTGGATTCAGGGGACAGTAGACAGATGAGCCCCTATGAGCAAGACTATCAAAATAACTCTAAGCTGCAGTGCTTCTTTCTTGCAGAACTTTAAAACAAATAAAATGATTGTTGGTTGAATTCATTAGGTGTTGGGATATTTGTTGTGCATGGAGAATTTAAAAAAGAAACAGACATAAATAAATAAAATAATTGTCTCAAGGTCAAGTGTTGCAATAATGAAAATCTGAAATGAGTGACATTCATTTGTTTGGGAAGTTAGTAGTACTTTCATAATTCTTTCACTTTTGAAACTAGTCTAGACTCTGGAAAAGCTGGGAAAATGTTGCCTTTGAGACTGGAGATAAGCAGATATGAATTGTGTACTTTTAGAGTCATTTGTGAAATTGCCACCTGGGGTAATATGAAGGGAAGCTCATGTACCTAGGGAACTTGTGAATATGGTTGAAGGGATTCCTAGGCAGAATGTCAAAAATATTATCTTGGTTCATATTGCTGCTTATGATACTGTGTTGGAGGAGTAAGAAGAGCAAAAAAATAAAAGTGACTATCATCTCCAGACAGAATTTATTTATAAGAAATATAAAGAAATCAGGTCTTGATGTGTTGAAAATTAAGATCAGTTCTTATCGTGGTCTTTCCTCCAAAAGAAGGTAAAACTGAGAAATAGTCTCAGGGCAGAGGCTAAAGCTAGGACATTACCAAGAAAATATGGCCCCAGGGTAAAGATCATATCAAAGGACACCATAAGACACCTTGTGAACTCAGAAACATTTAAGATTGTATTTTTGAGTCTCTTATCTAGATGAAGGTCTTTAAGAATCTCAAAGCTTACCTAGAAAAACCTTATACTTAACATATAGTAGAGTTTAACCTGTCTCAAGGAGTTTTATCCAATGGAATCAAGTAACTCATATAAGAAACTCAACTTGCAAGATAATTATAGTGGTAGAAACACTGCTGACTTTAACTGTATTGGACAGAATTCACTTATACTGAAAAGAGGTGTTGGACCTCCCAAAGTTTATAAAGCTGGAAGAAGACTAAGAAAGCTACTCAGTCCAAACACAGTGCATTTCTAAGGAAAAAGAAGAAGACTCATCAAGAAGTACTGAAAGTCAGTTGTGGAAAATGGAAATAAATAGAAATAAACCTTAAACAAAGACTGGAATGAACTGGTGCTTGCTTGGATTTTAAAATTGTTATTGACCAGCAACTTCTCTGGGCCTGCTATTTGCCTATATTAAAAGTTGTGATTATTGATCATGGGTGCTTGCATAGTAAGAGTTTGAAGAAGAAGTCAAATAATTTCTTAGTTTACAAACCTTCAAGGAAAGAGAAACCATTCTCAAGATGCTTTGAATGAAAAACTTTTTCTGAAAAACCTCTTCCTACCCCCACTCTACTAAAACATATTTAGATAGTGAAACATTCTGAACTCGAGCCTGAAACTGCTCCCTCCTACAAGTGATTTAAAAAAAATGGGGAGTCTTGTGGAAGAGTAAGTTCATTCTGTTTGTGGGACAATTGTCTAGAATTCAACAGGTATGTACCCATGATTTGAATTTCAAATGTCAAATGGATAACTAAACTCTAGTACATTCAAACAACAGAATATTATTCAGCAATAAAAATAATGAGCTATATAGCCATGAAAAGATATGGAGGAAACTTATGTAAAATATGTGCATATTATTTAATAAAACAAATGGATCCACAAAGGTTGTATACTGGATTTCTGGATTGCATGATAAAACTATGTTTAGCTTTCTAAAAAACTGCTAGACCATCTTCCAAATGGACACCATTCTGTGTCCCTTCCAGTAAAGAATAAGAGTTCCTGTTGCTCTACATCCCCACCAGCAGTTATACTGTCAATATTTTATTGTTTTTGTTAAATCTTTGAGATTTTTTTATATAATCATGTCATCTATGAATGAAATTTTATGTTTTCCCTCTGAATCTGTATACTTTTTATTTCCTTTTCTTGTCTTATTGCATAAGCTAGAACTTTTACTGTGATGTTGAATAAAAGTACTAAGAAGGACATTTATTCATTGGGGGAAAGCATTTAGTTATACTCACCATTATGCATGATGGTAAATGTTTTCTGGGTGTGGTGGTAGTTGTTGTTGCTAATGTTCTACATCTAGTTGAATAATCCTTTTCTACCTAGTTTGCTGACAGATCTATTTGATATATATATATATATATATATATATATATATATATATATATATATATTTGGCTTTGAGTTGCTAATATATTGAGGATGTTTAAATCTATGTTCATGGGAGATATTTATCTCTAGTTTTTCTTCTTGTAATGTCTTTTTCTGGTTTTGGAAGATTTGGAATTTTATCAGCATTTCTTCTCTGATTTGTGGCTGAGAAGTATTTCTCTTCAGAAGTTCAATATGATACTAAATTATTTCCTTAGATGTGACCTATTTAATTTTGTTATTTGAAAAGTGTTTAAGTAATTTTAAACACTCTAATGTTTGGCCTCAGTGTGATCACTATGAAAAAACCTTGCATTGAACATTTGCTAGGTCTTTCTTTCTTTTCTTTTCTTTCTTTCTTTTCTTTTCTTTTCTTTCTTTTCTTTCTTTCTTTCTTTCTTTCTTTCTTTCTTTCTTTCTTTCTTTCTTTCCTTTCTTCCTTGTTTGTTTGTTTCTTTCTTTTTTGATCTGGATATTTGGGTGCTTAAGTCTTGAAAGTTTTTCTTGATTATTTATTTCTAATTTCTTTCTTGTTTTTTAACCACTCACTATGTTTGTATGTCCAGGACTAAAATCCTTCTATGCCTGTTGTAATCCCATTTTGCTATGTTCTAGAATCTATGAGGGTACCTTAGTTTTGTAATCTAGCTCTTTCAATGAAACTCCCATTTCTATTTTAATATTTCTAGTTTTAGTTTTCAAGAGCTTTATCTGACTAAACTGACAGTTCCATTTTTACTACCCTATTGGATGCAATGACTTTTCATTTATCTGATAATATAAATTACAATTTAATTTTAGGTTTCATCTGTTCTCTTCATTCTATGTTTTCTGAATTCCTTTTTTCTTTGTTTGGTCTTTAGTGTTTTTTTTTTTTTTTGGGGGGGGGATCTTCCTCAATAAACAACATTGGTTGTCCATTTATTTTATAAGTTAAAGCATTAAAAGTTGAAATGAAGATGGAGCCTTCCAATGGAGAGAGCTATCTTTAACAATGATCTATTAGGGACCCTTTTATTTCATATTGGGAACCCTAAACCCTACACTCAAGCTTGACATCTGCCCAGAGATGAACCCTTCTATCCCCTACTGGTGGTATATGCCAATCTATAGACAGGAACTTGGGGCTGTGCAGTTTGGTGTTTAGACTTTGACCTAATACTCTGTGTTCAGTTTGACTTCTCTCTTGTGCTTTCTATTCTATCTTCTGCCCCTTAGCCCAGAGCCTCTTGTTCTGATTCTGTATAAATCCACCCAGTCTCCTGCTAGGCTTAGAATGACTGAGTATGTTGTCTATACACCCCAGGGAAAGAGAATTTACCTACCTCCAGAAAGACTGAAACCTTCCTCATGGCAGCCCCACACCTTTTCCTGCTTTGTATGATGCCCTCTTTCAGAAGCTTCCAGGATTCTGGAGAGAGAATTTAGTACATATTTTGTTTTTCTTTCCACCTAGAACTTCAACATGGCTTTCCTGGTTCTGCTAACTCCTCCCTCCACTTTCCATTTACTGCTAAAATTGTCATTTCAGTCTAATCTGGTCTCCTATTGTGTGCGCACACGTGTGTGTGTGTGTTTACCATTTCTGACTCTTTACCTTTACTGCGATCTTGGGGAAGAATAGGAATTAAAAGCCTGTGTTTTTAATCAGAAAGCTACTTAATGGTTACAAATACTCAAAATAAAAACTTAAATTATGTTTTGCTACATTATTCCAGTTATACCAAGAACATATTATTACTAATATGGATGCAGTTAATTTAAGCAAAACCAAAATCTAGTCTAAACTTCCATGTTATTAAATATCACAATTCATAAATTATACAACTTGTACAATTTTCACTTCCTAAAGATGTTATAATCACTATAGTAAAAATGTTTCCCTAGTTCTTAAAACCACTAATTTATCTTTTTCCTATAATATCACTTGCATGAAATCTTATGAAATTCTATGGGAACTGAACTTAGACATGTTGGAGACCACACCAATCATAAGTAGGGAAATCCTTTTTATTTTTGGCCTCTTTCTGACCCTGTGAGTGGTTTCATTCTAGGGGAAAATGAAAGCACAAATAAACAAAAAAGGAGATCTTTAGTTTCCTAGGCATGCAGTGGATTTTTCTCAATATGTTTCCAATATTTAAATTCCTTTTCAATTACCCACCCCCTTCTTAACTTTTGGGAATTGCCCACTTTGTGTAGTACCACTTTCCAAATGCTGAGTCACAGGAAGGATGGGCATGTTATCTTATTCATAAGGGTGATCTGTCATTGAGACCAATGGGGACTGCAATTCAGCTGCTTACCAAGGCTATTACCTATAGGCCTACCTCTCTCAACATGAGGTGTCAGCCAAAGAGATGTTGCAATTCAAACAAAAACTCATTTTTGACTACACAATTTCTGTGGTCACTCAGATCTTGTTCTTAGGACTTTGCATCTAAAACTGCCCTTATGGACATCTCAGATACTGCAGAAACATTCTGCAGCGTGACCTTTGACATACTTCCTATTACCCAGCCCTCAAGTTTCCCCAGTTTATATCATTTTTTCTACACTTGGCCTCCTATTAATATTGTAAGCCCCATAACAGCTCAATAAGTTTCACTTTAACTAGAGACAGCCAGATGTGATGATAATTGCCTGAAACCAAACCTAATACACAGGATACATAAATGCACAGATGAAATTGTGTTGCTTATATTTTGTGGGAGAAGGGAGGATGTAGAGTAGAAGGTGAGGTTGATAAACCATTGAAAGATGTGTGGTTCTGACAGTATTCTCTGTCGGAGAATTTCCCCTGCCATGGCCGTATGCTTCTGGCTCACCCCAACTCCAGCTCTGATTTGCAGCCTACTAATAAAAATCTGAAGGTCCCCAGCACTTTAGGCCTAGGGCAATTTCTTTGGTTGGCTGTTTCCTAGGGATGAGTCCGTCAACACCAATAAGAACAGACAACAGTAATGGGAGCGTACAAGATGGCGGGATGCAAACATCAAAGAAAAGCACTATATTCAGCTTGAAACAAGGTCACTTGCTCTGAGAATATGTGGAAGGAAAAAGAGGGGGATGGATCTCAGACCTAACACTTTTAAATGATCAAGGAACCAAATGGCAAGGCTTTAAAAAAATATATATATCTTCAGCAAAAGTCAGTAAAATGAGCATTTTCAAAGTGAAATAAAGAAAAGAATCAAAGTTTTAAGTTTTTTCCTGAAGTCTCAGGCATCAGAGGAACAGAAGAGTCTGATTAAAATAAATCTTATCATGTACATGCATTATTTTATTAATTCCAGTGCACAGTGCTGTAAAAAAGAGAGAAATAGAGTTCAGATGAATACTCTTAAAAGCAGTGTGAGCTGGCTTCCTGGGTAGTGTTTTCCATAAAGGGAGAGATAAGCAAATTCAATTTGGAAAATAATGACCCATACTCTGAACTGGAACCCATATGACAAGCTGTTGATACAAAATACAGCACAAATCTGTCATAAAGACTTATGGAACTGGAATCTTTCAAAATGATAGAGTGCCTTGCAAATGTTTTGTTTCATTGGTTCCTTTCCACCTTAGTCATAACCCTGGCTGGATAGTAACATACGTGATGGAATTTATTAAGGAAAAATAAGTTATTCCGAAAAGATGCAATAGCAGCTTTTCCTGTTTTTAACAATATGAAAGCAAACTGCTTGTGAAGAGGGTGGAGAAAAAGGTGTTGTAGATGGAGTAAGGGTTTTCCTAGATGCACTTGACTAATTGCAATAAGCAGATCGGAAGTGATCTACACAGAGACTAGACTGAAAATTTCCCTGAATTATTTAGTTCACTTATAAGCTATTTGTGATCCTACTAATGGGTACTTATAAAATTAGCTAAGTAAATTTGGAAGAAGATTGAAAAATATTCAGGTGGATTATGTGGGCATGAAACCTATGACCTAAAACACAGTGATTTGTTTTGCATAGGCACAAATTTAAATCATAGTCTCTGTAAAATTGGAGAGCCCAGGAAAGCGTTTGGTGATTTTTGTTATTGGTTGTTTGTTTTATTTTGTTTTTCTCTACCCATCTCTCAATAAACAGGACTTTTTACCTTTATATAAAAATGAAGATTTTTGTCTTACCCCAGGAAAACAGAGGGGTGCTAATTGGTTATATCTAGAGAATAAATTGAGAATGATGTAATTTCACTCTGGGATCTTTTGGAGATAGTTTATAGATAAGGTATTATCCTTGAGACCAGATATAACTGAAGATTTTGTACCAAATTTTAGGTCTATACTTGTCTTGGTCTGACCTAAAACATTGACTTCCTGATACATACAAAATGTATTCAGTGGAGTGAGAGCATCAAACCCCTGACCTGAGTAGGAACCCTCAAGGGAAGAGACTGAAGAAGGAGAACACGGATGGCACATGTACCATAAACCCCACATGGAGCCTTCCAAAAGCAGATGCATTTGAGTGGAGATTTGGTTTGCAGAGCTTCTGCCTTTCACATGAGAAGTTTCTGGTAAGCCACATCCAGTGCTGAATAGCTGCAGGTGCGTGGTTCCTTATTCAACAGCAATTAATAATCCTCAAAGCAATTTCAGGCAAGTCATTTTCAAGAGTGATCAAAAAATACTTGATCCTTTATTAGAAATGGTCCAGAAAATAAAAGACAATAGTTTTTCAGGTGGTGGAATAAGAGTCACCTGGAAGGTAGTAGCCACTCACATCCGTGCTTGCAATACAAGTGCTACTAGAATTAAGAAAATAAGAACCGTGCTTATTTGTGAATTAAGAAATTTTTCTGTAGGATTAGAGTATGGCCTTCCAGAATGTCAAGGAGCTTCTATACTATAAACAAGACTTAAAAGGGAATTTTCAGTGACTAAGGGGATCAGGTACCCTCAAGCATTGGAGTCCACAAACTTGAGCTTTGCCACTCTAACCCTCAACTGGCATTCCAACCTACAACCCTGAGCTTCTCATTCAATACCACAGAATCTCAGAGTTCAAATTACATCCCATCTAGCATGTAAGGGTGGTCAGTGTATTAAGAAGAAAATAATATCCAAGAAACTTCTCTGTGATTTCTAAATTCCTACAACAAATAATAAACTATGATTATTTCATTATGAATCTATATGCTAATTTCTAAATATTCCTGTGTGTTTTATAAGACAAATTTATCATCGATGTCTCTTATGCCCTTTCCAGCTATCTTAGAGCTGATCAACTTTTATTTTATTAAAAACTATTATTTTAAAAAATACTATTTATACAAACAAAATTCTATAACTCCCACTTTTCATTAAACTTTTTTTCTCAGTTGATCCTAATGAATTTGATCATGGTTATTGAAAGAAAGTGCCATATTTCTTTACTGCCTGATCAGATTTCTCTTCATCTTCCTATGCTATTGTGGTAAGAATGATAACGGCTTCCCAGACATAGCCATGTGTTAATTCCTGGAACCTATGAATATGTTATGTTACAGAGGACCCAAATGAGACTATGATAGTCACAAAGGCTCTTGTGGGAGGCAGCAGAGTTAAGAGTCAGACAATGCAATATGACAAGAAAAGCTAAGGTTGGACTGATTGGGAGCCATGGTCCATGAATATGGGCAGCCTCTGGAAGCTGGAAAGGCAAAGCAAAGGAGTCTCCCTGGAGTCTCCAGAAGGAGCTTACTTCCTGGCCCAAATTAAATTTCTGACCTCCATGACTGCACATCAATAAACTGGTGTCACTTTAAGCCACTAAATTTATGGTAATCGGTTATAACAACAACAGGAAAGAACTGGGATTATTTTCACGGTCTTTTGCTTATTGGTTGGTGAAGGGGTATTAGTGTTGGTGTACATATTTTATAATTTAGAAAAAAAATCTGAGGTGGATATAATGCCGGAAAAGGAAGTTTCCCAAACCAGGAGTAGATATGGCGGTTTACCAAATTCTCACAGGTATTAATAAGTCAGGAAGGTTAAGAGTCGCAAAGAATCTAGGAACTAATAAAATCTGAAGAAAGGTGCTAAGGTATTAATCCGTTGAGAAATCTTGGGAAAGCTGTAAGTGATGTCTACTTTGGACTCCTGCTCTCGTGTCCCTAAAAGCTCATATATAAGATAATTCAAGAAATAATTGGGTTATGTGAGCCTAAACTTAATTAATCAGTGCATAAATCCCCCAATAGTGATTAACTGCATGGTAACTATAGGAAGGTAGGGTGTGGCTGGAGGAGTTGGGTCACTGGGGCTGTGCCTTTTAGGTATTTTTTGTCCCTGATATGCTCTCCCTCTTTTTCTAGATTGTCATGTCCTGAGCTGTTTCCCTCTGCCACACCATTCTACCTTGATGGTGTGCCTCATCTATGGCCAGAACAATTGAGTTGGTCCTCTATGAACCAAGACCTCTGAAACTATAAACCCCAAATAAACTTTTCCTCATCTTCATTGTTCTTGTCAGGTCTTTTGGTCACATTGGCAAATAGCTGACTAAAACAATGCCTAATTCTTCAAAACCTTAGTTTTGATTCTTTGTTTGCTTGACTTTTTCTCCCTCTACAGAGAGCTTACATTTGTACTAGACAACCATATCTCATTTAATTCTTCCAACAACTCTGGAGGTGTTTATTGTTATAATTCCTCCCTTTTCAATAGGAAAATTGAGTCAAGGTTATACATCTATTAAATAGTACAGTCCAACAAATAGTCCTGAGTAAACTTCAGTCATTTTCTCATCTTCTTGAATCCTCTATTTTTTGTGTCATCATCCTCTAATACAGTGACTGCTACATAAGAGACAATCTGTTGATGGGATAAATAGATGATATTACATTTTGTAGCTAGTTCATAGCTTGCAGAGTAAACAATTTAATCTTTGGGTCCCTATTACAGCATTTCATATAATAATTATCAAACAACCCTTTGACCTTTACTCCATGAGACCTCTAAAAGATCTTTGCAGAGTATTTTTTTAAAGAATCACCTGATATATAATAAAGCATGTGGCTATTTAGTTTAAAATGGGTCTTTGAAGGTAACTATCATTCTAAATAATGCAACAATAACGACTCCAATGAGAAACGAACAGGTCCTTCAACAATCTTGTGAGAAATTCACTGAAGTTAAATATTTAATGGAAAACATTCAATAACAGTAGAATTGCTTCTGAAAGTCAGGCTGCATTTTTGGTAGATTAACTGGACAGATTCCACAAACATTTGTCTAAGCCATTATCTGGAAAATCACTTGCAACTCTAATACAATGAAACTATATTATCCATGTTAATAACAATGTCCCATCTGTTTAAGCATTTTACAACTGACTGAGAGCCATACCTGCAGAAAGCCTTATGACTCTGAATGCAAAAACAGTTGCAAGTTGAGTGTATGTGGCAGCATTATAGGTAAACAGGCCCTGTGAGCTTCCTTTTAGAAGACACCAATGATACATCTCACCCTGAGTCAAGTAGTTGCAAATTTTACAGGGAAATAGACTAGCCAATGGTAAGTGAGTACTCTGTTTTAAATACATTTTAATGGAGCTACTTCTCCTTCAGGATTGAAGACTACTAGATTTGGAAACTAAAAGGGTAAATAAATAGGACACATCCAACCAAATCCAGTAATAAGCCTTAAGTGCTGAAATGCTCACAGATTTAGAGCCTCTATGAACTGATCTAGTCTACCTTGAAGGTAAAGGAAAAGTTCCAAGCTATCACCTCAGCTTTAAATCAAGTCAGTATTTCCTTCCTCATGGAGTAGAAATTATGGCACAGAAATACTTCAACTGGGAGCAAACCAACACAGAGCTAGTCGAGGGGTAAATTATTTCAATGATTCAGAATATTTGTTCAATGCAAACTGAACAAATCCAATAGAAAAATGGGCCTCTAAAATATGAACAGTTTAATTCCCACTTAGTGGGGAAAATGAAGGTCAATATGTAGCTACTAGATAACCAAAAAAAAAAAAAAATACAGCTGGATTTTCAAAATAATTCTTAGGTTTACAAAGTACTTTGGATATTTTATGTGAATCTTGTACCGTGTTCTTGTAGATAAGTTTAGAACCCTCTTCATTTTAAAAGTAAGAAAGCTAAGTCTCAAATAAACATATTTACTGCCAAAAGTCACATAGATTTTAAAAGGTAAGGTAGAGACTTTGGGTCCTTTTACCAGTGTTCATTTTTTCATTACTTATCTCCTCTTTGCCATCTCTAAGAATTCTGTCATTTTTATGAGTAGAAATTAGTTATTCAATCCTATCAAATAACAAAAGCCTTATAGGCTGCAAATTCTAGAAACAATGCATACATTAAATTGGAAATTACCTTAGAAAGACCCTCAGTAACTTTGTAAGACTGTCTCAAAATCAAAAAAAAAAAAAAAAGAACTGGGATTATAGTTCAGTGGTAAAGTGGCCTTGGCTTCAATCCCTAGCACAAAAATCACAAATTAAAAAAGAATTGAAACCACTGAAGGAATCTTAAATATACAAAAGCACTTGCTATGTTAGGTGGCAATGTTCCTTGTGGCAAAATCAAATTACCTTCTGTATAATTTTTCAAAAACCACTAAAGGAACCCAGTAGAAAGGTAGTACTTCAGACTGTCTAATCAGAGTCCAGTTGATAGCATATATGTACACAAGTGGAAATGACTTTGGGTGGTGTAAAAGTACACTTAACCAGATACACCTGGGCAAATATTTTGCCCCAAATACTGAAGAAGAAGAAGAAAAAATGAGCACTCAAAGGAAGAAGTTTCAGAGTGAACAAAAAATAATTCCATCATTCAAGGTCAAAATTAGAGTTCAGGACAACACTGTAAGCATTGATCTAGAGGCATCTAAATATTTCCAGACACATGGACCCTTCTCCACGATGCTAAAGGTTGATGAGTCAGATAGCAGTAAACTGTTCAAGAAAATAAAAAGCCTGAAAATAAAAGCATCTGAATCCTACTTTACCATCAAAACATCTTCATAAGCTGGGCTGCATATCAAATCCAGTAAAAATTCTGTGATAAATAACAGTATCTTTGTATATGGTTCCAAGAATTTTGGAATTCTGGAAAAGCATAGCGCTGACTTCAGAGAGATTCTGACCAATTTGGTGTGTGCAACTCTCCTAGTTTCATATTTTAAAAAGATGCAGCTAATCCATCTCAGGATATTTGCCTAAAAGTCAATATTTAAAACAGTTTCGCAGAAGAGGTGGGCTGAAGAAGGATACCAAGTGATGAGTAGAATTTGGCTATGTGGATAGGAGTCAAGTTTTTCCAGGCAGAGAGAAAATGAGTAAAGGCTTTGAATCAGAAATCAACAGAACTGTGAAGAATCTAGTCAGTCTGGACCACTGAATTTTTTTTTTCTTTTTTGCTTACTTAAAACACATTTTTTGAGGTACTGCTAAGTTTCTGGCACTGTGTTGTGAGAGAGAAACAAGATAAACAATGGATAGTTATTCTCTGAATAATCTCATCATGTAGCTAAAAAAAACTAAATCAACAAGAAATCGTGTTCATCTGCCTGAACAATCTATTATGGTTTATCAGGGACTTCCAACAGATGTGCTATAAAATATGGTCATGTTGTGCAATGTGTTATAGGTATGAAAAGTTAATGATCCCCATTTCTCTACCTGAGAGTAGACAGAGCATTATGAACATTCAACTTTGTCCATGAAATTACTTTTCTATACAATTATCAAATATTTCAATTTTCTATGTGTTTTATAATGTTAAAAAATTAGAAATCTCTGGCTTTACCAAAAAGGTTGATAATTTTTGTATTAAAACAATCCAAAGTGCACACTCAGGAATGATAAACAAGCTCTATAATGTTGCTATAGCTTCCTTTTTACATTTTTATTTCACAATTCTTTCTATAAGACTTTCATTTTATGGTTACCTTATGACTCCAAAATGGATGCTTTATGTCTAGCTTCTCAACAGAAATCCAGTCATGAAGAAGGCCAACTTACACCAACAATCAAATTTATTTAATAATCACCAATAATATTTCATTCACTCCACTGATTAGAACTGTGTCATGAGGTTAGTCTTAGTAGCATGGAATTCTGGGGAATAGAGGCCTTTAGATGGGTATAAAGCTGTTCAAAAGAATACCCTAGTATTTTAGCAAGAACAAAGGGAAGGATAACAGGTCTCTTGGGTCTGCTCTAGAGGCAAATATACAAACAATTATGATGAAATGTGTTAACTAAAGCAATATGTGGAATATCTTTGAAAGACAGAATGAATAAAGGAACCAGGGGTGAAGGTAGAACAGGAAGCATCCCCACCTGGATGAGAGTACGCTTGTAGGATCTCTCTGAGGCAATCACTCTGGAATTCTTCCACCTACTTGAGGCATGCAAGTTCAAGGGGCAAAACTTGAATGACAGATTAGTTAGTTTTGTGTGCACACTAGCAGCTGTTCATCACCCATGCTTCAGCCCCATGTTAAGCAGCTATATGCTCATTTCAGAAAAATTTGCACACAACTTGCGGGAGCCACACTGTGAAGAAAAAAAAAAAAACAACTCTGTCCTTTAAATACTGAGGATCTATTTTCTTAGGACTGATCATACTGCTTCTGACTCACAGGTGAAGAGTGGGGCCATTGTTTTGGCATTTCCCATCATTGTTGCCAGTCCTTCCTCTATTGGTTGAGCTCCCATCCAGAGGACTGAAAGAGCAGGTACCTTCTTATCTCTTCAGTTTACTTTTTATCCCCTCTTGGGATTTGTATATTAAAGATTAGGACATTCAGCCTGGTTCAGTGGCACATGCCTGTAATCCCAAGGGCTTTGGAGGCTGAGACAGGAGGATTGAGAGTTCAAAGCCAGCTTCAACAATGGCAAGGCACTTAGTAACTCAGTGAGACCCTGTCCCTAAATAAAATGTAAAATAGGCCCTGGGATGTGGCTCAGTGGTGGAGGGCCCCTGAGTTCAATTTCCAGTAACAACAACAACAACAAAAGCTAGGACATTCAAAAGCAATCAAACACATGAGAATAATTAGAATGTTGTTTTGCATTTCCAGAGAAATATTTAGCTCAGAAAAGACCTAAGAAGCCCTACAGTTTACACCTGTGTATCCTTGGCACAGAGAGAGCCTTCGACAAAAAGAAAGAAAGAAAGAAAGAAAGAAAGAAAGAAAGAAAGAAAGAAAGAAAGAAAGAAAGAAAGAAAGAAAGAAAGAAAGAAAGAAAGGAAGGAAGGAAGGAAGGAAGGAAGGAAGGAAGGAAGGAAGGAAGGAAGAAAGGAAGAAGAAAAAAGAAAGAAAGGGAGAAAAACTTGGTGTGGAAAAGAATCTTATATTCATAATTACTATACTTTTGGTTTTATATATCCACTTTCAACAATAACAAAATTAAAAGACATACAAAGAAACAGTAAATTATGTCTCCTTTTTAAGAAAAAAACAAAATTCCAAAAACAGCTTAGTGATGATTCTATAAGACAAAAATCTTTAAAATAAATATCTTAAAGGAAAATATGGAAAAAGTAAATAAAATGATGTATGAATAAAATGTAAATATTGATAAAAAATAGAAAACGTGAAAAGAATCAAAATATAAATTCTGAAGGTGAAAATATTATAATGAAGTGAAAACTGACCACAGAAAGTCAAAGAGGAGAATATAATTAAATGAGAATAGCATGTCTGTACTAATAACACAAAATAAACTTTAAACTTATAGAACTTAAAACAGACAAAGAAGAACACTATATAAGAATAAAAGTTTCAAAACAACACAAAGATATAACAAGTGTAAACATTTACATACCTATTATTAGACCATCAAAATATGAGAAAGAAATATTGTACAATTGAGGAGAGAAATGGACAGTTATTCAATAATCTTTAAAAGACTTTAATAATCCACTTAATAATTAATAAATAGAACAATCAAATAGAAGATAAATAAATGAGAAAACACATAAACAGCATAAAATAAAACAACTACATCTAACATATACAGAATGTTTTACAAAAAAACAACAGTTCCGGAGACGTGGGGTCTCAAGCAGGCAGTACACAAGTTAGAGGTCAATCTCAGTAACTTTGCAAGATTATGTCTTAAAAATAAAATTAAAAAACAGGACTGGGAAGGTATCTCAGTGGTAGAGTACCCCTGGGTTCAATCCCCAGAGGAAGGAAAAAATAAACACATAAATAAACAGAATGCATGTTCTTCTCAAGTGTCATGAGAATTTTCCAGAGTTTAAATTCAATTTAAATTAAATTATCCTAAATTTAATCAAAGCCACAAATTAAGTCTTAATAGGCTTTAGAAGATAGATATTATAAAAGTATCTTCTCTGACCACAATGGGAAGAAATTGAAATCAACAGCTAATGGCAAACTTTAAAATTCACAAATTTTTGGAAATTAAACAATATAGTCTTGAAAAAGCAGAAGGAAGAAAATAATACAGACTAAAACAGAGATAAATGAAACTGAGAAGAAGAAAAATAAATAAAGGAAATCAATGGAACCAAAGTTATTTAAAAATACAACAAAATTGGCAATGCTTTCCTAGATAGACTGAGGGAAAAAAGAGAATGTTCCACTCTTTAAAATCAGATGTTAATCCTGATTCTACAGAATTAACTGCTGATGAGGACACTTTGAGTCACGGTACACCAAGACACAGTGATAACATAGATGAAAGAGACAAATTCCTAAAATCACAAAACCTGCTTCAATGAAAACATGAAGATAAAGAAAATATGAATAACTCTAAGTGAAACAAACCAGCCACAAGAGAGAGAGAGGGAGGGGGGGAGGCAAGGGAAGAAGAGAAATTCTGCTTGATTCCATTCATTTGAGTTACCCAGAATGGTCAAACTCTTAGAAACAGGACTGAGGAGACAGGGCAAGTAGAGACCTATGAAGGATTAAGGATTTTAGAATTTTAGTTTTGCAGGAAGAAAAAGAATTCTGGAGCTTTGTTGTAAAACTGTGTAAATGTACTTAACACTACTGAACGGAACACTTTAAAAAATCATCAAGACGGTTATTTAAAAAGCAACTTAAAGTTGAATTCTTTGCACAACAACAGTTTCTCATCTTTCTGGAGCTTTGTTCTCCTTAGATGTTTGTAGTAGTTCAAGTCTAGACATGTTTTAAAGATATTGCTTTATTTTTTGACAGTGCTTTTTTTTATAGACTTTTTTCAAACATTAGCACTATAAAAGAAACATCCTACCTAAAGGACAGTGACCAATGTTGCCAGATGTCCTACCTTGCCTACCACTTTTTTAAACCATAGTTTTAAAAAAAAAACTGGCTAACACAGTCATAGAGTGCTTTGGAATAGAAGTTATTCATTCCAAACAGAAATCAAGTTCTCACCTCCACGGTCGGGAGTGACAGACATCAGGGAGACAAGTGAACAGTCTTTATGGAGGCACACATATTTTTGCAGGACAAACGTGAGCAGAAAAGCAAATGAGAGAAAAATGCTCCCCAGAGAGGAGTGAAAGCAGGCAAGGATGAGACAGTGTGACCTTGCTGAGCTTTGAACACAGGGTAATATAAGAAGTTCCTGAAGATGGACATGAAAGAATTATTGGAAATGAAAAAAAGAAAAGTAGGCGGGGATGTAGACTGTTTACCATGTGTCAATCAGGTACCTTTAGTATCTCAGTAACTCCTTACAACTCCTTCAACAAGGTTTTATAGATGCACAAAGTAAACTTAGGGAGATAATGTAATAGGACTGCAAGAACAGTTTGCTTCAGGCAGTATAGGAGCCATCTGCATGATCCATGAAGGTGTTGTCTTTTAGGAAAAAGGCAATTGAGGTTCCTGTGGTTCAATTTAACTTAATCAGGAGATAATATATATATATTTATTGGATGGAAGGTAGTTTAAATAACCTTTTAGATGTATACAGCACTTACTGCTTGTAAAGAACAACTCAGCACTTACCAGTAAATATGTGGAATTCTTCCCAACTCATAGAATCCCATTTAGGTATCCCTAGGTTTAATCTCCTGAATCCAACATCTCGCCCCCTTCCAAAAAAAAAAAAAAAAAAAAAAATCCCATTTAGAGATGTTAAATGTACTATCAGCAAGCTAGCAGTACTGAAGGTGTAACTTGAATTTTGGTCCTCTGCATTTTTCTAACAAACCTAAATGCTTGATTTCTCTATATTTTCTTTTTTCCTTTTTCATACTTGTGCTCTCCTTATGCCAGCCAGAGGGTGTGGCTCATTTTTTGGTCTCATTAGCAACCTTTTCAGAGGCTTTGGAGTGAGATTCTGTGTCTGTGATGAAAACTAAATCCACAAATGCTTTACATGGTGATTTCTGTTGCTAATGTAGCTTTTAGAATAATTGAATGACCAAATTAAACAAATATGTAACTTCCAATTTCATTTCATTAAGCAATACCTTTACCTTTACAATAAAATTAATATTTGACTCCCGTTCTATGTAATTATGTATATTTTAATTATGTAAGAAATTATGGAAAAGCTTACTGGTACTCTGTTGAAATATATAAAGAGCTACTGACCTAAAGTCCAATAAAAGAAATGATTTAATATAGAGGAAGGAAGAAAGAAATGACAGGATAATTTATGGATGGTTTCAATTTGGATGTAAATTAAATTGGTTTAAAGAGGGGGAAGCACTATTCAGAATTAATGGCAAAAGCAAATTATAAAAAACTTTAAAATATTTATAATAGTTTATTTAAATCTTCCTATTATTAGCTGATTTTAATTAAGCATTTACTATGTACCAATTATTGATTGAGCGACTTTCTATCCCTATGCCTGTGTAGAGAATTGGAGGGGAAATGGTAACAGAGGGGTAACCACACATTTAAAAAAAGGCAGAGAAGAGGTGTCAGCATTAAGGGGTCACATATTGCTTGACTTCAAGAATACTTAGAGTCAAATATATGTCTCCCCCCTCTCAGTCTCAAGCAAGCATAGGGAACATCTTGGTGCAAAATGAAATGGGAAAATCTGAGATATTAGAAAAAAAAAGTGTGTGGGGAGGGGTAGTTAAAACAAGAGAAAATGGTATTTGGGGTTAGAAGAAAACAGAAGACAGGGCTGGGGATGTGGCTCAAGCGGTAGCGCGCTCACCTGGCATGCGTGCGGCCCGGGTTCGATCCTCAGCACCACATACCAACAAAGATGTTGTGTCCGCCGAGAACTAAAAAATAAATATTAAAAATAAATTCTCTCTCTCTCTCTCTCTCTCTCTCTCTCTCTCTCTCTCTCTCTTTAAAAAAAAAAGAAAGAAAACAGAAGACAAAGGAAGAGTGGATTTAAAAATCAGGTGCCACTAACCTTCAGTATTGCCATGCAGGGGATATTGGTTTAATTTGCTGGTGAGAAAGTCACTGTTGATGGTAGAAAACTTTCCAGTGGGACAGTGTAGCGAGGAGCTGGGGGGTAGCAGGTGGAGATCATGCAGGGAAGGAAGAGTCACATGGTCTCCTCTCCAAGAAGCTGCTGTTAAGGGAGTTGAGAAGAAGACATGTGTGCAGGTTTCTGCTTCCCACTGCTGTCTTTTCAAGGCACAGGGACAATGTTATCTGTTGTGAGTGAGGGTTATAGTGGTAGGGCATCCAAGTCAAGGAACAATTGGGAACTGAAGGGAAGATGAAGCTATGTCTTACCTAAGATTTACACCACTGACATGACAATGACTGTATTCACTCTTCAAAACCTGAATCTGTGGATGCAGAAAGCTCCTGTTCTGCAATGTATTTTAATATTCAATTAAGTGCTTTCCTGAGAAGAGGAAGTTTTTGTTCCTATCTCCCTTAGTTTCCTTCTCCATTAAAACTCTATTGTCTACAATATTTAATTCAAAAAGTCTTAGATGAACAGAGACTGAGAGCACGCTTGGATGCACATAGCTTATGTAATAGAGGACGGCATCCACTCGGATTTGTGAAAAGTAAATGTCCACCCTGATCTTTCCAGAAGGCTGAAAGAAACTTTTAATGTAAATTGATGGGGTTACAGACACTTTTTAAGAATGATGTGAAGAATCCTTTTAAGACAATTTCATTAGACGTGTTTGATCTCAGAACCCTCCCAGAGTAAATGCATTCATTCATTGGTACCAATTACCATGTCCTAACTTGGGTAATAGTGATGTATTCCATACCCCAAGAACTGTCTTTAATCTGCCCTTGGAAATTCACCAAGGCATTACAAAGACTCAAAAGGGAATTAAATTATCATAAAGCTGCAGGGTAGACCGAAATCTGAGCTGGGAAATGTCATGTTACTACAGACAATTCTCTTAAATACTTGCTTGGACTAGAATTGGGTATTATGGGGTTTCTTACCATTTTCAAAATGATCTCTGTGACATTTAAATGTAACATTAGTCCACACATACTTTCCTTCCTCTTTGAATGGCTCATGCCATCATTGTGGGCTGCAAACCTCTGTCAATTAAAGCATCGTGCCAATCTCTCTTTCCAATCTCTCCCCCTTATGAAACTGCTATGAATTACGTCAAGCTGCAATTCCCCTCTGCCCATACGATAACAAGCTGGCACATGGAGGGACAATCAGTGTCCGACAGAAGGGGAAGGCAGTTCTGGGGCTATCACTTTCAGTTGCAATTTGATTCCATTTGCAGAAAATCAATCTTTTCCTCACTGACAATGCAAAGTATTTTCACTGCAGCTCCATTTCATAGGACAATCAGGTGTCCCCTACACAGGGGAGCACATCTTCCATCAGAGTTAAATGGAAATAGAATATTTTTTGCAGTGGGGGAGGCTGATGGGGAATAAAGCAGAAACTGATTATGTAAAAATGGGAAAGAGATGAGTAGCTGTATGTGTATACCATGTGTGATTATGGTGGCTACGCATGTGCATGCAATAGCTACAAAGTTGATATGCTAACTCTTATTTTCCTGAAAAATCCCATGCACTTGGAGACTGAACTGCAGCTGGGTCACAGCCTATAGTGTGAATAGCCTCAGGAACACCTATATGGTTAATAGATGTTAGTCAACTTTTGATTCACCATGCTGTTCCAAGAAGCAGAAATATAAGTAATACCTGTAGCTGATGCTTGGATTTATAAGGAATTTTTTTTTTCACATTTCTAAAGAAAAGTTGCCCAGTGCAATAGAAAATATATAATACTCCAATCAAAATGATGAGACTCATACAAGCATCTTAACTATTGAACTTGACAGGATCTGATGCCCAAAGAATAGGCTCCAACCCAAACTTGAAGCATCATAGTTGAAGAAGCCAAGGGCCACAAGAGAATGGGAAAGATTTGATGGGGCAGAAAATTTATTTCTGGACCCCTTTCCTATGGTAGCTTAGTGTGAAAACAACTGATATATACATTTGAAAGACACCCCCCCCTTACACACACACCCAGGAAGGAGAGTATCATTAAAAAAGAACTAATTCATGCAGAATTGAGAATGAAAAAAAAAAAAAAGGATACAGGTAAAGGACTAGACCAAATGGTGAAAGCAAGAAGGCAGGAAGAAAACATGAGCCTTGGACATGCAGCATCAAGTTTCCAAGACATTTAGGAAAGATTAAGATGGTACAATAGGAACAAAAAATATTTCTTGTGGTTATCTTGAAAAATTAGTTGCCATCCAATCACTATTCTTGTAGTAAAGGTACATTCTCCCTGTTCTTAACGTGCTCTGTGCTAGGCCAGGGCACAGAGCTGTGTGTATTCCAGTATCAACTTGTCTTAATTATCTCCTATTCACTCCAATGGTGATGGAGAAAATCTTCTTCTAGGGTTGTGGGGATGGCTGAACACTGGATAGATGAGATCGAAAGAACAGTTTGTTAGTTGCATATTCTCACAGCCCAGGGAAGGAGGACAACACATACAATTCAGAGCCCCATGGGGATTATACTCCAGAGCACAATGAATAACCAGGGTCTGCAGGAGGCAGGTTCTGCAGAACCAAGAGGGTGGGAAGAGCCCCTGCTCTGTGGAAGGATGTGATTGGCTTTTGTGGATAATCCCAAGGGCTAGCAAGGAACTGGGGAGGGAGACAGGGGACAGAAAGCATCCTCCTTGTAGAGATTCCTTGTTTCTTTACTCTGTACCAGGAATGCAGAGAAAAAATTATCTACCTAATCATTCATCTCCTTCCTGCCCTCACAATTTCCAGGAGGTCACAGGATGCAATTAAACTTTTGGTTTCAAAGAGTTTCACTGCTGCTTTCAAGGCTATATGTGAAGCAGAAAGAGACAGAGGTAGGACAAGAAGTTAACAGAGTCCATAATTAAGTAGAGGAGATAATAATAGTAGCAAGCTTTTAAAAATAAAATCTGGTATATATTTGAGGCCAAGAAACTACCTGAAGGATATGAACGCTTAGTGCTATTTTTAAAATACACCTTGAAATATTCTCACCTGCTTAGACAATATTAAAGGAGATGAAAAGGAAATTGATGTTCATTGAATTACTCATTGTATTTTATAAAAATATCATAAAACTAATCAGACAAAATACAACATATGAGAAATGTGCTACTTTTAGCCCATGCAGTTAGTTCATTGATTCTTCTATGTGTCTCTATTTATATTTGAAGATAATTTCCCATATTGTTTTGCTGAAGGTACTAAGCTCAGCTTTCGATGATCTCATGCACATTTACAAGATTATTTTCAGAAGTTCTACTCTAGCCAATTGGCATCATGTATGCTCTAAAGATAAAATACTACCAACTTTAAAATTGTTAGCAACTCTTAAAATGTCACTTCTTTTTATATATATATATATATATTTTTTTTTTAGTTTTTGATAGACCTTTATTTTATTTATTTATATGCAGTGCTGAGAATCAAACCCAGGGCCTCACACATGCCAGGCAAGTGCACTACTGCTGAGCCACAACTCCAGTTCCCTAAAATGTCCCTTCTTACTAAGTCCTTTACTGGTTCCCTTTAGCAGAAACAACTGTGCCATCATCTTATATATAAAGTGTTCTTCCCCTTTATTATATTACTTATTGTACTATATAGTAATTATGCGTTTATATATCTGTTTCTCCCACCAAAAAGCAAATGTTTTAAAGTAAGAGATGATCTTACTTTTTCCTTTTATCAATATCCCCACTGCTAACACAGTTACCTAACACATAATAGTTCTTTACAAGTGCATGTGGAATCAATGAATCAATGAATAGCTTCCCCCTAGCTCTGCATTGACATATAGATGCATATTTGACATTTCCATTGGAGTATCCATTGGAGACTCCAAATTTAACATATCCACAAGGTGTTTTTATTCCCTTTCCCTCAAATCTTCTTGTTAGTACTTCCTATCTCAGAAAATGACAGCACCATGCACCATTGCCAAGGCCAAAAGTTTGAGAATGAACTGAAGGGAGATGTTCCCCAATTCCATATTCAATCTACCAGCACCTCTGCTTATTCAGGTGAACCTACAGCACATACACATCAGCTTGTCTTCATTTCTGTCACTTTATTCCAAACCACCATCATCTGTCACCCGATTACCTCTTTCCACTCTTGCTTGAGTCTACTATCTGGGGTAATCCCCTAAGCACGTCAATCATAGAATGTCACTTTTCTACTTGAGGCCCTCCTCTTACACTAAAATACTTTGGCCTAAAAGGCCTCTTATGTTTGATCCTTTTCTTACTTCATCTTCCCCTGGCTGCAATTCCCTGTCTGCTCCAGCTTCACTGGCTTCAGAGATCCTCAGATAGGCCCCCATTCATTCCAACATGAATTGTTTCCTTTGTGAGAATTTGTTTGTGCCAAGTTCTTTTTTATCCTTGAGGTTTTAACTTAAAGTCCATACTAATATCTGTCTGAACTCCCAATCTACAGCAGCTCCTAGATCATTATCTTCCCCATTTTCTGGCTTCATTTTATCATAATCTTGGATGACCATAGATTTATGTTTTTATTTTTTATTTTATTCCTTATTCTGGTTTTAACATTTTTAGCATTAAATTTCCAAACCTTGAACAGTGCCTTGCACATAAACTTCTTTGAGTAAATGGTGGTTGAGAATAACTAACTTTATGAATGCATTAAGAAAACAATTGAATAAATATATAAATGAGTTTTCAAAAAAAATTCATGAGTAAAAGATTTTAATTTCTTTATATTTATGTTACTCTGATTATATCAGTATTACTAACTGTGAGCTATCTAGCTTATTACTTTTATATGACATATGGAAGTTAATTAAATCTGATAAAAACCCAACTTATAAATTTAAGAAAATTAGACAAAGAAAACCCCTTGACATCATTTTTCCCACTGCCATAATTCATAAGTAAAATTTTAAAAATTCTCATTGAAACTAACTTTATTCTATTTTCTTTCCTCTGTCCCTTTCAAGTCTCTAGTGTTGGCAAATGCTCCTTTGTCCCTGTTCTCTTCAGAAGTGAGTCTATCAGTTGGTCTGTGGTTGAAGTGAACTTTGAATCTTCTCAGATAACCTGAATACTCCTATATTTATTGAAGAAATTAAATTTTACATTAATGTCTTTTAAAAAGAATGCTCCAGGCCTACATAGATTTATGAGTTAAGTTTATCAAACAGAAAAGAAATAAATAATTAAAATTCTACCAGAAAAATATTAGCAGAGGGAAAGCTTTACAAGTTCTTCATGAAACAAATGCTTTTCTGAAACTCAAAGAAAAATGTGACAAGAAACAGATGAATGTTTTTTTTCTGAACAAAGATGCAAAAATGCCCAACAAAATGTCAGCAGGTCAAAACCACCGATATATTAAATTGAAAGATATGACATCAGTGCCAAGGGGTTTACCTCAGCAGAACAAGTCTAGTCAAAAACTTGAAAACAAATGCATGCCAATCACTTCATTAAGAAACTAAAAAAGAAAAATAATAATCTAATTAAATGCAAAAATAGACAAAATCCAACATCATTCCATATTTTAAAAATAATAATTCTTAACACACTGAAAATAAAAACCTTTCTCTATCTATAATAAGCCCATAACTTATATTATTCTTAATTTTGAAGACTGAATTTATTTCTTAAGATCAAGTACAAGGCAAGGACATCCACACTCACTTTTATTCAAAATTGTACTGAACTTTCTATCTAAGGCAGTAAACGGGAATAAAAATTATTTAGACTAGAAAGAAACAAGTTAAACTCCTTATTTGTAAATAAAATCATTGTCCAAGTTGAAACAATCAAAAAGTTATTATAACTAATAACTTTTACTTATTAGTCAGTTGACCAATTTTATGTGATAAAATATCAATGTAGAAAGTTAAGTTATACTTGTATAAACTCATTGATTGAACAACTAGAAACTGAAATTTAAAAATACAGTCTATAATAGCATCAAGAAAACATGAAACACTGAAGAGTATATCTCACAAAATATATGCAAAACTGTTTACCAAAAATTGCATCTTATTGCTGAGAAAAATTACAGAAGACCTAAATAAGTAAACAGCTATATTATGTTCCTGGACTTAAAGTATCAATATTGTTAAGATATCAGATCTCTCCAATTTGATGTATATATTCAATCCAATCCCCATAAAAATCTCTACAAGTTTTTTTTGTTGTTGTTGTTTTGAGGGGAGGGGTTTGTGTAGAACTTGTCAATTTGGTTGTACCTTTAAAATGAAAATGTAAAGGACTTACATCACCCAAAAAAACTTTGAAAATAATGAATGTTGGAGGACTTACACTACCTGATTTCAATACTTATGTTAAAATTTTAGTAATCAAGACAGGGTGGTATTGGTATGAAGTTAGGTAAATAAATCAATGTGACAAAATGGTGTACAGAAATAAATACATATACATATAAATGTATTTATGTGTAGATAGTCATTTGATTTTCAACAAAAGGAGAGAAGAGAGTTTAATAAAAAACAATTATCTTTTAACACAGCATAAATAATTGGATTCTATGTGGCATAAAATAAAATCACATCCATACCTCACACCATATACAAAAACTAGCCCAAAATTGGCCATAGCTTAAATGTGGAACTGAAAACTATAAAGCATCTAGAAGAAAATATAGGAGAAAATCTTTGTGACTTTGAATCCAAGTACCCAGGCTTCTTACTTTTGTGGGGAATTTAAACTAGAGTTAATGTTATTCTCTAAAAGAATAAACTTAAAGATTTTAATAACTCGGAAATAAAATTAGAAATAGATGGGTTTAAGGCTAATAAGAATCAGGCTCAAGGTTTTTTTTTTTTTTTAATTTTCCTGTTTGTAAGAATCACTGGGTTAAAGTTGGTTGTACATATATTATATAAGAGAAAGAAAGAACTGATTTATTAAGGAAAATAAAGTCAATTATTTTGCAACAGATACCATCTGGATCATTTTGTGCACCTTGGATCTTTGCATTCTCTTGCTGACTGACACTTGCTCCAGCCATAACATGCCCCTTTCAGCTTATAGCCTCCCCCAGTGATAGGTAAAACAACTAGAAAACCTATCATCCTGCACTGTTTCTTGGGAGAATGCAGAGACCTTTGGTTTTCCAAAACCATTAGGAATGCACCGTTGAACAGTATATCAACATCACTGAGGAGTTTGCCATCTGGCGGTAGAAGAACTATGATAGAATTGATATGAGTGGGATGTGATAAGATCTCAAAATAATAGAAGCCAGCTGGTGGTGCTTAACTCTGAGAAGGCAGGTGGCTACAATTACAGAAATAAGGAGCAAGGTCTGAATGGCAGCCAGAAAATGGGGGACGGGGGTGGGGTGGAGTGGGGGAGTGCTGACCTGCACAGAGTTCTGGAGGTATTTATACAACACATGGTGCCCAAGAGGCAAGATGGATGGGCGACCCACATGGGTTATTCCTCAATCTATGCAATCGAAATAATTCAAGGATGGGTGATTAGGGAAGTTGAGGGTATTCACTCCAATAAAAACCATGACCCTACCATTTTATAGATCTGAGTCAGATTTTAAATCCAGAACTGAATGACTGAAGGAGAAGCCAGATCCACAAGAGGACGTAGTCTATAATACCATCACCAGTGTGCACTGTACTTATCCTCTTAGACCTTCTTCAAAGGGTACTATAACCATTGATGCAAATAGCTCTGTAGTGGAGGAAGGGGGACTTTTAGACTACTCGGATATTAGAAAATATGTTGAATACTGAATGAGAGTTGATACTCATAGTTTGGGGATGTGAAACATAACCATCATGCCCCTATTGGAATGAGGATGTACAGGACAAATTAATGGAGTTAGGGTCTAGATTCAGCTTACAGTAAGTTCATTGGGGTTTTAGATACATTCATTGAGTCAGTTCCCCAGCTACTAGAATGGTCATACTTGCTAGGTGGCAGAACAGATGTATTAATTCCTCTGGTGGAAAAGTTCTCAGAGTAGGGGAGTCAAAGAGAAAGACTAAAAATATCTAAACCCTAAGACAAGGAAAAAATAATAAACAAAAAGCAATATTGTGTCCCACGGATAGAGAGAGATTGGTGCCACCCCGAAGGAACTAAATGATACACAGGTAATTATAACAGGGTGGCCGACACATGGACAGAGCAGGTTCCTGCCCAGGAGGTGTGAGCCGCCTGAGAAAATTGAAAGTCTGAACTAATCAGTAAGAAATAAGACAAAGCCAAAGGTTAGATTTTAAAAAGCGGAGCATCTGATGGGTCTTCCAGTCCTGAGGGGAGCTAGAACTGAACAACTGAAAAAAGGGCCCCAATTCTTTATTTAAGGGGGAGTATATCAAAGGCAAGGATAAGGTTTCAATGGAAGGAGTCTTGTTTTGGTGCTTGTTTCTTGGTGTGGCAGAGGCTTTTGAAGTAAACAGACTGATGGGCGTTTGGCAAGTTACACGTATCTCTGGGAGGCTGTGCTTGAACTTGAGCTGTGAAGTAGGACAGGGCACTATGTGAATCGGACATTCTCAAAATAGTGGGTTCTGACTGGGAGTTCTCAAAACCAGGCTTCCCTGCCTAATGGCTCGAACATTGCTCAGTTCACCATGGCTCATAGATGACTTCCCGCAGGTAATGGCTCTTGTCATATCTCTACTTAATTCACTAGTCCAAGTCCTTTCAAAAAAACAAATTTTGATGGATTACATAGACTAACCAAACGTTACCAAAAAGTCGCTTCTGTTAAAGTTGTAGGGAAAGTTATTGGAACAGATGAGCCTAGACTAAGTACATGCTATGCAGCCACTTATTTGACAAGTGTATCATTTTCCATCCATCTTAGGAATCAGGGCCAGAAGCAGGATCAGAAGGAAGCACATTTTCTTCACAGGGGATGGACCACTTTATACCAACTCTCCCATCCTTTCTCATGATAGAGATTGAAGGGACCTGGACCCTGTGGAATTTTTGCAAAATTTCCTTAGAGTACATTCTTTCAAAGTACAATCTTCATCTGGGTGAGCAAGACTTTTACTGATAGGATGAACAAGAACTTTTAAGGTGTTGGTTACTCATGCTATAAAAGATGCAAGGACCTATATATTAATGAATATTTTAAGGACATTCTGATTTGGGCAATGCTGGAAAATCCCTTCAAAAATAACAGAGAACCTATCAAAGCTCATCTATCCCACTATTATAAAACAAACACAAATATCTACCAAGCGATGCTGCTGTTTGAATTAGGCCCAGACTAAGAACAGACATAACAATAAGTATAAAAGCTACAGAGCAAACATGCCTGCCTCTTGGGCCATGCCACCAGAAGAATCTATGATAGTAGAGGTGCCTATGGTAGAAAATATGCTTAGGGAATTTATGGCAAGCATCAGCAAGTCAATCACAAAGTGGATCAGACTGTGTGGGCTGATAGCTAGCTATTGTGGAATTAAGCTTTCATTGCAACAGAGTACATGAATAAGCTCAGGAGCAGGTGGTCTAGATGCTCATGTCACCCTTGACTTCTGCCCTTTGGTGTATACTCATTCCACCTGGAGAAAAGAAATAACTTCCATATGGGGATAATGACATAAAGTGTAAACTTGATTCAAAATGGCTTGGCTCAATATGCTGATGATGAAGGCCACAAATGACTGTAGCTACCCTTCATCCACGTTATTTGGGTTTCCTGTGAGACAGTGTTGAGGATGAACACTGCCACCAGGCAGAGCTTTGGGCAATGAACCTGGCTTTCCACTTGATGTGGAAGGAAACTGTCCTGAGGTAATAATATATTTATATTTATAGGCAGTGGCAAATGGCCTGGAAGCATCATTAAGAGTATTAAATAATAAAGTATTGACAGATCCATGACAGGGAAGCCTTGAGAAGAGGCACATGGAGAGACATTCAAGAATTCTCACAAAGCATGAGAATTTGTGTATATGTTCATGCCTATCAAAGACTGTCTACCATGGAAGAGGCACTAAAAAATTAAGCAGTTTGGACAGTTGGTATCATTCTGCTTCAGTATCTACCTCAGTGTTGGCACAAAAGCTATCTATGATCAAAAGTAATCAATTGTGGGTATTTCCACTTCAGGATGTCGACCTTGCCAGCAACAGAGCCCTTCCTACTCAATGAAACCAGATGACACCTAGTAACAAGTAAATAACCACATTGGACTTCTTCTGTCCTGGAAACATACTGACACTTATTTTTGACATGGATTTGAATCTCTCTGCCTAAGTGGCTTCAGTTCACATCACTCTATGAGGACTTACAAATTTTGTTAGAACAACAAGGAATCTCACATAGTATCACTTCAGTGGAAGAAACTCCATTCACACAAAGGAGGTGACATGTTCCTCCCATACCATGGAACACACTGATCCCACCAGTGGTCTACAGGTCTACACTACCCATAAACTGAGCTACCAGCTTTGGGAGGGTACACAGAAAGGATAGGGTTTATCTTCTAGGCAATAGTATCTAATCTAAAACCATAATGGCCTGCATAAATCCAAGGACCAAAATAGCAGCTTACCATTTCATTCAGCAATTCACTCGGGAAATACATGATTCTTATCTCTGGAGTTCTAGGCTCTGTGGATTTAGAGATTCTGGTTCCCAGAGGGAAGCACTTCTACTGCAATGTGCCACAATCCTTCCATGAAATTTTAAGCTGTGGCTGTATGCCACCTAATTATTTCAGGTTCCTCAGGTGAAAAGACCAGCTGATCAGGACAGGAAAGGAGACACATCCTGGTGGGAAGATTTGACCTTGGTCATCATGGGGACGTAGGACTGCTATGACACCTGGAAGCAGAAGAGAATATATTTGACACCTAGTGATCTCCTGTGGCATTTCTTGTTATCACCCTCTCCCATCTTGGCAATAAAAGAAGTAGTGTAGCAGCCAGAGAATGAACTCAGACTCACCTGGAGGCTTGGACTGCCCATAGGCATTAGTGTCACATACACCTGCTACATGAACTTGAAGGGGTTCAAGAAGATGATGAGTAGCAGCTGTGGTCCCATTTTCTCAGAAGAAGGTTACCAGCTGGAATTTTGGAGAATCTGCTCTGAGATACATAAACTCGCTTCATGAGGCAATTGACACTGGGTGACTCAAAGGGCAGACTGTCCTTTAAACTGTGCTGCCCTCCTCCCGTCCCCTCTTCAGGACTGAGAAACTCCCTTCTCCCACTCTGCCAGAACTACTGGTCTATGACTCACAGCTGAGAACCAGTCCAGGGATTTTTCCCTTGGCCAAATCGAGCTCTTAACTCAAGGTCACGGCACCTCTCAGTGTCAGCCCACGCCCAACATCTATCTGGTCAATGTGTCTGTATAAAGTGCCAGCAACTTGCCTCAATTTCAGACACAGCTGAAAGGACATCCCAGCTTCAGAATAATTCCTTGTGGAATGAGCTGAGGGTTTTGTTGAAACTGGATCACAGGCTCAGGTTCTTCCTGTCTTCAATCTTCTTTCCCACAGTGTGGTTCTTTTTTTTTTTTTGGCGAGGGTGGGGGCTTACCAGGGATTAAACTCAGGGACATTTAACCAATAAGACATATCCCCAGACTCCCCTCTTTATTTATTTATTTATTTTTTGTATTTTATTTAGAGACAGGGTCTCACTGGGTTGCTTAGTGCCTCACTTTTGCTGAGTCTGGCTTTGAACTTGCGATCCTCCTGTCTCAGCTTCCCCGGCCACTGGGATTAGAGGCATGGGCCAACAAGTGTGGTTTTTGAGAAACACTCCCTAGACTTCCTGCTCACAGATCTCTGCCCCAAAGTCTATTTCTTGGAGAACTAAAATTATTAGGCAAAAACACAATTTCAGTCCACTCCGAGAAACTTTCAATCAGCAAGTTGAATTGGTTTACATTTACTGTGGTTACAGATGATTTCTACCATTTTCTGCGTTTTATTTCAGCTTACATATTTATCACACTACTCCTTTATTTTTGCTTTCTCATATCCTGCTTTTGGTTGATTAAAATCATACATTAAGCTCTTTACATTTTGAAGAAAAATATTGGACTTAAATCATTGAAGACTCTTATTTGTGTTTATTATTTTACATGAATTTCTTAAATATTATTATTTATATCTTCCTCACAAAGAAGATAATTTAGTATATGCTTTGCTTCTGTTTGCACTATAAAATTTCAGTTCTGAATTGCTACTGATAGACATTTTCAATGTGTATTTACTTAAAAGTGTATTAAATTCTATTCATTGTTGGTTCCCACATATCTTGTGGCAATCCCCTAGAATCCTCATTCTTTCTATTGATTACTTTTTCAAGATTCTTCTTGTCAAAACTCATCTTTCTGCAGTAATGTTTCTGGGATCTTATAAACCTGAGAACTTTATATCTTACTCTTACATTTGTGTGAATTTAAACAAATATCAAATTCTATGTTAGAATTTCTTTCTTTTTCTTTGAAAATATTTCATTGCACTCTTTTAGAATGCTTTGAGAAGAGTGATACCAATCAAAATCTTCTTCATAAAGTAGTTTTAATGAGCTTTTAGAACCCCTTGAATTTAAAAAATTCAGTTCAATGTTTAGAGATTTTATTTTTTGTTTAACTTTGTTCTGTTTGTTCTCTTTTGTTTGACTTTCTATTGGTTCCTTCAAAATGAGAGCTTTCTTTCTTGTAATCTGAGAAAATAATAGGTTATTTCTTCAACTAATTCCTCCCATTCATTATTCTTTCTCTCACTTATGGGAAATCCATAGTATAGCTGCTGAGACTTCTTCTATCCTCCATATGACTTAACTCTCCATTTTGATTTTTTTTTCATTTCTCTATCCCTTACCAATCCCTTCCTAAGATGTATTAAGAGAGTTTTGAAACTTGATCTTTCAGGTCCCTAATTTACTCTTCAAGTACTTATCCTGGTATTCAACCCACTAGTTGACTTGTTTGTTAGAATTATTTCAGCCAACAATACTTCAAATTAGTTCTTGTGTGTAACTGCTTACTCCTGGCTATGTAAATGTCTTTTTGAAGACATTTTATAAATGCCTTCTCCTTCTGGTTAATTCTGCTTTTTCTAATGCAAGCTATTGAATGTGTTATCTGTCCTGTGTAGTGATTGTCTTCCTCAGATAAGTAGTTTGGGTTCCCTGTGATATGCTTTTCTCTGGAAGAATTCAACATTAGTACAGGAAGAAGCAATCAAAGTAGCTCACTACCTTCTTAGCAGACTCCCATAAGTTTGGGACTTGGGAATGAATGTACCTCAAGATACAGGGCTTCTTGCTTTATAGACTCAACCCAGGCAAATCTACCTCATGAAGAATTACCTTGAATTTCCACCAACATTATGTTCCTGGAATACAATTTTTTTTTTACCCTCTGGTTTTGAGAAATAGGTGTGGAGAAGAAGTAATGATCAGAGGCTGACAGTCTACCTGTACGTTTTTTCTGAACCCCACCTAAGCTACACATTATCCTATGCTCTACGTCTTATCTGAACCCCACCTGAGCTACATATTATCCTATGAGCCCCAAAGCAGATATGGCATTGCTGTTTAGCTAACTTGCCTTGATTAGTGTGTAGGCAATGACCTTCCTAAGGCAATGCTAGTAGGTAGCACAGTGGTTGGGGAAACATCATGACTAAAATCTATCTACCTCTCTCCTCTCATTATACCTAAACATCCTCTGTCTACTTTGAGGAATGGTTACCCTCTCACACTAGAACATAGTGAATTTCTGTTTCCCAAGATATTTTATAGTACATATATAGTCACATCAAAGGAAGAAAAGAATTGAAGGTTTAATTAGTTTACCTATACCCCAAAATAGAAAGTATTGAATATAAAATAAGTCTTGCCTTTCAAATATTTAACTTAGTTACATCAACCTTTCTCTTGCTTCTATGCATCTCCAGGTTTGGGCTAAAAATGAGAACAATAGAGGCCCATTTGTCTGACAAACTCTCTATTTGATCTGTGTCATTTAAATACAACTCTTCAAAGTCATATTTCTGAAAGCTCTATTAATTTCCAAAAATACATATAGAGCTCACTTTCATAATTATATAAATTTTTATTTTTCTATCTGGAGATGACATAATATTATTCTACGTACCTTATTTAGTAGAAATAAGGACCAAAAGAACAACAACAACTAAAAAACAAACAAGGCTAATTAAGCATAGGGTACAAGCTTTAATTCTGGCACTATTTCAATTTTTAGTTCTTTATGATTCATATAATATTTTGTTTTAGACAAATTAATTAGTTGTATGTGTCAAGCTAGTTAAATGCATGCTAAATATTTTCCCAAGAGAACTAAGTTGAAACTGGGTGCTATTAAAACCTTCAAATGAACAAAATCTGTTTTTAACAAGTCACACATTATTAATTGGAACTGGGTAGTGAGGCATATTTTTGGATGCTTGCCGAGAATAATTATGGAACTTCCTTTTTTTTATTGTTACAAGATGAGTTAATCAAGAAAAGCTAATCCAGCTCCCTATGGCCAAAGCTTGAAGGCATAGCCCCAGCCTAACTGACCATGTAAACTTTGGATAGGATTAAAAAAGGAATTGGGGGGCAAGGGATCAGTTTTGTGCTGTGATTGACACCTAAAAGAGATACTTGCCCAACTTCCTCATTTTAAATATTCACAAAATTAGATATTCAGAGAGGTAGTATTATCAACCCTAAGTCAGAGCTGGTTGTGGCACACTCAGAATTATAAAATCCACCTTTGTTCCTACTGTAGCTAAGAATGGCTAAAAAACATTGCTACTTCAGTATCTTTTATTACCTATTATTCTAATTCATATTGAATAATATATTATTTTTGAAAAAAATATTATAAAACATACATACAATTTTATAAAAATTTGATTTCTAACAATTGGGTCATTGCCAGAAAGAACTTCTTGTTTTCCATATGGGGTATTTTTTTTTTCTAGATTTGTGCTGGCTTAGCATCCATTCACGCTTTTTTTCTTCTTTTAGTAATTCATGGCATGACCTTGTCTCCATGGAGCACAGTCATGATGGGACTCTTATTTACTGTGCCCTGCCCACTCCCCTCCCCCAACTAAGCCCAGCTAATACAACCAGATTCTATTTTGCAAGACTTGAACTCTCAAGGAGTGTGTGATGAAGGGCAGGAAGACATTATCACCTGAAGAACATCCATGCTGAGCAGTTCTTTTTACATAAAATCAGGAGTTTTCCCTGAGTCTCACCTTCACAAAAGCTCAACTCTCCAATCTTCCCGCCATTCTTCTAATTACCTTTCCCATTGCTCTACTTACCATCCAACTCCATGATATCCTTTTAAATTTTTATTTATTTATTTTTCTACATGAATTAGCTAAAATCAGTTTCTGTTGGGTGCATTGACTGGGGAGTGACTGATAACATTTTCTATCAGTATACTTGAGGAAGGGTGTGACAATGACAGAGTATATGGAACCAGGAAAAGTACTGTTTCCAATCAGCACTGAGTTGACATCATTCCTTTATTCCATGCATGTGCTTGATTGGTCTTTTGTAAAATAAATAAATAAATAAATAATAAAGGTTGACACTTGTACTTATTACCAAAAATATGATTACTGGACAGGCATCATCATAATATACACCATATCTCAGTCTATAAATGAAAAGTTCCAACTGTCTTATTATTGAATGTCATGGGAAAAAAAATGTAAATAAAATAAAAGTATTAGGCATAGAAGGCCTAATAAATTGTATTTGTGCATGAAATTTTTAAATTTGGCATCCATGATGATTTGTTATAAAGAATAGAAAATTGAGTATATGTGTTTAAAAATATTTTTACATGTACCTAAACTAACAAGGAAACAGTAGAAAAACCTTACCAATCCTACAAAAAAAAGCACTCAATAATTATTTTATTTATTGATTTCTTGTATTTAATTTTTTATTATTATGTAAAAAATATACATAATTTTCAGGGATAATATGATGTATTATATTATGTAATGATCAAGACAAAGTAATTAGCATATCCATCAACTTAAATATGGAATTTATTTTTAGTGAGAGTATTCAAATTCCTCCCTTATGACTCTTTTGAAATACACAATACATTATTATAACTATAGTCATCCTAATGTGCAATAAAACACTAGATCTTATTTTTCCTGTCCAATTAAAATATTGCACCCATCAATGATTATTTCAGATCTTGGGAGTAGGTGATATTGAAGATACAAACAAGAGCATGCCAATCTTGAAGGGCAAATAATGTTTTTGCAAACCATCAGACAGCCTGCTCTTTCTATTCTAATTAAAGAAAAAAGAATAAAAAGATGGGGCAGGGGAGAAGAAACTATCATTACATCATATTAAGGACCTGTTGTATTTATATTAATCATCTCAATTATCCCTAACTATCTAATTAGATAAATACTTTAACATTTACTTTTTTAGTTAAAGAAACTAGCACTTGAATAGATTCATTTCTGTACCTTCAAAAATAATTGAGTGGGAGATCTTGATTTTTAGAGTCGAGTCAATCTGATTCTAAATTCCATGCTGATACTATTACTGTGGCCACAGCTGCTGCTAAGCTAGTATTGCCACTATTACTATTACTACTCTCATTGCTATTGAGGTTCATAAGCTGGGAAGATTCCATAAAGAATGAGAAAGAAGTTACTTAGAATGCTTTCCTAAAAGAAATTTGTTTTCCATTAGTGTGTTTTAGGTGCTTATTGTTTTAATTATTGTGTTGGATTTTAATATACTCTGATTGAATTCTTGGGTATTCATCCTCCTTTCTCTTCTCACTTGCTTATCAAGTGGGAAAAAAATCTCTTTTTAGTCTAAATTAGTTTATCATTGCCAATTTCTGCAAGTTAATATTTGCTACTAAATCATAATCAGACCCAGGGATGGCTCTCCTTTGACTTACCAAAATCAGCACAGAGCAAAACTACATCTTTAATGCAGCATAATGGTGATGGAGAGAAGGGATAGCAAATATTCATTTCACTAAATTGCATTTGTCTTCTGAAAATATGGTAAAAGGCTAATCCTGTGTTGTTTAAAGCAAACTTCCTTCTTTCTGTAGTACAACATAATGGTTCAGAGAGATGACCCAGGCAAAATCCATTTGATTTGAGCAAGACATTTTAGCCTTAATCTAGACCTCAGTCTCCTCATCTGAAAAGTAGGGTGCATAAAGTAAAGTAGGTTAATACATGCAAAATGTTTGCAGTTGTATTTGGCATGTAATTACCCTTTAATAAGTGTTATTTCTTATTTAAATCATGTTAAAATAAGATCAGCCATTCCTCTTCCTTTGGAGAACTGTTAGTTGTTCTGTAGAAAATAGTTAGAACAGCTGGCCTTCACCTTTTCTATGCTTCTTAATTGTTGTATTGGGCTGAGAGGGAGATCTAATTCTTTATTAGAGGCTACATGTTTACTCGACATCCAAAAATGGTAAACTTAATTAAAATGTGAATGCATGGAATAGATTAAAAGGGAGATAAGATGTAGACTAATCTAATAAAAAAGGCATTTGAGTAAAAGAAATACAAATAAAGTCTGTGTCTACATGGATGAAATTTTAAATGAGTCTTTAAAAATGGTTTCAAACTTTTATCCACTCTCCACATCAGAAGATCTTGAAAGATAAAAGGATACACTAGCAATTTACAAGTACAGTATGTCTGTACTAAAGGGACTTGATGATTCTATTAACACAGGCTTTGAAGTAGCTTAATATAAAGCACACACACTGTCTATAGATACAGCTTATGGTTGGCAAATATTCCAATAAAATCAGTTTTGTTCATACCAAGGGAAATGGCATAGCAATGGATTGAACAGCCTTTACAAATATAATGATATTTTAATATCTATATCTGCTCTCACAAACTTGAAAACACCATCCAAAAGAAGCCAAAAACTTTGTATAATCAAATCTTTTTATGAAGTGTGTCAGTAAGACTAAGAAATTCCTGTACAAACAAACAAACAAGCAAAAAAGAGATATAAAAAAGTACATGCTGCAAAATTTCCATTCATGTGGTACTGTAGAACAGGCAAAATTAATCTGTGTGATGTAAGTGAGAAGAATAGTTATTTCTGAGGGATTACTGATTTATTGACTGGAAAGTGACACAGTGACACTTTTTAAACTTCTGGAAATGTTCTATATTTTAATCTAGGTGCTGTTCACATGCATATTACACATAAGTGAAAATTCACCAGGAAATACACTTAAGATATGTACATTTTATCCAGATGTGATGATGTGCACCTGTAATCTCATCTACTCGGGAAGATGAGATAGGAGAGCCAGAAGATTAAGGCTATCCTGAACTTAGCAAGATCCTATCTCAAAAAATAAAATAAAATAAAATAAAATAAAAGACTGGGATGTAGCTCAGTTATAGAGCACTTGCCCAGAATGTGCTGTGTATAAATTATGACTCAGTGTGAACAAAAAGGGCCCTGTTGATTTGGATAAGTACCAATGAGGAATAAAAATTATAGCCATTGAAATTAGAAGTTCAATTTATAAGAAATTAACAGATTAGACATAACAGAAGAGAGAGTTTATTAACTAGAAATCAAAAGAGCTAATATATATATATATATATATATATATATATATATATATATATATATATATATATATATATGGCACCAAGAGGATCAAACTGTAAAATATATTGAGAGGTTAAGAGATATGAAGGGCTGTGCCTGAGGATGATCATTTATCTAGTCTGGGTTCTAGAAGTAGAGAACCCTAGAGAAGTTTTTATTTGAAGAGTTTATGGCTAAGAAACTTTTGAAGTTGAGGGATAATATCAATCGTTGGAATAGGAAACCTCACTGGATCCCCACAAGATAAATAAATTTACACATAAACAATACAATTGCAGAATACATAATGAAAAAAAAAGAAAAAAGATAAGCTGCTACTTGCTCTAGTGGCAACTGAACATCCAAGGACTCAGAGATAAGAGTAGAACAATTCATTTGCTAAGTGGTCACTCTCAAAATTTTAATATTTCAATCACTGAAATTGTCCCAGTATTCAAGAGCCAGGCTTGGATACAGATCATAGGCAGTGAACACCACCACCAGCCCAGCTTCCATAGTGATTTCATACGTCAAAGAACCTGGACCCTTTCTCATTATTAAAAAAAAAAAAATTCCTAATGGTATAAGTGCAGCCCCTCTATTAATCAGCAGTGTAAGAACAACACGACTTGAGGGTAATCTTCCTGCAGACTGAGCATCAGTGAAGTTACTCTGTCCCATACAGTAGCCATAGGTGGCCATAAGCACTTACAAGAGGTGCTTTAAAATACAAACTGGAATTTGAAGACTTAGCTTACATTCTGTTTTACACTATCTCAACTTTTTTAATTGATTACTTGGTAAAATAGTTGTATTGGGGGTATATTTGACAAAACAAATTATTAAAAATAAAATACATTATGAAAATTCAAAAAAAAAAGATATTCCTGTACATCAAATCAACTTCCTCAAATAAAGTCAAATCAATGGCACATATTATTTTGCCATGATCTGAAAACATACACTTTAACTTTTAGGAAAAAAAGGCAAATGAGAGAAAAATATGGGTTACCATACATTAAATACAATAATAACAAAAAAAATCTTTCTAGGAAAATAGTGGAGGGGTATCTGAAAACTTTTTGCACTATGATAATAATAAAATCTGGTAAATATGAAAAGAAATTTTGGTATCCAAGATCAACTGTGAAATGAGGAAACAACCACGTAAATATTCTATTGGTAGAACATAAATAAGTAAAAGTCTGGGGTTGAGGATTTAGCTCAGGGACAGGGTGCTTGCCTAGCAAGTACAAGGCCCTGAGTTTGATCCTCAGCCCTGAAAAAAAAAGGAATAAAATAATAATAAGTAAAAGTCTTCAGGGAACAAACCACATTTTCAATGTGCCAACTCTTTGACCTAGTATCTTCATTTTTAAGAATTTGTTCCTACAGGAGACATTTGTGTAGTGATTTGGTGTAGGCTCCCATGGGAGATTTCCAAGGGCCAAACATAGCCCATTAAATATCTCAGTATAAATTCAATTAATTTGCTCCCTCGAGGTAAAAGCTTCCTAGCCAAACAGGGTTTGACCATCAGCATATTTGAGCATATTAGAATAGATATCCCTTTATTTCCATTAAAACAGCCAATGCTTGAAGAAAGAAATTCATACTGGGAGTGACGTAGGTGGGATGATGACTAAGACTTTCTAGCTTTCCAGTTCTTAGCCCAGAGAAAAACAGGTTTGAAGAATTGTCCATTCATATATATATATATGAACTGAGGAGTCAGGTAAAAGATTATAGCACTTGATTGTAGCATAAAAGCATCATCCATGTCACCATTCCCCATTGCCACAAACCTGGCCAATATAGAAAGAGTTAGCATTTGTGTGGGAGGAAGGAGAATAAACTAATCATCGACTTTGCTGTAGACTCCAGTTCTAGGCCAGCCTTAGTGTAATCCAGGACGAGGCCAGGAGCCCAGGTACCACGGAAACCCATAAGATACCAAGTATTAGGGCTACTCCAGTTCTAGGCAGAAATTCAGACTCCAGGCCAGTTCTGATGGCTCTGGCCTCCAGCAGACCCAGTGTCCAGGCCTGTCATGTGGGTTTTCATGTCAAACTGATCCCCATGGACACAGAATTCAGGCCAGCCAGGATGTACCTTCCCGGTCAGCACCCACAGCCCAGACTGTAGACTAACCCTCATGGGTCTGACTATTAAGTCATCACTGTGGACCAAGCCTCCAGGCCTAACCCAAGCTTCAGGCCCACTCCACTGTAGGTCTGGCCTGTAAGAGACTCACTTTAGCTTTAAGGACATATATAAATGGAAACAGAAGGAATGGGAAAAGATGTCTCATGACAATTTTAACCAAAAGAGAGCAGGGGTAGCCACATTTATATCAGACAAAATAGATTTCAAGTTAAAAACTGTCATTAGAGACGAGAAAAGTTAATTGTATAATAATAAAGGGTTTATTTTTTATGAAGCTATAACAATTAGTATATGTGTGCCCAATTGTGGAGCATTTAAATGTGTAAAGTGAATATTAATAGACCTGAAGGAAGAAATAGATGCAACCCAGCAATAATAGGAACTTTAACATTTTTAACAAAGGATAGATCATTCAAACACAAAATCAGTAAGTAAAGAGCAGATTTAAACAACACAATAGAGCAAATAACAATAGCAGAAGAATGTATATTCTTTTCAAGAGAATGTAAAAAGTTGTCAAGGATAGATCATAAAATAGGGCATTAAAAAAAATTCACGAATTTAAGAAGACTGAAATAATATCCAGTATCCTTTCTATCCACAATGATGTGAAACTGGAAATCAGTAACAAGAGAAAAATCACACAGTTCACAAAAGTGAATAACTTGCTCATGAACAACAAATGAATAAAAGTAAAAATCATAAGGAAAATGAAAAATATGTTGAGACAAATAAAAATAAGACCAGGGTGTTGTAGCTCAGTGTAGAGTGCTTGCCTAGCATGTGTGAGGCACTGGGTTCAATTCTCAGCATCATATATATATATATATATAATAAAATATAGGTACATCATAGTAGTAAATGCCTACATTAAAAACAGAAGAAACATCTAAAGTAAATAACCTAACTTCATACCTCAAGTAAGTAGGAAAAGAACAAACATAGCCCTAATTCAGCAGAAGGAGGGAACTAATCATCAGAATAGAATTAAATAAAATAGAATCTAGAAAATAATACAGATCATTGACAATAAAAGTTGGATTTTTTAAAAGAAAAACAAAATTAACAAATCTTGAGCAAGAGAGACTAAGGGGAAAAAATATTCAAATGAAAGTGGAGACACTACAACAGATACCATAGAAATAGTAGGGTTAAAAGAGACTGCTATGAACACTACACACCACCAAGTTGGATAACTCATAGGAAATGGAAAAATTTCTAGAAGTATAAAGGCTACCCAGACTGAATTATGAAGAAACAGAAAATCTGAACAGAACAATAATGAATGAGAAAAGTGAATCCATAATCAAAACTTGCCCACCCCCCAAAAGTCCAAGATCTAATAGCTTCACAGGTAAATCTACATTTTTTAAAAAAATTAATATTAATCCTTCCAAATTAATTTTATGAAGATAGCATAACCTTAGTAACAAAGCCAGACAAGGATACTAAAAAGAAAGAAAATCACAAGTTAATATCACTCATGAACATAAACACAATAATCCACAAAACAGCAGCAAATACAATTTGATAGTAGATTTAAAAGATCATACACTATAATTGTGGAATTTATCCTTAGGATATAAGGATTTTTCAACATAGACAAATCAATAAATATGGTGTACCATATTAAGATAATGTGCCGGGTTTTGGTTCGCAACTAAAAGGCTCAGGGATCACTCCAGTTGAACTGGGCTAACTGTGCTGTGCAAAATAAACACACAAGAGACACAAATACCTTTTTGTTTGGGGTCACTGTGACGGCTCCTCTGACCTTAGGGGTCCTGGAGAGAGAGAAAGAGAGAGAGAGAGAGAGAGCGCGAGCACACACTGACCCCTTTTATTGAGGAGAAGCTATTCAAATGAGGCAAGGGGTCAGGTTTCAGAGGGCTGAGTCTATCTTCATGATGTCCACTGTCAGCAGGTTGACTGACACGTGGGTAGGCCACACCCAAGGGCACAGTAAGAGAAGGGGACACACACAAGGCACTTCCATGGAAGATTCTATCCTAAACAGGGCAAGGGATTATATTACAAAGGAACAGGTGAGCGTAGCTTCACCCATGGGGCTGTAGCAAGACACACCCATGCATGAGACAGCTCTGCCACATTTCTGTGACTGAGCGCCTCAGCACCCAGCTGGGGAGTGTGACTCAATCACTTGCAAGGTTGGTCTCCCATAATAATGGAATAGAGAAATCATCTGATTTCTATACTTTTTAAGTTTCTATACTTTTATGCATCATAATTTGACAAAATTCCATATGCTTTCATGAGAACAACTCTCAACAAATTAAGTATAAAAAGAATGTACTTGAATACAATAAAGGCCAGGTATACCAAGTCCGCAGCTAACAGTTAACATTCTTAATTCTGAAAAGATGGAAGTTTTTTCTTTAAGTTCAGGAACAATGTAATGATACTCACTCTTGTCACTTCTCTTCAATATGGTACTAGAAGTCCTAGCCAGAGCAATTGGACAAGAGAAAGAAAGAAAGAAAGAATGAGGGGGCCGGGGAAGGAGGGAGGACAAATTGGAAAGCAAGATGTAAAATTGTTTCTGTTTGTATATAATATATATTTGCATATAGAATATCTCAGATTCCACCAAAATGCTGTCGTAAATGCTACGTAAAGTCACAGGATACAAAATCAACATACAAATATTTGTAGCATTTCTAAATGCTAACAACAAAATATTTAACTATAAATAAGGAAAGAATTAAATAGAATCAAAAGATAAGACAAAATACTTAGGGAAAAAATAAACAAGGAGGTAAATAATCTATATCCTAAAAAACTATAAAGCATTAATAAAAGAAACAGAAGAAGACACAAATAAGAAGATACATCACATTCATGGGTTGAAGGAATTACTATTGTTAAAATATGATAACTATTCAAAGTGATCTAAGGATGAATGGAATCCCTATCAAAGTCCCAATAACATTTTCTATAGAAATGAAAAAAATCATAAAATTTGTTTGGAAATACATAAAATCCTAAATAGCTATAGCCATCCTGAGCAATATGACCTAAGCTAGAGGCATTGCACTCCCTGATTTTAAAACATATTACAAATTTATAGTAATCAATACATCATTGTAGTAACCTAAAAGCACATAGACCAAATAAACAAAGTAGAAAACTTATTCTATATAAATCCATGCATTTACAGTCGATTGATCTTTGGCAAAATGCAAAGAAGACATAAGAGAAAAGAACAATCTCCTCAACAAATTTTACTGGGAAAACTGGATATCCACATGAAGAATAATGATATTGTTCCCTTGCTTCACATACAAAAATATATTTAAAATGATTCAAATACTTAAATGTAAGATCTGAGATTGTAAAACTACCCAAAGAAAACATAGTATGTTTCTATGAATTATTATTATTAAGATAATAATAAGAATTATTATTCTCTGAGTATAATCCCAAAAGCACAGTCAAAAAGACAAACAAAACTTATTCAAACTAAAACTCATCACAGCATAGGAAACAACCAACTATGTAAAGAGACAACCTAGTAAATTGGAAAATCATGTTTTCAAGTCATACACATGATATAGGATAATATTGAAAATACAAAACAAACAACTAAATAGCAAAAGGAGCCCCCCAAACAAGTAGCCCAATTTAAAAATGGGCAAAATATCTAAATAGACATTTCTGAAAAGTAGACAGGTAAATGAACAACTGATATATTTTAAAATAATATATGACCTCAAACCTGTGAGAAAGGCTATTTTTGAAAAAACAAGGTACCCGGTGTTGGAAAATATTAGAAAAATGGAAACCTTTGTACACATTGATGGGAATGTAAACTGATGTAACCACTAAAGAAAATAGTGTGATTGTTCTTCAAAAAATTATAAATAGAACTACAATATGGTCTAGTAATCTCACTTTTTAAAAAGATCTTTTTAATTTAAATTTTTTAAAGTTATACATGGAAAAAATGCCTTTATTTTAGTTATATATGGTGCCAAGGATTGAACCCAGTGCCTCACACATGCTAGGCAAGGCTCTGCCACTGAGCTACATCCCCAGCCCACAATCTCATTTTTGAGTATGTATCTGAAGGAAATTCAACCAATAACTTGAAAAGATATCAACACTTTCACTTTCATTGCATCATCATTCACAATAACCAATGTATGGAAACAATCTGAGCCACCACGAGTAGATGACTAGGGAGAGAAAATGCATGTATCTATAATGGAACACTATTCAGTCTTAAAAAGAAGAAAATCCTGTCATTTATGATAAAATGTATAAACCTAAAGAATATTAAGTCAGGGCTGGGGATGTGGCTCAGGCGTTAGCACGCTGGCCTGGCATGTGTGCGGCCCTGGTTCGATCCTCAGCACCACATACAAAAAAAACAAAAGATGTTGTGCCCGCCGAAAACTAAAAAAAAATATTTAAAAAAAAAATTCTCTCTCACTCCTTCTCTCTCTCTCTCTTTAAAAAAAAAAAAAAAAAAAGAATATTAAGTCAAGAAAAATAAGCCAGGCACAGGAAGACATATGTAGAATTCACTTGTATGTGGAATCTAAAGATATCAAAATCACAGAAAAATGTGTAATGATGGTTGCCTGGATCTGTGAGAGTGGAAGGTTGCAGAATGTTGAGATGAGATTAAAGTATACAAAGATTTCAGTTAGACAGGAGAAATAATTTTGGGAAATCTAATGTAAATTAAAGTAACTATAGCTTATAAATATATAGTATACTTGAAAATTGTTGAACATAAATCTTAAATATTCTCACCACAAAAGATGACAAGTATGTAAGATGATGGATATGTTAATTCACTTGATTTAGTCATCTCACAATGTAAACATATCAAAACATCATATTGTGCACCATAAATATATATGATTTTTACTTGTCAATTATGCCTTAATAAATCTGGGGAGGAAGCTTTGCTGCAAAAAAAAAGAAAATATGCATAAATGATTAATTGCACACAGACAGGATAAGACCCAATGAACCCATTGGGAATATGAACCAGTTAAAACCAGTTATTTAAAATTGAAGAAGAGGATTAGTGAGGTATCAAAGGAAAGTATTTTTAGGTCCAAAATGTTTTGTTCTCTTAGAGGAAAAAAAACGGGTTGCCATAGCATATGAGTTTAGCACAAGCTACAAGTACCCAAAGAGGATGATTTCCCCTCTCTAATCAAAGCTGGCCTTGCGGCCACTGTTTAAGAATCATTCATGTATTAACTCCAAGGCCTTCTTGTTTGAATCAATGTTTTCAACTACTTAAGAAGATGTTGGCAAAATTGAAACTCAATTCTTTTGGGGAAAGCCCTTATCATTAATTGACTCAGGCAGCCAGAACTGCAGGACCCCATATGCATGATGTAAAGGACATACTTGACCTGACCTACAGTAATGTTGTCAGTAAATAATGGTCCTACACCAAGGGCCTCCTGCTTCATGAGGTACCAAGAGTAAGAGCTGAAAGCAGCCCACTGCCCTGTGCCTGAATGTGTGTTGGTAAGTACTCAGCACTGTGAGCCTGCAGAGGACTAAGTTGTGTAGGATCTAAAATTCACTCTTCCTGACAGCTCTCCAGCTCTTGCTTTCATTGTATTTTTGGATGGATCAGATAGGAGCTCCTAACAGTTCTCTTTTCTCAACACGCAGATATTTTCAAGTTCATTTTGTTTTGTTTGTTGTTTGTCTTGGTTCATATTTTGTCCATGGGCCAGTCCTCTGAGTTTCACTCTCATCTATACTATGGTCCATTTGACATTAGTCCTTAATCGTTGGATACCTAACGTTGAAATTCATGAGCCTAAAACAAACTCTTCATTTCAGCATTCCCCAAGCTTCACTATCCTCAAGTATTTTCTACCTCAGCCAACAGGTGAGGTCATAAACCTATACTATGTTTCCAATTGCCTCCTCTCACTCTCCTTAGAGTCACAGAGCTCCCCCCAGTTCTCCACTGCACATGGTGTGAGCCACCATCATGTCTCCCCTGCACCAATGGAATAGCATCCTAATTAGTTTTCCAATCCCACTTGGCATCCTTTAGAGTGTACTTTGCACACGATAGGTAGAATGATCCTTTAAAATATGAAGTATATATCCACCCTGTGTTGCAAACCAAAGCCTCCTACCCCCGCGGCTTTCTGAGTTACTTAGAACTCAGTCCAAAGGCTTGACCATGACTTCTAAAACCCTACACCCCATGCTCTTCCGCAGTAGCACTTCCACCAGCTTTCTGGTGTCCTTCAAATACAGCAAAATGCTCTCCCTCTCCCATCACCCCCAGAATCTTGGCATTCCTTCTGGTTGGAGAAGTCTTGCCTAGATCATTCCACAAATGATTTCACCAAGTTGTTCTCCCAGCCTTTTCCTTAGAGAAATCATTTCTTTCCTTCTCATAAAAAAAGTGAAAAAAAGAGCAGCCTCCCTTTACTCTGTTGTTGCCTCATTATTTTCTACTCTTAATCCTTTTCAGCTGCTTCACAAAATACCTTATACTGAGTGATTTATAAACCACAAAACTATATTGCTTACAGTTCTGGAGGCTCTGAAGTGCAAGATCAAAGTATCAGCAGATTCTGTGTCTGGTGAGGCGCATTTCCTATGGATGATGCTTTCTGTGTCCTCATATGGCAGAAGGGGTGAACTAGCTTCCTCAGGCTCCTTTCATGACCACACTAATCCCACTGACAAATGTTCTGTCCTCATGACCTAATCACCTCCCAAATCCCCAACTCTTCATATTGCCACACTGAAGACTGTTGCAACAGATAGATTTGAGGGGATACAGAATTTCAGACCAGAGTATCTATATCTCTGATGTTATGTTATGCTATATATATTTACTTATCCATCCATTACCCATACCATGCCATTTTCATAATGAAAGGCCTTTGTGTCTGCACTTTTCCCTATAGTATTCCCAGTATCTAGAAATGACCATGAATTTCTAAAAATCATCCAAAGACTAGTTATCTGAAGGTTACCAGATCACCTCTGTATCAACTATATGGACGTCCTTGGGGAATCCTCACCCTGCTGCATGATGCTGGAAACACTGATCATCCCACAATTGATCCCACAGAATCATTGTTTCCTGAATTTGTCCCCAGTTTGGGCTTATTATTGCTTCCTATTTGATCTGGTATGTGAGGTGGATAAGCAGGAACACAATCAACAATGGAGAAAGCAACCCAATCCTTGTTAATATGGCTTTCACTTACAGTACACTATCAAACAAAGCAACCATTTAGTAGACACAGTAATATTTAGTAGATTCCATATGGTACGATAGAGTTAGATGACACATAATAAGTCCTGAAAATATGTGTTAAAAGGATTCTCAGTGATTTCCTACTCACTCTCCTGTTATTATTCAACTGTCTTAAAGATATTTCAATATAAACTTAATGTTTCCTTGTTTTTCATTTGTAAGGACAGCACTTTCTCGGTACTGATGGATGAAAACACAATTCCATTCATTATATTAACTTCAACTTGAAAGTACAGACATTTATTGATATATAGTATATACATACATATATATGTGTGTGTATGTGTATGTGTATATATACATATACATATATACACATACATATACATATATCTACCCTATATTTGCCAGAACCACAGATTTCTTATCTACTAAAGAAATTGTACTTGAAGCTACAACTGAATCATCTATATTGAAACTTTGCTTCACATTGTGACAGCAACCAAATTTTATGATGCTTTGTTTTATGATGCTTTCCTAGGGAGAATTTCTTAAATCAACTAGGCCTATGCTATTTCTGTGATAGCTGCATGCATGTCCAGGTAAATTTGCCTTTTATCCAAATTTCTCTGTTACACAATAGCCCTTGTTTTAAGAAATGGATATAAGCATTTCTATGATGAAAATTATCTTCAGATTGTGCTTATACAAAATCGAATGCCTGAGATCTTTATCCAGATAATTCATCTTTAGAGCACTTATATATACTTACAACTTATTCTCCATAGATGGAAGAGATAGATAAGATGTAAAACAAGTGAATAAAATATCAATTACGTTAGGCAGTGGTAATTGCCAAGGAAAAACACAGAACAGGAAGGGGAAATATGAAATAAAGACACAATTTTAAGGAGAATAGCCTGAGAAAACCTCAATAAAAGGTGCATTTTGGTAAACAAATTAATGGAGTGAAGAATCTGGGTGAGGAATCAAATACCTGGAGAAAATCATTCCACACAGAGGAAAAGCATGTGCAAAGGAAGCCCCAAAGGAGTGAGCCTCGGTGTTCAAGGAGCAGAAAAGTGTATTCTTGAACTTAATTCCAAAGCTGCTTCCTATTCCTTTGTGTTTCCATATCACCACAACTTGGCACCTGTCAGTACCACCAGCTGTGAACCTCCTGCATTAGCATTTTGACAACAATGGTCTGGCCATTTCTTCTTTTTTGTACCTCTAATACAGTAAAGTGATAGCAATATAATGAAAGGTATGAAGCTCATGGCATAATTATGTATACCTTAAATGGTGATCTACTTATGCCATTATTATCTACATTCACAAAAATCAAACCCATGCCTGTAGTCTCAATGGAAAAGAAAGTCAATCAACAGAACTGTACCAACACTGCTTTTGGTACCTAATGTAGTTCTTATATCTATGATTAGTCATCTGTGATGACTAATGATCTCCTAAAGGTTATTGAGCAATTCTGCTAGAATAAACCACTTTCAAACCAATCCTATAGGTGGGCAAAACTAAAGGGTTCCAACATCAGTTAAACATTTACTTATTCTTGCTGTAAAGTTATATGCTCTAGAAGCTTCTGAGACTACCCTTTCTTTCAAGATCCAGTGGATTTTCATGTCTGTTAATCTCAAAGTGCAAATGGGCACATAAGACTGCTTGTTAAGAGAATGAAAGAATAAGCAAATAAGTAAATAAATGAGGAGTGACAATCACTCACAAAAACAAAGCAATTAAATATGCTATTTTTTAAGTTATCAAATTCTAAAAGAATGAAGTTCCTGATTTTTTTTCTAAGAAGAACATTATCTTCTTTAAAGCTGTGCAAGCATGCTGTGAAATGTTTTTGTCTTATTAATTTCCTTTTTTACTCTCAATTTTTAGACAGCTGAAAATTATGAGCTTACAGAACAAGACGTACTTTTGGTTCTTATTTTATGGCCTAGTACTATGGCATGTACTATTATGAAAACAATTCTAAACGGTGCTTTATTATATTCTATTGCACAATTTATATTCAGAAGATACTATCAGCACCAGGGAACAGACAAATTTATTAAAAGACACAATGTTCCTGTTGTCCTAATAGTTATTAAAATAAAACTCTTCCCAGAAGACAGTTACAATATCTTCAAAGCTACTCTGCAGGCTTGAACAAATTCATTGGAGCCTGTATATATGAACAGCCACATCATAGATCATAAAGATGTACTGGTCCAAGCTCAAATGAGCCTTTACAATCACTCAGACCAACTCCTTCATTTTATAGGTGAGGTCACTGGGGACTGAATGAGAATAATTGACGCAACCTAATCTGTCTAACTTGTGCGTAGAATTGTGGTCCCCAGCATCTAATCTAAGAGTCCTTCCACTTTGATTGTCATGAACGCTGTAATCTTGTAATGAACACGAGCATGGCCTAATATGTACAGACAAGTCCTAAAAGGCTGAGAAGAACTAAATTTTACCATTTCTTAAAGCAGAAACCGTAATCTTCAGGGGATAAGTAGCCTAGTTTCTATCTACTACTTGCTTATTTATCTGTTTATGTATTTTTTGCCAATCCCTTGATAGAATATCAGTTTCATGAGAGAAAAAAAAAACCTAATATTCAGAGGATGAAGTGGTTAGATTATGAAAGCTACAACCTAATGGGTACAGCTGAATTCCTTTTGTTTATGACATCTCTCACAGATCATTTATTAAATAAATATTATCTAACTAAATACATATAAATTTAGGAGATAGGCCACTTTTTTAAAGAATTAAGACTGCCCTCTAAGAAGTACCATCAAGAAACACACACACACACACACACACACACACACACAGAAACACACAAAATGCAAAGAAGTTGTAAGATAATTAAAATATTCAGGTTTTTTTTTTAGCAAGGAATGTACAAAAATCATGAAGTAGTTATTAAACTTAAGTTACAAAATGAGAAAAATATAGAGAATACATTATAATTCTGTGACACACTCCAGCTATGCTGAGGAGTCCTGGGTAATGGAGGACAGGTAGGCACTGGCAGAGGTGATGTAGGCAAGCAGAGGATATTGGGAGTACAGAGAGGGGATGAAAGTCATAGTCAAGAGCAAGAGGATTTGAGAGGCAAGTAGAATGCATCCTAAGAAAATTATTAAAAAGTGTTTGAGAAATAAATCAATTTTTTTTCAGAGAGACATTATTAAAAAATGGTGAACACATTTTAAAAGAGAATACTGATAGCAAGAGATTGGTTATGATATATGGTCATAACTATTAAGAGATGATGAAAGAAAGAAAAAAAAAGGAGCATTACAGGAAGAAAAGAAAGGAAGAAAAAGAGCAATGGAGGAAATAAAGGATAAAGGGAGAAGAACCACTAGAGATGAAGGAAGAATAAAAGAGGAAAGAAATGTTTGCGGGACACAGGACACCTACTCTATGCCCAACACTGTATGTGCAATGCTTCCCCAGACATTTGCATTTAGTTCTCACTAAAATACTCCATGTTTAGATTTTAAAAATGTTTAAAGGAATTAAATCAACCTTCTAACTATCTCTAGCACAAAGTAGAAAGAAGATTTAAGTAGCATCTACCAGCTCCAAAGCTATTCTACCATGTATAACTTCAATTCATAGTTGCTATAGGCAGTTTCAACATTGTTTTATTTGTCTTTATTGTGATTTTACTTAATCTTTAGGGATTAGATCATTTTAGGGATTGAATATGAGGTGTCCACAAAAGCTCCTGTGTTATTGCAGGAATATTCAGAGGGTGGAGTGATTAGATTATGAGAGCTGTAACCTAATCAGTGGATTAATAAATTTGACAGATTAATAATTTGAAAGGACTACTCTACTAGGGAGTTTCTGTAGGAAAATAGGGTGTGAATGGAGGAAGTATGTCACTGGAGGCATGGCTTCAGATACCTTCAGGCTTACACATTGTCCCTGGCACTTCAATCTCTCCCTCTCCCTCCCTCCTCAACCCCACAGAAACTCTGAGTTAAGCAGTTTTTCTCCATCACACCCTTTTGCTATGATGTTCTGCCTCATCTCAGGCCCAGAGTGATGGAGTTGACTGACCATGGACTAAATCTCTGAAACTGTCAATCAAAACAAGCTTTTTCTCCTCCAAATTGTATTAGGCACTCTTCTCCAGAGTATCAGAACAAAAGAGTATATATATATATATATATATATATATATATATATATATATATATAATTTCTTCTTGCTATTCCCAGGTATTGGTCCCAAGACCCTCTGAAGATATTAAAATCTATAGTTGATCAAGTTTCTTATATAAAATTATGCAGTATGTGTTTGTAACTACACATATACTTCTGTATCCTTTAAATAATCTCTAGATTACTTATAATACTTAAGACAATATAAATGCTATGTGAATAGCTATTATGCTATATTTTCTAGAGAACAATGAAAAGAAAAAATATCTATAATGTATTCAATGCAGTTGTAAATTTTTTAAATATTTTTGGTCTACAGTTGATTGAATCCACAGAAGTGAAGTCATGGATACAGAATGCTAACAATGTATTTACAATGAGAATTAGCTAATGTGATTATGGAGGTCAAGAAGTCCCACCGTCTGCCATCTGCAAGCTGAAGAATCAGGAGAGCCAGTGGTGTTGTTCAGTCCAAGCTGAAGGCCTGACAACTGGGGAGCCAGTGAGATGGCTCCCGGTCTGAAACAGAAGGCCTGAGGAAAGCTCAGGTACCAGTTTTAGAGTCCAAAGGTCCAAGAACAAAGAGATCTGATTTCTAGGAGAAGAACAAGAAGGATGTTTTAGCTCAAGAAGAGAGTGAATGTATCCTTCCTCTGTCTTTTTAAGGGATTGGATGATGCCCATATTGGGGAGGACAAATCTTCTTTGTTCAGTGCAAATGCTAATCTCTTCCAGAAACAAACTGACAGACATACACAGAAATACTATTTTATCTGTGCATTTCTCAGCCCAGTCAAGTTGACACATAAAGTTAAAAATTGACTATCATAAGTATGTATATTCTGTATTTATTCATTCACAAATTTTGTATATGGATGACAGGGGGTTTTTTTTAGGTCAGTATTGAAGAATTTTCATTTATGGGAAATATTTATTAAATAGATTAATTTCAATATTATTTTATATGGTGAAAAAGAACAATGGATTCCAGAAACAGCAGGAAGAAAAGATACTGAACTTGAATTTTTTAAGCCAATTACTTAAGAACAAATTGAAAGAACTTCATAAGACCATCAGCTCACAACAAAAACATTAAAGTTGTTGTGAAAATAAAAGTATTGGGCATATTGAATGATTGGCAAAATTCCAAATAGTGTATAAGCAGTAACATTTGTTAGAATAATTTTGTATTATTACTATTATTTATTAACACTTCATTGATATTGAAATTAATTATATAGTGATGCATAAGTATATTTAAAATCATACATAATTAATATATTAAAAATATACTAATACTCTCATTATTTCATTTTATAAGTGGGGAAATTGAAATAAAGAGAAGTTAAGTGGTTTGATTAACATCTTTACATGGCTGGGAAATGGTGAAAACTTCCCTGGAAAAGTGTTTATGTGGGTAGGCTCTAAAGCAAGCATTAGAGGCCCTGGAACTTCCCACTAGGTGGACATGAGCCTCTGTTCCTCAGGCATTTCTCTTCAGGAAAAATCAGGAAAGCTGAAGCCAGTGTATCGTAAAGCTCCTCCCCAACTTAAGCAGTAGGGTTCTTTGGCACTCGCTATTATTTACCTGCAGGTACCAAAACCAAAATGATAATGGGAGTTCATATTTTATGCAGATCTCCTTAATACCAATTTCTATGCTCCACTAAGTAGATAGGGTTTAGGAAGAGTTCAGCACAAAGGAGAAGGTCAAGGATACATTTGCCCTGTCCATTAGTCTAAAAACAACCTACTCATCACTTTAAGGCTGCCAATCCTTACTTCTGAAAGGTCTTAGATCTTACTTTCTTATTTCTAGTCTTGACATTTGGATGGAAGGTTGAGAATGGATTTCTTTATATGATTGTATCTCTTGTGTAGAAGAATATTGTGCCACAATTCATTCATTCATTCACTCAGTATTCTATGTGCATGCAGTTTTGAAAGCATTCATTCATAGGTGATTAAGAGCATTAATCCACTTATCATTCTGCTTCCATTTAGTGGGACATTCATTTCTTATTTGTTCACAGAATTTATCACTTAGTGTTCTGTATCCATACAGTTGAACAATAGCATAGTCTCACTATCAAACAGTTCCCAATTTTGTCTCCACAAATTCCTAGTTATCTTACCTTGAATGAATTATTCTCTCTCTGTCTCTAAATTGCATAACTCTCTGTAAAACTAGTATAATAATATTTTCCTCATAAAAAAAGATTAAAAATTAGAAGGAGGTGATGCGGATAAAACACTTAATGTGGTATGGAACTGATACAGTACTCAATAAAATGTAGCTAGAAATATTAATTATTATCTACTTTTTCAAATATGACAACACTAGAAAAGATACTTTATTGGATAAAAAATAAATTGAGGCACAGTCTCTCAATTTTCTAAGGGAAATTATATTATAGTGCCTCCAGAATCCCAGTGACTTTCAAGTTTGGAAAAATTGGGTGGGAGATTGGCTGATTAGAGACCTTGAGCATTAACACAGCTTCCAAGTTTTCGGTAACAATGAAGGACTATAGATAAATAAAGTATTTGCCCACACAAAGAGATAAACGTATTTATTTATACTAATATGCCAAAAGTTAATAAAATCTATTTTTTAAATTGGTTGGTAAAATGGAAATAAAGTACAAATATATTGTACATTAGATGTCATAACTCACTAGATTACAAAACAACACATTCTTCATTAAAAATAAGTCATGTGCATTATCTGTCCACTGATGTGCAATGTCATTTAAGACATTCCATCATTCTCTGCTTGAGCACTCTTCTATAATCTCATGAGGTGTCCAGGGAAGAGACAATGATAGCTTAGACATTAAAATGTAATCAAGATATGCAAATTCATATCTAAATGTGATTTGCTGGGAAAAAGAAATTAATCTAGGCATGGTCAAATAAACAATGTGTAATATGGATAATTAATCACCAAATTAGCAGCTGCAGTCCCTTGAGGAAATTATGCAAATTGAAAAGGCCCCCATCCACTGACACAATTAGACCACTTAATGGCAAAACTCTCAACAAAATAACCCTTGGGAACATCACAAAACAAATAGCCCAATCAACCTTGGTATCCCAAACTCCATTGTGATATTTAACATTATTTAATATTGTTTCTTCCTGGTTTGAATTTATTCAGAGGGATCCATCATATTTTGCTAGAAAATATTGTAAGATTCCACATCATAGATGATCTATTATATGTTTCCCTCAAACTATAGTTTTACCCTATCAATCAAATATCTTATTATTGAACTCTGAAATCTTGCAAATGATAAAGCTTCATGAATGAGGAAAGGCCAATTATATATCTCCTGTCAGTAACAGCAAAAGCAAGAGAATATTGATGCACCATGAAAATGTGTGCCCTCAGAGGCTGGATGTCACCCATTCATTATATCAGAAGCAAAGAAAGGGTCCCTACACTTCACTGACAATAAATGATGTTAACTCAGGCAAGAACATTTTGTCTCCAAGAATATTAAAATGCTGTCCCATGCCTGTCCCTAACATATAGCAAGTAACCTAACTCCATTCTCTCTATTTCCCTTCACGAAAGTTGCTGACAAAGTTATTTCTATAGAACACTTTGGGATTGATCATAATAGAATATTCTGCTAACCCCCACAAATATGTGAATCTGACCCCAGAGAGAGATCAAAGTTTCCTGGATAGAATACAAGATTCCTTATTCTGAGAAAGGGGCTTATTAGGATTACTTTATTATTATTATTTATTTTGTTGCTATGATAGTATGATTTTGCTGCCCAAAACACTAGTCACAGATAAGAAATTGTATTAGTGCTATGACAGTTGCTCGTATGTTTGTACCTATAATTTAGAGATAGCATTTATACACCTGACAATATGGACAGTGCTGCTGTGACTTGTTTATTCCTCCAACAACCATAACGTACCTAAGATCAAAATTCTAAAAATTAGCAAGTCTGCACTGCAGATTCTAGGTTCCTCAAATCCCCAACAGCATGATAAATGCCATAACAATCACTATATTGACTGATAAACCTAAGACCCTGCAATCAGGAGACTGATAAAATCAGGGGTGAGGGGCAGGAGGAGACGTGCGGTGTGCAGCTGTATTACCCACTCTACTTACTCAGTTGCTCTGTGTCCAGAAAGTGAAACCTGATGTGACAGAAGCTGCTGCCTATCCTGAAACATCCAACTTCTTGAGCTGTCTGGAGCACAGGACTAGGTTCCCTCAGAAAGCAATGAAATGGTCTGACTGAGAAGCAGGAACTTTAGCTTGAACACATATTTTTGCCCTAATTCCCTATTGAATTCCACATTTAAGAGTTTAGTAAGAGCCATATAAGACTGGGGATCTGTTTCTCCATAAGAAAATAATTTCCAAAGTATAGACAAGCATCATAAACTGGGACAATGACATGCCCTTCTTCTCTGATTAATTAAATGTAAAAGTCTGCCTGTGTCTAGCAGGTGCAGTCCCTGAAACTCTGCCTGTGTCTAGAGTTTCAGCCTCCCAATACTTTTTAGCAGTAGAAGTATGAAATTGTCTAACATAGTGTTTTCAAACAATTCTCTGCAGAACATGAGGGATTCTTAAATGTAACTCAGGGGTGACTGAAGGCATGGAAAGAGGAGGCTTACTCTGCCTCATCCCCAATATTTAATCAAAACAACTCCACTTTACTGTTGCCAGACCCAAGTCTATCTCCTCACCACTCAAAAGCCAATACTTAGAAAATGAATATTGACAGAAGGGAAATCTAATGACCCTAAGAAAATGGAAGAAAATATTATCCTCCAGTGTACCACACTCCAAAAAAAAAAACAAAAAACAAAAAAACAAACAAACAACAACAAAAAAAACAAGACCATCTAAGAGAAATCAGGCCCATAAAAGTTCTTTTGTAAGGAGAGAAAAGAAGTACAGGGGGAAATTGGCAGGAAGAACATGTGCTGGGTTGTGTTTTTATCACTCAGGGTGTACAACCCCCCAACCCAACTTAAACATTCTAATCCACTTTGACCTCCTGGGGCCAGTTTTACACAAACATAATACTTTTATGTATATGAAGATCACCAGATGTTTTGGGTTCTGTAAATCTAAAGATAATATTTAACAGTTGTCACCTTTATCATTCAGGTTCAACTTTAAAATTTAGAAATCTTGACAGAAGGAGCCAAGCAACTCTGCAAAGGACAATTTCCCAGTGAGTGGCTACTATTACACTATCTCTTTTATAAATTTGGTAAACATGCATAATATCTACTGTAGTTTTAATAATGTTTGTCCTTTGAAACTCATATTGAAACTTGATTGGTGTTGTGGTGGTGTTGAGAGGTGAGTTCTTTAAGAAGTGATTAGATCTTTAAAAGGAAATCATACTCATTTTTGGGACTAGATAAGTTACCAAAAGAGCAATTGTTATTAAAGCAAGGCTGCCCCTTGCCCTTCCACCTGTTTACCATGTTATAAGACAGCACAAGGCCCTTGTCAGATGCAACCACCTGATCTTGGCTTTTCAGCCTCTAGAACCATAAGCTAAATTTCTTTCCTTTGTAAATTACCCAGTCTCAGTTATTCTGCTGTTAACAACAGAATATCAACTAAGATAATACCTTTGGAAGAAAGAAATTCAGAGCTAAAAGTATTTTACTAATGCCCTCCCTAATTCAACTTCATCAATTCATCTGAGAGTCTCTGAGATATTGTGAGATAATAAGAAATATATATTTTGATCTTTGTCTTCAGCTCCTGGCCACAGCCCCTAACACCCTTGTAATTTCCTAAGTATTCAGAACAGAGAAATAGGAGCATCTTTTGTTATAATATTTTACTTTGCTTTACAATTCCTGAAATAACTTTAGAGCTAAAAAGGTGAAAGGAACATCTTTTGTTATTCATAACAAGTCCCTTTTAACCACACCTGGGTTTATGCTAATTAGGTAATTTAGGAAAGTCTCTAAAGATGGGGACCTGGTTGTCAGGGGGAACCAACAATGTTACTAGAGGGTGGAACTTTTAGCCTTACCCAACCCCCAATCTCTTCACAGCAGGGAGTGACTGGAGATTTTCAATCACCTATGGCCAACGATGTAATCCATCATGCCTTTGTGATGGAGCTTCCATTAAAATTCTAAACTAAGGGATTAAAAAGCCTCTGGGTTGGTGAATGTATCCATATGCCAGGAGAGTAAACACATCATAAACTCTATGGGGACAGAAACTCCTATGATTAGAACCCTTTCAAACCTTATACCACATATTTATTTATCTGGCTGTTAATTCTTATCCTTAGTATTATTCTCTATAGTAAATTGGTAATAATAGGTAAACTTCTCCTGGGTTCTGTGAACTGTTCTAGCAAATTACTAAAAATAAGGAATAGGTTGTGGGAACCTCTGATTTGGAGCCAAGACAAACAGAAGTTCTGAGTAGTTTGGGGACCCACACTGTGGGGTGTGCACCCATTTCAAGTAGTCTGTGTCAGAATTGAGTTAACTGGCAGCCTACCCACTTGGTATCCTCTGATAATTGGAAAACTGAAAAACACCCCCACATATTTGATGTCAGAAATATTTTATGAGTATAGAAAATCAATTTGCTTTTCCTTTACATCCACCCTATGTAAGTCAACTCCCTGCCCTCTCACAGGACTGACCAGAGCTCCAGTACCATTGAGGCCTATCTCCACCTTGGTACTTGGTCTTGCTATACAAATTCCATCCCTAAATCCACACTAGCTCTTCATTCCCAATTTTACCCTTTAGGGTCTTAGAATCTGTCGGGGTCAAACATTAATTTAACAGAGTGAATACAATGGTCAAATTCTCTTCCTTTCACAGCTCAGAAATCCTATATCAAGAGACAGCATTTTATATTCCAACCCTGAACCTCTCTCCCTATCTAACCCATTGACCTAGCACCATTTCAGTTCATAGCCCGCTTCTACTTTTCCATACCAACCCAGGATTCTTCTGCTTGTTGAAGCCATTTCTAGTCTCACTGGATCACTCTGACCCCTAGCTCTAGTGCTCACTTATAACCTCACTCTAATGTTTGAACTGCACAAATATACCTGGTTTCTCCTGTTTTTGAGTCTCCATTCTTACCCAAGCATTTGGCTAGGAACATCTGACTCCCAGTTCGGTCCTTTCCTGCCTGTATAAACCTGAACTGGAATTGTTTAAAATACAATCAATTAGATGATTTCCAATGCATTTCTACTAGCAAAACACTCATATTTAAATCTTAGCCTTGGTTTTATTGTGGATAAAAAATAGAATAAAAATATCTGCACCATCTTTCTTTATAGTTGTTGCAAATATAACACAAACTGATATATAGGAATTTTTTTTTGTCAATCGCATATAATACCAAAGAAATATATTGTGATATTTGGAGCTGGCCTCAGTCATAACTCCTGGAAGTGATAACACAAAGTTTCAAGAATCACCAAACTCCACACAGCTGCATTACTCAGATGTTTCTTTTAAATTTTCCTGACCTTCATACCCTTGAATTTTCTTTACAATAAGATATGAAATCCCCAGGCTTTGTGACATTTCTTTGATCAGAGAGAAGAAAATAACAAGAAATCCTATCTAAAGAAGGAGTCAGAAACATCAAAGCAGATAAGTAGCATAGGGGAGGAAATGATCATACCCGAGACATATTGACTGAAAATTTGTATTGTTACAAAACAGTGCTATCAGCCACATTCTTTCAGAACTAAGTATAAATAAACTCAGTTAAAAAATTTTTTTTAAAAAGTTAGAAGAACATTCTAAGGAAAACTGGAAAACTTATTTGGGGATTTGATTGTGTCTAATTTCAAAATAACTGTAAATTTTTTGCACATCGAACTCCATACAAAAATACATGTTAACAAACAAGCAGTCCCTGCACCAAAAATATTCATAATAAAGTACATTGTCCTGGGTTTGCTGAACTACTGAATATAAAGTAAATAAAAACCAGGTGACTTCATAATACCTCTACTAGACACACCTTTTTGGAGTAAGTTGTGTTGGATATAACCTTCCTCTGTGAGTTAATAGATTCAAGGCCATGAATCCTTAATCCCAAGCCCAAGAGAATTTAGTAGAAAAAAATTAGCTAGAGAATCCATTTGTTCATTTCAGCCATATTATAACAAGCATAAGTCTAATTATCTTATTTAATTGACTAAAGCTAACAGAGTTTTGTTATCTGTAGAAATACCTGGACTTGAAGGTAACTGCCACAGTTGAACTAGTAAAGAACAGAGAAGTAAAGAAAAAACAGGAAATCCTTTCACTAATTGGAGATAGAATCCATATAGATAGGTAGATAGATGATAGATAGATAGATACATAGATATAGATATATAGATATAGATATATGGGGATATATACACGTACATGGGGATATATATATATACACATATATTTGGCAGTATGATTTCTAATTATTCCCTTTCTGGTTTAGATCTATTCTCACTCAACTGTGGCTATTCATTTCATTTATTATCATGGCTATTACTCTTATTTAGTTTTTTTTTTTTTGGGGGGGTAGGGGTGAGCTTGGAAAAGGATAAATAAGAAATTTTCCAGGATTCCCAGTGTATAGCTTAGTCTGAAAGAATATTTAACCACATAAAAGCCTTATTTCTACAATTTTACATCTGTCTGATGGACATTTTGGCATAGATGATTGAATGGCAGCACCATGTTCTGTGGGTAAAGATGGAATAATCCCATGAAATACTGGTTTTTGATTGCTTAATCCAAATAGGTACTTTTCCTGAAAGAGGAATGTTGGTGGAGGGTGATAGGCTTGTCTACTCCTCAGACCTGACTACATAATATTAAAGTCTTTCATGATTTTCTGCCTTACTGACTGGGCTGGGTGACTTCCTCATTGGTCAATAGATACTCTGTTATGAGAATGACTGAGAATTCCTAAAATGGCCAATGTGGATCAGCCATGGGATGCGGAGGATCAATAGGAAAGTAGGAGAGTCACCCAAAACTGAGGCAAAACAACAACAACAACAACAACAACAAATGGTTGTCTTATTTTGCTTTTTAGACTCTGACAGAAAATATGGGATTGACCCTCAAAAATTACCTTATAAAGTCCAAAATTAAACCTGAATGTTTGGTTTTTTAGCTTTGGTACAATTGATTTTCACAGCCTTATGCATCTCTTTTTAAACTTTAAGTGTTCAGCTATCATACTAAAGTGGTTAGAGTTCACCAGACATTCTAAGTCCTTCTCTCTACTTCCTGGAAGCCTATCTGAGACCCTTCAAGAATGAAAGTTGGGGTTGTCCTATCAGATAATGAACCATGACTTGCTTAGGTACCTATAAGGGTAAAGGGGATACAGAATGGATTGTGGAATAAGGAAGTTATAAATTGCAGCTCTAACCGACAGAATTGAGAACTGTAATTGTTAGGTTCTGTATTTCAGAATGGAAGACACCCTATCTGCCCCATACTTCACCTAAGAAACAAACCACCAACTATCCTAACCCAATGATGTTTTTGGATCTGTGCTTTATTTTTCTATGATCAGAGCCATGGGATTAAAACTAACACAGGGTTTGAAATGTGCAATCACCAAATATCAGGCCATATCATCTTATAAATACTAATGAGTCCACAAAAAAAATCAATGAACCAATGTCTTTTCTTACTGTATTCTATGTATACTGAATTATCAATCTTTTTATAATTCCCATGTTTTCCAGGAAGTCTCTCAAAGTACACATGGGGTGTGTTTGTTACGCAAACTGTCAGCTATGGCACCCATCATGTTTGCTTCTTCTTTGGCTCTTCCTTTTAAAGAACGGTGCCAAAAAATCACTTCAGAGCCTGTTCATTGCTGTTCCCTCTAATAATAGCATGTACACCCAGTGGGCTGCCTCTCAAGGCTAACAAAACCACAAGGTTTTGAGCATAGATGGTAAGAACCGTCTTCTCCAAATTATTGGCTGTTTTTTCTCCTCTAGATTCCAAAACAAAATGTACTATACACTGATTTCCAAAGTAGGTCATCAAAATAGCTTCTCTAACACTAAGTAATCAGAAACAACAAAATCAGAGGGTATGAGGAAGTAAAAGCTATAATATTCTCCTATGCTTATTTTTCTACCCCCAATAAAATTGCTTCCTTTCCTTTGATTTACAAAAACAAAACAAAACAAAACAAAATCTGTAAATAGTTCAATGAGTATAAACAGATACTGGTGAGCAACACAGGTAAATTTAAGGGAGAAAATAGCTATTAAAATTCTCTTTGCATTTCACACCTGAGTATCCTCATATCAAGCTAATCCTTCCACATCAGAATGTCAATGTACTTATCACCTTTTTGATTATTGTTCTATTGACATATAGTCACTTAGCTAGGTGAACATTAAAACAAATGCAAACTACAAAAATATCCAAAATCCCGCAGTGACATTTAATGCCCCCTCATACCACAAGTTAGAACAACTCTAAATATGTCCCTCAAAAATTATTGGTAATGAATAATTTCAAACAAAAATGAAAATCTACAACAGAGGCAACTACTTCTATACACAACCTAAAATAAATCTATGATACAATTACAATGCCTACTACATTTTTGTCTAATTAGTATTAAAAAGATACCATTGTGCAGAACTAATACTGAATTACATAAAAGTGAACCTTTCAGAAGAAAATGTGTGAATTACAATAAAATTACTATATTCCTCCAAAATTTCTGAGTAACTTCATTGTACATTAAATATATATATATATATATATATATATATATATATATATATACACACACACACACACATATATATGTATGTATATAAAATCTGACTATAATATTTATATTAGCTTTTTCTTTTTATTATATATATATTAGCTTTTTCACTTTTGTGACTAAAGGACCCGACCAACACAATTATAGAGGAGAAAAGGTTTATTTGAGAGCTCACAGTTTCAGAGGTCTTAGTACATAGAAGACTGGCTTCATTCCTCAGGGTTCAAGGTGAGGCTGAACATCATGGTAGGAGACAGTGGCAGAGGGAAGCAGCTCACATCACAGTGATCAGGAAACAGAGAGACTCCACTCTCCAAATCCAAAATATATACCCCATCACCATGTCCCAATTAACCACTTCCTCCAGCCACACCCCACTTGCCATACATATATATTTCAAAACATAAGCCAAAACACCACTATAGTTAATCCTTACTAGTTGTCATGAATACAAAACTCATATTTAGAATATCAGTATTTTGTTTTATATCCCAGTGCATGCATGTCCAAATGACTAATGTCCCATGATATTTTTTTCTTGATTTTCTTCCCATTTACTATCAAAAAGCATCCAGCACATCACCTGCAGAAAGAAAGTAGACTTGATGCAGTATCTAGGAGCTCATTTAGCAGGAAAGTACACAGTAACAACAGTGTCTTCTCTTTACTGGTGGCTGTTTAATTAGTTGTGGTTTATTTAGGTGAACCTCTCACATGCTGTCATGTTGTCATCTCCCTCAGCTCACACCCAGAGCCTTCACTTTTAAGTGGAGGGGCAGGACATGAGGACTGATGCAGGCATTTAGTTTTGGTTGGATACTAATGTTGAAATCTGATCCTCTTTGCCTTATGATAGAGTTACATCTTGATAAACTCAAAATATGTTGGAAATATCCTAGGTCAAAAGTGCATTTAGCTGGGTGTGGTGGCACCTGTAATTTCAGTGGCTCAGGAGGCTAAGACCTGAGGATCAAAAATTTAAGACCAGCCTCAGCAACTCAAAAAGGGTCTAAGCAATTTAGTGAGGCCCTGTGTCAATGCAAAAATCAACAAGCGCTGGGAATACAGCTCTGTGTTAAAGAACCCCTGGGTTAAACCTTCAGTATGAACCTACTGAATATCACAACTTAGCAACACAACATACTGACAAGTATGAATGGACTTGAGAGCTATGGTTCTCTATCACTCTCCAGCATCATGAAAGAGTATCAAAATGCATGCCACTAGCTGGGGAAAAGGTCAAAATTCAAAATCCAAAGTACAGTTACTCCAGAATGCTTATCAACTTTGCCCTATCATAATGTTGAAAAATGTTCAGAGCTGTATTCTGCTACCACACCCTTCTGCCAGAAAGTCCTGCTTCACCTCAAGCCCCAAGGAATGGAGTCGCCCAGCTATGGACTCAGACCTCTGAATCCATGAGGCCCCAAATCAACTTTTCCTCTTTTAATTGTCCTTGTCTTATTTTCTTTGATCATGTAGCGGGAAAGCTGACTCAAACAATGCTTTTATGGATGTTCCTTCTCTTTCAAAACCTGTAATGATGCAATGAGCTTTCAAGCTTTTTCACATAATATTTATTTTTGACTTAAATGTGTTTATTGCTCCGTTCATCAAGATTGAAGATACCTAGAGTTTGTTTTATTTTTGCTCCAAACTGATGATCTTGATTTTCATTCAGTACTGGACTAAAAGAAATAATTATTTTCACTTGGAAAACCAGTTGCTGTTTTGAAGGAAGCCATTCTCTGGCTTCACTTAACCAGTTATTAAGTTATTTAAAAGTTTCACCACAGGGGCTGGGGATGTGGCTCAAGCGGTAGCGCGCTCGCCTCGCGTGCGTGCGGCCCGGGTTCGATCCTCAGCACCACATACCAACAAAGATGTTGTGTCCGCCGAGAACTAAAAATAAATATTAAAAATTCTCTCTCTCTCTCTCTCTCTCTCTCTCTCTCTCTCTCTCTCTCTCTCTCTCTCCCCCCTCTCTCACTCTCTCTTAAAAAAAAAAAAAAAAACTAAAAGTTTCATCGCAGTAGAGCTCAGTGTCTTTACAAGTGAGTGGCAGTATCTTTAAAATTAATTAACATGTTATAAAAGGTTGCTGATTATTTTTGAAAAAATAGAGTGAAAGCAGAAATTAACAACAGAATACCTAGAACTTTCTTAAATTAGTCCTAGGGAAAGAAAGGAAAATTGATGCATATTAATTTCCTTTCCTTAAGACATCTTATGAGAAATATTACAAAGAAGTTTGCTTTTTGTTCTTGTCAAATGAAATAGTGGCCTTAGGTAAGCAGTTGAAAGGCTTAAGAAAAGAACTGAGGGAATTTCCAGAAGCTTTAGCTACTTTTTCTCTCAATTAAGGTTTGGGTCTCTCTCTAAAAACCTGTCCAAAACATCAAGCTTCCAAATGCTATTAACTTCTGAACACAGCACTGAAAATCTTATGAACTTAGAGTAGATATCAGGGTACGGAAATTAATTCGGACACACACACACACATTTGGTTGAGAGAATTATAGATGCACCAATTGCTTACACAATTGTAATTTTTAACTTGTGCTGCATTACTTTTCCTGTACTTTTTTTTTTTACTGCTGACTTTAATCAATATTTATGTTGAATATTTTACTTAGGAGGTTTCTGTTTAAAGAAAAGCACACTTGATTATGAAAATATTGATTTTTATTCTCATTTCTCAGTCTATGATTAGGCAGATGAATTATTACATTTAACTCACTATCCTAAATGATGACAACAACTTGAATTTCAGGCAGCTTTCTAAGGGGTCATAGCTTATTTGAAAGATGTAACACGTCCTTATAAGACAAAGCACAGAAATCACCCGTAAATCATAGACTAACAAAATGCATGTTGGAATAGCTCATCATGAGGATGGGGTAAAGTAAATAGAGCCCTGGTAAGCACATTAATGGGATAGCCAATGCCAATTCCAGGAGAAATTTTATACAAGAAGAGGTTCTAAAGAAAACTCAAGAATGAATAAGTGGTCAGAATTCCAGAAGAACAGCAAAATGAGGCACCGTCTTGGGTCAAGGTCAAACTAAATTTCTCATATTTGAAGGCAAGTATATGAAGTACTTGTACAAAGGTAAGATGTGCTGAGGTTTTACAGGAAGTTTTGTGATGTTTTGGCAACAACAGGTATGTTTCTGTCCTGTTGCAATTAATATGGAGCACTGACAAAGTCTGCACCACTGCGAGTTTTGTTATATGCTGATGCAGATGCTGCAGTCCCTGGAAATGTCACCTGGGGTTATGAAGACATACAAGTACAACTCTTGGGTTCTTGTTCTTTCTGAGGAAGCCCACTACATATTTTGAGAGAGCATTCATTGGTACGGAGAGATCCAGAGTTCTACAGCACGAAATATCTCAGAGACTGGCCCTGGATGAATTATGTCTCTACCCATCATGTTCTTGCATAGGATTCCTTTCAAAAGCAATACCCAGTTGCCTCAAATCTGACTCATCTCGAATTAAAGAGAGGTATAGGTGTCAGTCTTGAATTCTGCTTCCAATATGCTCTCTCTTCCTATCAATTGGCTCCTCAATGCTATAATATGCAGCCATTGTATTTCAGCAGACATGAAACAGCAGTGATGTAGGTTCTCTCTGAGCAGAAAACCAATTGGACGCTGTTTCTCATAAGCACACCAGCTTTTGAAATGGGAACAAAATATCAGCTATGAAAAATGTATCCCCACCAGTCCTGAGGAAACCATAACCTTCCTTTAAGTTTTCCCGAATGGTTTTGAGAATTCCATCCAGTTTACTCTTACTGTAAGAATAAACTTATCGCAGTGAGTTGAAACTGCTCCCTTTCTGTGATGCCTTGTGTTATCTTGTGAGCTCTTTGACGGAGGGATGTCATACTTTCTGTCTGTCATTCAAACCATGCATTTAGCTTATGAGAAAATTCTTTCTTCACTAATTTTAAAATATGTCTGTGCTTCAATTCCTTAGCATCAATCCCACCACTATAACCCTACCCCAAAGACTCATCATCCTCTGTTGAGATTCATACAGTAGCCATCTAAGTGGTCTTGCTGATTTGTCCACAGATTGCCTTATAGATAGCAGCCAGAGGGTTATTTCTAAAACTTATATTCAAGTAATTTCCCTTAATAAATTTCTCAAGTAGCTTAATGATAAAAGGTCAAACATTTTTATTTTCATTTCCCCTTAGTTTGTAAACTTTAGGAAAAAATGACTTTCATTTCCTTTTTGAAACAATCTAAAATTATTCCTCGTCAATGTTCTTGCCCTTGGCAGCCCTTCTCTGCTCACAGATCTTTGGATGACTGCCTCCTCTACTTGCTCAGCTCTTAATTCAAATCCACCTCCCAGAGGTGTCTTCTCTGAGTCCTCAAATAAATTTCCCAACCTGTTCCAGTCTCTCTTCCTCATATTTCCCTACTTTTATTTTTCTTAGCACATTTTGGTGGTAGGAATGTTCATATTTGCTAATGTATTTTTTATCTACCTCATCTCACTTAAGCATTAACACCTTAAGAAGAGAAAGTTTATATTATTCATTGCTGTGCTCTCAGCTCTTGTTCTTATGCCTAACAAACAATAGGTGCTTAATAAATATCTGTCACTGTCTTAGTGATTGGCAGAGAGTCTGCCTGGTTACCTACTCTACCACCAGTGGGTCGCACAAAACTAGACACACTGTAGGAACTTAAGAAATAGTCATTGATTAAATTCATGTTCTCGCCAATTGTTGTAAGCCACCCAATCTGGGATATTTTGTTTTTAGCCAGTCTGAGCAAACAAATACATCTGGCAAAGATAAAAAGAAAATGTTAAGAAGATGTTATGGTTTGGATATAATGTATTCCCCCTAAAATCCTGTTAAACAGAAATATTCAGAGGTAAAATGATTAGACTATGAGAGCTGTAACCTAATCAGTCCATCCTAGTTTGAATGACGAGGTGGTAAGTGCAGGCAGGTGGGACATGGTTGGAGGAGGTGGCTCACTGTGGGTGTGCCCTGAATGGGTGCATCTTCCCTGAAGCCACTACCATCCTTTCTCTCTTTCTTTGCTTCCTGACCCCTCCATAAGCTGAGCAGCTGGCCTCTGCTGTGCCCTTTCTCCATGATGTGCTGCCTCACTTTGGACCCAAAGCAATGAAGTTTACCATCTATTGACTGAGACCTCTGAAACCACAAACCCCAAATAAAATTTCTCTCCTCTAAGTAGTTCTAATCATGTATTTTGCTCACATTGATAAGAAAGTTGACTAAAGAAATGAATAAATATTAAAGCATGGATGCCAATTTCTCTATGATTCCCACTAAAAGATTTAAGAGCATTATCTAGTTTTTACTATTATCTAGTTATATGACTGTAGTATGTGTTTTAACTTCTCTAAGCCTTTACTCCTTCATAAAACAAGAGTTTATAATGCCCATTCTATAGGATTATTGTGATATCAAAAGAGTGTTTCATATGTTGTGAATATTCCATAATTATTAGTTATTATTTTTACCCATAGCTCAAGTAACTGTGAATATAGACTAATAAAGTGGCCATTAGCTATATAAACCCTGCATTTTATATGACTGTTTATTCTTTCATGGAGCTTTGCAAGTCCTGTGTATTAAACTTTTTTCCAGGTGCCAGGTTGAGCTTGTTAGCAGAGTTTAATTAGAATCTTCTCTATTCAAGGATCAATGAACTTGAGTTCAGATTTTTAACCTAATATGAACCTCAATGTAATATTATGCAAGTTATTTCTGTCTAGACATGGGCAGAGGTACTCATGAGATAATGACTAAACTAAATTTGTGTGGCCATTTGTCATCATGTAGATAAGATTTAAAAATGGATCTAGAAAAATATGTCCATCTGTAGTGGATGCTGTCATTGCTTCCCAGGGTCCTTTTAAGAACTAATGGACATAATTTCCCAGCTGCTAACACTGCTTCTGACTGTCAGTCTATTTGTGGCAGTCCACACCAAGACTGGTTGATTTAGAGTTGCAAAAACCCAGTCCTTCTCTTTCACTTCAAGACAGCTCTGAGTTCCACTTTAGAATTCCCCATGGCATCTGCTAAGATTCTTCCTGAGTCTGACCGAGGCTACTTTTCTCTTCTGCCCAATACATCCTTATCTCCCACCACAGGTGTTGAAGCTGAGAACACTTCAGGGTGCACTTCTTACCTTCAAATTCCTGCCTGAGCCTTCCTCTGAGGGATCTCAATTTAGACAACATCTAAAACCAACCAACCAGGGCTGGATAGGTAACTCAGTGAGAGGGAGTGTGAGTAGGATGCTTGGTCCCTGGGTTTGATCCCAAGCACAACAAAAATCAAATAATGCAACAAAATCAACCAACCTACCTCCATAAACATTAATTATACAAGTTAATTATCTCATGGGAACTTTTAGAAACTAAATACTTGCCTGAAAACTATTTGAAATTTTGGTCTAAATATGAATGAGACCATTCATCTCAGGAAAAAAGAAACTATGAAGGAAAAACAGTGGTCTCTAAATTATTCACCAATACACACACACACACACACACACACACAACATATTCTATATTTATTGTATCTAAACATTAAAATTTACAAATCAAAAATTACTGAACTTTATGTGGATAGACACATAAAAAAGATAAATAATAGCAGGGATGTCATAACTCTTGCTAATACCAACTTCACACTTTTGTGGCACAATGGTGTTTATAAAGCCTTTCAGATTATTCTTTCATTTAAATTTTATTCTAGTGCTGATAAGAGTGAAGAAAAGTTATTATCATTCCCTTTTTAGAAATAAAAAGACTGAACTTCTGAGGTTTTGTCCTGAAGGTCCACTGGAAGAACTAAGAAGCCAGGTTGGCCTTCTAACCAAGAACCTGTTATTCCTTGACTCTCCTATGCTGCCTAATGCAATCGAAACTATGGAGACAACATATTCATTCAAGAGCTAATTAGGGAACAATTAAACGGTTTCGATTACATGGATAGATACCTGTTAGATGCTACCGATTCATTAGCACTGAAGGAAGATGAGGGATTTTTGAGAGAGGATTAATGAAAAGGTTACCTAAGAACTCTTTATTGTTAGTGCTGCTATATCCAAATAGTAAAGCTAGCATCCATATTCAAGTTCCTGTGTTATATGTTTTATAAGCTTGATATAAATTTATCCGAGGAACAATATTATGACGTAGGTGCTAATTATAAACTGGCAGTCAGTCCTATAATTAAGGTCAAGTACTATAGTGAGTTTTCTTTCAAATCCTGCTTCTGAGTTTTGTGTGATCTTGGGCAATAGTTGCCATCTCTAAATATCAGTTATGTCCTCTACAAAGGAAAGAATGGGTGTATAATTATGCATACTTCCTAAGTTGTGAAGATTAAGAAAAATAAATCATGAAAAAGGGCATATCACATAATTCAACTTCAATAAACACTAGCTGTATTGGTTCTACAGATGAAGAAATGTGACCACAGAAAGACTGACAGCTTTTCTCGGACTAAGCAGCTTATAGTGATAGTGGATTTCCCAGATCATCACAGCCCCTTAGCCTGATATCTCTTTTGTGGGCAGAATTTATCATCAAGTTATTTTCCCTGCATCTTTAAGTGACACATTTGAGACATACAGGAGGTAGCTCTAGTGGTCAAATTATAAATGGAACTCAACTCAATAGGAAGTGGGTATAAATGCTTGTGCCATGAATTTCCTCTCCAATTTAGTAAAGAGCCTGTTTTCACTGGGGGGTCTCTCCATAATGGTGTTCCAGAATTCTGGTTGGGATCCCTATTTTAAGCTGTTGACATTCAGGTGTGTGAAGAGGTAAAGGAAGGCTGGGAGAGGAAATCCAGTTTGTGAAGGTTGATATTCATAGATGTTTCATGACCAACATATTCCTCTTCCACTCATCCTAGTTTTCAGAATGGAAATGTGCTACTTGAATTAAACATTCTCTTAGTCTTCTAAAAACACCACTATTAAACTGATCTTAATTAACACATTTCCTGTTAAGTAGAATTATCTGAAATTTCAAATCCATCATGCAAGACACAAAAAGAATTGGATTGCACACTAAAATGTGCATATATCAATGATGTACATTTGCCTAGATCACCTTTAAAACAATGAAATGGTGAGCATGTGACTAAATCACCACACCATGTTCCCTGTTTAATTTCAAGGTTGAAGTACCTTCCCAGCACAAAAGTGGGTAAAACCCTAGAATGTTCAAGGATAGAATGGAAATTAATGGCTCTTTCTGTTGTTTTGATTTCCACAAATTTGATGGCTTTATGTAATTTGAATAATTGTAAGCTTCCAGCATGCTGATAAGGTTCACCCACATCATTCATTTGCATGAAGTGCAGATCAATTAAAGCTTCTCTCTTAACAACAACAACAAAAAAATTCATCATCAAGTATTCATGTTCTGTCTCATCCTGCATCAGCAAAGTATAGGTTGCTAATAGTTGTCTCTGTTCTCTATTACTAGTGAATCTTATCAGTATATTTCTATCACTCTTTTTTTCTGTTCTTTTTAGCCTGATCTACTTCATGCTCTTACCCTCGGTCTGTTCTTCTCACCTAACTTTTTTCTCTGATTGCTATGTCTTTAGGATTTATTTCAGGAGTATGTTTTATGAACATGACCAATGTTGGGAGGAAGTTGTGGATCTCATGTTTACTGACTTACTGGAAGCATCAAAAACTACATCTATCCAAATCCACCTATCATTGTATGTAGAAAACATTTCACTTAAAAATGAAAAAATTGGTTTTCTTCCTTGTTCTTGTCCTGTAAAAAAGATATGATGGTTAATTTTATGCATCATTCTGACTGAGAAAAGATGCCCAGATATATGACTAAACGTTACTCTAGAAGCTTCTGTTAATCTTTGGATGAGATTGACATTTAAATTGGTGGGCCTTGAGTAAAGCAAAGGGCACTCCATGATGTGGCTAGGCATCATCCTATCAGCTGAGGAATAAATAGAGCAAAAGGCTGAATTTCCCTGAGTAAGAGGTAATTTTGCAGCAGACAGCCTTGAAGCACTAACTACATCATGAGCTTTTTACAAGATTCTCCATGTCTGATGGCCTTAGACTTGAACTGCAATATTGGCTTTGCCTAGTCCAAAATAAGAGCCCATCTTTCAGATTTTGGACTTGCAAGCTTCCATAATTTTCCACTCCCATCCCCCACCTTACCCTGTATGTGCAAAGGGAGTTATGTATGTATGTGTATACATACCCATACACACACACACACACACACACACACACACACACACACACTAGTTTATATGTGTTGTATAAGGTTTGAGTGTGCTCCAAAAGCTTTATGTGGCTGGCAGTTTCATCTCTAGTGTGGTGATATTAATATGCTGGATTTTTTTTTTTTTTTTGCAGGGGAGAGTATCTATTTATTTGTTTCTTTGTTTTCTGTACTTGGGTTGGTGGCAGTGTCTCATTGGGGGTTCTTCTTCCTGCCCAGGAGGGTGTAAGCCATCCTAAAACTTAAAATCTCAAATATAGTAAATAACAAAACACAAATATTCAGAAATATATTTATAAAGGGTGAAGCCTGATAGATCTAGTCCACAGGGTTCTGGAACTAGACAAAGAAAAGATGGCTCTGGTGGTTCATTTAAGGGGGTACATCAAAGGCAGGGATAAGGTTTCAAAGATGGAGTCTTGCTTCATGATGTCTTTCAGTCAGCAGGATGATTGACATCTTGGCAGGTCACACCCATCAGATGCTGTGTGGGCCACAGCAGAGCAGGATAGAGATTCACATTGTTCCTGGGCAATTGACCAGAGGAAGTGTCCACTGGTCATTCCCAGACACAAGATGTCTCTGTCCACTAGGTTTCCATGTGTGGTGACCCACATGCAACCCAACGATGGCTCCTGACACTTGGGGTTGAACCTAGAAGCACTGTACCCCCTGAGCTACATCCCTGGCCCTTTTCATTTTTTTTCCTACTTTGCCAAAACTGGCTTCAGGCTTCCAATCCTCCTGCCTTGACCTCCCAAGTAGCTGGGATTACAGGTGTGTACCACCGAGCCCAGCCACAACATGGTGCTAATGCTAATTTATGGTCCTTCTTCAAATGAGTCATTCTCTCTGACCAGGTCCTGCCTGGACTGTCTTTTCACCATCCTAGATGCAGATTGAACCTCTTCAGGACTGTCAGCTCCTTGGCTTCTACAGCAGTATGCTGGAACTTTTAAGAGGTAAGACCTAACATAAGACATTTGGGTCATGAAAGCATTACCATTAGAAAGGATTAAAGTATATCATGGAGTCCATTATTTCTTGTGAGAGCAGTTGTTATACTTAACTGTTTATATACTTAACTGCTTTGGCATGTGACTATTTTTTTATCTGTTACTTCGCCATGTTGTGACTCAGTAGGGGACCCTTAACCAGAGAACAAACAAACCCTGGACTTTCAGCTTCCAAAACATGAGCTAAATAAAACTTTTTTAAAAAAATAACGTATCCAGACTCATTTATTTTGATATAACCACAGAAAAAAGGCTAGTGCTTTTGTTCTGTTTCTTTTCTGAGAATACTAATATCAAAGGTAATCAGCAAAGAATGACTATACCATGCTCTTTGCTTCCTGGCTGCCTTAAGGTGAGCAGCCTCCTTTACCATGTGTTCTCACCCTGATGTACAGTGCACCACAGACCCAAAGCAAGGATGTAGCCAGCTCTAGCACAAGGTGAACCCATGCAGCACCAGCCTCCATTTCCCTGAGGAGCTTTGCATAGAATCTGGTCACCAAGAGGGACCATGGTGCATGTGTCCCAAATCATTTCTGCTCGAGGAAGCATTTCCACCCTCTGGGCCCCAGCAGTCCTGAGATATATTTCCAGTTGTCTGAACTGTGTGCTTGCCCTGGATAGAAGAGTGCTGAGGAGTCCGCAGTAGTGCCATGGCCAAGTTATTCCTCAGATCACAGCAGTGAAACCTAAAGACAGAGGGGACATCAGCTATGAGCGTTTCAAAACTCAAAATGGAGATGTTCATGAGTGCCACACTCCTCCAGTTCTGCAAGGGAAATGCAATGGTGTTGTGCACAGACACGGCAGCAGAGCAGAGGGTTGGATAACCCTGAAGTCAACTGGATCATTCAGCAGGACCTTCCCCATGACTCTAAGGAATATGTTCGTCATGCAGATTAAATGACCAGGGGCCATCAAGGGCAAGAGCATGCCCTGCTCATTTCTGGCACCCATATTTGAGTTTACCTCATTACTTGATGCGATCCAAGGTTCCGTTGAGTGAATTTGACTTTTCTTGGCCTAAAATTTTTAATACTCAGCCTCCACTTGAATAATGGATAGAAAAGAACAGCATTCTTCACAAGTCCACCCAGGAAGCCTGTAAGTCATCCACATGAGCATATGCTACCTGTTTTCTGCAATAAATCTTTGATGTTAGGAAAGGAATTTGCCTAAAGTGGCAATATTGCTTGCTTTTAAGGTGTGCCCTTCTGTTGATATAAATGTGAACAGCATTGAAAGCAAATCTAGAAAGTGGTGGTGGATTCGGCTACTAGAAAACCAAGAATGTCAAGAAGTGCAAAATCTTCAAGAACATTTTCAGAAATAATCAAGAAATCAACTGACAACAATCAATTCTCTCACTGACTAGAGTTTTTTTTCCTAACAAAGGCATTTTATACCTTTTAGAATATTTTAATTTTAAGTATCCCTGAAAATATGTATGCAGTTCTTTTTATACTTTTTCTTTCTGGCATGTGAATTTTTTTGTGGCATGGATTGCTTTACTAACTCGCTATAAAAATTGACTTAATGTTCTGGACAGGTGTTGCTAATGCAGGAAATAGTCACAGTTTGGGGTTTTAGCTGTTTCTTGGATCATATTGGTAGCTTGGATCCCCTCCTGAACATGCTGCAGTGTCAGAAGGCAAAGAGATTAGAAAATACCCAAGAGGCATCTGAAAGTAAAAGGCACCTCAATTAGATAGTCTAATTTAAAAACTAAGAGTTTTTCCTCCATTTTTGTTTTTATTTGTTTGTTTGATTTGTTTAGTTTTTTAAGAACAAGAAGTAACACTTCTAGGTCATTGCTATTTGAATGCATGGTCCCTAGCACTCTTATTACATTGAGAAAGGCAGGACTGAGACCACTGCAACTCAGAGCAATATTCTGCTCCTTTCCATTTGGTAATTTCATGAAAAGCAAAGTTAAAAATGTAAAGAGTGATACTCCTCATGTAGATTTATAAGCCCCTCTCTCTACAGAGTGCTTAGAAGACAAGGCCAACCATCGAAAGACAAAGGGGAGTCGACTCGTGAGACAGTACGCAATATACATCAGTGTAAGATTCTTAGGAAAAGTTACCTTTTCTAGATCCATGAAACAAAAACTATACTGGCAGTGATACACTGACCATGAACAGAGAGATAGAAACAAACAAACAAAATTAGCCATCAGTGAGTTAGTCAGAGGAGATTTTTTTTTTGTTATAGGAGCAATTGATTTCTAGATATTTTATGTAAAAATTGTGTGGTCAAATGAGCTTAAGAGATGAGGAATGATACCTGCACTTTGGATAATAATTATTATCACATTCCACCATCATTAATAACCCCATTCCCCCTCCCTTCCCCTCCTACCCCTCTGCCCTATCTAGAGTTCATCTATTCCTCCCATGCTCCCCTTCCCAACCCCACTATGAATCAGCCTCCTTATATCAAAGAAAACATTTGGCATTTTTTTGGGGGGATTGGCTAACTTCATTTAGCATTATCTCCTCTAACTCCATCCATTTGCCTGCAAATGCCATGATTTTATTCTCTTTTATTGCTGAGTAATATTCCATTGTGCATAAATGTGACTTTTTTTATCCATTCATCTATTGAAGGGCATGTAGGTTGGTTCCACAGTTTAGCTATTGTGAATTGTGCTGCTATAAACATTGATGTGGCTGTGTCCCTGTAGTGTGCTGTTTTTAAGTCCTTTGAGTATAGACGAGGAGAGGGATAGCTGGGTCAAATGGTGGTTCCATTCCCAATTTTCCAAGAAATCTCCACACTGCTTTCCATATTGGGTACACCAATTTGCAGTTCTACCAGCAATGTATGAGTGTGCCTTTTCCCCCACATCCTCGACAACACTTATTGTTGTTTGTATTCTTGATGGCTGCCATTCTGACTGGAGTGAGATGAAATCTTAGAGTAGTTTTGATTAGCATTTTTCTAATTGCTAGTGACAATGAACATTTTTTCATATATTTGTTGATTGATTGTACATCATCTTTTGAGAAGTGTCTCTTCAGGACCTTGGCCCATTTATTGATTGGGTTATTTAGTTTTTTTGGTGCTTAGGTTTTTGAGTTCTTTATATACCTTAGAGATCAGTGCTGTATTTGATGTGTGAGGGGTAAAGATTTGTTCCCAAGATGTAGGCTCTCTATTCACCTTACAGATGGTTTCTTTTGCTGAGAAGAAACTTTTTAGTTTGAGTCCATCCCATTTATTGATTCTTGATTTCAATTCTTGCTCCACTGAAGTCTTAATAAGGAATTTGGGGCCTAATCCCCCATGATGGAGATTAGGGTATGAAGACACGAATTGGTGTGAATATACTTTGTATACAACCAGAGATATGAAAATTTTGCTCTATATGTATAATAAGAATTGTAATGCATTCCACTGTTATATATAAATTAAAAAAAGAAAGAAATGTGGAATGAAACAAAGTTAATCATGTTTTCTTTACAGAGGAATCTAGAATCAAAAGGAAACAAGATGAAATAAATTAAAAGCAAACCAACAAAAAACTGGTTGGGTTAGGGAGAGGAATCTTCCAGGCATAATATCATACTCAAAGGCAAATGAGAGCAGAGTAAGTAAGGGAAGCTGCAGCTAGTTGAGACTCTCCAGAATGTTCCCTTGAAGATTAGGTCATGTTCCTCCTTCCAGAATCCCCTCCCATGGCTTCCATTGCTCTTAGAGTACATCGTGGGCTCTAAGAGCCAACAGGCTCTTTTACTTGCCAACTTCTCTTCCTGCTTGTTTTCTTTGTCTTTGTCTTGATTTTGTCCTTCTTCCTTCCAGGGCCTTCAGGTCCATCCCCATTTACTGGTCCCTACACATCTCTGCCTTTCCATTGCCTCCTTCTCATCATTCCTACCTTCCCAAATCAAGAGGCTCTTCCCTGTCCATCCTACCTACAGACTAATCCTTGTCTTGTGTCTGTCTTTAGTACTATCGGTATGTTCATGTTTATTTGTTCATTTTTACACTTTTTCACTTGAACACTTCAAAGACATTTCTCATCAACGAAATAGGGAGAAGGATAGGTAAAGTTTCCAAAAAGGGAGAGAGTGATCTAAGATACACCATGAGGAAATCACTGCTAAGCAGACCAATCACATAAGCATGAAGTTTTAGATAAGATAGACAGGTCCTAGACAGTGGGAAGAAGGAGGTGGTAGAAAGAGGCATGAATTTGAATCAGAAGATCAGAATCAATCGGTATCAATTATTTTAAAATGTTGTGGGTTAAGTACAAACTAAATTTAAAAAAATATCAACTTAACAACAAAAGAGTATATTACAGATAATATACAATAATGTATAAGAAAAAAGGAAACATAAGGAGAAGGAAGCAGAGAAGAAAATGAGATGAGTTTAGAATATAGGATTAAAAATATGAAAAACATTTTGTCTTTCACCATTTTTCTGAAAGATGTCCCTATCTTGGCAAATAATCAATTCAAAACCTGGATCCCAAATCATGGCCCCTTCCTCAGGGAATCGGCCACCCAAATCCTAGCACTTTCCTATTCCTATCAATTTAAACTTGGTCAAAGGAGAGAACTTCGGCCTTAGAAATTCTATGTGCAAATCATGGCTCTGGCACTTAGATATGCAGCTTAGAGGAAGTTACTAACTCCTCTGACTCAGAGCCCCCTCATTGTATAGGTGGAACACACATGTGCTCATTGAACCTGAATTCCATTCATTTACTCCTAGCCACATATCTGGCTCCCATTCCTTCTATTCTTCACTACCTCTGCCCTAGTCTTTCTTAAACTCCCATGTCTGCCAAGTTCACATGAGGTCTTTGAAAAATTTCCTACACTCAGAAGTTTTGATTCTCATCAGTCAGCAGGGAGGTCATTGCATTCCCCCAAGCTCCCTTATGTTTTTGAAGTAGATATCCCATATTAGGAGATACACCTGAGCTGGTAGTTCAAGCCTAAGGGCTATACAAAGGTTTATAGGTGCCCACATGTCCCTGTTGTTATAGAGGCATCTCTGAATCAGTGGCCCCGCCCTTCCTGTCCAGCTCTTAGGCTCTCAACCTGCTGTTCAAACCTGTTTCGTCTCGCATGTTCTTTCCCTTTGCATGGTGGTTTAGTCCAGCCACATGTCTTGGCCTCTCCAGTTCAGCTGTCACACCCTCAATCCTTTGGCTCCCTTTGCCATTCCGTCTAATTCAATAGATTTAGCAGAGAAAGAAAGGTCATTACTACTAAAAAAGACACACAATAGACTACACAGTCCACGCTGACATGGATAGAGCAGTAACAGACACCCCTGAACCCAGGAGCTCCAGTCTAAGGACTTTGATCACAGGGTCTGGATGAAACCCAGCTAACCCCAGATAATTGTTCAGCTGCCCCTTGCAGCTGCTCTCGAGGCTTGTGTGCCAAAAATCAGCAGTACCCAGCTCCAAAAGCTAATAAGGTTAATATCTGCTTTTGAGGGGGGAATGAACATAAGGAGAGGGAAGCAGAGAAGAAGAGCCATAATTAAAGGATTGGTAGAGTTTCTCTTTTGTTTCCCCATGACATAATCTAAAACTGATTAGGGAATCCTTGACAAGAGCAATCTGAGCTGCTGGGTTTTAAACAGTTGTTTTAACACAGCCCTGAAGAGGGGCAGAGATAGCCTCTCTTCTATCACCCCTTTGTTGAAGTATGTTCTCCTCCCCCAAGTCCTCCCAGAAGATCTGAGCACAAGCTCTTTATATGCACACATATCATGCCGAGGGCTTCAGAGTCACAAAACAGCCCAGGAAAACAACACCCAGCACACAATATGCTCATTGTTTTGATTGAGACATTGCTATTTGAAATGCATTTATTTCTGCCTCTCGTAAATACTCCCCCACAGTAGAAAAAAATAATAATAACAAATGCATTGTAAATAGAGGCCCAGACATCTTACACTTAAATTACAGTCACGTCATCCCAGTCCTATCCCATCTTTCAATTATAGTCATTAATTGAGGATGTAACCCAGAAACAATTACATCCATGAAATTCTAATGAGTCTCCTGTAGTTAATATAAAAAGAAAACAATGGGAAATGCATGCTGAGGCTGGAGTCTAATCCAATTCTGTCGATTAAAATAAAGAACAGCATTTTTGTAACATGTAAATCTGACTCTTTTCCTCTACCCAGTTTTCATTTCTCGGGGAGTGACAGACTCTCTGCATAGATTTGCTTATCTAACAAGCTTATGGAGCTTCCCTTTCTCAATTATGTCCAAAGCACATCTTGAAAACTCACCAGTGGGGAATATATTCTGCTTGGGGATCTGTCTTTTAGAGAGTCTTGTATTTCCATATGAAAAGTCCATTCTTTGTTTACCTGACTGAAGTGGGAATACGCTTCACATGTCACTAGAACAAAAATAATTATATTAATTATGATGCTGGCACACAGTGTCAGTTTGATTCTGAATCTTTCTACTTATCTTGGAATGAGCAGTAAGATAACAAGAAGGAAAAGAACAAAAAAAATATCCTAAACTCCATCTTCACTTAAAATAGAAGATGAAAAAAATAATCTACAAACTTTAAATTGTGTGTAGATGCAGTCAAGAACATGAACCCGGCAGAACCAGCAGGAAGTCTCCAGAGCGGCCATGATTCAGTGGTAGGAAAGACCAGGGGGCACTGACACTGCAGAGGACAGTCCTGGAAACCAACAGCAAAATGGCTGTCCAAACAGGCCAGGGTCCCCCAAAGAGGACAAAATGTTGCAAACAGTGTCCGGGCAATTAATGATCACTGGGGCCAGAAGGAAGACAAGAATGCCACAGATAAGCTCAAAGGAGCTGATATTTTTCAAGTGTGCCTAGAAACTCCACTTTCTAAAAGTAAATGAAAACTCAGGGGTGTGGTGGCACATGCCTCTCATCCCGGTAGTTTGGGAGGATGAGACAGGAGGATGGAGCGTTCAAAGCCAGCCTCAGAAATTTAGCAAGGCCTTAAGCAACTTAGTGAGACCCTGTCTCTAAATGAAACATAAAAAGGGGTGAGGATGTGGCTCCATAGTTAAGCACCCCTGGGTTCAAGTCTTTGTACCAAAATAAGTTAATAATTAATTAAAGTAAATGGATCACACTAGAAAATAAGACCTATGTCCTTTGGTAGCAGCAGCCACCCATGAGAGCAGGGGACACAGCGATGGAGAAGGAAGCCCTCCAGAGCTAGGTTAGATTCTGAAAAGCAAGAAGACCTTGCCAACATAGAAATTCTGCAATTGTAAGAAAATGATTTTAAACACAGGGTTAACATTCATCAAAACTTCACGTCTGTGTACTTTTATTTGCTCTCTTAAATCTACTAAATGGCTGAGAAGCCTGTTTTAAATTGAATGGTTCCCATACCATTCTAGCTCAAGCCATGAGTTAGGAGGCTCTTCTTGATCACCCTACTCTACTTCACATTCACTATTTTGTCTTCACTTAAATATGAGTACTAAAAAGACTAAAAGGTAAAAACAAAAATGTACAGAAATAGTATAAGGAAAATATTATAGAGATGTTAGATGTTCCTACAAGAGATGTTGCTACACAGCAGATAAAATTATAATCCTAGATTTCAAGAAGAGTTTTTAAAATAGCAGTGAATTGTTTTCAGTGATGAAGGAACAGCACAAAGCAGAAATGCAAGAGTTGAGATGACATAGTCACACACCAAGAAGTGGCGGCCAAAAAAACCAGAAAAGCTAAAATGGAAATGGCAGAACCACTAAAGAAACACAAAATTATGTCAACAATGAAGAATAATTGTCAAGGCCCTCAAGCAGGAGGGTAAGTGATGGCACTGAGACCAGAGGAAATCACTTAATGAAACAAGACGAAAAAATAGGAGAAAGATACAAATACAAATAAAAAAATTAGTGTGTGGGCAATGGAAGGGTCTGGGAAAGAAAAACAATGCGATAGACTAAAAGGTTTTGAGTATCATTTAAACGTCAGCTAAATGAAGAAGAGAATCTATATATTGACTGTCTACCAAGAAAAGTTGATATATATTGGGGTACCATTCAACACCAAGATGTAGCCTAATAGAATTAGTAGACAGTAAAGATAAAAATTCTTTCTTGAATATTTTTATCTGTTCTTTAAAATCAGTAATGTCTGGATGAGAATTTGACTTTAATTTTTTAAATTTTCAGAATAACCAATTATTAGACAAGAGCATCGATACTCTTATAATGGAAAAAAAAAACAGAGTTAGTATCAGATATTTTTTAGCCTTTAGTGCCCAAAACAGTGGAGAACAGCTAAAAGATGTTTAGGGAAAGAAAGTATGAACCAAAAGATGATCAGTTTTGATTATCTTCATATCAGAGCAGATAGAACTAAGACCGAAAAACATTTTAAAAATACAGACATTTTATAATGGTAAAAATTGCAATTTACAATGAAATATTATAATAATGATTTTTGTATCAAATACCACAGGACACCTTAAAAAGGGAGAGACTATGGAAAATGTCTTCTTTTTGGTTGCACCCTTTTAATTAGTGGAAAATCACAGACATTTCTGATGCCCTGAGAAAAATAGTGAGGTATCCATAGTCACTCTTCCATTTAACATTATATTGAGGCTCATTGCAACAAAATTATGTAAGAGGTTAGAGTGTCAAAAATTGGAATGGAAGAAGTAAATCTCTTTTTGATGATTATCTGATTATGTAACTGGTAACTCAAGAGAATCAAATGTAAAAATAGGATGTGGCAGAACTGAATAGTTGTAATGTACAGATATCAGAGTTATTACATGTAGAGATCAGAGGAAATTGGGTGAATAGAGACAGAGGTAAATGTGGTGTATCCTTTTTTAAATGTTATTTTAAATTTTACACCATAAAAATACATTACCAAGTCAAAAGTTGTATTTATTGTGTAACCACCATGCAGTAGCCAATATTAATTCAGTACTGTATTTTACTGACAAATTGACCAAAGGGATCAGAAGTTCAATAATACACTGTTGTAAAAAATAATTATGGCAATTTTGACAACCACAAATGAAGAGAGCATAGGACCATAAGAGCCCAATTTCAATTATCATCATTATTTGGCCAATCATTTTTAATCTAAGCAACACTTTTTGTTTGTTTTCTTGTTTTAGTTGGACTATTTTAATGTAAATACCCCAATTAAAGCTTTGCATCTATAAATATTTCAATATAAATATAAAGATACTTTTTTACATAATTGGTGCAATTTTCACACTAAAAATTTTTTAACAATTGTTTCTTAATGCCATTTTTTACCCAATCTACATTCAGATCTCCCTGATTGCATTCAAAGTGTTCTTTTCTGAAAATCGTAACACAATGATCTTTTAAAATGGATTTGGGTCAGGATGCACTTTATGACATCATACTACACTATATCTACTGTGCTCTTCAGCCTCCCTCTCTCACCCCCTTGCCATGAGCCCCCCTCCAACCATAACCACATGCCATTTATTCATTAAAGCTGGGTTATTGTCCTAGAGCAAATTCCACATTCAGGATTGGACTGATTCATATAAGATCTTAGTATTTATTCTTCATCTTCTCTGTATTGTAAATCTGATTTGACTCCTAATATTCTTGTAAGACTAAGATATGCTTAGTGTTATATAGTCACCATTTTATCTGTCACACGAGGAGATATATAGTGTCTGATTGTTATAATCTAACCAATGTTAAAATTGGCCATAACTTCCACTTTTGTCATCCCCATTTATCCCCAACTAATGATGTTTTCCATCACTAGGCTTTAGAAGCCATAGACCATCAACACCTAGGGTGGGATTCTCTCCCCTTCCCCAATACAAATGCCAACAAAGTTTCCTTCCCCTTCATTTTGTTGAGGCATGATTGATATCCAAAAAAACTTTATTTAGTTAGTTTATACAACTTGATGACTTTGGAGATAAGTATTTATCCATGAACCATCAGAATATTCTATGTCATAAACCCAAATATCAACTCCAAAAGTTTCCTCCCACCTTTTAACCTATGATGATGATGTGCTAGGATCATTTATCTAAAGATCTACCCTTTAAATTTTTTTAAGGATACAATATGATATCATTAACTATAGGTACTCTGCTGTTTAATAGATCTCTAGAAGTTATTCATCTTGCATACAGACATTTTGTTCCATTTGAATCCTGTTTCTTCCTTTACTATACTCAGAGCAATTACCTTGATAATTTCTGTTTTTGTTGATTTAACTGTTCAGATTCATCATATAAGTTGTATTATATACGATTTGTCTTGGATTACTGTGTCTGCATTATTTATGAAAGATGTATTTAAGTTTCCCCCATACTGTTGCAAATGTAAATATTTTCTTCCTTTTTTATTATTTTATTTTATTTATTTTTGGAATTTTTGCAATACTATGGATTGAAACCTGATGCAACCTACCTCTGGGCTAAATCCCCATGTAAATTGCTGAGGGTCTTTAAGTTGCCAAGGCTGTCCTCAAACTTGCAATGCTCCTGCCTCAGCTTCCAAGTCCCTGGTATTACAGGTACCACTTTATCTATTCATCCAGCAATAGACATTTATGTTGCTTCCATGCCTTGGCTCTTGTGAATAATGTTGCAGTTAGCATGGGATTAAATATATTTCTTTGAGAGCTTAATTTCATTTCCTTTAGCTATAGACCCAGAAGCAGGATTACATGGTGGTCTGTTTTTAATTTTTTGATGAGCTTTCATAGTATTTGATAAAGTAGCTCTACCAGTTTGTATTCTCACCAGAGACTGTAGAAGATTTCCATTTTCTCCACATCCTCACCATCATTTTTTAATTTTTTTATGGTAGCCATCATGATAAGCATGTAGTAATATCTCATTGTGGGTTTGTTTGTAGTTCCTTGATAAGCTATGTTCAGTACCTTTTCATATTCTTCTTAACCATTCATATGTCTTTTTTTGGAGAAACGACTATTAATTCCTTTGCCCATTTTGTAATTGGGTGTTTTTTGTTATTGAGTTGATTTCCTTGAGTATTTTGGTTATTAACACTTTATAAATATTTTGTCCCATTCTGTAAGCTGTCTTTTCACTTCATTGGTTGTTTTCTTTACTGTGATGAAGGTTTTTCATTTGATGTCACCCATTAGTCTACTCCTATAACCTGTACTTTTGGTGTGGTATCCAAGAAGTCATTGCCAAGACCAATCTCCGGACGTGTTTTTTTTTTTTCATGTTTTCTTCTAAGAGTTATATGATTTCAGATCTTTCATTCATATATTTAATCCATTTTGAGTTGATTTTTTGTGTGTATGGTACAAGATAAAGGTTAAATTTCTTCTCTTGTCTGTGGATATTCAGTTCTCTCTCCATTTATGGAAAAGACGGTCCTTTTCTCACTGTGTATTCTTGCTCCACTTACTGAGGATCAACTGACTATATATGCAAGTCTATTAAATTGGGTCAAATGTTTTAAAATAGATTGTGTCTTTAGGATATATGCTGCTAGATCTATACAGTAAAAATAGCATATTTTAAATCACATGAAGTAATCGTTTTTCTGTGTGGTTTTCTATGTAGATATATTTTTGTGTTTTTTTTCATATACATGGTTTCTGAGCTCTGTATTCTGATCCATGGAATATATGTCTGTTTTTCTTTTAGTACCATACTGTTTTGTTTACTAAATCTTTGTAACACATTTTGAAATCAGGATGTACAATACCTCCAGTTTTGTTCTTGCTCAAAGTGGCTGTGGTTATCCAAGCTATTTCATGATTTTATGTAAATTTTCAGATTGCTTTTACTATGTTCATAATAAATGTCATTGGGATTTTGATAGTAATTACATTAAATCTAAAGATCACTTTTAGAACTATGAGTATTTTAACAATATTAATTCTATAATTCTAATATTTTCTTCTGTGTGCATGAAATAAAATTCTGTGATAAAGAAAAAATATTCTGGTTTTTATTGTTATGGTGGAATAAATTTCATACTATAAGATCAAAGTCAGTATTTACTTTTTTTTTTCCATTTTTAGAATAATTGTCGCCAGACATCCACTAACAATAGGGCTTTTAGAGGATCATTATGGACTCATGAATGTTTTTATATTTAATGTATCTCAACTGACTATAGATAACATTATTCAATATAAGATTGTCTCACTTTGGCCATTGGGAGTTCTTTCAAATTAGCTCCTGTACCTTTTGACATGATAATATTATTATTTAAGAACTTCCTTGATCTCTAGAAAAAGATGACCACCATTCATTTTAGATATTTATACATCTCTGTCTCCAAACCTAGCAAAAGCCAGCCTTCAGTGAAATTATTATTTTCAAATGCTGTTAAGGAAAATAATATTTAGAGACTATAAATGCACATAGTAGTTGCCATTGCATGTAGGTCTTTTCAGTAGACACACACACACGCGCGCGCGCACACACACACACACACACACATATAAACTAACAAGAATTCTGTGATATTGCCAGTTGGCCTTTCAAATTACAGAATTAAATTGATTTATTTAATTTTACCATATTTCACTTACTCAAAATATTAATGATATGTCAAAATAACAAGGATAGAACTTTAAAAAGACAAATTTATTAATTTGGTCAAATATTTTAAAATATATTTTGTCTTGTTAAAGCTGTACAGTAAAAATAGCCTTTTTAAAAATCAACATGAAATAATCTTTTATTTATGTGCTTATTTTACACATGATATAAAATTTAAATCACTTAATTTTTATTTCATTTTTAGTAAGTATTTTTATTTTTATTTAATTTTGTAAAAAATTGTAAGTTACAAAATGGAAAACATTATGCAATGTATACCTAGAAAAATCTTGTTTCTATTCTGTTTACTCCATTTTTTTTTCTTCTCTTATCCTTTATAGTGTATTTTGAATAACATTCTGCTCAAAGTGGCTGGGTATTTTATGATTTTACATAAATTTTCAGATTGCTTTTACTATTTTCATAATAAATATCATTGGGATTTTGGTAGAGATTGCATTAAATCTATAGATCACTTAGAGAAGTGTAAGTATTTTAACTTGTTTTGTTTGCTTGTTTGTTTCTCCAAGCATTTTTGTTTTCTTAAGTAAATGTCCTGAAGTGACCCAATATCAGTAAATGGAGTTCTTCCTCATGACATTTTACAAAGGATTCATTCTCTATCATGTGGTCATATTATAATTTATTGAATGAGTTCACTATGGATGCACTTTTAGGTTGTTTCTAGGCTTTTGTTATTTTAGATAATGTCACAATCAATATTGTTATCCACAGGTAGTTTGTATTTTTTTTTCTTCCTACAGTTTTAATCAAATACTGATGAAGATGATTCATTTGCATCACACAGCACCCACTCTATGCCAGACACAGTTCTAAGCACAACATATCTACTAGATTATTTAATACCCATAGTAGTCCTAAGAGGTATGGATCCCTGCAATTCCTTTTTTTAAGGGGTGGGGAGGGCAAGAACTTACATTCAGTTTATTAGACAAAAGGGAATGAAGAGAAGAAAGGGGTGGGTGGGAATAGGAAGAACAGTGAATAATTCTGATATAATTTTCCTAAGTACATATGTGAATAAAGCACAGTGAATCTCCACATCCTGTACAACCACAAGACTAGGGTCTTAATGAGAATAAAATGTACTCCATGTTTGTATGAATATGTCAAAATATACTGTTAACTAAAGAGAACATTTTTTAAAAAGTCATTTTGTACTTTTTGAGAAGACATCTTCAGATAAATTCCTAGAAAGCATTGCTACCTACAAGAATAAAGACAACTATTTTTCTGGGAATTTCTAAGTTCCCTTCAAAAGACATTTTTATTCCCAGCAACAATAAAAGAAAATGCTCATTTCCCTAGACTCCTGCAAAAAATTTTATGGTTGAAGTCCTTGACTTTTGGCAATCTGATAAGTGAAGAATGTTCTCTCAGTGTGGTTTTTATGTACAAATATGTCATTATCTTTAAGTTTAAGCATCCTAATAATTTTAGTGCCATTTGATTTTTTTTGAGTTAACTATTATTGGCACTTCTTTCATTTTAATGAAAATCCTCTTATATTTACCATTGTGTTATCAGTTTTAAAATGTTTTTCCAACTTGACATTAGTCATTTTATTTATTGCCTTTTTACAATTATACAAAAGTTTAAAACATTTTGTTGCAAATTTCAATTCTCAGAAAGAGTCATAACCATTACAGAATGTAAGATAAATTGAGCCAAATAAAATAGCCTTTAAAATGCCTCATCATCCAAATCAAGGTGCTTGAAGCCATCAAATTCATATCACCCAGAACCATCTCCAACACAGCAGGGACTTTGTCAGCTTCCCCCTTGATATTTCCTCATTGCCCCAAAGCATGTTTGGAACAATAACGATTTGCCAAATTAATCAATTAGAAACATCCTATCAGGTTTTTATTTTTTGTGAAAATAGCAGTAGGAAATAAACTTTTGAAAGTTCATTGTATCTACCTTAATTTAAAAAAATCATTAACTTCATTCTTTCTCTATTAGCAGGAGTATAAACTAGAGTTATATAGTGAAAAAGCAAAATCATCAGTTAGACTTTTCTGTTTTATATATAATAATTTTGATTATGAAAACAAAAAGAGACATGTGCAGCATATGAGTTGCATCATGACCAAAAGAGAACATTGCACATAAAATATCATGGAGTAATTAAAACTACAAGGAAAGTTTATATAATATATGAAACTCTCCAATATATTTTAAAGTGAAAAAAATAATCAATTATCAGAATAGCATGCACAGTAAAATACCATTTATGACTTTAAGAATATTTTCAACTCTAACCATGATGAAACTTTGCCAAAGAGAATTGCAAAATACAAACAAAATGATTTTTTGCAAAAAGTTTAAAAGCTAAAGAGAGCTATCAAGTCAGCAAAGACGTGAGAGATCAAGATCTTTGGAGAAGATAAACAGCTTGAAGTAAATATAACATTTAGTTCTGTGTTTCATCACAAAATGTTTGTCAGTCTTGAAAGTGATGGCCAAAAATCCGAAAAACGGAGCAAAACTTTCAGAAGTGTCAAGGGGTTAGGGACGTGGCAATTGGAGTTCAGTATGTACCGAAGAGAAGAGGAAAGGCCCTGACGTACAACTCTGGGTTTTATTAGAGGTCCCTGAAGGACTACGCCCAGGAGTAATGGTAAACCTTATAGATCAAACTTCTCGAATGTTGAAAAACAATTCTGCAGTCAGGAAATGAGCCAACAAAGCCACTCCACTGCAAATTTGTATTAAAAAGCAAAAAGAAAATTGACTCAGAGACAAGAGGTGCTGAAGAGGCAGAAGCCAACAAAGCTCCTAAGGAGGAGAAGAAGAGGAATGGAAGAGACTGTTCAGCCGAGGAGGCACAGAAATTAGAAAGCAAGCCACAAGTGATTACTGTCAGACTTTTTTATTTGGGGGTACTGGAGATTAATGAACTCAGGAGTACTCAACCACTGAGCCACATCCTCAGCCCTATTTTATTTATTTATTTTTTTTTGTATTATTTAGAGACAGTGTCTCACTGAGTTACTTGGCACTCTGCTTTTGCTGAGGCTGGCTTTGAATTCACGATCCTCCTGCCTCAGCCTCCTGAGCTGCTGGGATTACAGGCGTGGACCACTACTGTGAGAATTTTGGGATCTAATGGAATCTAGTCTGCAGGACTCCACCTTGCTTATAACCAGCGACCCTTTCATTCCTTTCAATTTCTTCCTCTTGAGAAATTGGTGCCATCATGACTGCACCACCCCTATGGTTTGGAAGCAATTAATGTCTTTTCAAGTTTCTCGTGTCCACAGATGGACAGGAAACTTTCCTTAGGAGAGGTCATGCCTAGAATCTCAGCCATACCTGATTTTCATGATGAAGTTTGTATTTGGGGGCTGATAAAATTTAGATTAGATTTTGAACTTAGTGTGAATTGCTGTAAAAGTTGACAGTTGGATTAGATTGAGGTACTTTACACATGGCATGGACATGAATATTTTGGAGAGCAGAGAATAGACTGTTATAGGTAGAATTGTGTTCCCCAAATGCATATTCTCTTTTTTCTTGTACCTACTTCCTTAGCAATAATATTCTGTGGCTTTACAGTGGCAATGGCTACCAGATGCTACTGTCCAATCCAGGCTTCTATCCTGAATTTCGGATATGTATATACAGTTGTTTACTAAGCATTCTCCCCCCTCTAAAACAGTATACTTCATTCTTATCCCTTTCAGCCTTCCTGAACAGTTAATGGCAACTCTTTCTGGTAGTTCAAGGTTAAATGAGGTATATGTGTGTCCTTCCAACACACAGACACAGCTTAATGTGTCAATAAATATTATTAATGTTAACTTCAAATAGCTTCTTTTTTTATTGGTTGTTCACAACATTACAAAGCTCTTGACATATCATATTTCATACATTAGATTGAAGTGGGTTATGAACTCCCAATTTTACCCCAAATGCAGATTGCAGAATCACGTCGGTTACACATCCACAATTTTACATAATGCCCTATTAGTAATTGTTGTATTCTGCTACCTTTCCTATTCAAATAGCTTCTGAATTTATCTACTGTTGACAGTCTCCACTGTGATACCTTAGTCTAAGAGCACCTAATCTGTTACCTGGATTACTGCAAAAGCCACCTGACTATTGCTACCTTCGTCATACTTAATGTATAATGTCAAGACAGTTACTAAAATCATTCTGTTAAAACGTTCATCAGATAATCTCATTATTTTGCTAAAAACATTCAAGTGACTCCCCACCTCATTACAAGTGAAATCTAAAATTGCTCCATTGGCCTATGAACCCGACGCAATCAAACCCACCCCCATAAACCTTTCTGACTTCATCTGTGGCTACTCCTCATGGAACTTGCTTCTGGAAAGACTGGCCTCCTTATTGTCACTGAGAAGTGTTAGGTGGCATGACTCTTTCATGAGACATGAGTCTTTGCAGTTGTTCCTCACTCTGTCCAGCTGTTCTTTCCAAAGACACTAACGGGATTCACTCCCTCATCTGTTAGATCTGCTCTCTAAATTCTCTGTGCAAATCAGGACTCTCCTGGCTCCTCTAAGGAAATTTGGACACACATACTCTAAATTTTCTCTCTGAGCTATTTTTTCTTTAAAACAAATTACCGACATGAATTTAACTTAATATGTATTTATTCATTGTGCTTATCATTGTTTTCTACACACACACACACACACACACACACACACACCCCATTCTAAACATTGTGGAAGGCTGGGATTTCTGGTTATTGCTTGCTGCACCTGGAGTAGGGCCTGCCACAGAGCCAGGGCTCAGTATATGTGGTTGAGTGGATATATAAGCAAAGTGGGTACAAGAAACAAATTAATCTTTTTCCTAGAGAGTCCTATTACATTGATGGGTTATTTTTCTATCACCTCTCCTAGCCCTAAAGCCCTTTTCTTTCACATTTATTGGTTAACTAGTGAATTCATATTTTACAGCTCTTAAATTGCAATTACTGCCCTTTTTCTATTAAATTAATCACAGTAAGAAACAAATGGTAAAAAAAAATTTATTTGGCTCTAGAAAGGAAAAAAGAAAAGGATTGTACAATGAAAATACCTTACATTTGTTTTGAGTGCTTACTAAGTCTCAGGTGTAATTCTAAGTGGTAAAAGGGTCAATTTACCAAATCCTCACAAAATCCTGGGGCAAGACCGCACGGGACTTATGTGGAAAACACAAATTCAGAAATAAGGAAGCCGGTGTGTTGAGCACCATGACTCTATGGCCTTTTTATTTTTAGGGTATAAAAAATTATTATTCTCATATTAAATATGAGGAAATTCAGATTTTAGATGTTAAAAATCTTCCACCTTTCTAAAGCTAATAACTAAAATCGAAACCAGACTTTTAAACACAAAGTATACCCTAATCTCATTATATTATTTTTTTAGAAAAACATAAATGCTACAATGTGCTTTTCAGTGGTAGATAAATCCACTCATGTATGTATCTATCTATTCAACCAAATAACCATCATGTATTTATTGAGTGCCTGATGTGGCAATGTGGTATGTATTGATTTCTGGGAATTCAAAAGTGAACAAAACAGATGTAATCCTCACCCTCAAGGAGTTTATAATCTAGGAAAATAATACTTGCATGTACTTGGAAATTAGGAAACAGCCATTCCAAGCATTCAAAATAAGCTCTTTATCACGATAGCATATTTTGGTGCCCAAGAGAATTATCCAAATTTGTAACTGTTCCATACTTTCTAATTTTTTACATAAGCAGTTACATTAGTAATACGCTTTGTCTAATATTAAATGCTCTTTTTATACCTACAGGCCAAGGATTAACATTCACAGAGAGTAACACAGTAACTAGGAAAAACAATAGATCATTTGATTTCTGGTTAAAAAAATCCTAACTGGAAAAAAACAGTGAACTTCTGAGAAATCACATTTTCAAACCCTGAGTACATCTATTTTCAGAGCATTTTCACTCATGGAAAACTAGCTTGCCTTTCTTTGGTAACCTCTAAGAATGGACATTATAAATATAGTAGAATGACAAGATTCCTATGAAAAGAAAAGCAAATAAATAATTCCTCCTTAGCTAAGGGTATCCGTAAGTAAACAGTTCGCATAAAACCATGTGCAATTATAGCTCTTCTGATATTTTGGAAATCTTCTAAATATTTATGTACTCGCAGGGGTCAGGAGGAGAACAGGGATTACATATGCTGTCCCACTGCATAATCCTATTGAGGCAGCATTCTTCCTAATACTGTCCTACGGTTGGTGAAATGTGGAGGTTCACCATCTGTCATCAATAATGCTGTCAAGAAGATTTGGAAAGTGTTTGATCGGGTTTTGGCAGCACACTATCTGTTAAAATATGGTTGGAGGCAAACCTGGGAAGTCCTGATGAATTTAAAGGAGACACAAATGTCTCAGCACATGGGCAGCCTGAGATTGGAATGGTTTTATTTAGCAGAGGCACAGATTTCAGTGCAAGTCAATAAAGAAAAGAAGCATTGCTGTGTTTGTATATTCTAGTATATATGCTAGGCTCCACAATAGAGCATTTTCAGGCGCTCCGCGAATGGCTTTTGGAGGTAGCATCTGTTGAGCATATTAGGGAAAACTCCTTTTGCACTAAATGAAAAACTGGAGCATCAGAGCGAGTAAAAAGAAGGCGCGATTAGAGATCAGGCAGGAGGAGACACAGAAATAAGCATCTGCTTAGCAGCCACAAAGAGAAAGGGCTTTGGTAAGAGCAAGCCTCTTCAGATACCACGGTGTTAACATTGAGAAGACAGAAAAGTTGATAGGGGGATAGAGCAGGAGTAAAAAGCAGGGACAGAGACGTGTAGGATGAAGAGTCGAGTTAAAGGTGAGACTTGGGTCATTTCTAATAAGGGCTCAACTGAAATACTCAGAAACGTCTCCCATTCCTTATGCAGCCAAACTGAGCTGATCATAGATGCAGACAACTACCCCAGAACCCAGTGGGCTCAGCTTCGAGAGAGAGCTTTTGGGTTTGTTTCTCAAGTCATCTGAAACTTGTGGAAATGCACCAGATGCATCTCCATTAGTCTGCAAGCCTAAAAAACAGCCGAGCACAAGGGTTTCAAACCAAACTGACACGTATATGCAAAAATACTGTCAATGAGGGCAAAATTAATCTGTAGTGACCATATTGCATCAATGGAGTGTGATAAGAAGCAGTTTTTATTCAAACATTAGAGACTTTGTTTATGGTGGAAAAGATAAGGTGTGAAAAATTTGGCCATCTGAGAATTTTCCTCCATTCAAAATAGCTAAATAGCTTTGTGACAAACAATTAAGTCTTTAGAAAGAATTGAATGGATGGAAAAAAAAACTGGCATTCAATAAAGCAAGAAGCAAAAAAAAAAAAAAAGAAAGAAAAGCACTTTTTGTTATTGTTAACTCTCTGTAGAATGTGAGCAAAACTATGCCTCATGTCTTTCTTTCTGTAAAATGGGGATAGCAATACTTATTTCTCAGGATTATAATGAGAATGTCCTGTAGGAAGTAAAAAAAACAGGCAAATATTTAATGTGAGGTTATATCAAGTTCAAACTCAATTTGAATTTTTTAAATAGTTATACACACACACACACACACACACACACACACACACACACACACATATATGTACATACATAGGTAATGATTACCCTTAAATGAGGCATCTTCCTTCCTGGAATGTAGAAGAGAGATTAAACACTCATCAATCTATATTGATTTAATGAAGCCTGATGGGAAGACAGGAGATGACTTAAATAACTTCAGGAATATGGGCTCTTCTAGTTGATATTGCTTTATGCCTAGTTATCATTATCATATATATTTATGTATTTTTTAGATAGTTATGAATTTATTTCAGTGACGTGCATACCTATTTCTTGATATATTTGTAAATCAAAACTTCTTTTGCCACTGATAAAAAGAACAAAGATTGTTTCATCTACATCTTTCAAGTGCCTTTGAATGCCAGATAACTAGTAATGATCTAAAGAGAAATCTACATGAGAGACGGTGGACAGTGTCTCCATCATCCAACTACCACAAACTCAAAGAGGAGGGGAATGTTCCTTTTAACATTAGTATATAGCTTGGGGACAAGATGCTTTATCAAGAAGAGGCGAAAGACATTTAATATCACCAGAGGAAAACACAAAGTAATGAGGATGAAGGAATGCCTTATGGGATTTGTGGGTACACACACATATGGTGTACCATGTCCACATGAGTACACATGCAGCCTCTCCCCACACAATCCTCCTCTTTTTTTTTAAACTTGAATAATTTCTTTTTTTCTCTCTAATATTTGTTTTTTTTATTGGTTGTTCACAACATTACAAAGCTCTTGACATATCATATTTCATACATTAGATTGAAGTGGGTTATGAACCCCCAATTTTACCCCAAATGCAGATTACAGAATCACGTTGGTTACACATCCACAATTTTACATAATGCCCTTTTAGTAATTGTTATATTCTGCTACCTTTCCTATGCCTACTATCCCCCATCCCCTCCCCTCCCATCTTCACTCTCTACCCCATCTATTGTAATTCATTTCTCTCCTTGTTAATTTTCCCATTCCCCTCACAACCTCTTATATGTAATTTTGTATGGCAATGAGACTCTCCCTTCATTTCCATGCAATTTCCCTTTTCTCTCCCTTTCCCTCCCATCTCATGTCTCTGTTTAATGTTAATCTTTTCTTCCTGCTCTTCCTCCCTGCTCTGTTCATAGTTGCTCTCATTATATCAAAGAAGACATTTGGTATTTGTTTTTTAGGGATTGGCTAGCTTCACTAAGCATAATCTGCTCTAGTGCCATCCATTTCCCTGCAGATTCCATGATTTTGTCATTTTTTAGTGCTGCGTAATATTCCATGGTGTATAAATGCCACATTTTTTATCCATTCATCTATTAAAGGGCATCTGGGTTGGTTCCACAGTCTAGCTATTGTGAATTGTGCTGCTATGAACATCGATGTGGCAATATCCCTGTAGCATGCTCTTTTAAGGTCTTCAGGGAATAGTCCGAGAAGGGCAATAGCAGGGTCAAATGGTGGTTCCATTCCCAGCTTTCCCAGGAATCTCCAAACTGCTTTCCAAATTGGCTGCACCAATTTGCAGTCCCACCAGCAATCTACAAGTGTACCCTTTACTCCACATCCTCGCCAGCACTTGTTGTTGTTTGACTTCATAGTGGCTGCCAATCTTACTGGAGTGAGATGGTATCTTAGGGTGGTTTTGATTTGCATTACTCTGACTGCTAGAGATGGAGAGCATATTTTCATGTACTTGTTGATTGATTGTATATCCTCCTCTGAGAAGTGTCTGTTCAGGTCCTTGGCCCATTTGTTGATTGGGTTATTTGTTATCTTAGTTTCTAATTTTTTGAGTTCTTTGTATACTCTGGATATTAGGGCTCTATCTGAAGTGTGAGGAGTAAAAATTTGTTCCCAGGATGTAGGCTCCCTATTTACCTCTCTTATTGTTTCTCTTGCTGAGAAAAAACTTTTTAGAATAAGTAAGTCCCATTTGTTGATTCTTGTTATTAACTCTTGTGCTATGGGTGTCCTATTAAGGAATTTGGAGCCCGGCCCCACAATATGTAGATCGGAGCCAACTTTTTCTTCTATCAGATGCAGAGTCTCTGATTTGATATCAAGCTCCTTGATCCATTTTGAGTTAACTTTTGTGCATGGCGAGAGAAAGGGATTCAGTTTCATTTTGTTGCATATGGATTTCCAGTTTTCCCAACACCATTTGTTGAAGATGCTATCCTTCCTCCATTGCATGCTTTTAGCCCCTTTATCAAATATAAGATAGTTGTAACTTTGTGGATTAGTCTCTGTGTCCTCTATTCTATACCATTGGTCCACCCGCCTGTTTTGGTACCAGTACCATGCTGTCTTAGTCACTATTGCTCTGTAATATAGTTTGAAATCTGGTATCGCTATACCGCCTGATTCACACTTCCTGCTTAGAATTGCTTTTGCTATTCTGGGTCTTTTATTTTTCCATATGAATTTCATGATTGCTTTCTCTATTTCTACAAGAAATGCCGTTGGGATTTTGATTGGCATTGCATTAAACCTATAGAGAACTTTTGGTAATATTGCCATTTTGATAATGTTAGTTCTGCCTATCCATGAACAGGGTATATTTTTCCATCTTCTAAGATCTTCTTCTACTTCTCTCTTTAGGGTTCTGTAGTTTTCATTGTATAAATCTTTCACCTCTTTTGTTAGGTTGATTCCCAAGTATTTTATTTTTCTTTTGAGGATATTGTGAATGGAGTGTTTTTCCTCATTTCCGTTTCAGAAGTTTTGTCGCTGATATACAGAAATGCCTTTGATTTATGCGTGTTGATTTTATATCCTGCCACTTTGCTGAATTCATTTATTAGTTCTAGTAGTTTCTTTGTAGATCCTTTTGGGTCTTCTAGGTATAGAATCATGTCGTCCGTAAATAGTGATAATTTAAGTTCTTCTTTTCCTATTTTTATGCCTTTAATTTCTTTTGAATGTCTAATTGCTCTGGCTAGTATTTCAAGGACTAAATTAAATAGAAGTGGTGAGAGAGGGCATCTCTGTCTTGTTCCAGATTTTAGAGGGAATGCCTTCAACTTTTGTCCATTCAGAATGATGCTAGCCTGAGGCTTAGCATAGATAGCTTTTACAATGTCAAGGTAAGTTCCTGTTATCCCTAGTTTTTCTAATGTTTTGAACATAAAGGGATGCTGTACTTTGTCAAATGCTTTTTCTGCATCTATCGAGATGATCATATGGTTCTTATCTTTAAGTCTATTGATGTGGTGAATAACATTTATTGATTTCCGTATATTGAACCATCCTTGCATCCCACGGATGAATCCTACTTGATCATGGTGCACATTTTTTTTATGTGTTTTTGTATTCGATTTGCCAGAATTTTATTGAGGATTTTTGCATCTAGGTTCATTAGAGATATTGGTCTGTAGTTTTCTTTCTTTGAGGTGTCTTTGTCTGGTTTTGGAATCAGGGTGATGTTGGCCTCATAGAATGAATTTGGAAGAGCTCCCTCTTTTTCTATTTCCTGAAATAACTTGAAAAGTATTGGTATTAATTCTTCTTTAAAGGTTTTGTAAAACTCTGCTGTATACCCATCCGGTCCTGGGCTTTTCTTGGTTGGTAGTCTTTTGATGGCTTCTTCTATTTCATCCATTCATATTGGTCTGTTCAAATTCTGGGTATCCTCCTGACTCAGTCTGGGCAAATCATATGACTTAAGAAATTTATCGATGTCTTCACTATCTTCTATTTTATTGGAATATAGGTTTTCAAAATAATTTCCAATTGTCTTCTGTATTTCTGTAGCATCTGTTGTGATATTGCCTTTTTCAACCCGTATGTTAGTAATTTGAGTTCTCTCTCTTCTTCTCTTCATTAGCATGGCTAAAGGTCTGTCGATCTTATTTATTTTTTCAAAGAACTAACTTTTAGTTTTGTTAATTTTTTCAATAGTTTCTTTTGTTTCAATTTCATTGATTTCCGCTCTGATTTTAATTATTTCTTGCCTTCTGCTACATTTGCTGTTGTTTTGCTCTTCCTTTTCTAGGGCTTTGAGATGAAGTGTGAGTTCATTTATTTGTTGTTTTTTTCTTTTTTTGAGGATTGACCACCAGGCGATGAATTTCCCTCTTAAAACTGCTTTCATTGTGTCCCATAGATTCCGATATGTTGTGTCTGTATTTTCATTTATCTCTAAGAATTTTTTGATTTCCTCCTTTATGTCTTCTGTAACCCATTGATCATTCAGTAACATATTGTTCATTTTCCATGTGATGTAGGATTTTTCCTTCCTTCTTTTTCATTGATTTCCAGTTTCATTCCATTATGATCAGATAAAATGCATGGTATTATCTCCACCCCTTTATATTTACTGAGGGTTGCTCTATGGCATAATATATGGTCTATTTTTGAGAAGGATCCATGTGCTGCTGGGAAAAAAGTATATCCATTTGATGATAGTTGATATATTCTATATATGTCAGTTAAGTCTAGGTTATTGATTGTGGTATTGAGTTCTATATTTTCTTTATTTAACTTTTGTTTGGAGGATCTGTCCAATGGTGAGAGAGGTGTGTTGAAGTCACCCATAATTATTGTGTTGTGGTCTATTTGATTCTTGAACTTGAGAAGAATTTGTTTTATGAATGTCGCAGCACCATTATTTGGTGCATAAATATTGATAATTGTTATGTCTTGTTGGTGAATGGTTCCTTTTAACAGTATATAATGTCCTTCCTTATCCCTTTTGATTAACTTAGTCTTGAAGTCGATTTTATTCGATATGAGGATGGCCACCCCTGCTCGCTTACGAGGACCGTGTGCGTGGTATATTTTTTCCCATCCTTTCACCTTCAGCCTGTGTATGTCTTTTCCAATCAGATGTGTCTCCTGGAGGCAGCATATTGTTGGATTTTTTTTTTTAATCCATGATACCAGCCTATGTCACTTTATTGGAGAGTTTAAGCCATTAACATTAAGAGTTACTATTGATATATGGTTTGTACTTCCAGCCATGTTTGATTATTTATCCTTTTTTTAAAAAAATTTAGTTTGTTTCTCCATGATTATCTTTCCCCTCACCTTCTGTCTTTACTGAGGCACTTCCCACTGATGGTTTTGGTTATTGTTTTTCATTTCTTCCTTGTGTAGTGTTTTGCTCAAAATGCTTTGCAATGCTCGTTTTCTAGCTGCAAATTCTTTTAACTTTTGTTTATCATGAAAGATTTTTATTTCATTGTCATACCTGAAGCTTAATTTTGCTGGATACAGAATTCTTGGTTGGCATCCATTGTCTTTCAGTGTTTGAAATACATTGTTCCATGACCTTCTTGCTTTCAGTGTCTGTGATGAAAAATCCCTTGTCAACCTTATTGGTTTACCCCTGAATGTAATCTGCCTCCTTTCTCTTGTAGCTTTTAATATTTTCTCTTTGTTCTGTATATTGGATATCTTCATAACAATGTGTCTTGGCGTTGGTCTACTGTGATTTTGTGTGCTCGGTGTCCTGTATGCATCTTCAATTTGTATATCTTTTATATTTCTGGAAAGTTTTCTGTAATTATTTCATTCAGCAGGTTACTCATTCCCTTGGTTTGAATCTCTGTACCTTCTTCTATCCCGATGACTCGTAAGTTTGGTTTTTTTATGTTATCCCATAACTCTTGGATGTTTTTCTCGTGATTTTTTACCAGCCTTTCTGAGTTGGCTAGACTCTTTTCAAGATGATATATTTTGTCTTCATTATCTGACGTTCTGGCTTCTACTTGCTCCACTCTGTTAGTGATACTCTCAATTGAGTTTTTAATTTGGTTTATTGTTTCCTTCATTTCTAGAATTATTGTTTGATTATTTTTTATAATCTCTATCTCCTGATAAAGATGCTTAACTTCTTCTTTTATCTGTTTATGTAATTCATTCTCAATATGTTCTTTCGCTGCTTGAATTTGCTGTCTTGTATCCTCTTTAAGGTTCCATTCCATCTGTCTAAGGTGTTCCTTGAGTTCTTTATATGACCATTTTTCTGATGACTCTAGGTCCTCCTGAATATTTAGGCTGTCCTGTATTGTTTGTACTCCTTTTCTTCCTTGCTTTTTCAAGTTGCTCATGTTACTTCTTGTTCTGTTTAACTGCTGAGTTACTGTTTACTCCTATAAATTTATTTGATGCTTGGGAGGAAAGGTATTAGAAGGGAAGGGAAGAAGTCACTGTAGCCGCAGGTTTCAATGAAGTTATCTCCTCCGCCGTAGTCTGGTGACGTCAGTTCTCTGCCATGGTGGTATCTCTTGCAAATGGCGATAGTTCGTTTCCCTTTGCTGGGTGACTAATGCAACGGGTGGGTCCTTACTGTCTCTCCCAAGCCCCGTTTCAAACCTCTGGCCACTACCTATGAAGGCTCGGTTGGCATTTACCTCCATAGGAACAGAAGGGCCGACCAGTTGTTTCAGCTGGATGGATTAGTGCTGAGTCACAGCCGTTTGTCTGCGGGAAGCAGGCAAACAGGAGCTTGAATTCAGCCGATCCAGGCTCAGTGTGTGTTCTGAGAGGCCCAGACTGTTGGCCCCAGATCCACGTCAGTTCAGCATTGCCTAGTGATCCTGAGCAAACAGAATTTAGATTGTTTACGACTCCCTATGCCCACACAGCTGAAGAGGTCAGAGACTTGATCTCTCCGTGCCCGCCGCCATGTTGGAATCCCCCTCACAATCCTCCTCTTAACTCCTTTTCTTTAAACACTATTCTGGAACACTTTCTTAAATAATAAGTAGAGAGTGTGCCTAGAAATGAAAGCTGATTTTAGTCTTGTTTTAGATTAGGGTGAAACACAAACACATTCTCATAAGACAAACCCAGTAATTCCACGATCACCATCACATCATGTGATTTGGCATTGACAAACTATAAACAAAATTTATTTTGAAATTTATTTTTTGAGACAATGTTTTCTTTCAGAAGTAAGGAAACCCAGGGTTTGCTTTTATTATGTATGCATTTGCATATATTTTAGCTAAAGACAGAGCTCTAGCAATGCTTTGGCAGAGAAGAATAGCCAGCAAACTTGGAAACAACAGTTTTATTCACTTAAGCAATTACTTCATTAATGCTTTCTGTCTTGATCGTAGAATAACTCAATAAAAATATCTTTTATTTTATCATTATATTTGAACTTTTCATAGTTCTTATATACTCTAATCAAAGTAGACAGTTTATTAAAACAATATGCAACTAAAAAAAAACTTCACCCAATGAATACATTCATACTATCACTATATCGAGCAGCATAAGCAATCCAAAAATCTCTAATAGTTGAACTTTATAGTAAAGGATGCATTATGTGTGTCAATTTGCAGACTGCAGGAGCTGGAGACAAGCAAATACAATACATATTTTTTTCAGTAGTAGATTAACAAAGAAAAATCAGGGAACTGAAACTATTAGGCAGAGGAGGCTTTGTAAATGTGACAGCTGATGTTCAGTGAGCACTTGCTGCAGAGCTTACTTGTAGTACCAGCCACCTTTTTAAATACTTTCCATGTTTCATTGGTTTGATCTTCATAACAGCAGTCATATAAGGTAGGCTTCCTAACCCCATCTGTTTGAGACAGCTTTTTCATCACTGTAACCCAAAGACCTGACATGAACAATGTCGAGGAGGAAACATTTATTTGGGGCACACAGTTTCAAAGGTCTCAATCCATAGATGGCTGACTCCATTTCTAAGGCCCAAGGTGAGGCAGAACATTATGGTGAAAGGGTGTGGCAGAGGAAATCTGCTCAGACACCTCACATCTAAACCGTAACACCATTCTCAAATGAATTCCCAGATAAAAACAAGAACGTAAGTAACTTGATCAAGGTCACCTAGCTGCTAGAGTCAAAATTTGAACTCAAGCTCTGTTTGACTCCATGGCTGTTGGGACACAAACACAAGTTTCCAAATCCAAACTTACCTCTTCCATTTATAACTTGGTTTGTTTTATTGTGCTGTAGAAATTTTTGTGAGAAAAAAGGATCAATGAAATGTGTCAGGTAAGAGGAGACATGTGTTGACTGTTGGATTAGTCAGTGTTCACCAGAGAAATAGAACAAATAGAATGTATCTATATAGAGAGAGACAGAGATTTTAAAGAATTGGCTCAGCAATTGTGGAAGCCTTCAAGTACCAAATCTGCAGGGTAGGCCAGCAGGCTAGAGACTCAAGAAGGAGTTTCAGTTTGAGTTTGAAGACAATCTAGTAGCAAAACTCCTTCTCTCTCCAGGGAGTTCTTTTTTCAATTAAGGCTTTCAACTGATCAGATGAGGTCCATTCACATTACAAGAGGCAATCTGCTTTATACGAAGCCCACTGATTTGAATGTTCCCATGAAAAACAAATAACTTCATGTTTGTTTGGGATCAGTGCAAAGGGTACTGTGGCCCAGCCAAACGGACACATGAAATTAAAAATAGTCATCACAATTGTTCACATGTATGTTTATGTATTTATATGTTATGGCTGAAATTAGCAAACTCCTTAACTTAAACTTAGTCATTTTGAGAGAGTATGTTGGCTCTTCAGTCTATGTAGAAGGTCCCATGTTCCAAGGCTTTCATCATCAGAGTGGGAACAGATTAAAGAGGCAGAAAGAGGCACACACATCATCAACTGTGCACACCATGTCAAATTCCAATGAAGAGGTGAGGACAGAGTTTTGTGGGAAGATAAGAGAGAGAATAATGCACTTCATGCCAACTCCAGAGCCTAAGAAAAATCTTAGAGAAGGGATAGCATTTGAGCTCCATAAACTAGGAAGAAAACTGTTCTAGGAATAGGAAGCGGAGGAACAAGGATATGAAGACTCATACATAGATAAAAGTATAAGAATTTTCAGGAAATCTAATGGAATTGAAGAATAGCATTATCAATGGAGCAAGAAAGACTGGGACAACTTTGTGATTCATGGTATCAAATGTGAACTTCATCCTGAAGCTAATGGGAAATTATTTAAGTTTCCAACTGATAGAATCACATGGTCCTAGAGGGGTTTTATGATTATACTATCAATAGCAGAAGGAAAAACAAAATGGAAAGACAGGACAAAGCAAGCAAGAAAACCATTTAGGAGAGATGATAACTTGAACCAAGACAGTAAGATTCAGAGAGGACTCAAAGATGATTCTGTAAAATTAAAATTAACACATTTCATTGTTGCAATTTATAAGGGAAGAGGAATTCTTTTATTCAACAAACATATTGAGTACCTACTAGGTGTTTGGCCCTTTGCCAAAATAATTAAGACAATGAAGATGAATTAAAGTTTGTTAACTAAAAATTACAATGTGTAAAAAAATAGAATTATAGAAAAAAATTACAAGATACAAAGATGGCAGAGAAAGTCAAGAAGGAGCACACAGAGGAGGAGACACATGGGCCGGGTTGTGATGGATGACCAAGAGCATAAGGAGGCCAAAACTATGGGGGTGTTCCAAGCAGAAAGGCACAGTTCTAAAAGGACTCAGATGTGGGACAAAACTTGTGTTCAGGAGCCACACATAATCTGAAGTATTAAAGTGCACAGATGGAGATAAGAGAAGGCCATACTGAGAAGAGGCCCATTCATGTTTTATTGAAAGATATTAATCAGAGGCTTAAGGAGGTTGAAAGTTCTGCCAGAGCATAGAAGGTGGATTGGTAGGGGACACTCATTGGGAGCTTCCATAACACATTACCACACACTTGATGACTTAAAGCAATAGATTAACCGAGGCATCAGCTGGACCACACTTTAGTGGAGACTCTTCCTTGCTTTTTCTAGTTTCCAGTAGCCCCTATCATGCCATTGGCTCCATGAGTCCAATCTATATCTCCATCTTCATGTGGGGGCCTTCCTTGTGGGCCTCTCTGTATTCTTTTCAATCTCTTACAGGACCCTCTCCTCCAGTTTTAGGATCACCTTAATCCATGATAATCTTATCTCCATCTTTACCTTAAGAACATCTTCAAATTGCCTATTTTCAAGTCAAGCCAAATTCTGGGTCGATATGCATTTCTGTGAGACACTGTTCAACCCACTCCAGAAGTTATGACAGTAACCCGAGCAGGAGATGTTAAGATCTGAGAGGGCAGAGGAGGTGGGGGCAAGCAGGAGGTCACAGTAAAAGGAGGTCATAGCTGGTTGAAGTGGAAAAAGAAGTGAAATCAGGAACTAAGGACAGCTTCCTTGTTTCTCACTGAAGCCCTCATTAAGGCAGAAACAATAAGAGCAAAAATGGCTTTGAGAGATTCAGAGGTGTGAAGGATGCACTGTGTTCAGTTTTACACCAGGTAAGGTGCTTTGAGTAAGGTATCCTCCAGGGAAAACAAAACTTTTAAAATGACTTAGATGATTGGGTGGGTGGCACTGCCATTAACTTGATGGGATGAACAATGGATGGAAGACCCATTTTAGAAGAAAATATGGTTCATTCTGAAAATCTAAGCTTGAGGCGTGTGCAGTGTATGTGAGGGAGGAAGCAGAACACAAAGTAAAAAATACGCTTTTAGTATTCTGGAGAACTGAGGCTGGTTAGCAGTTTGACAGTAAAGAGCACACATCTTAAGGAGACTAATCCATGTGGAGAGGAACAATGTGAGAACACTGTCAGCAAAGTTAAGAAAGGAATTTCAGTAAGGGAAGGTAGGGAAATCAGGGAAGACAGGAACTGGGACATCTCCTTGCTTGTCATTAGGGATTGGTGTTTGTCTCTGACTAAGTTGCTGAATTCCAGGTGCCAGGCTGCAGAACAGAGGAGACATGAGACATGGAGACCCACAAGGATGTCAAGTGAGAAACCAAGCCGATGAAACAGTTTATACATCAAGACCCCAAATAAAACCTATTTAAATATATGCACAGAGAAAAGGCTAGAACTACTCACATTACCCATAAAAAGCACTAACTTAAATACAGTTTAATTACCAATGCAGTTTCCCCGGGCATTTACCTGTGCAGACCTCACAGCTATCCTCTACGATCATACCTCTTGCAAACAGGGAAACAAAGGCCCAGGGTCATCAGGTTGCTTGGCCAGTTAATCAGGTGGTCTGTTATGAAGCCAGAATTAAGAGTCCAACTCCAGAGACTGCTCAAATAAGCCTTCCTCGTTCTAGAATTTTTCTCTAGATGGTAAGATTGTGAATGGTGTTCATTTCTCTTCTCAGGACTCTGAAGCATTTTGTCAAATTTTTCATATTCATTTTACAACGAGGAAGATTTGAGTCATATGTATTTAAAGAAAGTGGAGCTAACAAATGTACATCCTTCAAAGACACAGACAAGACACGGATAAGATCGCAGTAATTTGATAATATAAATAACATTAAAGAAAAGTTATGCTTCCCCCCACCTTTTGCTTAAGGGGGGGGGCATATCTATTTGAAAATTAAAGATATAAAAGCAGGGGAAAAAAAGAAATTAAAAATAAGAGAAAGAAAAGATACAAAATGGGTTTGATATTTGAGTTCCAGTGTTCATGTTGGACAAACCTGCAAAATTGTTCTAGGATGAATGGCAGCATGAGATAGAGGGATCTAAAGGAGACCAGCTGTGCCCATGGATTACAAGGAGATAGGAACAGCATCAAAAGAAAGGAACTCAGTAAAGTTAATGAGGTGGAAGGGATAGAAATGGAGGAAATCTATGATTTTTCATGTCTATTGGGGGCAGGTACCAGTCATAAGGATGGTGAAGGTCACTGAGAGGTAAAATTTGGAAAACTGCTGGGTGGAATGGGGAAGCCAGGTGCCTGGATATGGAGAAACCTGTTGCTGTGCGGAAAGAGGGTCCATTCTTCTCTTTCCACTACTGCAGTGAATAGTTCACTTCCATGTTGGTGCCCAAACTGGCTCGGGAGTTTCCTCAAAACAGGATTTCTGTCTTTTTCACCCCTGGGGCCCAGTGCTCAAAACACAATCTCAAATGGAGTCGTTGCTATTAATTATGAAAGTGGGGGTGGAGTTTGTCCAGTCATTAGCAGCTTATGGATAAAATGGGGCACCGCAGTAGTGATGACTCTGGGTCCCTTGGTTCTTGCTTTCATCTGTTAACTAGAATTCTGTAGTCACTTACCCCAAGAAATAGGCATGCTGCTTTTGAAAGATTCAGGATAAACATGCCTAAAGGCAGAATTAGCACTGTCCCTGTTCTTAGGGCAAAGCTAGCATTTCTTAGAACTTTGACAAGCAAATATGCCTATGAACCTCTTCCATAGGCTGATTGGCCTAATTTGATTTTCTACATTTTGTTCCCACTGCATATCACAGAATAAATTTCAAGGCAACTCATCCACTTCTATCTGATTCTACAGCCACCAGCATGTCTAGAAATTATCCAGAGACCCCAAATCATGCTTGATGGCAAGGCTGATTTTACATAAAGTCAAAAGCAATGACTTAAAATATATCTATTACTTTGTCCACACAATATCAAATACCCAATGCAACTGATTGTGGTAAGAATAAAGTGGGGGTAGGGTGGACTTAGTAGACTCATTGTTTCCCTTATTTAACTAAATAGGTAAAATCAGTCACCAACTCACTGTTTCTTGGTTTGGAAAGGAAGCTAAGGAAGGAAGACGGAACTTGCCATTTGTGAGGTCAAAAATCTGCATAAACTTTGTAAAGCACCATTTTCTAAAAGAAGTGAAATTCTACATATAGATTAAAAAATTTGTATTAGTGTATGCCCACAAAAAGCTTTCTGCTATAAGTTTATTAAATTGGACTTATTTGAATTTGTAGCCATGGCTCTAATCCTAAATTATAAGCCTTCAAGGAAAGCGCAGGAAAAGACGTTCCAATTAAACCTGCTGCTTCAAGAATCTGTCACTAAGTGCCCCTGGGGATGCTTGCTTCTGGTGCCCATGAGGTCCCAGGGACAACAGAAGCTTCCTGCAGCATGCCAGGCCTCTTTATCAGTTGCCTGTGATTCAGTCTCCAATAACCAATTAAATTTATAAAAGTTATCATCTCCCTTAGGAAAAAATAGTGAGGACTTTCCATAATAATGTACAGAGATGAGGGGCACTGATTTATGCCTTTTTCTTTTTGTCAAGCTGGACGTGGGTGGTTGGGTGAAGCTGACGCGATGGGGGTCTTAACTTTGGAAATGAACCCAATTCCCCAACCATCACATTAGTTTCCTTCCTTGTCTGAAATTCTGTGACCACTGATAAAAAGTACTGTAATCCGTACAAAATAACTAATGCTAAGAACATTTATTGTACCTGCCTCCTTAAATCATGAAAATGACAAGTACATAAAATTTTCTATGCAAGGGATTCTATGATTTACTTAGCAAGCATCCTGAGCTAAGAAGGAGCTGAATGAGTCCTACTGCTGAATTACATACATCAAAATTTAATTAAGTCTCTGACCTAATGTCCCCCTGCTTTCATTGATTAGGAAAGTCATGGGTGGACTACGTCATTCTCAGGAGGGCTATGTTACTGTGAAATCTGAGAAATCTCTCTCTCTCTCTCTCTTTTTAATCAGAGCATTCTTTTTAAGTCTCATTAGATTATTATGAGTGTTACAGCTGTGCTAATCTTTTTCTAAGAAATGAACTTTTAAAATTGCACATTTTAAAAATGACTTCTGGTGTTACCATAGCAGCTTCATTATAATACGCAGAGATGAACATTATCACAGCTAGGCTTGATCTATCCAGGCTTGTCAGGAAATAAGAATTCCACATCAAGTACGTTCTCCAGTAGAGTTCATAAAACTTGCCAGATAAAGACTTCCAGTTTAACGGTTTAGATGAAAAGCTTCCTATCATGTACTGCACACATCTCTGTTTCCTTAAATGTGTTCTTAATGACTTGGGCTTCTGTTATCAATAGGTGATTGCATTTAGATGTACACACAGTGCAGTTTTATGTTTTTAATGTCGATTTTCATCTCAGTGTGCCTAACTATTTATGATGACCAGGGGCACTTAGACCTCCCTTGCTGGAATATGGCTACAAAATGTGTTTAGACTCTGGGTCAAATTTCTAGAGGGACAGGATTGAGAATTTTTACTCTCCTCCTGATTCTCAGAGTCAAAGATACCTACTTCTTGCCCACCCCACAAATTTGCCATCTTCAGATGGGATGGACTTTTCCTAAATGTCTCTGGATTAAGTTCCTTAAACATTTTCTTATATAGAAGCTTCTGGGGCTCTGAACTAGTAGTGCCTAAGGTCATGGTGTCTAAGATCACAGGTTCTACCTAACATCTATAGATCTCAGTTTTCTTATCTCTGAAATGATAATATGAAACACAGTTATATCTGTGGAATACACAGTGTAATCTCTACCTCATTGAAAGAATTCAATAAATGAACATAGTTGTGTGGAGCTGGTTATTGGTTATAGATAAAAGACTTATAAAACATTCTTCTATAAAAGCTATTTTAGGATCTCAATCTATTTGGGGGTAAGAATTCAGTGGCCAGGAAATGATTCAGATATCTGTGTAGTAGCCTTTGTGTTGTTGTTATGTATGAAGTCTGCTAAAGAGAAATTAGCATATTGCCCTTTGTAAGTAAACTCATAATGATATAAAAGAGCACAGAGCCCAACACAATGCATTGGGTGCAAATTGATGGTGTTCCAGGGAGGTGACTTCATTAAAAGATTGTGACTGTAGCTTCAGAGAGAACCAAGTTCAATTCTTGCTTGAATTACTAACATATTCTCTAACCTTGGAACTTGACTCTTGCCTTTTTGAACCCTCTGTCTTTTAATCTCTAAAATAAGGATAATAATACCTCTGTCCAGGATTAGAAAAATTAATAATAGGTACAAGCATAAAAATTAAATCTGGGGCTGGGGATGTGGCTCAAGCGGTAGCGCGCTCGCCTGGCATGCGTGCGGCCCAGGTTCGATCCTCAGCACCACATACCAACAAAGATGTTGTGTCCGCCGAGAACTAAAAAATAAATATTAAAAATTCTCTCTCTCTCTCTCTCTCTCTCTCTCTCTCTTAAAAAAAAATTAAATCTGTAACATAATAAAGGTATTGTTACAGATTTAATTTTTAGATGCAATCACACTTAATATAAGGATCTTAAGTCTATGCATTCAGATGCAACTGAAAAATAGAATCTGAGTTAACATGATGCTGAATGTATGGCTAGCCAGAAAGAAGGATATATAGAATTATATTTACTGCTAAAGCAGTGAATCTACAAACAGATTATAAGTTAGGAAAAAAACAATCCCCAAACCAACTTGGCTTTTCTTTAAATGTAGAAAATAGTAAATACATGGAAGGAATTGACATTTATCTCAAAGGAATTCTTCCTCCTGCTTCTCTCACTTCCTTTAAGTTTCCCTCAATACTAAATGTGCAAATTATCATCTTATTTAAAGTTGCAACCATTTACCTACTCACAACCCTATTCTTTATTCAATCCCCCCCTTTTATAGTATTTATGGCCTGTGTCTCTAAATAAGAAAGTAAATGCCATAAGGTCAATCTTTCTATTCACTGATGTATTTCAAGCACCTAACACAGTGCCTAGCACTGAACAACATCTATTAAATATGTCAGTACAATTTTAGTATTGCTTTGCAGAAATTCTGTTAAGAAAAAGAGAGAAATGAGAAAAGTTAGTCCTATTTTCTTCATACTAAATTGATAAAATTTACTAAAGTATAATTTTGATAAGCAATATATTTAATTAGAGATTTAGGCAAATTAAGCTAAAACATAGAGAATCTGTTTTAACTCATTATTTTGAGCCTTTGATTTTACATACTTGTCTGAAGACAAGAGTTAACATGATGGTCATTTTGAAGAAGTGTCTTCTACATGTGAATCTTAATATGGCCATGAAGAACTTGGGTGTGTATTTCACTTTCCTTTTTCAATTAGATTTCTTCATGGACACACTCTTCCACACCTGTCCTGCTCGAAGAATTAACGTGGTGTTTTGTAATCTCGAGAATTGTAAATACATATGGTAGTTGGCATCCATCACACAAGAATTTCACTCTCTGCAACATTCCTGTGTCTCTCTGTAGCTTCATAACATGGCCTGGATCCATTTCTCTCAAACTTCACTACGCATGCAAATCACCTGGAAATCTTATGAAAATGTGTGTCCTGATTGGTAATTCTGGGGTTCCTGAGATCCTGTATTTCTAATTAGCTCGTGGGGTATAGGTGATAGGATTGGCACAAAAATCACCCTTTGAATAGCAAGGGCCTTGATTAAAATTTTTTCTTGACATTAACTATTTTTCCTCAGCTAAATTCCAGTATAATTTTTAAAGGGTGGTGGGCAAAGAACTGCTTCTTTCATCTATTCAAATTCAAGTCTGGTAACATTTTTACTCAATAATATTAATTATGGATTTCAAATTTGCAGACAGTAGCATTTACTATAAAACAGGAGAGTAGTTTTTGTTTTGAGAACTGATCTAAAGGCAGGTGTAGACTTTATTCTTTAATGAGGTTCAAATTTAGCACTGTAATGAACCTCACTGAAAAAGTAAAGCAGGAAATGGCAGATTTGTTTTGATAGAGACCAAGAATTTTAAGTGTATGTTGGCTTCACACTGTCTTTGAAACTGTGCTATGAAAACACAGGAACCAGGAAATGAGCCCAGCCAAGTGACTCTACTCTCTAAAGATGTCAAAGTCAGCTCTCTGCTATATCCAAATGTTGCTCTTTTGGAAGTGAAACGAGCAAAGGCCTCTATCATTCGTGGATGTGTAAACCAAGAGCACTTTACTCCCTTGTAAATCAGTTGTAGTCGCTTAAATGAAAGCATCCTTCCTCCTGAAGGCAGATAAAATGGGCATCTCATATTCTTGATCAGGCTGTGTTTCCTCTGGAAATGGACAATAAAACTAATTGCATTAATTGTCCTTGGTCCCCTTTGTCCCCAGCAGAGAACTAAGAAGTTAGGGTGTGCATGTAACAGAGGGTGACTGGTGTTTGAGCCCAGGCATACCTTAGTTTCTTGTTTTGACCCAAGAATTATAAAACAATAATTCCTTTGACCACAGCCCATGGATGGATGGGTCTGACTTTGTCATCGATCACCAGGAGATCATGTTCTGCATGTCGACTGACCAAGTATTCACCTAACTATTGGTCTCTGTTTTCACCTGAAGTTCTCATTTATGACTTAGGGCAAGCCTCACACTTGAGCTAGGTAAAATTAAAGTTCTTATTTAATTCAAATTGGAAACAAAAAGACAAGGCTTCCCATTTTCTTAAAAGATGTTTTTAATACATTGTAGCTGGAGGAGTTAGGGGAAACACAAAGCAAGACATAAGAAAAGATGTCTTCCCTTGGAATTTTGATGTGGCAGATTATGGGATTTCTTAAAGTCACATGGCTGCACTGGCACAAGCGTGTGCCTTTGAAATTGGGTAAGCTGCACAGAAAATTTGCATGAGACAGATTAGATGTAATGTCTCAAGATCTCATAATTCTCCTTTCAGGGAACATCTGTTTTCTGAAAGAAAGAGAAAGAGCCGATCATGCTGCAACTAGGAGGGTGAAACCATTTATGATTGAAACAACTTCCATTGTTGATTGAAAAAGCAGGGGTTCTTAACCTAAGAGTCATGCCTAGGTCCCTCTGAAATTATATAGGACATTGGTACAGTTTATTGAGATAGGGCACATTAGCTTTTATCACATCGTCAAGTGGTTCTGTGATTTCTCCCACAAAGGTGAAGAACCATGGTAGTAGTATCTGTCAACATTTGAAACATCCAGGGCTTCAAACTAAATATCCTATTTTGAAAAATCAGCCCTTCATAATTTCATCCTAATTTATGACCTAGAATGTTTGTTTTCAGATGTAAGGGCAATCTGGATTTAACATCTGTCATCCCATTGATGACCAGGGTTGATTGGGCTGACCTGGCTGGCTAGATAGGTGTCCCTCTCCCATTCCTTGGGCATCCAAAGCTGCACACCCAGTCACAGAGGACAACCTGTAGCTGAGAATCCTTCTTCAGTCAAGGGTATCTGAGTAACTGTGCTAGAACCTCCAGACAAGCTCTCAAGAATGCTTATTTTTATATCATTTGTAATAGTGAAAGGACAGAAAGAAAGTAAATATTCATCAATAGCATTACAGCATATTTGTCTCATGAAAGACTATTTTGTCATTAAAAATAACAAGACTCAGGATATGGAAACAAGCAAGCTCTCATTGGCAGATGAGTGGATAAAGAAAATGAGGTATATATAAACAACGAGGTATTTTTCAGCCATACATAAGAAAGCAAGTGGATAGAACTGGAAAATATCATGTGAAGTGAAATGATCCCTGCCCAGAAAGACAAATACTGCATGTTTTCACTCATTTGTGAAAGTTTAAAAAATCAAATTTACTAAAGAGTGGAATAGTAATCACTAGAGACTGAGAATAATGGGGGTAAAAGGGACAGAAAGAGGCTAAAATGGGTAACGAATGAAAACTTTAGATAGGAGGAATTATGTCTGGTGTTCTCCAGCAAAGCAGAGAAATTATAATCCACAGCAATTTATGCTACATTTCAAACAACAAGAAGAGCCTGAAGTTTCCCTACATACAGAAGTAATAAATGTTTGAGAAGGTGGAAATATTAATTACGTTGATTTGATTATCACACGTTCTATATATGTATCAAGTTATTGAACTGTACCCCATAAATATGCACACATACCATGTGCCAACCAAAATAACAAGCCTCCCATAGAAAGCTAAAACGTGTTATTAATTGAATACTCATTTATTCATCAGATAATTAATTAGGCACCTACAAAGAGCTAGATGCTGTGTTTGGTATGAGGGATAAAACTGAATAATGGCATTCCTTATTTTCATGATACTTGAGTTCATAGGAGGTCAATTTGCATTTATGTGACACATGAATAAAAATGTAAACATTAACACTTACTTGTAGGTATGTATTTACATAGACACAGCAAAAGTTTAGAAGAATATGCATCAAGAAACAAGATCTTAAAATCTAAGATTTAAAAAGGAGGCTAGGGAAGAAAATTTGGTGCTTCCTTTTGTTTGAATTGTATAAAAAACTATATATCAGTTTTGTAATACTTAATTGAATATTTTTAACCATTTACTTAAAACTTTGGGGGAAACGTACTATTCTTACTGTGAGTGCCATTATGGCTATCACATTTCTTCACAAAATAACAAAATTGTGTCACTCCAAGGCTTCAAAAGCCCCAGCATACTGTTCACTGATTTTAGAGTCTTACCCACATCCCACATAAGTAACGGGAGTGGAGTTTCCCTCGGCGAAATAGGCTGGCTGATAAATAAAAGTTAGGAAAAAATAGAACGGTGAAATAACCAAAGGACATAGAAAATAATTTCAAAAACCTGGAGCAGGTTGGGCAAGCCAATCATATGGATCAAGCTTCTATACTAATGGCAAAATGGAGCCCACGCCTGCTTTATTTATATCCGGAGACATCAAAGGCCTTCCATAGAATGTTCTCCAAAAAAGTTTACAGGTGGGCTGCCAGTTTCCAAGGGGTTGCATCCATCTCCAAAGTGACCATGAGAGATTTTTCTAGCAGAGCAAAAATTAAGGTCATGTGCCTAGGGCAATCTATTGCTTGGGAGAGCCACAGATGGTTCCCAAGCTTAAACCTAAAATCACTCTGGCTATGTGCCAAGAGAAGATCCTCATGTGTTTTTCACAGAAGGCTCCCTGCACCGGACAAAGAAATTGAAGGACTCCAGAGAGAGGGTTTGGATATTTTATCAGCCCCCATGTTCCTTGGTAGCAGTAGGCTGGGACAATATGGAGGGCCTGTGGCAGCTCCCAAAACCTAGGAAATGCATACAGGGCACATGGGTTTCTTCAGATGTTTTTTGAATATAACCAAAGTCTGATTTGATCCCTACCTAAAGATTGGACAGAAGATTACCTCCTCCCTCCCTCCCTAACACATTTTTGGGATTTCTTCTTGCACCTTCCTGCACAACAGGAACCACAAGCATTCCTAGGCTTTCTCTAACAAAACCAATGCATATGTTTCAGATTATTTTTTAAATGAATTTTTTGACTAAATTTTAAAAGCCAGTTATTAATTTGTATTCAAGCTAATTTTTTAATTGCCCACTGGATCCTCCTTCTATATTTGTGTAGGAGGTTTCACAAGAACTTTCTCCTCCCACCTTTTTGGGTATATTGTCATCATTTTATATGGATTCCCAATCTAGAGTCATTTGGCATGTACAATACAGACTTCATCTCAGGAAAATAACTGTCAATGACACTTAATGTGATAAAACTGCAAGAGTTTGATTCAGTATCTATCCACCAACCAAACTTGGAGATCTTTTCTGCTATGTGTTCAAATCCCTGAGTGTAATTTTTCACTCTCTAAAACTTAGATTTTAATATGTGAATATTATTTATATCATATTTTTACTAACACAAGTCTTTGTGGAAATGTTTTCAAAGATATTGTGTCTATTGGGCCAAAACAGAGGCATTAGAGTAGAAGAGTCCAGGAATGGTTTTTGAGGTTTACCTTTAACAAAAATCATATAAAAAGCACATGAAAAATAAATAATTTGTACCTGTTACTCTAGAAATCAAGATTCCTAACATTCATTACTATTTGATTTTTCTTTCCTTCTGGGGACACAGAAAGTATCACACATTCAAGCTACTTTGCAGTTTGGTGAGACCACACACCGCTTCTGGTCAATGGATTTCAAGTAAAAACCTGTTCATTACACTTTCTCCCTTCTGCCTTGCATAGTGAGTTTGAAAGCCACACAACTGCTAGAATGTGCAGCTATCAGGTGAAGCTGAATAATAGCATCCTGGATCCCTGAGCAGTTTCATGGACACTAGTGGTCTCTGAGAATGGCCTGGACCATCAGTCTGAGAAAGAGGCCTATGTTAGGTTAATAATTGAGACTTTAGTGGTGTTTCTTCCCTAATGTGTAATGCATCCTGTTCTCACTAATACGGCTATGCTCATTGCCCAATAAAATTTCAGTTCTTTAATTTTAAACTATGCTTTTTAGGAGTCCAGTAGTTTAAGAGTCTGATAATTGGTGCTGTGTTTAATGCCAGGAATACAAAGATAAAAATCTATAAGCTGAAGGAGCATTTGCGTCAGAACCAAAGGGAATAGTGTTAAAAATAACAATTCTTAGAACTTATTTTAGACTTATTAACAGATAATGTCTTGGCTTGAGGACCTAGTTCAGGCATCTCAGATAAGACATGGCACCTTCAAATTGGGGACTGGTCTGATGGAAATTAAAGTTACATGTTTTGTTTACTCCTGTATCTATGAGGTGGAGGGTTATAGCTACCATGAGACACCTGCTAAACTCCCGGCAAACAGAGTAAACTATGATAACACCCCTCGGCACATGTCCTGAGCAGGACCATTTCAACGGTCACAGCAAGACAATTTCACTTAAAATAGATCAGATCTGTTTCCAAAATAAATGGAAAAATCAAAGAGAATTTTAGTGTAATGAAACTTTTGCTAACTGAAATGTTAAACCATTACTATTTAAATGATCATCCATTTATAATCTTAATTTTTAAGTGAATAAATTTTAAGCAATAACAGGGTTTGATGCCATGGCTGCAGTGCTAAGAAATATTTAAAAGGGAGACTCTTGAATCTGGATTTTAGCATGAAACAAGAAACGACTAACATTTCAACAGCTATATATTAAAGAAAATTGAAACCAAAGGAAATCTTACTCTTCTAGCAAGAGTATTTAAGCCCTGGCTTATGCCATGGAGATGTACTTGTACACATTGTTTTCAATATGTTCATGATGAGCTTCCTACACATCCATGCCTTTGTTCTAGTATGGATCCAAATACAATGCACTTTGAAGATCAATAAATAATTATCATACACAGAATTTATTTGTACCATTCTATTACTTTGCTGTCTGCAGTCTGTCAAATGCATTTGGGCAGAATTTAGCATGTGAATGAACATAATTACAAAGAGATTGCATGACCCATGAAGGGTTTTTATGAGGTGGAAAAGCTCTCCCTTTGCCATCCAGATGACAGCAGAAATGGAAATCATCTAGTAAGTAAACAAAAATTTAGTTCAATGGTCTCGATTTCCAGAACCACTGTATATTGATTTTCTGCCAACGAGATAAATGGCTCTTGGCTATGGTATATTCTTACTTATTTATGTATTTATTTACTCATTCATTAATTTTGTGGTGTGGTAACTGTGGCTCCCAAAGAGAATTAACCCCTGAAATGGTAGAACCCTTCAAAAGCTTCAAAACATGCACCTAATGGGGTGAAACACAGCTCCAGGAATGAGAAATAAAAATAATTCTAGAGTTCCATGGGGTTGATGCCTACCTGCTTTTTACACTGCATGGGGGTCAACATTCAAATAACTCCCTTAGAAAACAATGAAGGTTTTGAAATTAGCCAAGATTCTGCAGTGGACATGCCGTAACATAGGTTCAGCCCAGTGGAATTATACCAAGAAATCAAATACTGACCCTACATCTCATTTGATCACCTTCCGTCACACCATTGTTTTCATCAAGGGTCAAGAAAAATGAGGGGTGGTCACAGTTCTAGCTTCTAATCCCAGTGGCTCTGGAGGCTGAGGCGGGAGGATGGAGAGTTCAAAGCCAGCCTCAGCAAAAGCAAGGCATTAAGCAACTCAGTGAGACCCTGTCTCTAAGTAAAATACAAAATAGGGCTGGGGATGTGGCTCATGGTCAAGTGCCCCTGAGTTCAATCCCGGGTACCCCTTAAAAAAAAGACAACAGTGATTTATTCAGGAAATCTATACATTTGTGGTGTTGATTCATGTTGTAAAGACTCTGAAGTCCTGCATGGATGACACAAGTTTCCTAAATTTCATTGACCATTATTATGTAACCTAGTAACTTTCCCCAAATATATGGAAAATAAGGCTTGATGGGTTCTGCAGACACATCTCTTCCCATTCTGCACCTTGTCAGGTCACTCATGTATTTCTCAACCTGCAGCTTTGGGCTGTGCTGTGATTTTTATTTTAGTTCTTCTGCTTTGTTTTATTCCTCTGTCACACTCATCTCAGCTTTAAGGTACTAAACTTTACCTCTAGTCCGGTCATTGTGTAGCCATCACTGTGCATGAGAAGCTTTTCTAAATACCTAGTGCCAAACACCTGTACTCTGAATCCTCACTAAATCTGGTCTGTCATAAATAAAATCACCCTTCCTAATAATTGTATATTTGATGATCTCACTTTCTTGTTGAATTGTAAGCTCCATAGACCTGCATGTTGAACTGTCTGCATCAATATTTGGTTCCAGTATCTCATACAGTTCTTAGCATATCAAAAGTGCTAAAAATGTCAGGTGCGCCAGCCTCAGCAACTTAGTAAGACCCTATATCAAAATAAAAAAAATAAAAAGGGCTGGGGATGTGACTCAGTGATTGAGTGTGTCTGGGTTCAATTCTTAGTACCAAATAAAAAGGAGGGGGATAAATAGGTATTTAATAACTTAAAATGAATATCTTGAACCACTAGTCTTAAGAACCATTTGGGGAGAATTTAAAATTTAAGAAAGCCTCAGATTCTCAGTTAATTATTGTGCTTTGACATGAGTGAGGTGCATTAGCCTATACAAATTACTTCATTTTACTTCATTTTACTCTATTTTAATTTCCCTTGCCTAATCTTGAGGTCATAGTCTATTTCACCAAGTAAAGTCTGATGTGTCAAACTTCAGAAATTCCAACACCCTGTTCTACTTGATGTTAATTCCATAATATACTCATCTTTTCCAAAAATTCTGCACAATGTTCACTTTATCTTTCCATTTAAATAATTTTGCATTGAAATGTTCATATACTACACCTGAGAATTTCACTGCTCTCAAACTACTTAGATGCTACCTGTAGTGCTTCCAAGTGACTATCAGACTTGAGGATAGTTCCTGATTCTTACTCTTGTTCTGATATTCAGGGAAAGTACATTTGGGGATATCCTAAGTAACTCTGAAAAGACATTCTGGATTGTGGCTTCCCTCCTGAGAGGCATTATCTGCATGTAGCATATTTAGGAAAGCTGGTATTTCTTAAATAAACTGACGGTGCTGCTATGGAGTGGGATGGTGGCTGATGTCCACAGCAGTCTTCATTCTTGGAATAGCTTGGAAACTCTGAGACATCCTCTAAAAGTCTATTGATAGCACTTCAGTTTCTCTGGACCATATTTGACATTGATCTACCTCACAGGTAAACATATTCATTCATTCAATAAATGTGAGCACAGACTGATCATGGTGCTAGGGTTGCATGGAGCACAGGTGACTCAACTTTTTTTTAAATATTTTTTAATCACCAATGAACTTTTATTTTACTTATTTATATGTGGTGCTGAGAAATGAACCCAGTGTCTCACACATGCTAGGTAAGCTCTCTACCACTGAGCTACAACCTCAGCCCCTGTGAGTCAGCTTTTAAAAGGATGGTTACAGAGATTGCAAAAAGAGAAAAGCTATAGCAATGTGTATGGTGTTACACTCCATGTAAGAATGGCATGGGAAAAGGTGAGTTGACAATTGGCAATTAACGTTCTAAAATTGCAATTTAAAATAATATTGTCCTTTATCAAGGAGCAAAGCCGTACATGTGTTTGAGAGTCAGTAGAAACCTTCTACCTTTGGAATGGTCTCTTTATTGCTTGCCAGTAGTTATATCCACAAATTTGCCTCTGTATGGTGAGAAGCATTTTCTAGAATATTTTTATAGGATTTAGAGAAAGATGCTATTGTCTGTGAACTATTTGGAACCCTAGTCTCACAATTGGATATGAAAATCAAATTGACTTAAAAGTCAAATAACCAAACAATAATGAACCATAATTAAGACAAGTATAAAGTATAATGTAGAAAAATGAATTAAATAAATTGAAATAAAATGCATTGAATTGTTAAGAGTCACTATTTCTTCTTAGCGCTCTTAAAAAATTTCAAAATTGTGTAATAATGACAAGGAATTATATGTTTTAAGTTAAAAGTGTATGTACAGAATTTAAATAGTTATAACTTTATAATTATAGAAAATATATAGTACTTGTTTTTTTTTTAAAAAAAAATCAATCAGGGTGAATTGCTCAGAGTCAACATAGAGGACCATCCATAATGTGAGGCATTATCTCAACTCTCACTAGGACTCATTCTTTCACATTAAGGGCCAGTAAAGAGGATAAACATTTAAGCAAAAATATCCTGAGAGCATCCTATAACTGCTTATGAATTCCTCCTCACCCTATCCCTACCCCCTACACACACACACACACACACACACATACAAACACATACTCTCTCTCTTTCTGTGTCTGCCCCTACTATGTCATACAAACCTCTCGCTCAATTATCTTGTGCAGCATCTCTACAGACTTGTCCATAAAACTACCTTCCTCATCTTTTGAACCACTCTCTTGGCACATATAAACACACTCCGAAACACGCAATTTGCACCCATAATGATAAGGCCTGCTGCTGTTGGTGGCCGTATACATATGCACGCAGGCTATAATCTCTCACTATGAAGCCATCCTTTCATTTAGTATAAATAATAATGGAAAATGATTTACCCTATTTATTCCCCTTATTCATATTTTATTTATTATTGTAATTAGCTGATGCATATCAGAAAAATGGAGTGCTGCTTGCATTTTCTATGGATAGATTTCTGCTTCTGCCAATTACCTTTCAGCTACCCTCCCGTTAATAAGTTTGACCAAAAAAAAAAAATGAGGGTTGGGTGAAAATCAGAATCTCTGTACTATCTATGCACACCTACTAAAATTATTCCCAAAAATATTATAAAAAAATAAGAAATGGAGGAAAAGGAAAAGTGGAAGGAAGGATGTGAGGAAGAGAAAATCATGGAAGAGGGAAAGAAAAAGCAAAGTGTGTGGTTTTAAGGACTGAAAGACAACAAACCCTCATACATTAATGATAACAATCATTATGTCTGCTTTTGTGTGTGCCCGATGATCTATAGCCATCCATTTTCAGTATTGAGGTATATTGTTAATTAGGGCTCGTGCACCTCCAAGTCAATTAAATTTGTTTTATTAATGCATAATTCAATATTGTTATGTATAACGGAACCCTTAAAAGGATTTTAAAATTCTTTCTTCTGATGTGGCCTGAAATATTTCAAGGAAACACCCACTGTCAAGTGAGTGAAAATGAATAATTATGGGAGCCCTAACACCCCACAGTTGAGCAGACAAGACAGCTGCTATTATTAAGCACTGCAAATTGAAAGTATGGATTCTATCATTACCAGAACAAAGACAGTGCTGTGATAATTATGGAAACGCTATAGCTTCCATTTTTTTGCTAATGTTTTTGGTAGAATATTTAAAAGGTTAAGACAGAGAGCTCAATTTCTTTATCTTGTTACCCGCTTAGATGAATGCATTTTTTTCTACTGATTGTAGTCATAACAGAGCTTACAATCCCTGCGACATCATGATAAGAAAGCACGGATTTGGGCAAGAAATTAAATGATAATAAACATAGCGTGGACGCAGTGGGGGTGATATTGTTTAATGTCAGTGGTGACTGAAACTACCTTCTAGATGACTGAAGCTTTGTTGGCCTCGTCTGTTTATATTAATTTCTCCTTTTCAAAGGCCATTCATTATCTTAAATTGCATGTTATATAACTTGTGCCGCCTCCCTCCAGCCTACGGACCTGCTTCGAAAGCAACTTGATGATGCATCGTGTAGGGGGATAAAAAAAAGATTCTTAGGCTCAGCATCCAAAGAGATTACCATCTTGAGACTGTAATGGGAATGGATTAAACTTTGTACCATTTCCTTTTGTCACGTGCATTGAATCCCGTTGTGCTATTTTCTATGCTCCTTTCAATCTTTGTCACGAAATAATGATCTCTGAAAAGTGTGAGCATTGCTTAGGCCACCCTGGCCTGGTTTTAACCCAGCCAGGATCTTACAGTTTGATGGGTTTCTGAATTCTCCGATCCCTGAGAAAATAAAGCAAGAGGACAGGGACAAACCCACCCAACAAATGACAGAACACGAAAAAGGTCATTATTATTTGGCTCAGCCAGGCTTAACAAGGACATCGTGATTTTCATGCTGATCTCATGCCAAAAAATTAAAAGGGAAGGGGAAGTGTTGCAACATAAATCCAATCTTCTGACAGCAATCGCACCCCTCTGCAGGAGTGGGGAAAAGCAGCCTTCGTACCAGGGCCTTCGTTCTCAGTGCAACTTCAGGGCCCCAGCAATCGCAGACTCTCAGGGGTCAGAATTTTCACATTTCCACCACCTTGGAGAATGAGATGGAGTCATTCAAACATCCATGGCATCTGCAGACTTTGATATTGCTTCAATTGACCAACGCCAGGAGAGAAAACACAAACACGCCTATTAAGAAGGAGAATAAGAGAATCACTTCCTCAGAACTTGATTTTGTTTTGATCTCTAGAGAGTCTTTGATGTTGGGAGAGCTGCTGCATGCAATGCACAGTTTTCAGTACTTTGGTTGCATGCAAATTAAACTCATTTGGTTGAAGTTGGAAAGTAAAATATTTTTGCTACTTTTTTTTTTATATAGGGATTTCAAGTAACTCCATGACCACCAATAAATAACTAATTTACTCAAATAAAATCCATAAAATTTGCCACATTCAAATATGCAGAGATTTAAAAAGAAAAAGGAAAAAAAAAAACTGTGTGCTTTTACTTAGCTGAAACTTAAGCTATTTATTGTATGTCTCTAAGTGGCAACATGGCTTGAGCTATACCATGCCTGTTTTGTTTTAAGAATGATTCATTTGTAAGCACATCGTTTTCAAGTAATTGCATAGAGTATAGTATTAGGGATCAGGAAATCTGATAAAGGTAATAAAATCTTGGATGTGTGAGTTTTGTTCACCTCAGGGCATCAGAGCATTATACCAGTTTTAGCCTGTGTTCCTTTCTCAGTACCCTTCAGAAACAATCCATGAAGCTGTAGTTGGAACATAAGTCACTGCTGAAGAAGAACTGCTGAATGTTGCTGAAGATTCCACTTATACGCTGGTTGATTTACAATCAACTCAAAATGTTGTTCTATGTCTGGTTGGGTCACTTTTATCCTGTTTCAGGCACCAGAATCTCCCATATGCTGCCACAAAGAAAGAAACCAACTGATATTTTAAATATAGGTAGAGATACTGATAAAGATATAAACATAGATCTTAGACCAATCATGTAAACTAGAAGATAGGAAATATCTTTTTTTGCAATCAAAATAGAGTATGAAAACAATTGTAATTAAAATGGACATCTCTCAACCTTACAATTAAAATTGCTCATTATACTCCACTAGTTTTTGTTACTATACATGGCAACTATTTGGACCCCTGTAGCATATATTTTCAAATGTTATGATCCTATATAACACTGGGATTTTTTTCTTGGTGCATGGACTGCCCTGGTTCATCAGGGTTATCTGGAAATAGAAATAAATCAATACATAGATACTCCCAGTGTTTTCATTTAATAGTTCTTGCTCTTGAGAAATCTCTGTAATGTGTAATGATATATTAAGACTTACTAATCCTTGATAAAAAAGAGTGTTAATCTTATATTATTCTAAAACAAGAAAATTTTCTTTAAAAAGATTATTTAGTTTACATTATATCTATGCCTGGAGTTATGCAAATAAAAAATACCAAATAAACAACTCTTTAGAAACAATTGTGTCTGAATTATGGAGAGGTGGAAATTGTTGATAAACAAATGCTTTCTCAATTTATAATGGGATTCTATCCCATCCAATACACCTATCACAAATTAGAAACACCAGAGTTGAAAACGCATTTAATACAGCTATCCTACCACACAGTACAGTTTAGATTCCTCATGATTGACTGGAACTGTGCCTTGCTGCCATGGCCTAGCTTTGCAAGAAAGTATCTAATCACGAATCACTAGCCTTAAAAAGAGCAACATTCAAAGTGTGGTTTCTCTGGAATGGATATCACTTTTGCACTGTTGTAAAATTGGCAATTTATAAGTGGAGGCAGCATAATTCTGGGACCGTTTTTATTCATTCATTCATTTTTACTTTCTTTTTTAAATTGATCTTATTTTTTAACATACACATAATAATTTTTAACTTTATTGAAATTTATTTTTAATTTATTTTATTTTTTAACATTCATACAACAGAATGCATTACAATTCTTATTACACATATATAGAGCACAATTCTTCATATCTCTCTTTGTATATAAAGTATGAACTCTAGATAGGGCAGAGGGATGGGAGGGAAAGAGAGGGGGCAGGGGGTTAGCAATGACAATGAAATGTGGTGGACATTATTATCCAAAGTATATGTATGAAGACATGAATTGGACCATTTGTATTTAAAAAGATGATTACAAAAACAATATGCTATGTTAAACATTGATAAGTTGACTAAGCTGTTGTCATTTGGAATAATAGTTTAATTGTCTTTCAGAACTGGTAAAAAAAAATAGCAATGAGGGTAGTACTGGCTACTTCGGGAAGATTTAGAATTTCATGGGGGACATTTTTTTTTTTGGTTACACTATGATGAGTGTGCTGAGGATTTAGTGACTGTGACTGCTAAGTGGCCTGAAAATGCTTAGCTGGTCCTGTATAACTTTTGTATCTCCTTTCAGACATTTCAGTGCAGGCATCAGATGGAATTTTATATTTTCTCCAATTTGCAAATAATTTTAATAAAATTATTTTCCATTTAGGTCTTGAAGTTATTAAATCTAGAATATTGCATTGAGCTTTAAAAATTACATTGTTGTTACTTCTTTCATCTATTAATTTCATTCAGAAAAGGAAAGAAGTAGATGAATGGATAAAGAAAATATGGTATATATACACAATGGAATATTACTCAGCATTAAAGAAGAATAAAATCATGGCATTTGCAGGTAAATGGTTGGAGTTGGAGAATATAATGCTAAGTGAAGTAAGCCCAACTAAAAAAAAAAAACAAATGCCGAATGTTTTCTCTGATATGTGGATGCTGATTCATAATGGGGATGGGTGGGAGCATGGGAGAAATGGAGGAACTTTAGATAGGGCAAAGGGGAGGGAGGGGAAGGGAGGAGCCATGGGGGTAGGAGAGACGGTGGAATGAGATAGACATCATTATCCTAAGTACACGTATGAAGACAGGAATGGTGTGACTCTACTTTCTGTTCAACCAGAAACATGAAAAACTATGCTCTATATTATACTATGAATTGAATCGCATTCTGCTGTCATATATAACACCTCAGAATAAATAAAATTTTAAAAATAAGAAAAAAAGAATATAGTACAAAATTATATATATATATATATATATATATATATATATATGTATTAATCTGATAGAGCTGAGATCCACAGGGTGAGAAATGGAGACTGTGTCATGGTACAGAAAAGTAAAAGACTGAACCTTGGAAACTCCTAAAGTGGAATGTGTCCAAAAAAGTGCAATTATGGCCACTTATGACATTCGAAAGTCACTGATGTCATATTTCGGTGTCCAACTTTAGTTTAATGTCCTTAGCTTTCTTGGTGAACTAGGGAAATGAATGTTGACTTCAGTAATACTTTCAGTAATTTCTAAAAGAAAAGTTTAGAACTGCCCAGGGAAAAGTTTTCTTCTCATATTGGTTCATGCTAGTTTTTGTTGTGTATATTGGTGGTGGTAGTTTAGAATGCCCTTTGGACCCTCCTAAGAATTATTCAAGACATTTCCAAATGAAACTCTCTAAAGTTTAAGCAACATCTAACATCAGTCTAGAAATCCTTGCTTTAACTGCCGTAACTTCCAAGTATTTACATTCCTTTGTATTGTAGCCCATCTGGGCTGTCTGAGTGAAGTCCTGCCCAAAAATGTGACCTTTGAATAAGCTTCAAATACTCAGCGGGCCAGTTGGAACAAATGTTCACAACCATCAAAGAACCCTCTTTTTAGAGAAGGATCAAGATGAAGGTGCATGTTACCATCCCTAGTGGGATTTTGTCCATCTTCTTAATAATTCAATCATATGCATAATTATAAAACCTAAAATGCACTCACCTTTCTGTCCCTTTCACTTTATTAAGCAAACATTGACATCTAGGTGTATACTACAGAATTATCTTCAAAGAACATCTTTTTATCAGTTTCGTCTTCTCTAAAGCTGGAGGATGATTAATGCAGATAAAATGTAAATCAACAGAAATCATCTTATTAATTAAAATCCCAAACTGAGCAGCATAAATAAGATTGTTTCTAGATAGTGGCTTATTGCTAATCTTCCCACAAATAGAAATATGTATGAATATAGGGAGTGCTCAATAACTTGTTGCTTGAAAGAATGAGTAAAATGATTCATAAATGAATTTATCTCCGGGATGTTGGAAATACTAATTAAAACTCCATTTTAGAAATACAAGTTAAGCTAAAACATTAAGAGGGTTCCAAATATGTTTTTTCGTAGAGAAAGAACTTTGCTAACAACAGTAATATTGCATATACATAATTATAAAATGCAAGTGTATTTAGTGCTTTCTATGTGTGCCAAGTGCTATTATTCAGACTCTATGTATTAACTCACTCCATTTTCATGAACCCTCTGTGAATGATTCCCCCCCATTATACTAAGAGTCTTGTAAGTGACTTTCCCTAGGTCACATATGAGTTTGGAATGCATTTACCATGGAAATTTGGTTGACTGAAGTAATGAATGAGAAGATTAGGTGTATTAGTAAAAATTCAGAATTATAGATTTGTCACAGTCAATATTCTTACAGTTAAATACAGAGCTTACCTAAGCTAAAAAAAAATGAAAGTGGGGGAGGTTCATCTTTCTCACTAAAAATGATTCTCCCCACTCTTCAAGAGGGCTTATAGCCACCCTCCCTCACCTTCCATTCCCCCATGAAGAGGGCATTTAAATCTCCTCCTTTTTATTGAGATTTATGTTTTGTATGGCTCTCCATGTACCTATGCACAGTAAAGAATATGTCTCTATTCTCCCCTTAATATCTATTGTCAGTTTCTTTCAGTAGACTTAATTATCAAACCTTCAGAGGAAAAGCTGGAACAATAACAAAACCAACAAAATCACAAGCCTTAGCTTCAGTTTTCACGCAGTGAAATCCAAACCTAAATCCAGACCCAAGACTGATTCTGGATGTGATAAGACTACTCAGGAGACCAAATTATACATTGATGAAAACAGGGTCAATTCCAGCAGATAACCATGGCCATATGAATTGTCCTACCCACCGTGAGCAAAGAAGAGTTCTACCTAAACATAGAGGTCAGATCTCTAGTACCAAGGAGCCATCTCTACCAGGTAGTACAGGATAAACCCTGAACATTCTTGTTCTCTCTCTTGCAAGCAGTTTGGATTTTCTGAATTACAATCATTTTAGACTAGGCTTAAGGATGCCATTGTGACCCTATTTGAGTATTTGCTAGGCTTCCTCCATTAAAAAAAAAAATTGCAGATATCTCAGGGTATAGTTTTTTGGCATGGTCCTCTCATCTTTTTATTCTAATTTTCAGTGGTTTTATCATTAGAAAATGACCTTTCATTGGTGTGCATGTGCTTACTTACATGAGTCCATATGATGCAGGAACTCTAACTTGATAATTGACAAGAACTTTCTGTAAACAAAAGCATATAAGAGGAGGAGACAGGTGTCAGGAACTGGGATGGGATCAGACAGAAAGTGCAAGAAGTATACTAACAGGGAAGGAGGTGATGAATGTCTGTCACAAATACTGCTGGTATCACAGTTGTCACCTCCTGTGAAGACTAGTGTGACTATAGGTGTCAGGCCAATGAAAACACAGATCAAAAGGTATGTCTGTGAACTTAGCATAGTGAGGGATCGCCAATAACCAATCCATTGGAATTAGGAAAACCAAGCACACACAGCTTATCAAAATAACTGCATTCAGTTGTTCGAGTGGCAGAGTTCACAGATCTAGAGAGTACTGCATGTTAGTCACAACCAATTTATACATTTGTTGTTAATTTATGACTTATAATAGCATATCCAAAGGAAGAGGAGATGCCACTTTCAAATTTATGTAAAGAAGATAAAGTGGTACTGTTATGGTTTGGATGTGAGGTGACCCCAAAGCTCATGTGTGAGACAATGCAAGAAGATTCAGAGGAGAAATGATTGGGTTGTAAGAGTCTTAACCCAATCAGTGATTTTATCCCCTGATAGGGATTAACTGAGTGGTAACTGAAGTGGTGGGGTGTGGCTGGAGGAGGTGGGAATTGGGGCAGGCCTTTGGGTACATATTTGTATCTGGCAAGTAGATCTCGATATCTCTCTCTCTCTCTCTCTCTCTCTCTCTCTCTCTCTCTCTCTCTCTCTCTCCTTCCTGATCAACATGTGAGCTATGTGAGCTGCTTCCCTTTGCCACACTCATCTGCCATGGGCCCTGAGGAATGGAATCTGCTGTCTGTGGATTGAGACCTCTGAAAACACGAGCCTCCAAATAAACTTTTCCTTCTTTAAATTTGTTCTGCTCAGACAGCAGGAAAAAAAAAAAAAAGCTGACTAAAACAGGTACCAGTTATCATTTTTTGTACAGGTACAATGCAAATGTGATTGAAGGCCACAAAGAAAACTCGATGACCTTAACCTCTCATCAATATTAACAGCCGTACTTTTAAAGGATAGACAAGGTGCTGTGTACTGAGTGGGAAGTCAGGTATTAAATCTTTGGGCCCTAAAGAATTCTTCCCCTAGCTATAAGAAACAACACGTGGTAGCTCATCATTTTTTAAAAATAGTTTCCTGAACCTACAACTAAATTTTCATTTTCATAATAAAAATTGTTTCTCTCTGAGAATTTTACGCAAAATTCTAAAGACACCCTATACATTTCTCTCGTTCATATGCTCCATCTTTCTATCCCCCTACTTCACTCTCTCTCCTTGCAGTAGAATTTTTATTTTGAATTTTGTTAAAGCATGTATGTGATTTGTATAATAGAGACTAAGGAGAGAAAGAGTGCTCACAAGAGTGCATGTTTTAGTAATTGGGCTTGAGATATGAAGGAATGCAGGTAGAAGATGGTTCCAACATCAGGACTTGAACATGGTTCCTACCATCCCTATACCGAGATTGAATAATCAGTGATTTACTTTTCATTGATCATTTGCCATTTCAAGTTCAAAACTAAAGGTGAGAGAAAATTCCTCCATCTTATCAGTAATGCTGGGCTTGGACATGTGCATTTTCCCGAGAGAGGCATGCAGCAGGTGTGAGAGCCTGGGGCTATTGCTGTCGGCAGTTGATTACTCTCTGTGTAATTTGAAAAGCTCTCTATTCCCACAGCTTTATGTAATATATCAACAGTAATAGATTCATAATCATTATTCAGCCTACTGGAGGTTTGGCCACTGTGACAGATGTCTTCTCAATTTCATGTTGTGGGCTCTCAGTTCTTTCCCCTTCCCTCTGGAAAATATCTTATAGAAAAATCAAACCTTAATGTATCTGCTAGAATATTTGCTTCCAGTGGTGACACTAGTTATCAATCTCTAATTCCAAATGAATAGTTAATTAACCATAATGAAACAAATACACGAGCACCATGGTAGCTTATTTTATTCATGGTAGCTTATTTTATTCTCACTCAATATTATGGCAAAGATTACTAGATGGTGTGCAGTTAAAATCTAGACTGTGCTTTGTTTTGAATATTTGGGATGTTCTATTTTTTTTCCAGAGGGGCTATATACATAAAGGCATTATTTTGTCTTAGAGTCTTAGAAGTTATACCTTACAACTTTTTTTGGTGGGAGGGTCATAGATTTTGGTCTGGATAGTAATTATAACATAATCCACAAGCATCTCCATTAGGCCCAGCAATAACCCCAAGGCAGAAAACATACTACCTACAATGACTCCTATTAGGGAATCCCCATACTACCTACAATGACTCCTATAAGGGAAAGTCCAAAAATACTCCACGCTTCATATTTTTAATCTCTCATCCCATGAATTCTGGCAGTCAGAAAGGAAATAACTATTTCCTGTGTTAATTGTTTAGTTTCTTAAGAAAATCTTCAGTGTAAGACACATATGGATTTATTAATACTAACACAGCTTTAAAATTATCTTTGAGATATTTCCTTTGCCATTAGGATTCCTTTATATTTGATTTTTAAGTATTGAACATGAAGCTTATTTCATCTATTTGCTGCCACTGCTTTGTTTTCTTTGTATCTTTAATATATTGCACTAATTACTTCTTTTAAATAATTTTGAGAATATTAGAAGCCTGCATGGAAAGTAATGAGTTATACATCACACACACACACACACACACACACACACACACACACACACACACAGGAGGAGAGAGACAGAGAGAAAGAGAGATATCCACATAAAGAGGTTTTTCCCAGATAAAGTTTTGTTTTGTTTGTTTTTCATTTTTGCCTTTTTAGTTTATCATCAGATCACTCAGAGAGCACAGGTTGAAAGCTTTTTTTAAAAAAGACACATACTAATATATTTTATTTTCTCTGTATATTTTATTTTATCTGTAAACTTCAAGTTGAAAGCTTAAAAAAAATGTCTCCCTCACTTGAATTGGAATGCTTCTTGAAGAGCTTACAACATTTTTTTCCCTAATTTGCATGTTTTCTTATTGCTCTGACAGTAAGTGGGAGGTGAGCTGGAAAGAACTGAAAAATACATGCTTGGGTATGGGTGAGTCTAGGATTTCCATCAGCACTTCCATTTTCTACCATCTGAGATCAATTTCTTATAATGACATTGAATAAAAACCTGTTAATGCATCACTTATAAGCTCGATAGCTCCCTAGATTCTACCAAGTATATCTTCCATTGACTTTCATTTATCTTTTCCCCTATTAGGAAGTATGTTTAGCTGTATTAACTTGTTAAATGATACTTAAGAAACATTCCTAAATATTAGGATTGTGGGGTTTTTTATTTGTTCTTTTTAATTATACATGACAGTAGAGTGTAATTTGACGTATCATATATACATGGAGTAAAACTTTTCATTTTTGTTCTTGTACATGATGTGGAGTTACACTGGTCATTTATTTATATGACAACATAGGAAAGTTATGTCCAATTCATTCTATTGTCTCCTATTCCCATTCTCCTCCCTTCCCTTCATTCCTCTTTATCTAATTCAAAGTATTTCTATTCTTCCCTACCTTCCTCCCTTATTGTGAGTGAGCATCTGCATATCAGAGAGAACATTTGGGTTTTGTTTTTTTGGGATTGGCTTATTTCACTTAGCATGATAGTCTCCAGTTCTATCCATTTACCAGCAAATGCCATAATTCTTTATGGCTGAGTAATATTCCATTGTGTATATATACTATGTTTTCTTTATCCATTCATCTGTTAAAGGGCATCTGAGTCAGTTTGTTCCACAGCTTGGCTATTGGGAATTGAGCTGCTATAAACTTTGATGTGGCCACATCAAAATAGTATGCTGATTTTAAGTCCTTTGGGCATATGCTTAGGAGTGGAATAACTGGGTCAAGTGGTGGTTCCATTCCAGGTTTTCTGAGGAATCTCCATACTACTTTCCAGAGTAGTTGCACCAATTTGCAGTCCCACCAGCAGTGAACCTTTTTCCATACATTGAATTGTGTTTTGTATGTATCAAAGTTCCTGGGTCCCTGGTTCTGAATGAATGCCACTGGCACCTCTTAAAAAAAAAAAAAAAAAGACTACAAATCACCCAGAGTATAGAGAGGGAAAGCATTTGCCAAAACTAGATCAAAGGTAGTTTTCCTAGAGGTCAATAAAGACATCCTGATTGCAAATGCCAGTTTCTTCATTGAAATCCCATGAAAACTTCAGCAAAGTACTTAATCTTCTCAAAACTTCTTTCACATCTGTGAAACAGGCATAATAATACGACCTATCATTAGCATGAGGGTTTAGTGCAAAGTTATTGAACAGTGAGTGGTGAGGAGATATAACTACTTTATACAACAAGTATGCACAGCATTTAGAGAAGTCACACTCGGTGCATTAAGAGGGTGGATCAACTTCACTTTCTTTGGCACAAGGAGGGGAGAGTTTATTTTCATTTTAAAGAATGCTCCAACAATAAGCCTGAGCTAAAATGAAATATAGAGCTCCACCCACAGAAGGCTACAAGAAAGTCTGAGTGGACCCTTGTGATGAGTAATGAGGATGTAGACCCAAAATCAGAGATGCTGTTCTCTAGATGAACAGGGAACCCATCTAACTAGAAGATTTCATGTCTTAGCCCAAGTTTTGAGATTACTGAAGGAGAAGTCAGAAGATTGCTAAGATAAATTGACAAATACAATGAAATTATTTGACAGAAAGTTCTTAAAGAAAAGAAAAAGGTCCAGTTGTTCTATTCTTTCCTCCACTGAGAATTCTAGCCAAACAGAAAAGGGTGGCTGTCATACCAGATTTAGAAACATATCTGTTAAGATTCCAAGTTCCACTGTATTTGTTAAGATCTAACCATTAAACTCCAAAATGGCAGAAGGGGGTCTGATTGCATCCACTATCTGAAAGAGAACACTCTTGATCCAAGCTGGACTTAACCATTCAGGCTCGTTCTCATTCTATGGAGATTCCATCATCAATTGGATTTTTGATGTCCTCAGCCCATAATCGCCTTCTCCTTTTCTTCAGGGTGAAGTTACATCCTGCTTCAGCTTTTGGTGCTCAGCATTCTGTCTTAAAATGAATACACCAGATTTTACAGTCTTCCAAAAGGACAAGCCACAATATAAGCATGTCTCATAGCTAATATGAAGGACCTCTTCCAATAAAATCCTAAGCTTGACTGTGATTTAAAAAACAGAAAAGAAAAGTCAGAATTGCAATAGTAAAACTTCAATGAAGCCAGGGACTCATGCACTGCCATGCCTTGACAAGGTAGTAGAAATTTACCAAAGTCATGCTCAATCTAAGGTTCCATGAATCTATAATTTCTTCCGTTTTTCTTTCTTTCTCTCTCTCTCTCTCTCTCTCTCTCTCTCTCTCTCTCTCTCTCTCTCTTTTGGTACTTGGGATTGAACTCAGAGACACTGGACCCCTGGGCTATATTCCCAGCCTTATTTTGTATTTTATTTAGAGACGGGGTCTCACTGAGTTGCTTAGCACCTCACTTTTGCTGAGGCTGACTTTGAACTCACAATCCTCCTGCCTCAGCCTGCAGATCTGCTGGGATTACAGAGGTGCACCCCTGCACATCTGGCTCATGAATCTATAATTTCTTACACCTATACAGAAGAAAGCGCAGGCTGGTTTCTGTCACAGCCAAGACCTTGTGTTATCAGCCACAATTTTCTCAGAAGTCAGTTGATATCTGTCTTTGTATAAATATATCAAAATCGATTCCACTGTCATGTGTAACTAAAAAGAACAAATACAAAAAAAAAAAAAATGAAATGGATCTTTGCTCCAGCCAACTTTAAGGGGATTTGGGGTAACCTAAAAGTTTAGATTACAAAAAAAAAACACTGATCAAAAGAAGAGGAAGAAAACAGATAATTAAAGAAAAGGAAAGGAAAACTAAAATGAACATTTCCTATTCGAAAGTGCAGAGAACTGCCCTTGCTATATTATAAGGTGATTTCTATGGTTCAATGTGTGTTAGGTATATTATGTAGCAGTATTATTTTTTCTCTAAATTGAATTGCAGTCATTTTTTTGAAAAAGGGGAAAAAAACCTTTATTATTTTTTTTTCCATTTTAGATTGAATAATTCAGTATAATGCCTGAAAAAGTGAAATCTAATCTCACATGACCTCTAAGGTCTTTTTGATCTCTACTCCTCAAGATGCTCAGAGTCTATGAAATGCTAATCATGCAACCCAAATCTGCCATGACCAAGTCGATTTCAGATTCCCATTGTCACCCAGCCTGTGGACTAGATGGATACGGGCTTCATAGAGTGGTTTATAATTTATCTGGTTGTCTTTCTGTGCTTAATCCGTCTGTGGGAGTGACAGCTTGACATAATCACTAGCTTCCAATAAGTAATTCCATTCACTATCAGTTTTTAATTTTATTTCCCCATTCCTTTATTGATGCAGTAAAATGCTGGCTAATCTGTAGAGCCCTGACAAGCCCAGTGTTGTCAGTATTAATTTCACAGTGCTGCTTCTTCATGTTTGGTCCCATACAGTAATTAAAGAATATCATTATAAAGTTGAAATTAAGCTGAAAGTATAATCCTTGGCTTCAGTTTGCATGAAGCCAACAGATGATTCATAGCCATCTTTATTCTTTACTTCACATAGCCAAGATCTTCCTTTTCTAGTAAAATATTAAGTTGCATGCATTGCTTTGTTTCATAATTCTATGTTTCTTTGATTTTATAATGTGCAACTTCCCCCGGGAATCTATCTTATAGGCAGCTGGGAGTTTTTCTTTTAACTTCACCGAGAAGACTTACATTTGCTGAGAGCAATGGTTCTCAACATGTGGTCGTTCCAGAAGCAGTATCAAAATCCCAGGCAATGATTTGCTAAATGCAAATTCTACCAAATCACAAACTCTGGGGGTGGGACCCAACGATCTGTGTTTTAACAAGCCAAGTGACTCTGATGTATGCAAAAGTTGGAGAACTACTCATTTAGAGTTTTTTAAGCATTTCATATGCTACGCCTACTTTGACCCTCATGACAGCTTGCAGAGTGGCATCCATAATCCACAGTGAAGTTCAAGAACTGCTTAAATTCACAACACTGGTACACTGGAGATCCAAAGATTTAAAGCTGGAATTCTACAGAATTCTTTCTACCATGATGGATTTCAAAAATATTTCAAAGGACATATGTTCTTACCCCCTGCATAAATAAAATCAGATATTTCTGTTATTAAAGTGAAGCTTTATGAAGCACAAAGCCACATCCACTTATTCTGCCCTGACACACAAATCCCCCCCACCATACACACACCACAAATACAAATGCTATAAGTTACTGCCATGGTGGGCAGTCAACCATCTGTTGGTGATTTTTTTTTAAATTGTAATATACAGGTTCTCCTTTTGATTCTACTAAATTCCTTGAATGCCATGCTAATGAATTTGAGCTTTAACTGTAAGTTAAGGATTCCTCCATCCTGAGCCATGCATTATTTTTATGGAAAGAGGACTAGAATTTTGTAAGAAAGCCACAATCTAAAAGGGACATATAGCATGGGGAGACATTTACTATGTCCCTCAGATATATGATATTCCTCTTCAAATGTCTAACAATTAATAAAACAGATATATATTTGTGTACACTCAATTCAGAATAATTTTATGTCATTATAAATTTTCTCAAGCAATAGATACTAAAAGTTCAACTACTAGCACAGAGGCATCTGCAGAATATTACTATGTTAAAAGGGAAATTCAGATTCACAATTTGATAATTTTTGATATATCTCTATTTTTGCTTCTCTATAATCTAATGATGGCCACGTCCTGCTGTCATCCAAATTCAGGATTTAATTTACCTTGACTATCAAAATAAATTAGGTGATTGTGTTAGCTTTCTCTCCCTAAAAAAAAAAAAAAAATCTGAGATAATTAAGTTAAAAGGAGGAAAGGTTTTTTGTTTTATTTTGTTTTAATTCATTATATTGGAAGTTCTAGTCCATTATCAATTGACCCTATTGATTTGGGGTTGGGGGTGAGGCAGCACATCACAGTGGGATTGCATATGCACTCATCTCATAGCCCAGAGGAAAAGAAAGAGGAAGAGCCTGGGGTCCCACACTCCCCTTCAAGGGCATGGCCTCACCAACCTAAAGACCATCTATTATGTTTCACCCCTTAAAAGTTTCCTTCTAATGCCACTACTCTGGGGACCAATCTTTTAATGCATAGGCTCTTGGGGGCCATTTAAGATCCAGACTTTGTGAATGACCAAACAATTTATCATGGAAAATTGGATGTTTGTGATGAAAGAGGGAACTATTAATAATTATCCTGGGGTAGCTGTCATAAGGGCAACCCTGTGGAAACAGGGACATGTGGCAATCCCAGCAGTGACCTCCTGTTTCCCTGCCCCTAGCATCTTCTGTTCTCACCCAACACACAAAACACTCCTGTTGGTTCACACATAACCCTAGTCATGTCATTTCTTAGTTCAAAGCTCTCTTTTTTCCCCAGCTCAATAAAATTAAGGGTTTTTACTGACATTTAAGATTATAGAGGATTTCAGGATTTCTATTTTAAATACAAATTTTCAAAAATTATTTTTTTTCCTCCAGTCAGGATTAGCTACATGATTTTCCAAGTCCAGTTCTAAATGCAAATGAAAAAAGCGGACACAAAAAAATTGTTAAAAGTTTCAAGATGATGACAACAGAGTAATAAACCAAAGGCAGGACCCTGGGGATCCACATGGTCCACACATCCATGGAATCCGGGGGCCGCCCATCAAACTGAGCCATCCCATTTCTCATTTTAATTCTGGGTTCTCCCACCACTTTTGTTCAGGCCGTCACCAAAACATATTTCTCTGAATTTCTTTTCTTTGAAATTCAACTTGTGCTATAAAGTGTGGTTTGTTTAGAAGACATTTCTTTCTATAAAGCAAATCTTGATTCTGCCAGTTTGAAATAATATTTTTTCCCTTAAGCCCTTCAATCCTAGTTTATTTGCATACTTCTCTTAGGTCACATTATCTCTTATATTACTTTAATCATCTTCACCACCTAGTTTCCAGTTCAGTTCAGTTATATAAACATGGTAAGAACTCCAAGAAAGTTTTCTGAAAGAATGCACTGATAAATTTTTAAAATTGATTTTCTTTTCAAATATGTAGAGTATCATCTGCCAATATTATTCATCCCAATTTTATCATAGATTTAAGTATATTGCCTAAGTCCATTGTTTATTCCCACTAGGGGGAAATTCAGTTTATGCTTCAGTATATTCACATACTACCTCAAATTCCCTTTGTTCTTGTGCTTCATGGAGAAGGGAAATGCAATTCACTAGGAACATATCAAGTGCCAAGCAATGTAATAGAAAGAGCCACAACATTTATCTAATTTACCTGCTTGTAAAACCCATGCATTAACATATGTATATTTTAAATGAATAAACTAAGAATTAAGAGACAAAATTACATGCCTCCAATCACACAGCTAGTGGCAGTTAGGATTCAGAACAATGTCTGCCTCTCTTCTGGACCTCTCACCACCCAACATTGCTTTCCAAAGGGTATCTATGTAAACCCCAGGTGGTAACAGAGTCACTGGTCTGAGGCTCTTTCTGTGGTTTGAATTCTTAAGTAACAAACTGAACCTTGCTTAGGAGTATATTTTTATTACAAATAGCAGAGTTTCAGACAATCATAAACAGCCATGCTTTAGCCAATTACAGGCAGTCAACTCATCACACTATGCCCCAGGATGACAAATGCCTGATAATAGTTTGAGTATAGATGCAGGAGGTCACTGCATCCTCAATAAAGTTCAACACCAAGCTGTAGCCAATCAGATGATTTTTTAACTTTGCTCCCATATTGGACCAGTAAAAGCTCTCTGCTCAAGCTGCCTGGTGGAGCTCTCTGAACCTCTGGTTCTGAGCGTTGCCCAAATCATGAATCATTTATTTGCTTGCTCAAATAAACTCTGCTAAATTTAATTTGCTTGAAGTTGTTCTTTTAACAGGACCAGTGATTAGGCATTTCCATAGAGGCATCCATTATTTCCCCTACATTTCAGATAAGAAGATGAGGTATCCTCAGTGTGTGGTCAGTAGAAGGCTGGGTGAGCTGGCAGGTTCCCATGCTAATCTCACAATCTTGACCTTGTGCTTCATGGAGAAGGGAAATGCAATTTCCCTTCTTCTGGATATAACTGGATGAAACAGAACTTTATGCTAACCTCTGCAATGTTCTCTAGCCTCTAAATGTTTGTTGGCTAAAAATGAATGAATGGAGACATTATAAATCTGTTGAGTTTCCATAGCTGATTCTAATGAGAAACTCACCTCTGCTAACAACTCCGGATGGAAATAAACACTCAGAGGCCATCCACCACCCATGACCAGCCTCCTTAGGCAAGGGCATTTTCTCTACAGAACTCTCAAATCCTGTTTACAACGTATGTTTAGCTTGGGGGTCTCTGGTGGTGCTAAAGTTCTTGCCTCTGCACCCAGCTTCATAATCCTTATTTGCTTAGTAACTGTGTAACTCCAAATGTTGCCCTTAGAATCAATGAATGATCATTTGCATTTGAGAATTAGAAAATAGCTGAAAGCTCAGGAGACAGACCAAAAATGTTATCAGTAGCTATTAGAGGTTCACTGAAGGGCAATTACTCCAGATGAACGTGGGGGTCTGAGGTCCATGGAAAATGAGAGCAGGTCAGTACAGAGGAAGAGTTATGTATGCCCACTGACTAATTAGAAACCTCCCTTCCTAAATACGAGGAGGTTCTTGTGAGCCGAAGAGTGCCCTAGAGGTAAAGGGAGCTTTTAACTTGGACTTCAGAGAGGTCCCTCTCCCCTGTTCTCTTCAGGTCCCAGATTTATTCCTAAGGCAGATCACAGAGATAGCAGAAAGATCAGTGAAAGACCATTTCTTCCCTAATGTTCAACACAGATCCATCCTCTGTTGATTCAGCTCTAAAGTAAAAATTCTCTGAAGTATTTTCAATTCCCAAAATAGTGAATGCAAAATGTGGTGGTAGAAAAGATCATAGGTTTTGGATTCAGTTCAAATACTGATCAACTTGCACTGACCTTGGACATGTGACTTGACTTCTCTGAGCCTCAGATCTCTATGAAAATTCTCATCCAATCAAATTTGTATGTGATTAACCAATGGCTCTTGGTGATTCCTCTTGGTTGCATCCCTACCATAACTAATAACCAACACTATAACACATCTCAGAATTTGCCTGATAATAGAGTTTGAGTATAGATGACTTTTTTCCCACATTTTCTGTTGTTTAATCTACTTTTCAATATTGGGAATATATACATCCCAATAGGTTCAACATATGTTCCACAGCATTTTTAATATATGCTCATTATTCCAAATTAAATTAAATTAACTTTTTTAATGCAGAAGAGTAAACTTTGCTTCAAAAGGCAAAGTAAATACTCACTAATGTAAACAGTTCTCCAAGCAGGACATATAAATGATCAAGTGGTATAAGTAAAGATGCTCAATATCAGTAATAATCAGGGAAATATAAATCAGAGTAACAATGAGATATTACTCGTCACTTCATACCTGTTAGAATAGACACTGTTAAAAAGAAAAAAAATAAGGGCTGAGATTGTGGCTCAGTGGCAGAGTGCTTGCCTAGCACATGGGAGGCACTGGGTTTGATCCTCAGCACCACATAAAACTAAATACATAGAATAAAAAGTTACCCCCCCCAAAAAAAACGCCTGTCTTTAAAAAAAGATAATGACAAGTATTGGTGAGAATGTAAAGAAACTTTATCCTTGTGCACTGTCGATGGGATTGTAAATGGTGCAGCCACTATGAAGAATAGTATGAAAGTGCCTCAAAAATTATAAATAGAACTCTCATGGGATCCATCAAGCCTCCTTCTGGGAATTTATCCAAAAGAATTAAAAATGAGATCTTGAATAAATATTTGCAGGCTTATATTTATTGCAACATTATTCATAAAACCAACAGCTAAAAGCAACCTAAATGTCCACTGAGGATGAATGGGTGAAGAAAATATGGTATATACATGCAAAGGAGTATTACTCAGCCTTGAAGAATAAGGAAATTCTGTAATGTGTAGCAACATGGGTACACTTTGAAGATATCTTTCAAAGTGAAGGAAGGCAGAAGGAGAAGTATTGCAAGATTTCACTTACATGAAGTATCTAAAGTAGTTAAGCTCATAGAAATAAAAAGTAAATTGATAGTTCTGAGGAGCTGGAGAAAGAGGAAATGGAATGTTGTTGCTCAGTGGGTACAGAGCTTTGGTCACTGCATATGAAAAAGTTCCAGAAAGCTCAGTACAATATTATGCATATAGTTAACACTACACTGGATGCTTTAAATATGTTACCAGCATAGATTTACTGCAATAAAAATAATATGTTATCACAATAAAGACTATATTCATTAATGTTCTATTGCTAATCTTGATTGCTTGTAAATCTTCTTCCATTGAGTACTTTTATAAAAAATCTTAAGGAATGAAATATTTTCAATTCATTGCTATTTAATACCGTAGGACTAAAGAAAGTGATTAGCACTTGCCTCCAAAACAGTGGTTCTTGACCTAAGTATCACAACAGTCCAACTAGAAAATGAGCCAAAAGTAGTGGACTGTGCTGAGGAAAAACATTAGCTGGGGTGGGGGTGTTATCTCCATTTCATCTCTCACTGGTTCTTTGAGTAAGTAATTTGGATTTGGGGTACCTTCATTTACTCAGATATAAAATGAAGATAATAACAATGCTTCTCTCGCTGCATTATTATAAGGAAGAAATGAAATAATACATCTAATACATCTGGCTCAGTCTGTATCCCTATTATTGTTACTGCATACTCACAATGGGTGAAGAAGACACATTGCAAATAACTCTGTGTGTGCATATGTGTGTGTACACATTTGTGTTTCTACATAGCAGCATGAGCTCAACTGCTGCTATGGTCCAAATAACTATTCAATGATTCATTTTGTTGATTTTAAATATGTTTTCAAAGTGGGTCATATGTTGCTAATCTCGTCATCCACAAATTAAAATATACTTTAAAGAGAGATTACATATGTTTCCCCTATGGTTATCTCCTCTCCTCATTCTCACTATAATAGTTAGTAGGGTAGATTTTCTGTAAACATTTTTTGAATGAATACATATTTATAAATTGAAATTCTGCAAAATAAAGCATTTCAAGGGTTTCATCAAAAGATAACGAAGTTTGTGCATGTCTAGCCAGGCATTTCCAATTCAGAACACCTTAAACTGAACAGTGACGTGACATTTGCCTTCTGAGGGATCCACTGGAGGAGACAGTTTCTATTTTATAGAATTTAAGCATTCAGAAGGATTAAAAGGGGACCCGCAGTTCATGTATTATGCTTTCTTATTTTAAAAATCAGAAAGTAAAGCCCAAATTCACCTAGAGAATTGACCTATGGAGGGCTCTGTCCATAGTCTTCTGGTTTCTGTACCAGGCTGCATCTAATCAAAATCTCTGGCTCCTCCATAGCTGAGACCAGACATAGAGATTCTAACAGCTTTAAGTGGACCTAAGAGTATTTCTGTCTGTGGGGAAAGAAATACATTAACATTCCCTCTCGCGCTTTCTCAAAGTCTCTCTTCTTCTCTCCTCTTCTCCTCTCCATGGTGCTTACACACACACACACACACACATTTTACATACAGCCAGGGAAAGCTTGCACTGTCCACGTGGCCACCAGGGGGCTACCATGAGAATAAAAAAGCAGAAAACAAACTCCTGCCTAAAATAATCCCCCTGGTTTGGTCCAGGAAACAATTGTAAAATACTTGTGTGAAAAATACTGCCTTCAAGAAATTGGAACTTTTGTTTGCATTTCTGTTCTCTAGCTTCTTAAAGTCATTTGTTGGTAAAATACAGTGTGGCACAGGAATTTAGATTGAACATGTGCTCACTTCCTTTAATCAGTAATCAGCTAATTTTAGGAAATTTTATAATTTTAAGAAATTATTATTTATTCTTGAAGAGATACATTGAGGTATTGTGGATAGTGTCCTTTTAAATTCCTAACTTTTAGAAATGTATGTGTAGCTATTTATGGATGAAAATGAGATGCTTGAGATTTGCTTCAAAATGTAGAGAATAGTAATGTACTGTATGTTGCAAAAAAGGTGGAAGAAATGGTTTTGAATGTTTTCATCATAAAGAAATGATAAATGTTTGAGGAGATAGATTGGTTTAACATGACTTAAGCATTACCAAATATATATATTTATTAAAACATCTCCAGGCACCCCACTAACATGCACATGGGATTGTTTATTTGTTTATCTGCTTGTTGAAGATAGCTTTTTTCCATGTTGCCACTCTGGCCTCAAATTTCTAGACCCAAGTAAACTCCTGCCTTAGCCTCCTGAGTAGCTAAGACTACAGGCACATGCCACCAAACCTGGTTTAATTTTTATGTATCAGTTAAAAGTAAATGTAAGTTTTTAAAAATAAAATAAAAAATGTTTCAAGAAAGAGGAATAAATATTTGGCAAATCACATTAAAGAAGTGTAGCCATGTACATTACACAATGTACCAAACACCACAAAATGTGTTTGATACTGTCTGTTAATTTGTGTCTATAATATAACTCTATAGCTAAATGGTATAAGGACTTGAATAGCTAGAATAGATATACTCTCTTAATGAACCTCAATTTTAAATAAGAGCTAGATTTGTAAGAGATGATTACAGAAAACTTTCTTCTTTCTTGAGTTCTTTCTGTGGTTTACATACCAAATGTGTATAAACAATATAAGCAAGAATTACAAAGTTTTTTTAATCTCAATAATTTAGAGATATTAAATATTATCTAAACATAAGTGTATTTCTACATAAATGTATTTATACATTTTCTTCTGCAGTGCCATCATTTCAAAACGTTATTAAAATTGGGGTATTTTATGTGCAACTACAGACAGATTCTTTCTTCTAAGCACATTATATCCATGCTTTTGAATTTTTTGGAACAGAATTGTCAATGAGAAGAGATTCCTGCCTCCAGGAGATGTTTGGCAATATTTGATTATATATTTGATTGTCACAGCTTGTGAAGAGGGTTTACTGGATCTATGGATTGGGCCTAGGCACACTGCTAAATATCCTGTTGTATACAGGAGATCCCCCGATACAGAATCATCCAGCCAATTTGGATACATTCTCATAGTACCAATGTTGAGAAACCCTGTTGAGGGAAGCAGCTAAGCTTAGTTCTATACAATGTGTATCTTCAAATTTGAGAACAGGAGGCTGGAAAACATTCATTTTTTTCTCAGTAACTATAGAATTAAATAGGATATGACACCAAATAAGACTCAAATCAAGCTCAAGGTAAACATTTCTTTTCTGAGATTGACATTTTGTAGTGTGTAGTATGTCCTTTTTTATTTTTATTTTTTTTTATTATTAGTTGTCCAAAACATTACAAAGCTCTTGACATATCATATTTCATACATTTTTCCCCTTTGTATTTATTTATTTTATTTATTTATTTATATATGACAGTGGAATGCATTACAATTCTTTTTTTATTATTGGTTGTTCAAAACATTACATAGTTCTTTTTTTTTTTTTTTGCATTTTTAAAATTAGTCTTTATTTCTTAGAACAGTTTTAAGTTTATAAACTACAACAACAAAACAAGAAAACAGAGTTCCTGTTTACCTCTCACTCAACTTCCCCTAATACCTTATACCATGGCATATTTGTTAGAATCAGTAGAACTTACAATGACGCCTTATTCATTAAAGTGCATAATTCATTCCTATTTCGTCAGCTCTACTTAATGTATTTCCCATTCCAGGATCCCACTCAAGGACCTTTATGTTTAGTTGCCATGCCTCCTAGCTTTCTCTGGGCTGTGATGGTTTCTCAGATTTTCCTTATTTTTGATGACCTTGAAAGTGTGGGCAGTATTGGTCAAATGCATTTTAGGACTCCCCTCTGTTGGAATTTGTATCTTTCTCATGATCGGACTGAGGTTGTTCAGACTTCTGAGGAAGATGACAGAGGCAAAGTGGATTTTATCACCCCATATCAAGGGTTCTCGGAGGCAATGTGCTTATTTACTGTGGATATTGACTTTGGTCACCTGACTGAAGGCACACTTGTCAGGTCTCTCTCCTCATGGTTACTCGTTCTTTATCACCTTTCCATAGGGCACTCTGTGGCAGGAATAGGCACAGCCTACATTAGTCCTTGAGAACTAAGTATTTAACACATCATTTGGAATTCTAGAGATTTCTCTCTTCTTTCTTATTTATTTATTTATTCAATAATTTGTCACCTAAGTATGAATTTGTTTATATTTATTTGATATTTGGGCTTATAACCCAGTGCTGCCTTATTTTGCTGCTTAAGTAGTTCCAGTTTAGGCTTCTGGGGATTCTTTGTTACCTCTTAGGTCCTTTTGATATATTCTGACCAGTGTAGATTTTTTATTTGCTTGGTTTTGATCACTTTTTTACTTTTTGGCACTATAAGGTATTCTAGGATAATCTTTATATTTCCCACCCAGTTTTAAAATCAGCCATTTCTTTAAAGAAGAGTATAGTATTTTTCAGATACTATTTTTCCAATTATTATAATTAAGCTGATTGAGATTGAAGCAAATTGAGCAGCTCATTTAAGTTTCCATTCCTTACTAGCAATAGAAGCAGTAGAAGAGTCTCAGATTCTTTCTACAGGATCAGAGCTTTTTTTTTTTTTTTTTTTTTTTTTTTATTGGTTGTTCAAAACATTACAAAGCTCTTGACATAGCATATTTCTTACATAAGCTTTGAGTGAGTTATGAGCTCCCATTTTTACCCCCAACGCAGATTTCAAAATCATATCAGTTACATATCCCCATTTTTACAAAATGCCATATTAGTAACTGTTGTATTCTGCTACCTTTCCTATCCTATACTATCCCCCCTCCCCTCCCCTCCCCTCCCATCCTCTCTATCTACCCCATCCACTGTAATTTATTTCTCTCCTTATTTATTTTCCCATTCCCCTCACAGCCTCTTATATGTATTTTTGTATAACAATGCGGCTCTCCCTCCATTTCCATGTAATTCCCATTATTTTTTCCCTTTCCCTCCCCCTTCATGTCTCTGTTTATTGCTAGTCTTTTCTTCCTGCTCTTCCTCCCTTCTCTAATCTTAATTGCTCTCATTATATCAAAGAAGTCATTTTGTATTTGTTTTTTAGGGATTGGCTAGCTTCACTAAGCATAATCTGCTCTAGTGCCATCCATTTCCCTGCGAATTCCATGATTTTGTCATTTTTTAGTGCTGCGTAATACTCCATGGTGTATAAATGCCACAAGATAACAAATAACCCAATCAACAAATGGGCCAAGGACCTAAACAGTCACTTCTCAGAGGAGGACATACAATCAATCAACAAGTACATGAAAAAATGCTCACCATCTCTAGCAGTCAGAGAAATGCAAATCAAAACCACCCTAAGATACCAGCTCACTCCAGTAAGATTGGCAGCCATTATGAAGTCAAACAACAACAAATGCTGGAGAGGATGTGGGGAAAAGGGTACTCTTGTACATTGCTGGTGGGACTGCAAATTGGTTCGGCCACTTTGGAAAGCAGTATGGAGATTCCTGGGACAGCTGGGAATGGAACCACCATTTGACCCTGCTATTGCCCTTCTCGGACTATTCCCTGAAGACCTAAAAGGAGCGTACTACAGGGATACTGCCACATCAATGTTCATAGCAGCACAATTCACAATAGCTAGACTGTGGAAACAACCCAGATGCCCTTCAATGGATGAATGGATTAAAAAAATGTGGCATCTATACACCATGGAGTACATAGTTCTTGACATATCATATTTCACACATTTGATTCAAGTGGGTTATGAACTCCCATTTTTACCCCATATACAGATTGCAGAATCACATAGGTTACACATCCACTTTTTTACATACTGCCATACTAGTGTATGTTGTATTCTGTAGTGTGTCCTTGACTGAGAAGGTTCTCAATTCCAGAATACCAGAGCAGTTCATTTGGGATTCTCCCTTACACAAAGTAAGTGCTAAGCAAATTTGCTGAACCTGAATGAGTATCAATTCAGGAAATATTCATGACAATAACAACTTGATTGTTTTACGCCAGAATGTGGCTCAAAATTAATTGTCCTAATTTGACATATTGAAAGAGATGTTGTTGAAAAGATTTGTTATGAACATTCACAACATCTCTAAATGTGGGGAATCAATTTAGAAACCCATTTTTTAAATTTTATTTTTTATTCTAATTTGTTCTATATGACAGCAGAATGCATTCCAATTCATATTATACATATACAGCACAATTTTTCATATCTCTGGTTGTATACAAAGTATCTTCACACCATTCGTGTTTTCTTAAATGTACTTAGGGTAATGATGCATCTCATTCCACCATCTTTTTTACAACTCTTTCCCCCTCCTTTCCTTTCCCTCTCCTTTCCCCTATCTAGAGTTTGTATAATCTTCCCATGCTCCCCCTCCCAACCCCACTATGAATCAGCCTTCTTATTATCAGAGAAAACATTAGGCATCTGGTTTTTTGGGATTGACTAACTTCACTCAGCATTATATTCTACAACTCCATCCATTTACCTGCAACTGCCATTTTAGTAGTTTCAACTGAGCTTTCCCAGAGTCATTCGGAGTCCCTGTAGAATCATAGTCTGGGGTGAAACAGGAAAGGTAAAGATGACATGGATTAAAGTTATAGAAATAATATAAATACACCCAAACCTCAATAATACCAGCTTAATAACACAACAAGGACACACAGTCTCAATCTATGAGCAATCTATACATGGATTTAAAATGGTCACCTATATAAGAAATCAAGCCCAGAACATGAGCAGTAGATTTGAGGATCTCAGCATGAAGCATCATGGCAACCAGCATCACAAACACACATTAGCAGGCTCTTCATTGCCGCTGGTGTCTGCTTCCCCTCACCTTCAAAAGAGAACTTCAGCCTAGGTAACTTATTACCTATTTACAGGAAATTCAGAGTATTGGACATTCTGTGAATCAAATGACCCATGTTCTGCCACCAATAAATTATAAAAACAAAACAAAATCAAATGTTTTCAAAAGGAATGAAGATGGAGAGAAATGTTTAGGGGGAAAAAAAAAGCAGCCCAAATTGAACTTCAAGATGTCACTTGGGTGACAAAACTATAAGGAAATGAAAGAGCCAGTGTGGTGGCACATGTAATCCTAGTGCCTCAGGAGGCCAGCCTCAGCAACTTAACAAGGCCCTAAGCAACTCAGAGAGACCCTGTCTCTAAATTTTAAAAAAGTATAGGGGAGGTAGCTCAGCAGTTAATCGCCCCTGGGTTCAATTCCTGGTACCAAAACAAAACAAAATCAAACAGGAAAAAAAAATTGAAAGGAAATGGTTCAAGTACAAGGTAGTGGTTTCACTTAGGAAGAAGAAAGAGTGCTGTGATAACGTAGTACCTGAAGGGTCTCATGGATAACTATCAAAATTCTGTGTCTTCATTTAAGGGATGGATGCATTATAATAACTCATCAAAGCACATATTTATTTGGTTTTCTGTATATTTTATAGGAAATATTTTATTAACTTTATCATAAATATTTTATTAAAATTTATTTCATTATAAATAATTATTGTACAAAAGGGAACCTTTTACAGTCTAACAGTTATGCAAATATCTCAGGTAATTGGTTGCGCAGCATTAAGACAATCACATACTAAATTCATGTCAGTACTCACAATGCCCTGGGGCAGCTATTGCCCACCTGGCTGGTGCCATGCAAGCAGAGTTAGAGTTGAATGTTCTTAAATCATGCTTTCAACACACATCCTTTACTTCACATTTGCCTCTTTTGTCAATTATACTGACACAAGCTTTGGTGGGGGGGGGAAGCACTTTCTAATACAAAAGGTAGGTGTTCCCATAATCCTGGTGCTTAATCATTATTTCTATGACAGTTTACTACCAGTGAAAACTCATATCTCCAATCCATCACGTGTAATGATAACTACTGCATATTTAGCAAAATTACATTAGCATTTCATTAAATATACACAGTAAAATGGGTGACATTTCAAAGGCCCTAATGACTTGTCATTTGCTGAGATTTGTTTAAGTCAGTAACTTAAATCACACTGCTCATTTGTAGCCAAGTCTCAATTATCCATGGGTAGATTATCCACAGAACACATTGCATTAAAATTCCCATCAATACTTCATCTCTGCCTGTCTACAGATGTTGAGTCCAGGATGAAAGTTTGGAGAACCTTTGTTTCAATGCCTAATTTCACAGAGAAGGAAAACAAAACCCAGAGAGGCAGTTTAGACAGCCTTTGTCACTGTGATAAAATACCCGAGAAAAATCGACTTAGGAAAGAAAGATTTATTTTGGTTTGCAGTTTGAGAAGTTTCAGTCCACAGTTACCCTAGCTGGCTCCATTGCTTTGGGCCTTGAGATGAGACAAAGAGATAATGATGGTAGGAGTGTGTGGCAGAGGAGGCTGCTCACCTCATGGTATCCAGGGAGCAGAAAGAGAGAGAGAGAGAGACAGAGAGTGAGAGAGAAAAAGTAGTCAAGGGCAAGATACACCCTTCAATGACCCACCTCTTCCACCTGGGCCCCTTTTCCTAAAGTCTCACCAACCCCCACACAATGGAATATACACAATACTCAGCAATAAAGAGAAAGGCTGAATGTTCTCTCTGATATGCAGCTGCTAACACACAATAAGGTGGGGTAGGGAAGAATAGAAGTTCACTGGATTGGACAGGAGGGAATGAAGGGAAGGAAGGGGGCATGAGAATAGGAAAGACAGTAGAATGAATCTGACATACATTTCCTAGGTTCATATATTCTTATATGACCAATGAAATTCCACATCATATACAGCTGAAAGAAAGAGAAGTTATGCTCCGTGTATGTATGATATGGCAAAAAACATTCTGTTGTCATGTATAACTAAAGAGAACAAATAAAAATATTTTTTAAATGTTTTTTTCTATAATAGCCATTCTACAACTCCATAAGCTGTAGATAACTGAGTACAATTTTGCAAAGAAAATCTGGTGTATAGACAGGTAAGTTCTGCCCTTGTGGGTAGTCTTTTCTCCCTCCTCAACTATGGAGGGTGCTGGTCTGGTCTCTCTTTTCACATCCTTTTGAATACTCTGAATCCTCAAATATGTCTATTCTTTGGATTCTCTTTCAAACCAGTTATACATCTACTTAGCTCCTTCATTGATTAGTAACACAAAGTCTTTTACATGAGTTCATTTTTATGTGTCTTTGAAAGTCATGGTTTACTGTTTGTAAAATTAATTTTTAACAACAACAATTACTACTACTATTACTTTTATAACTACCACAGATGCTAATACTATACAATTAACAGAAGGGGTTTGGTTATCAAACATTCATCATATTCTTCAAATCGGGTAACTATTTTTCTTGCACTAGCTCATCTCATTTTTGCAAAACCCTAAGAGGTAAATAAATCCTGTTATTATCTCTTTACACATAAAGAAGCTGAAGCCCAGAGAGGTTAATGAACTTAAACATAATAACACAGCTAGCACCATGCCTAGACCTTGACATCCAGATGAATCTGATTCCAGAACTCCTATTCTTAGTTGCAACACTATATTGACTTTCAGCAGAACACCATTTAAACTAAATTATTCCCTCTGCTGGGGAATGGAAGCAGAAATACTACTTAGAAAAAAAGTTGGGCCTTATAAATCAAGCTGATATTTTGTAGCCCTTCATTATCTGACTGTATTTATGTCTATCCTGAAATATGAATTGAATCTAGAAAAAGAGGCAGGACGGTCAAGACAAAAAGAGGCACATGGTCAAGACAATGAAGTTGAATCTATTTAACTCTGAGTATGTTTATTAGTTTTAATCATTATACTAAAAATATTTTGAATTCCAAAAGTATCATGACTCTAAATGATATGGTTTAAATATACAAGAAAAAAATATTTTCGAAGGGCATTAAGAATAATATGGATGCTAGCTATCAAGAGCTATTTTCTAATTTCCTTTATTATTATTTATTAAAAATTCAGATTAGACAAGATCACCAAGTCTGATAAAAATACAACTAGATTGAATGTAGATGCACCATTTCTCACCCAACAGAGATACTTTCAAAAGGATATTTGTAAACATTTTTACACAGTACAATAATATGCAGCTTGCTGACATTCTTATACGTCCCTATTAAGAGGAAAATAATTGTGTTGCCTGATTAAAAACCCATCTTTTGGACTTTTATCTTTGCATTCCTTAACTTTATCAAATTTATTCATCCTCTGGATTTATATTGTTTTTTTTTTTTTTTTGTAACTGATCACCTTTACTTATGTCAGGGTCATTGTACCCTGAATCTTTGCATTCAGAGTCAGTAATATAAAGACCTCAAAGTGACATGGTAGTGGACATGGTAGTGGTGAGTCATATTTTCAAGTTCAGCCACACCCCTACCTGTCACCCATGGGAACATTCCCCCACTGAGAAGTGGGACCTCTAACTCAGCAGAAGTTGAGGTTGAGGTGATGGAAAACACAAATCCACATGGATTCGTAACTAAGAATGAGAATGAGCAAGGAGAACACTGCCACCATCCCTAGGTTCCCTGACCCAGGAGTTCTAGCTATCAGGTGACCCAGCATCAGCCCCAAAGTTCCAGGTACATTGTGCATTTTGCCAAGTGTTGGCCCCGAGCACATTCGGAGCATTTCCTACGTCTGTCTTCTCAACCACAAAGTCACTGTTCATCAGGAGTGATGTATTCTGCCTCCCCAACTTTTCTTAAACTTGCCCTCAGGAACACGGTCTTGTTTCAAGTTTTTACCACCTACTACTTAGAACTTACTATTGCTTCCCAACCCATTCTTTTGCTCTTTGTGTTTATTTTCAGTGATGCCAATGTTAAGCATGCTCTGTATGAAAAGGACCCAGCTGACCTATTTCCAGACCTTCCTTTGGCCCTGCTTTGAAACCCCGTTGACTCTCTATGGCCACCTTACCCATTCCTTGCCTCAGCTGTGGCTAGAGCTGGCTCTTCCAACTGGACCACTGGCCTCACTTTCTGCTTACTTTGGCTGCATTTTTTAAGCGTTTTAAATCCTCTCTCTGGTTACACTGCTGGAGCTGCCCTAGTCTGGTCTGGCCCCGGGCTGGGATTATTAGGTCTGGACCAGGCTGCTGTGGACAGTTCTCTGGCCAAATGTGTCTGGCCTGCCAAGAAAGATCTAAACACTGCTTACCACCAGATTGGCTGCTTCTTCGTGCCATGGATGTTTTGAATGTGCCACTCCTTAGGTCTAAATGTCCTTCCCTGCTTACTACAGCAGGATCACTATTCAAGAATCAGTACCTGTATTGCTTTATTTTTATGTGTGCCTTCCCTAGCACCATAAAATTATCTAGGCATTCCTGTAACACTTGACACAAAGTGGTGATAGAGGGCTATCTATATTGACAACACTCCATTGACTTTCAGCACAACACCATATTAGAAGTAACACAACAAGGTAACACAACAGTAATGCAACAACACACATTTCACTGAATTTCCATTATGTACTGGTCTCTGTTAACCACAAGCATTAGCTAGCCTATGTGAATCAAGAAACCCTTAAGCTGTGTACATCCTAAGAAGAATCCTTTTTTTCTTTCCCTACCATGTCTAAAATATAGCTCAATTCAAGGCTTTATCATGGGTGTTCCTAAATAATTACTGAAGTAAATTGAATTAAATTAAATTGGTTTAGGATACATTCAGTGCACCAGCATTCCTTAGATATAGTTAACAAAAACAGTGATTTTTTTTCCCATATTATACCACTTATCACATTAGAATTTCAAACTTAATTCTTGCAGGAAAATCATTCTTTGAAACAACTGGTTTCAGTTTTGCATAACAACTCAATTTACCCTGATTTTAGCCTTTTGTCCCAAGAGCAACAGATTCCAGGGTAACAGAGAGAGCTATAGAGAACTTGTTATTCCAGGAGGGACTGGGGAAGGAGATGGCAGAGAAAAGTAAGCAAAAGTCCCATCAAGTTTGGCATGCCGATTGTTTGTTGTACTTTCTGTTAGGTGTGTTTGGGCCCCTGTTTAACTGACTGAGGATTAAAGTATTAAACAAGCAGAGAGTTGCTCAACTCCCTGGGTAGGTGGGTCTCACTCAGTGCTTGACAGGTAAGCTGCCAATCGAGTGTGTGATCGTACTTGTTGGGAAAACTCTATGGCCTGCACACAAAGTCTTTTCTGCTCACCTGAAAATGTTTAGTAGTCTGTCCCTGGGAAACTGAGAGTCTGCCTTGCCTCCAGGCATTGAAGCCTGAAACAAATTTAAGTCTCCATCTCTCCCCTGGCTGTTTGGGTTTGAACAATCTCAAAAGCAGCCTAGTAAACAGGCAGACAAGACTCCACTTGAATTGCAGCACTGTTTATAACCTAAAGCTAAAGAGTTTATAGAATCACAGACCAGGCTGAGGCATGTTAGCTTTGTAGTGAAAAATCAAAGAATTGCAATTTAGAAGTAGGGGTAGAGTAGGGCAGGGCAGGGCAGGGCTGCTAAATGAAAATAGCTGCACTTGGTTATGCTTTTCAACGTGTCTCCATGTGAGAAGGAGGTCAGAGAAGCCATGGGAGTGTTTGGAAGGTGATCTGTGAAAGGGCAGTGTGGCAAAGTGTCCCGTGTAAATTAAAGATCTGAGCCAATGTGGAAAGCACATTTTCAGCAAGTAAATAATGTCATTTAAGTAGATTGATTGCTAAAGTCGCTGCTTTGCCTAATGAGAGCCTAGTCATTCATTCAGCAAATATTTAGTGCCTGGCACTGGAGCTGGCATTGCAATCCAATGGTAAGCAATAACCCCTGCCCCATGGTTCCAACATCTTCATAAAGGAGACTAAAACAAAATTTTTGAGATATATATATCAGACATTTTCTAAACCATTCAATTTTCAATAAAGACTGAAGGTGGAGGAAATGTGCTGTTGTTCCTGTTGATTGGATAGGTTTTCAAACATATTCCCATTCTTACCTATATCTTTGTCCCCCCAAATGTACACACACAAACACATACACACACACACACACACACACACACACACATAGGCATGCATGTACGCACGCGCAGAAAAAGAGAGAGAGGGGGAGAAATCAGACCCTAATCATTTTGATGCCTCAATTAAAATCCCAACCATGAATTTTGACTGCTTGGGGACTTTCCCATGAGTCAAGGGAACTAAAAATACTGAATTATTTTTATGAAGGATATAACTGCCTATTGAAATAGGGCTCTAAGCTTAGAGTTTAGGAGTTTAAATTGTCCAAATCAAGATGATCTGAATAAAATGTAAATGAAAAGTAAATGACTGATTTGTTTTTCTGTGTCATTTAGTCCAGGTCACTATGGATCTTGATGGGCAGTATTAGTAATAATATGTCACACAGAATGCAGCAATTCTGTTAACAAGATGGAATATTTATATGTATATATATACATACATATATACATACACATATGTGTATATGTATATGTGTGTGTATATATATATGTATGTGTGTGTATATATACATATATGTATATATATGTGTATATAATATATATATATATATATATATATATATATATATATATATATAAGTATCATGGTGTAGTTGACATAAAGTCCTAAGAAACAAAACCTTCATCAAAATATACAAACTTAACATTATGTAAATTACAGTTACATAACTGCAGAACCAATCACTCTTGACATATTGATCCATAATTATGTTACCAAAATGTCCTCCCTAGAAGGAAATATTTGTGCCAATCTTCTCACCCAAAACAAAATCCCAGTGAAGTCTAGATTTAATAGTCAAGTGATATCTTCACTGAAGAAGATATTCAATTGGCCAACAAATATATATAAAAAAGGTTCAACATCTCTAGTATTTAGAGAAATGCAAATTAAAATCTCACCAAGATTTCATCTCACTCCAGTCAGAATGGCAATTACCAAGAATACAAATAAAAATAAATGCTGGTGAGGATGTGGGGATAAAGGTACACTCATACATTGTTGGTAGGACTGCAAATTGGTGCAACCACTCTGGAAAGAAGTATGGAGATTCCTCATAAAATCTAGACTGAAACCACCACTTGACCCAGTTATCCCACTCCTTGGTATATATCCAAAGGATTTAAAATCAGCATATTTTAGTGACACTGCCATATCAATGTCTATAGCAGCTCATTTCACAATAATTGAACTATGGAATCAGCCAAGTGCCCTTTAATAGATGAATGAATAAAGAAAATGTAGTATATATACACAATGGACTATTACTCAGCCATAAAGAGAAATGGAATTTTGGCATATGCCAATAAATGAAGTGAAATAAGCCAATAATAAACCAAAGGTCAAATATTTTCTCTGATATGCAGATGCAAATTCACAATAAGGGGGGTGGTAGGGAAGACTAGAAATACTTTGGATTAGACAAAGGGGAATGAAGGGAAGGGAGGAGGAATGGAAATAGGAAAAATAGCAGAATGAATTAGACATTACTATCCTATGTTCATATATTCATATACAACCAGTGCAATTCCACATCATGTACAACCAAAAGAATGGGAAGATGTACTTCATGTATGTGTGATATGTCAAAATATATTCTATTGTCATGTATAACTAAAAAAGAACAAACTTAAAAAATAAAAAGAAGTTTCTCATTGTGCCCCACATATTCTGTGATTGTTCATATTTATCAATGGCTTTAGATTGTACAATGCCCAAACACAAATACCCATTTGAAGGTCTGTTTTCATATATCATGAGTATATAAAGATCCCTTGTGCCTCTTATTTATTCAGCTCTTCTACTTAGATGTTCATTCGTTCTCTTCAATAAGTGATAAACATCTGTGAAACCAATGCTCAGGCCATTTGTTCACATGGCAACACTAATGAGGTATCTGTTCCACTCCATCTTGTTCTACTAATTCTCTATTCCAAGTTCTCCATCATCCTGCCTTTGCATTTTTATTCCCTTGTGTTATAGACTAAATGTTTGCATTTCCCCCAAGATACATATGTTGAAATCCCATCCCTATACAATGACATCAGGAGATGGAGTGTTGGAGAGACTATTGATATTATGAGGGTGGAACCTTTGTGAATGGATCAGTCCCCTTAGAAGACTCATGAGAGCTGGCTTCCCCTCTCTGCTCCCTACTAGGTGAGCACAGAACAAGAGTCAGCTGACCTGTAAAGGGCCCTTCACCAGAAGCTGATCATGGCCCTCTAACCTTGGATTTCCAGCCTCCAGCACTCTCAGATATAAATTTATATTACTGATGAGCCATTCAGACCATGGTATTTTGTTATATCAGCCCAACCAAAGATGCCTTGCTTTTAAATAATAGTGTTATCATATATATATATATATATATATATATATATATATATGCTCAAGCAATATTTTTAAGCAATACTTTTATGCTGAGATATTTTTGCATTTGTTTAAGGGCTACTGTGTTGGTACTAGGGAGGTAGCTGAGTGTTAAGACAATTTTCCAGCATGTGCAAAGACCTGACTTTGTTGTCTGGCACTCCAAAGAGGAAAAGAAAAAATCACATCAGTATGTCCTTTACAACTTCTGAGATTTCCTTGACTCTCAACAATAACTATGATATTCTTGTTGCATGTAGTTGTGACTTATTCATTTTTGATACTGTATAACAACACATTTGTGAATAACTTTTTAAGCCATTCTCTTCTTGGTAGTTATTCACATTTTAAAGATTTTTTCTCTTCATTTAGGAATTATGAACAATGTTGTGATATATATATATATATATATATATATATATATATATATATATATATATATATATATCTTCCAGCACACATTGGCCAAGTGTGTCACTTGAGTTTATATCTACAAGAAGAATTGATAAGTCATAAAATAAATGAATGTTTATTTTCACAAGATAATACCAAATTGTTTTTTCCAGAGCGGTAATACCATTTATCCTCTCCCCAACAATGTATGAGAACTTATTGATCCACATCTCTCGCACAACTGATATTATCAAACTTTTCATTGTTTTGTTCAAATGCATGTAAAATGACATTTTCTTGAGGTCTTGGTTGGCAGCAAACTGTCTACTGAATAAGTTAGTTATTTCTTTATAGGCTTGTTGTCTGATGGTTTTCCAATAGGTTCATTAGACAATTGTACTAAGCAGCAATTGATTCTGGATGGAAAGGTGTTTCTAAACAAAGACATTGTAATTAGGTTTCTAGAATGTTAGGTTTTTCCATAGACACTACAGTTACAGAACTTTTTTTGAACAATTTGGCCCAAATCACTGATTGACTTGCTGACAGTTTTACCACCTTATAACTCCAGCTATTCCAAAGTGGGTGTTGGTCAATCTCAAGGACAAGGGATATTTTCAGAATGTTGCTGCTCTTTTCCTTTACATATAGAAATTAGTTCCAATTTGTTGGAGGCTTAACTTTTTGAGAAAATAGAACTCTTTATTTGGACCTGAATTATATCAGAATCTGTTCTTAGGGTGGGCATAGACTTTTTAAAAAAATATTTATTGTGCTTTAAAATGTCTTTATGCTTCTTTTGGAACTGAAATACACAAATCAACATTACAGACCTTGAAAAAGTTATGAATTTCTCTGTGTTTTCTATTGTGAAGGGATTCATTTAATTCCTGAAAGACACACTGTTAAAAGAATGCCACTGGATAAAAGCTCCTTAGGAAGCTATAAATCACTCGTCTAAAAATGCCATATGTAGGGGTAGCAGAGGACATCTACAATTCATCCCATGCTCTCCATATGGAAATACAAATTACTCTTCAACCTGTCTGAAAGAGTCATGGGGCATGGCCTGAGATGTGTGTTTTCTTCCATCAGGTATCAAGTATCAACACACTCTCCAATTTTTTGCTAGGTGTCAGAAATGAGAGAACAGGAGGTGAAATATTGAAAACACAGAGTCACAAGAAACAGTTGGGTCCAGACCAAATTCAAGGGATACTTCTATACATTGCTTGGGGGACCTGTGGCACCTCGCCCAGGAAAATGAGGATATATTCATATCTTGAATGATAATATAGTCCCACTGGAGAAAAATGTAGGCATTATGTAGTCAAAACCCAATTACTAGCATCTCAAAACAAAGAGGTTTCCTTTTTGTAATTAACATTTGCTCTTATTTTTGGCAAAAATTAGAGATTTGTTTTGGGAACTCATTTCAACTATATTTTACTATGTACTAATCAGCACAGAATTGTTAGGTTGCTTTGTAGGAAATGAAAATTGATGTTCCAGTTGCATCTCCTCACAGATCTCCTCACAGATCAACGTCAAATCAGTTTAAACAATAAATAATCCTTAGATGTGTTATATCTTTCATTTTATGGTTTATAACAGCCAAATAAAAACATTCAATCTATATCACTTAAATATCTTACTTCTCCAATTTCACCAGTGGAGACTGGTGATTATTCCTGGTATAGTTATATTGTCATCCATCAATAGAAATTGACCCTTTTATAAATTGAATAATTCCTTAGAATGGATTAGAGGATGTGCATTCATTTAAAGTGTCCACTATTTATGCACAACTTTTTTTTAAAAGCATCTTTAATGTATATAACATGTTATCTTTGGTAGACAAAAGGACATCCACCATAATGCCAGAGTGGTAGATGGCACGAATTGAAGAGAAATAATTGGAGGATGAGTCATTAATCACAGCCACAAGCAGAAATGGGCAATGGAGTGCACATACCTGGCAATCACTCTCCAAATCATATAAAATACTAAGATCACATCCAAAGAACCAAAAAACATGATTGACACCAGGTCTGTGGAGAGGGATGCAGCCAGAACCCAGAAAATTCCCACTTTGCATTAGCCCCCAAGATTCTCAGCTTAGTCAATCAGTCAACAAACAAGTATTGGGTCTTCATCAGAAAGCCATGTGGAGGAAAACAAACAAACAAGCAAACAAACAAAAATCCTACCCCTAAAATAACCTATATTCTACTTGAAAAAGCATAAAAAAATTAGCTTCAACTTTAAAAAAAAATGTGGATCCTTTTTCCTTTTGTCCTTCAGCAATTATGTTCATCACATATTAAATGCTAGAAGTATAAGAAGTCCCATAGGGTATAAAAAATATCAATGATAGAACTCTTCTCTCCTGGAAAGATTTTAATGTCTACTAAAGAAGGTAAATGTATGTGCACAGATTTCCAGAATGTGGACACGAGTTTGGGTTTGGATAAAATGGTTGATATATTTAGAATGTTTAGAACAGTGTATGACATAAAGAATATAGAATAACTTATTAATTATTATTGTTATCAATCGGATAGTTAATACTCCCCCCCCCAAAAAAAAACATTCACTAGAGACTTAGTTCCCAATTTGTTACCATTGGGAGCTGGGGAAACCTTTAAAAGGTGGTACCTAGTGGGAGGTCTTTAGGTCACTGGGGACATGCCCTTGAAGGGGATAGTAGGACCCTTGGCTTTTTTCTGTCTGGCTTGCTGGCCATGAGGTGAGGGGTTTTGCTCTACCACACACTCTGTACTGCCTCACTACTGGGTCCAAAGCCATAGGACCCATCATGAACTCAAACCTCTGAAACTGTGATCCAAAATAAACCTATATTTTTTACAAGGTAATTATCTCAGGTATATCGTCATAATGATAGAAAACTGACTAACACAAGTATTTTTAGTTGTTATTAGCTTCATTAGGGTTAAGACTACATACATGTGCAATGGTTTAATCAAACAGAGGAGAGAGAGAGAGAGGGCATGGCTTCTTCTGTAAGTTGACCTACCTGTTTCCAGGCATGTTTTTAGTGTCTACCTCACTTCTAAATTTCAGTTCTCTCTTCTCAGCTCCCATGGGTGACAGCAGATAGGCAATTTAAGTGGAAGCAAAGATGACCTAGTGTTAGCAGTATACGGAAAGAGAAGACCCAGGACATAAGCATGAAGATCCCCTAAATTTCAAGAATAATAGAAGAAAAAGAAGAAGAAAAAGCTAAAACATTCAAGTATAGGAAAATATCACTGATGCCAAAGTGAAGTTCAGGTTTTAGGGCACAGCAGAGGCATCTAGTCAGAAGTCTTCCTACCTGTTGCTGAGGGCCATTGCCAAGTAGGAATGACGCATCGAAATTTCCTTGCCAGCGTACCCCATGTTAAATGGACTTGCCTTGGAATTTCGCTGTTGACATTGCATGTAAGGCGACCTTGCTCAAGGACCAGGGCGGATCCGGGTTTAGAGCTGATCAGGTTTGAGGAAGTATCCCCGTCCTTGGGTTTAGGGCGTTCCCGGTTTAAGACAATATGGGTTTTAGGGAAGTTGGAGGTTGAAGATTATTGCTGCTGGAAATAGGGCGTTCCTGCTGCCTGAGCTCCCGTTGAGTTCTCGGGAGATTCAGAAAGTTTTTTGGGAAAAAAGCCTCGTGGAGTAGGTGAATTGGGCGGCAGCAGAACTGGGATTTCCCCAGAACGTGTGTAGAGGCCGGTGTGAGTTCGGGAATAAAGAATTGCTGTTTGAATCTACAAAGCTGTGAGTGGCTCGTGATCTTGTGCCCAGCCAAGACATTGGCAACCTGTTACAAAATAAGTCTTTTTCTACTTTAAAGCACACCCAAACATAAATATGATATTTTCTCTGCAGCTCAAAAAAATACAGTAATAAAGTAACTTTTTTACCCCAACATTTCCTAAACAATGTATATCTCATCATTCCTGGAACTCATGGGATTATTTTAGATACACTTTTCATTAGCAACCACCAGCCATTATGTAGTGATTACAGTTCTGCCAACAAGATCAGCAGCTGGTGAGGGTATTGCTGCTTACATTGCAGAGCTGTGCCATCTGTTTAGGCAGTACAGTATGCAGGGTTTCTTAGATGATATATATCATGACCATTTCATATGTGGAATATGTGATGAATCCTCCTAGCAAGGTCCTTGGAAGAATCAAAATTGGCATTTATTATGAACTTGAAAGTGAACCTATCCTATGAGAAGATACTGCTGTATATCATTGAAACTTAAAGAACAGTGCCTCATATAAATGTCTATACATAGAGGCAGAAACCTCGATGCTGGGAGCTGCTAGTAAAATCCTATAACCAGGAACATTTAGATTCATGGTCTTGAATCCCCGCTCTTAACAGACTTCTTCTCCTTGTGTTAATTACCATTTCCCTTCCCTTATTCCTTCAGAGGCTATATTTAAAATTTCACTTCTCCCTAAAACCTGACTTGATGCCTCTTCTTTTCCCATACAAATGGACATTGTGTTCTACTTGAAAACATGGGTAAGCCCATAAAACAACAGTGCCTTTACCTTAGTCTTTGTGTTTCTAGAGTGCAATCTACTTCCATTCTTCTAGAATCTTTGCCTTTCTTAGAGAAAAAGAAGTTTCTCTTTCTGTTTAAAGCTCCCTCTGTCTCTCTCTTCTGTGATTAACAACTTCTCAGGGACCTCATTTCTCCTCCTTCTCCTCCTCCCCCTCCTCCATCTCCATCTTTTCTTCTCCTCCTCCTTTTCTTTCTCTCTCTCTCCACTATTATTCCCTTTTCCCCCTCTCTTGAATCTTTCCTAAAATTTATGTACTTGTTCAAGTGCATATGGAGAATTAAGTCTCTCCAAATTGAATAACGAAATACTTCTTTTTTATTTTTTATTTATATATGACAGCGGAATGCATTACAATTCTTATTACATATATAGAACACAATTTTTCATATCTCTGGTTGTATACACAGTATTTTCACACCAATTAGTGTCTTCATACCTGTACTTTGGATAATAATGATCATCCCATTCAACATTTTCATTACAGTCACATTTATGATTAATGATTAATTAATCATTAATTACCCCATGCCCCCTCCCTTCCCCTCCAACCCCTCTGCCCTATCTAGAGTTCGTCTATTCCTCCCACGCTCCCTCTCCCTATCCTCTTATGAATCAGCCTCCTTATATCAAAGAAAACATTCAGCATTTGGTTTTTAAGGATGGGCTAACCTCACTTAGCATTATCTTCTCTAACTCCATCTATTTACCTGCTTCTTTGTGACCCCAGATTCCCCTCTACCTTCACTCATTTTACTGACAGGCTTCTTGAAGAATTCCCTGCTTCTTGCTAGCTCTACTTCCTAATAAGCAATTTACTCTTTACCCTGCTGTGATCTAGCTTTTGTTCCCTGACTCCGCTGGAGCTGCTCTCACAAAGGTCATCAAGGACTTTCACATTTCCAATGCTGATGGATAATTGTTAGTGCTTATCTGATATGACTGTCTGCAGCACTTGACCCATTCAATTGCTTTCTCCCCATGCTGAGAGCTTCTGTCATGTCTCTTGGAAGCACCATGCCCCTTGGCACTCCATAAATCCGTAGCTTTCAGACCCCCTTGACTTTCATTTGGCTTGGTTTTCTTCTCCTATCTTTGTTAGACTGGTACCCTGATTTGAGACTACATAGAACATTCTGTTCTGTGCTTCCACCAGTGCTGCCAAGATATTCAATGATCTGAACTGCCTTTTATTAAAGCAGCAAATAATTCTGGCCAGAGCCCTAGTCAGTAAGAAATATAGAAAAGTATGTAGGAATGGGTGTGTGCTCTACAGCAATAATGTAGGATTAAATTTTATGAGTAATTAAGATGTGATACTCATTTAGCTTTCCACTCAAGGTCACTAGAGGTGAAATGATGAAATGGCACATTGTTTTGTAAGGGTGCTCATAACATGTAACATGTTATTAGGGACATGTGTGGTTCAAAGCAAGCAGCAAAGGTAAGTAAAGAAAGACAGGTTAGAAAGCAGCCCAACCAGGGACATAGATGTTATGACAAAACAGTGGTTCTGTGCATGAAAAATGAGGAAAAAATATGTTGGAAGTTGTAAAAAGAACATGAGGGAGGCCTCATAGCCTGAAATTTTGAATCATTAGGCCTGAGGGATAGGGGAAAGCTCTCATGTAATTTTGATGAAAATTACCAGTTAAGAATCATTATGCGAAGGAGTTTGGATTTTAGAGGTAAATTATATAACTAGAATAATTGACATAATTAAAAATTCAGGATTACCAACTTCAACACATCTCTCAGCACCACTTAACAGTCTAAACACATATCTCCAAGAAGTCTTTAGCCTCACTTTCTCTAAGTCCCAGCCTCTCAGTACAGACTTTCCTTTCCCTTAACCACATCCACACACTGTCTTGTATGAATACATCTCCCCTCTCCCCTGCCCTGTAACTACAGAATCAACATCTCTTCCCTTTCTAAGATTCACCTCTCTACCTGTGCTGTGGGTACCATACTCTCCCACTCTTTCAGGAACCTTCTTTTCATTAGTTTAAAAAAAAATCCTTATATCTGATTCTTCAGGTTACCTCTTTTGTGTATTAGATCTTTCTTTATCAGCATTCGAAGATGTGAGCAACTATAGCAAACTTTAGAAATAAAATTCCCTAACCCAATAGCTGTCTCCAGGCACCATCCTTTCTCTTGCCTCTTCTCCATAGCTAAAGGACTGAGAAAATTGCTTGCTTCCTGCTTCTTATGAACTTTTCAACTGATTTCATGCTAACTTTTCTCAGTATGCTACTAAAACTCTTGCTGAGGTCAATCTGTAGCTGACCATTCTGTGGCAGGACTGAAGGGAGACTTCTCAGACAGTTTTGACCTCTCAGCAGTATTCCACATCAACAGCTCCTCCTAACTCTTTGGCAGAATCTCTGTTCTTGGCATTTACTTCATCATGGAACCATCATTCCAGCTGATGCCAGTGTTCTTCCTTCTTTAGTTCCTTCTCCATACACTTTTGTGGTTCATCTTTCTCTATTTAACCTCTAATTGCTACAATTTTCCATGGCTCTGCTCTGAGCATTCTTTCTTTGTGTTCAGCATTTGCTAACTTCTCTTCTATACTCATCCTTTTAAATACTGTCTCTATATCAGTGGATGTCAGATGTTTGACTTCTCTAGACCTTTAATCGAAGTCCAGAAGCGCATTAACAAGTGCCAATTCAAACCTAAGAGTGCTCTTGCTTGTCTTTTCAGTATCCTTTTCTACCCACGTTGTTTCATGATCCAAAAACCGAGATGTTTTCAAAGCATTAGAACTACTTCATTTATCAGTTGATGTCTTTTCTATACCTAAATATATCCTAAATGTACCCACTTAGCTTGGATACCAGTTTCCTTAGAGTCTAAGCCACTGCCTTTTCTTGGCAAGAACACTAAACCATAAAATCACCGTCTTCCAGCCTTTAATATTCAGATTCATTATTTGTAAATGCAATTAGAATGAACCTGAGAAACTGAAATTAGATTCTGTCTACCTTACAATCTTCACATGGAAGCCAGATCATCCATCTGGAAATCTTTTCTTATATGTCTCTTCTGTCTTTTCACTACCCTTTCCAACTTTCCACTCCTGGTTTGCAATTAGTCTCTATTCCTTGAAGGCAGAATTTTTTTTTTTATTGGATGTTCACAACTTTACAAAGCTCATGACAAATCATATTTCATAAATTAGAATCAGTTGGGTTATGAACTCCCATTTTTTCCCAAATACAGATTGCAGAATCACATCGGTTACACATCACATTTTTACATACTGCCATAATAGTGACTGTTGTATTCTGCTACTTTTCCTATCCTCTACTATCCCCCCTCCCCTCCCCTCCCATCTTCTCTCTCTACCCCATCTACTGTAATTCATTTCCCTCCATGTTTGTTATCCCATTCCCCTCGTAAACTCTTAAATGTAATTTTGTATAACAATGAGGGTCTCCCTCCATTTCCATGTGATTTCCCTTTTTTTTCTCCCTTTCCCTCCCACCTCATGTCTCTGTTTAATGCTAATCTTTTCTTCCTGCTCATCCTCCCTGTTCTGTTCTTAGTTGCTCTCATTATATCAAGGAAGACATTTGGTATTTGTTTTTTAGGGATTGGCTAGCTTCACTAAGCATAATCTGCTCTAGTGCCATCCATTTCCCTGCAAATTCCGTGATTTTGTCATTTTTTAGTGCTGCGTAATACTCCATGGTGTATAAATGCCACATTTTTTTTATCCATTCATCTATTGAAGGGCATCTGGGTTGATTCCACAGTCTAGCAATTGTGTATTGTGCTGCTATGAACATCGATGTGGCAGTATCCCTGTAGTGTGCTCTTTTAAGGTCTTCAGGAAATAGTCCGAGTAGGGCAATAGCTGGGTCAAATGGTGGTTCCATTCCCAGCTTTCCCAGGAATCTCCATACTGCTTTCCAAATTGGCCGCACCCGTTTGCAGTCCCACCAGCAGTGTACAAGAGTACCCTTTTCCCCACATCCTCGCCAACACTTGTTGTTGTTTGACTTCATCATGGCTGCCAATCTTACTGGGGTGAGGTGGTATCTTAGGGTGGTTTTGATTTGCATTTCCTTGACTGCTAGAGATGGTGAGCATTTTTTCATGTACTTGTTGATTGATTGTATGTCCTCCTCTGAGAAGTGTCTGTTCAGGTCCTTGGCCCATTTGTTAATTGGGTTATTTGTTTTCTTATTGTCTAATTTTTTGAGTTCTTTGTATACTCTGGATATTAGGGCTCTATCTGAAGTGTGAGGAGTAAAAATTTGTTCCCAGGATGTAGGCTCCCTATTTACCTCTCTTATTGTTTCTCTTGCTGAGAAAAAACTTTTCAGTTTAAGAAAGTCCCATTTGTTGATTCTTGTTACTAACTCTTGTGCTATGGGTGTCCTATTAAGGAATTTTGAGCCCGTCCCCACAATCTGTAGATCGGAGCCAACTTTTTCTTCTATCAGACGGAGAGTCTCTGATTTGATATCTAGCTCCTTTATCCACTTTGAGTTGACTTTTGTGCATGGCGAGAGGAGGGGATTCAGTTTCATTTTGTTGCATATGGATTTCCAGTTTTCCCAACACCATTTGTTGAAGATGCTATCCTTTCTCCATTGCATGTTTTTAGCTCCTTTATCAAATATAAGATAGTTGTAGCTTTGTGGTTTAGTCTCTGTGTCCTCTATTCTGTACCATTGGTCCACCCGCCTGTTCTGGTACCAGTACCATGCTGTTTTTATTACTATTGCTCTGTAATATAGTTTGAAATCTGGTATCGCTATACCACCTGATTCACACTTCCTGCTTAGAATTGTTTTTGCTATTCTGGGTCTTTTATTTTTCCATATGAATTTCATGATTGCTTTATCTATTTCTACAAGAAATGCCATTGGGATTTTGATTGGCATTGCATTGAACCTATAGAGAACTTTTGGTAATATCGGAAGGCAGAATTTAAGTGATCCTACCTCTGAAAAGTTCTCTCTTTACTCTCTTTGCTATGTAAGGGCCTAGTTATCATTTTTCATATCGCCCACTGTTCTTCCTTTATGCTTCTTTTAATAAATTATTCCTAAACATTGATATCTATAGTTATCTGTCAAAAGCCATTTCTTTCATTAGACTGTAAGCTCCATGAGGAAAGAGAACCAAATCTCTCTCTTGCGAATACCATATGCCCAAAATAAAATGCAGCATTTGGCATAGAGTAATAAATAATACCTATCAGGGACATTCACAAGTTTTAAGCAGATTCTTATGATGCCAGTAGTGGAATCAAGAAGGATGGAATTGAAAGAAGTAACCCTTCAGTAATGGAAATGTTCTGGAGAGACAAGGCAGCAATCCTAGTAAGACATAAAGAGAAATTGAACCAGATCAATGTCCACGGAAATGGGAGCAAAGTGACACATTTCAAGGATGGTCAGGAGATACTGTGGATGGAGATTTTGACAAAATTAATTTGATTATATAAGGAGAAGAAAGAGTCAAATGATACCCGAGATTATGGTGCCAGCAGCAGAGAATACTAATGCTATTTGTAAGGTCAGTAAAATACAAGGAGAGCTTTGAGACCGAGAGTGTTAAAGTCCCTGTGATGCATCTGCAGCCAAGATGTCCAGCTGTCATTGAGATACACATGTGAATAGACCAGAAATTGTTAGAATCTGAATGCCAGAAAAGCAATGGAAAAAATGAATTATAATCTGTAAGCTCTACTTCCTTTTACAACCCCACTAAAAACCCACTGCAATGTCAGAAAAGATTTCTTTAAGGAAATACACGTGCTAGACCAAGAATAAGACAAATGAAAATGACAGAGAAAAGAAATATTAATACATCTGGAAAAGATGTATTTTGGTATAAAATAATTTAAAGAAATGGAAATCAAATCTGTCAAGGAGATACAATCAACTGAACCTCCAAAAGTGGGAAGAAAATTATGCAAAAATAGAGATGATGGGTAGGGTTGGAAACCAGAGGATCAGCAAAAATTTTAACATAGCATTATTTTATTTTTTATTGTTTTGATTTCTTGGTAATGCTTGATTTCTTCATTTAAAAAATTTCTTAGAAACAAACAAACAAAAAAAACAGCTTCTTTTGTACTTAAGAGTTAAAAACCCTCTTTGAAAAATTAAATAAAACTCAGAACATGGATTACATGGAACTATTTTTCTCAGAAGCACTTAAGTGAATGAATAAGCCACAAGAAAACTATCACATGCCCATGTGGACATTTGGTACTACGATAGGGTCACAGGGCCTGCCGTCACAGCTTCTCCCAGCAGACACTCACTGTGGGGGCATGTCTGCATTAGGGCACAGAAGTGGGTTCCTATGAAGACCCAGGGGTGCACAAGGTGTAGAAGACTCACACCTATGGTAGAATACCAATGCCATCCAACTACATGGTAGATTCTGCCTGGCAACTAAACTGGAGTCATAGAACTTGGGGGTGAATGGAGGGCAATCATGGTGTAGACACTGTGACCGTAAGTGCCCAGCATGGCCTGTCCCCACAGTGGCCATGGGTACCTTGGTGCCACAAGGTGAAAGGCAAGAAAACCAAGGTAGCATCACTTGGCCTTGACCCAGAAGACCAGAGGCCATAGCCTGTAACCAAGGACTGGAGCCAGGATCCTTCTCCTGCTGCGGGAGGCAGGCTGTAGGAGGCCAGTGACAGGACTGGCTGTGTCATTGGTCAGACCCCCAACTGGGCTCCAGCTTCTGGATGGCAGATATGGAAGCCTTGTTCCCAGCACTGAGCTCTGGCCAAGGTGTCTGATTCATTCATGTACACAAATCAAGAAAAGGACAGTTAAGACACATGTGGTATGATCTCTTAGAACCGTGATCAAAAGAGGAGAATTAGCAGCTCTCCTAGGTAAAGAAGTTTACTTAGATGTCAGAATCACCTAGTGATTGCAGGAAACTGGACACCTGGCTGCAGAGCACACCATTGCCACAGCAGGAGGCCAGACTGGCTGCTTAGTTCGCTTGCTGGCCACTGTGCTTTGAAACATTTTATTAATCCAGGCTGTGATTGCAGGTTTCAGAAGAATTGCTCTGGAAGCTAAAGACCAGTGTGTCCTTTATTAAAAGCAATGTTCTGGGAGATTCCACAGACACTTTGGCACTTTAGTGCTTCCCAGGGAGGGTGGCTGCCACCTCCCCAGGCTTGGCCATCTGAACAAGCAACTTACCTGAGTCCTGACCAGTGAGACCCTGGCAGTGACAATAAGAACCAAATAAGATAGCCTTATTTTTGATAAATACTTCTTCTCAGCTTGAGAAAGAGATTAGGATTTAGTCTGTAGAAAAATCAAATCAGAAACGATACAAGTTGGGGGACAAAAGTAGGATAAAAAGCAAATTTAAGTATTCTAGCTGAACCAAGTGGAAATTAATAACTCTATGTATTAAATTAGAGGTTACTATCAGTCTTCAACAAATTGAATTTCAAGTATTATCACATATACATATCTGGAAAGATTTGAAATTTGAGAATTACACATTGAAATTTTATTATCCCCACATGAACAACCTAAAGTAGATCCAATGTTCAAGAAGTCATGTCCAAGTACACAGTGTCCATTATGGTCAATATTTTTGGACCCTAAGGAAAAGCAAGAATTTGAAGAGACTATTCAACATGAAATACTGAATAGACAATGAAAGGAGAAAAACATTATTAAAATAATAACACTAATATTCCCAAAGAGATAAAGAGAACTATTGTATCCTTCAGACGAAACATGGTACTGTAGAACAAAATTCAGGGAAAAAGAAAAATTTCCTAGAAATTAGAAAATATAGCTAAACTTAAAATAATTAAAGAAGAATTGGAAATAAAGTCAAGGAAGAAATGAAAAGATAAAAATGTAAAAATATGAGGAAAAACAATCACAGGATTAACACAGAAATCTTATTAGTTGATTACAAGGAGCTCTACAAAGAAACAACAGGAAAAAAACATGGAGGGAAAAAATTAGCAAGAAATAATACTAGAAAAGTTTTCAAGTTAGGAGTAAAAGTGCCAAGCTAGGAGAAAATATATATTTTTTTTTAAGTTTCCCACCATTGCAGGTCATATAAGTTCTTTTTTCCAACAATGCAATTTACATAAGGTGTTTATTCATTGTTAAGGAGATATATATGATAAATTATTATTACCATAATATTATAACTTTTTAAATTTCTAAAAATTTTTATTTGTTCTAATCAGTTATACATGACAGCAGAATGCTCTTTGATTCATTGTACACAAATGGAGCACAATTTTTACTTCTCTGGTTGTACAAAAAGTAGGATCACACCACTTGTGCAATCATACATGTACCTCAATCATACATGTAATGATGCCCATCTTATTCTACCATCTTTCCTATCTCCATTCTCCCTCCTATCCCCCCTTTACCCAAAGTTCCTCCACTCATCTCATGCCCTCCCCCATTATAAATTAGTACCCACTTACCAGAAAAAAACATTTGGCCTTTGGTTTTAGGGGATTGGCTTACTTTACCCAGCATATTCTCCAACTCCATCCATTTACTGCAAATGCCATAATTTTATTCTATTTTAATGCTGAGTAATATTTCATTTTGTGTATACATACCACAGTTTCTTTATCCATTCATTTATTGAAGGGCATCTAGTTTGGTTCCACAGTTTATCTATTGTGAATTGTGCCGTTATAAACATTGATGTGAATGTGTCACTGTAGTATGCTATTTTTAGGTTCTTTGGGTGTAAACCAAACTGGGGGATAGCTGGGTCAAATGGTGGTTCCATTCCAAATTTTCTAATGAATCTCAAAACATTAGAAAAAACTAAAGATAGAGGCACATAGTTTGGCAGGATATAAAATTACAGGAACATACCTCAACATTGTAAAAGCTATCTATGCTATAAGCAAGGCCAGTATCATTCTAAATGTAGAAAATTTGGAAGCATTCCCTCTAAAAACTGGAAAAAGACAGGGATGCCCTCTTTCACCACTTCTAGTTAACATAGTTCTTGAAACTCTAGCCAGAGCAATTAGACAAATGAAAGAAATTAAAGGGATAGGTATAGGAAAAGAAGAACTCGAATCATCAGTATTTGCCGATGACATGATTCTATACTTAGAGGATCTAAAAAATTACATCAGAAAACTTCTAGAATTAATAAATAAATGCAGCCAAGCAGCAGGATATAAAATCAATACCCATAAATAAAATGCATTTCTACACATCAGTGAGGAATCCTCTGAAAGAGAAATTAGGAAAACTACCCCATTCACAGTAGCCTAAAAAAAAAAAAAAAAAGAAAAAAACTACTTGGGAATAAGTTTAACAAAAGAGATGAAAGAACTCTACAATAAAAATTATAGAATACTGAAGAAAGAAATTGAAGGAATCTAAGGAAGATGGAAAGATCTCTAATACTCTTTGATAGGCAGAATTAATAGTCAAAATGGCCATACTACCCAAAGTGCTTCAATGCAATTCCAATTATCCCAACATCATTCCTAGAAATAGAGAAAGCAATAATGATATTCATTTGGAAAAGTAAGAGACCCAGAATAGACAAAGCAATTCTTAGCAAGAAGAGTGAATCAGGAAGCATCACAATACCAGACCTTAAACTATACTACAAAGCTATAGTAACAAAAACAACATGATACTGATACAAAAATAGACATGTAGACTAATGGTATAGAATAAGTCATTATAAATTCTTAGAACACTGAAGACAAATATGAAAACAGCTAGCAAGACTAGAACATATCAGAACTAAGTAATAACATCAGAATGACCTTGGGCTTCTCATAGCCACATTAGAACCTAGAAAAGACTGGAACAATGTTCATAAAATTCCAAAGAAAAATTATATTCAAATTGGAATTTTTATATCCTGCCAAACTCTGTAAAATATTAAAATAGGATAAAGGTATTTTCAGGTAAACATGAGTTCAAAATGTTTATCTTCCTTGAATTTGCTTTCAGGATACTACTGAAGGATATGCAATATTAAAATGAAGAAATAAACCAGAAAGGAAAAAGATATAATCCAAGAAAAAAAAAAATCAACATAGCAGACACTAAGGAATTTCCTAAGAGTAAAGGTAAAGAAAAATCTGGATGGTATATAGTCATGAATTATTTAGTAGATAAAATAAAAACAAATACAAAGCTTTTATTTACTTTATTTCTACAGTCATTTTTAATACTTACCAAAACTAAAAATGAATTATCATTAAGAAAACAAATATGGCATATCTAAAATGTATAGATTTGGGGCTGGGGATGTGGCTCAAGTGGTAGCGCGCTCGCCTGGCATGCGTGCGGCCCGGGTTCGATCCTCAGCACCACATACCAACAAAGATGTTGTGTCCGCCAAGAACTAAAAAATAAATATTAAAAAAAAAATTCTCTCTCTCTCTCTCTCTCTCCTCTCTCACTCTCTCTTTAAAAAAAAAAATAAAATAAAATAAAATGTATAGATTGCATTGCAGGGTAACCTGGTGGTTCTAAATATATGGTTGGGACAATTGTACATTGGACCCCAAGATCTCCCCCAGTGTACTCACCTTCTGTAATCCTCTTACCTTGAGTGTAGGTGAAACTGGAGAATATGATGTGATTCACTATTATGTTACTTTATATTACATGGCAAAGGAGAAGGAATTTTTTAGGTGTGGTTAAAGTAATTTTTAGTTAATCAAGAGTGATTTGCCTGAGTGGGTATAATTTAATCAGGTGAACCATTTATGATAGAGTCCAGGCATTCCCAAAAAAAGGAATTTCCAAGCAAAATAGAATCTCCTATCATCCCGAAAGAGATAAATAACTATGTTGTGAACTGCCTATCAAAAAGACCAAGTGGCAAAACTTGAAGACAACCTCTATCCAGAAATAAAACAGGGACTTCTCTCCCACAGCTATAAGGACTGAGGCTCTGCCAACAACCAGTGAACTAAGAAGATAATCTAAGCTTTAAATAGATTATGGACCCCACCCCATCATCTACTAAGACTCTGAACAGAGGACCCAATTATGCCATACTCAGACTCCTGACCCAAATAAATGACTAGAAAAAAAAAATATATATATATATATAGTTTAAGTCCCTAAGTTTATGATGATCTGATACTCAGCAATACAAAACAAATTCATCATCTCCCCTGAGTTGGTTTAGCAAAAGATTACTCTATTAAGATCTAGGAGTGAAAGCATCTGAGAAAAATTTTCTTGATATTTCAACCACCATCCTGAGCATTCTACAGTTCCTATTTTGCAGAGAATAAAATATAAGAATTTACATCCTTATATCAGTTTGAATCACACCAAACAGGTGTTCACACCACTTGCTTCTTTCAATTATCCTGTTGCTTCATTATATTCTGAATCCCTTTCAGTTTTTTCCTCTATCAAAACAATATCTTCCTATCATAAAATAATGTATGATAGAATATTGGACATTTTTCACAGTTTATACTGCCTTGTGGTCATTCTACTAAAAAGAAAAGAATAATTTAAAGTTAAAAATGATGTAATTAATGGTGTCAAGCTCAGAGAAGATCATAGGGGATAGGATCCAGAGAAGAGGAGGAAAGATTAGCATTAAAATGAACAAAGATCATGAAGAAGGGATGCATGCAGATAAGGGGGTGTTGTAAGAATGCTCTCACAGTTAAGACAGTTCCTGCTGAAAGATCTCTAATTTATCTTTGAAGCTGAATATTACATTATTGTCTCAGAATAAGGGTGAGTTAATGAAAAGATTGGAATCTTGAAGAAAATTATAAATGGCTTTTGGGAAAGTTAGGGAAAACACCTAACACAGTATAAGAGACTGCAGAGAAAGCTTAGAAAAACAGGGAGGTATTTTATATCATTTTTCAGCCTCTATCTATGTGGAAAGTTTATATCTTAGCTTCATGACATTTGCCTAGCTCTGAACAATGGCAGAAGGACTGTGCGCCAGCTGTCATCCTAGTCTTGAAGGCAGTTCATATTTCTATTCAGGGTCTCTGGGAGTCTCTAACCTCCACCACGAGAACATGCTTCAGACAGTTTCTGCCTCTTCAGCCTGGACCTTACAGGGAGAAATGGCAGATGAACCAAAGCTTGGAGCCAAGCCAGCCCACCTACAGACCTGCTCAAACTGACTAGCAGAAATATCAGCCATGAACTTGAAATAACACCCTGAAAGTCCATGTGAATTTTATCTTGAAATGATCAATGTTTCATAGAATACAAGCAGAAACATAAATGGTTAAGTTGATCTAGGGGCAGAATTTTACCAAGACGAAGTAGAAATAAAAATGGGAACTGAAGGTCATGGCAAAGAGCCATTGGAATGATGAATGTTTGGGTCTTAGCTGAATAGAAAAGAAATTGAAAGCAGAAGGGAAGATTAGGTTAAGATAAAGCCCCACACTTTTACTTTAGAAGAAATTCTCACTTGTTATAAAGCCAGCAGGATTAGTTAATCTCCAGGTTCTTTCTTTCTTTTTCACATTCGTTTCTCTCTTTTTCTTTCCAAACTTTATTCCCTCATTAGGCATTTATTGAGTGTTTGGCATTGGTCATATAAATAGACTAAATTTCTTAAATTTGTATTTAGACCAGATGATATCCAGGTAAAAAAGCAACTATACTCTGATGAAGGTACACAATTGCACTTTGAATAGATAGCCACGCAATATCTGCCATGCACATATTCTCTTCTGCAGCAAGTCTTTGCACATTTCTAAAAAGCCTGAGCCTATGAACCTTCTCCTTGAATCTTGCTAAGTTGTTCAGTATTCTGTATAATGGGTTATAAAGGAACTGGCATGTGACTTGGAATTCTCAGTGCCTCCATACTCCCTCCATGTCATGAGAAACGGTATTATGAGGTTATATCAAGGAGGGATTCTAGACAACCATCCGAGGTAAGCCTGTCTTCTGAGTTGTTAAAGTCTAAGTCTTCAGTCATATTCTCAGAGATGATTATGTAAGACTCCAGCCCCTTAGCCATTTTTAACTTCTTAGCAAGGCCCCATCTACCATGGGACAGATGAAACCATCTGATTATACCTTGGCCCAATTTCTGTTCCATAAAATTTATAAGCATAAATAAATAGTGATGGCTTTATGCTACAAAGTTTGGGATGATATTTTGTAAACTAGAATTTTTATGTCACTGTGACCAAAACACCTATCAGATCAATTTATAGGAGGAAAATTTATTTTGGGATTACTATTTCAGAGGTTGAGACCATGGTGAGCCAATTCCATCACTTTTCGCCTAAGATAAGGCAGAGCACTATGGCGCAAGGGTGTGGTGAAGAAAAGCTGCTTACCTCATGGAGAGAGAAAAAGAGGAGCCAGGAGAAGATATAATCCCTAAGGGCACCTTCCCATGACTCACTCCCTCTAGCTACACCCCATATGCCCACAGTACCACCCAGTACATTAGTCCTTCCAAATTATTAACCCACCAAAAGGGCCGATTAGTTACAGCTCTCATAATCTAATCATTTCACCTCTGAATATTCCTGCAATAATAAAGAAGCTCTTCAAAGACATCTTGTATCTAAACCATAGACTATGAACTTGGTGACATAAACAGCAGAAATATATTGTTTCCCAATTTGGGGGATTTCAACACCTGAAATCTGATGTCAATATCAAGGGACTGAAATCAAGATGTTGCAGGGCTACACTCTCTAGAGTTTCTAAAGGAGAGTTCATTCCTTGTGTCTTTTAGTTTCTGATGGTTTCTAGCAATCCATGTCCTGTGACTACATCACTCCAATCTTCAAGGTAAACATCTTCAGATATGTCTTTGCTTGGTCTTGTCTTTACCTTCTCTCTGTTGTATGCTGTCAAATCTTCCTCTGTTGATCTCTGACAAGGCAACCTGTGATTGTACTTAGAGCCCACCCTGATGTTCCAGGATAATCTCTACATCTCAAGGTCTTTCATCATATTTACAAACACTCTTTTCATCTCAGGTACGTAACATTTACAAGTTCCAGGAGTTGGGTCTTGGTGTCTTTAGGGGATCATTTTCAACCTACCAAAACCCCTTATAGGCTGAAATTTCTTTGTTTTGAAGATTACTTCTTAAAGTGAGTTAAGGTGCTTCTTTTTCAATCTCAAGCTTCTAATGCAAGAGTCAAAATGTTTTTCCAAGTATTCAAAACTCAATGGCCATTTCTGTTAGTGGATGTGTGTTTCCCTCAGCCAAAGTTTGTAATTATGCACCAATAACACACCAAGATTACCCAATATGCTCCTCCAACTCCAGCGAATGATCAATGATTTCTATAAAGAAAATGCCTTCTGACATCTTACACTGATTGCAAATATTAGAATAAGTACAACAACATAGATTTTTTTTTCCTCATCATTCAACCTGTCATTCCATGTTTGACAATAGGAACCAGGCTTTCTAAAAATTCAAAATGGAATAATGTCTCAAATAGCAAGTCTGTTTTAAGTGTGTACAACCAGCCTGAATTAAAAATCTAGAAAGACAATATTTCATCTGGGTGGCTTTTATGTTTATATATGTACTTATTTTATTACTGTTATGATTATTATTTTATTATAAGAAAATCTACATTAGGATTTAGAAAGTTGAACCAAAAAGTATATTTCTGTTTTGTAATTAAAGACATGAACTGTGTGTCAAACAAGATTTGGAATGTTGATTAATTACTCAGGACACCATGTTAAGTATTTTGGAAGTCATAACAACATTGGTCTTCTGTGCATGCTTGACATAGCTGTTATAGCTATACCCATTTCATAAAGTAAAAAGCAAGCAGTAATTTTCTGGCCTGAAATTTGAAAAATCATCTCATACTTGAATTTTGGTGGGTATAAGAGAGAGTCTTCCAAATTGAACTGTTTGCTGATTACAAGGTGGTACTTGGGGAGTTAAGAGTACCAATGCCTTGTCACTCTGATCTGTGTTTTGGTTCAAGTTTGGCCAAATAAAAATCAACTTTAAAAACCTTCTATGCCATATGTCCTCCAGTAGTTTAAAGTGTATTTTTTCTGAAAGTGTTATTGCCAGTTTTGTAGGAAATAATTTATGCATCCATGGAAAACTATGCATTTCTATAACAAACTTTTCTGCTTTATTGGATTCTGATTCAATAGGAGCTATTTTGTAACTTGGAATTGTAGATAACTGATAACAATGCAAAATAATTTTTGACTATGCACAAGCAAATGAATTCCATCCATACTCCTTAAAAAACAGTCTGCTTCAATTTGCATATTCATCTCTATATTCTTAATCTACAAATTTATCTCTTTATGGATTCTCCCTTGAACCAGTTATATCACCTGCCTGTTTTCTGCATTGTGAATCAAAAAATAAATCTTCAGTGTGCTTTATTTTTATGTATGGTACTTTATTCATTTTTTAAATTTGGCTCCGTAATTGACTCAAGCAGATAGACTTCTAAAATGGTGAAGACCCCAGTGAATTGGCTTCCTGTCTAAAACAAAGAAATGCAGACAAAACAAATAAAATCAACCACTTCATAAGCCTGACAAATAGCCACAGAGCAAAGTGAAAAAGCCACAGAACTAGAGGAAGTCTAGAACCTGGATGAGACAATGGGCTTAAGTATTTTAACTGAGGGGTGTCCCCATTCACCTTCATTCCCTATTTAGGTAACATGGTAACCTAAAATTGACAACATCACTGAAAAGGGGAGAAATCCGATCGCTTTTTTTTTTTTTTTTGGAGTTATATAAAAATTATCTCCTCGCCCCCAAAAGTTATCCTTTAAGAAATTGAAGCTCCCTAAAAAGTTCCATTCTCAGAATGTGTTGGCTATTTGGTATGACTCAGAGCTTAACTTAGCAGGAAAAAGGAAAGGCCTACACCCAGTATATTACCGAAATATCAAAGTTCTGGCAGAATCTGGTTGAGTTCGTAATTTGAAGTTATAACAAATAATCGTCTAGTCAGGAGTTTAAAGAAAATGCAAGAGAACCAGAGGACCATGGAGGAGCTTGAAAATCTCAAATACATCCCTGAGGATATTAGAAGTTATTGCATTCATAAGGTTGTGTGTATAACCAGAAAATACATGTGGATGGAGAAGCCACCAGTCCTTCCCCTCTCACTGAGGCTGATGACCTACATAAGCAGGAATTGAGAGCTAAATCTGTCTTATAAACTTGTGTGGTGTTTGAAGGGTTCCTTTCTCACACAGAACTCGGCAATGTTGAGAGATTTACAAGTAAGATGTTTAAGCGGGACTTCTAACTACTCTGCAGTTCATTAGCCATTAAATGATCCTGATTCAGGTGAGACCCTCTTAGCAACAAAAGCTAAAAATAAAAATGAGAACTATCTTAAAAAAACAAATCAACAAAAAAGCTAACAAAGAACTCTACAACCATATGCTACAGGGATATGTGATAATGGAATTTGCCTACGACATTTACTGAACAAGCAAAAAAAAAAATAGGATAGTAGGTTATATCAAATATCCACATTTCAACAAATAAATAGGATACATGGAAAAACAAAATAAAGTAATAAAGTATACCACACAAAAAGGAGAAAAACATCAGGCTACATGAAATGCTTGGGAGGGCTCAGATTTCAAACTTAGTACAAAGAATTTAGTCAGCTACTTCAGAATGTTTAAGCATTAGAGGAGACTAAATCTAAGAATTAAAGAAAACCTAACAGTATCTTATCATGAGGAAGTATCAGACTCAACAGAGTTAGCTAGAATAGAAATTATAGAAATAAACCTGATATAAATTTTGAAGTTGAAACTTAAAAAAAATTCTGTACAGAGACACAATGATCAATTTGATCTTCAAGGGCAAAAAAATATATATCAAATTTGAAGATATCAGATTATGCAACCTAAGAAGCAGAAAAAGACTGATGAAAATAAAACCTGCGTGACCTGTGGGATACCATCAAGCATTCCAATGTATTTATAATGAAAGGCCCAGAAAGGAAAGAAAGAAAATAATAGAAAAACATTTGAAGAAATAGTAGCCAAACATATCCCAAATATGATGAAAGATATGAATTTATACATACAAGGAGCTAAATGAACTCATGTAATATAAATTCAAAGCTCAACACATTATAGTAAAACAGATTAAAGTCAAAAGCAAAGAGAAAGTGTTGAAAGCAGCAAGAGAAAAGTGAAAAACTTCTCATCAGAAACTATGGGAAACAGAAGAGTAGTATCTTCAAAGTGTTGAGAGAAAAAGATTATCAACCAAGAGTTCCACATTTATCTATACTCTTTCAGAATTGAAGGAGAAAGTAAGTCCTTCCAAGATAACTAAACTTTAGAAGAATCATTGCAGTTCTACGCTATAAAAAATATAATGAAGCAGGGCACAGTGGCACATGCCTGTAATCCCAGTGACTCGAGAGGCTGCGGCAGGAGGATCACAAATTCAAAGCCAGCCTCAGCAACAGTGAAGCACTAAGCCACTTAGTGAGACCCTGTCTCTAAATAAAGTACAAAAAATAAAATAAAAGAAAATAAGGGCTGGGGATGTGGCTCAGTGGCCAAGTGCCCCTGAGTTCAATCCCTGGTACCAAAGAAAAGAATATAAAAATACATATGCATATATAAAAAGACTATATTATATATGTATATAATATCTTATATATGGATATAAAGAATATGTAATGAATATCCTTAAATCTGAAATAAAGACACTGACTAGTAAGTGAATTTACCTAAAGAAATAGAGCTCAGATAAAGGTAAATGCATTGGTACAAAACCCAATGTAATTGTATATTTGTTTGCAATTCTTCTTTTTACAACAAGTGCCTAATGAAATATTATAAAACTGTGTTCATGGGCTTATATAATCCAAAGATGTCGTGTTTATATGGCAAAGGTACTATAAAGGGAACAAAGGCAGACACATGCAATGATTTTGTATTTTATTGAAATAAAATTAATGTTAATCAAAGCTAGATGTTTTGAATCAGATGCTAATTAGTAATCCTTAAAACAACCATTAAAAATATCATCCAAAATAAATATAGAAAAAGAAACTAAAAGGGAATGAAAAAGTTTCATAAGTGTTTTAGTCGTTTTTTTTTTTTTTTTTTTTTTTCATGACCATGACTAAAGGAAGAGGAAAAGTTTATTTGGGGGTTCTTGGTTTCAGAGGTTTCAGTCCACAGGGGGCTGACTCCATTGCTCTGGGCCAGAGGTGAGGCGAAACATCAAGGCAGAAGCCTCTGATGGAGGAAAGCAGCTCAGGGCATGACAATTGGGAAGCAGAGAGAGACTAAGCTTGGTTGACCAGAGACAAACTGTAAACCCCTATTTTAGTCTGCTTTTTTTCACCTCTTTGACTAAAGGAACCGACCAGCACAATTATATAGGAGGAAAAGTTTATTTGAGGGCTTACGGTTTCAGAGGTCTTAGTCCATAGAAGGCCATCTCCATTCCTCCAGGCAGAACATCATTCCTCCAGGCAGAAGAGTGTGGCTGAGGGAAGCAACTCACATGGTGATCAGAAAGGAGGGGGGAGGGAGAGAGAGAAAGAAAGGGAGAGAGGGAAAGAGGGAGAGGGAGGAGAGAAAGAGAGGGAGAGAGGGAGAGGAGAGGAGAGGAGAGAAGGAGAGGGAGAAGAGAAAGAGAGGGAGAGGGAGGAGAGAAAGAGGGAGGAGAGGAGAGAGGGAAACAAAGGGAGAGAGGGAGAGGGAGTGAAGGAGAGAGGGAGAGGGAGGAGAGAAAGAGAGGGAGGAGAGACAGCTATATACTGTCTAAAAGAGACACACTTTAGCTTAAAAAATACAACTAGACTGAAAATAAAAACATATAAAAGGAAATACCATGCAATAACTAAATTAGATCTGGAGTATCTATAATAATAGGAGAAAAATTAGACTTAAAGATAAAAAATTCACTAAATATAAGAGGGAGAGGGAGGAAAGAAATAGAGGGAGGGAGGAGAGGGAGAGAGGGAGAGGGAGGAGAGAAGGAGAGTGAGGAGAGGGAGAGGGAGGAGAGAAAGGAAGGAGAGAGAGGAAAGGGAGGAGAGGGAGAGAATAAAAGAGGGAGAGGGAGATAGGGAGAGGGAGTAAGGGAGAGGGAGGGAGGAAGGGAGACTGAGACTCCACTTTTCCAGATACAACAGATATACCCCATTGCCACGCCTCCAATGAACCACTTCCTTCAGTCACACCCCACCTGCCTCCAGTTACCACTCAGTTAACACCATAAGGGATTAATTCACTGATTATAACCCAATCATTTCTCCTCTAAACCTTCTTGAATTGTCTCACATGTGAGCTTTTGGAGGACACCTCACATCCAAACCATAACAACCCGAAAGGCACACTAAGGGACCCACCTCCTCCAGCCACACCCTACCTACCTACAGTTACCACCCAGCTCATCCATTCAAGTGGATTAATGAACTGATTAGGTGAAGGCACTCAGAGCCCAATCATTTTCCCTGTAAACTTTCTTGCATTGTCACACACATGAGCTTTTCAGGGATGTCTCATATCTAAACCATAACAAGAAGGAATATCTATTTGAGAAAAAAAGAAAACAGCAAATAAAAAATTGGTAAACAACAACAAGACCACATACAGAAATCAAAAAGAAAAATGTTAGAATTAAATCCCTCCTCATCAGTAATTATATTAACTGTAGACAGATTTCACATCCCAATCAAAAAACAAAGATTAGAAAAAACGCAAACAGAAAAATAATATATTGCTGTCATATACTCTTAAGAAGCATGGATATCTTACTCTCCTATGTGACAGTTGCATATGATAGAGTATATGACAGCTATATACTGTCTAAAAGAGATACACTTTAGCTTAAAAGATACAACTAGACTGAAAATAAAAGCATGTAAAAGTAAATACCATGCAAGCAATAACTAAATTAGATCTGGAGTGTCTATAATAATAGGAGAAAAATTAGACTTAAAGATAAAAAATTCACTAAATATAATGACAGATATTTGTCAATAGCAAGTGAGTCAATTATCAACAATACACTTATAAAGAACATGTGTAATGTGTTTCATAAATGCATGTAACAACATTGCTCCAAAATGTATGAAACAAAACTGACAGAATTAAAGGGAGTAACAGACAATCCAAAATACTTAGAGACTTCAATACCTGACTTTCTTTTTTATTTTATTTTATTTTATTTTATTTTTTATTGGTTGTTCACAACATTACAAAGCTCTTGACATATCATATTTCATACATTAGATTGAAGTGGGTTATGAACTCCCAATTTTACCCCAAATGCAGATTGCAGAATCATGTCGGTCACACATCCACAATTTTACATAATGCCCTATTAGTAATTGTTGTATTCTGCTACCTTTCCTATCCCCTACTATCCCCCCTCCCCTTCCCTCCCATCTTCTCTCTCTACCCCATCTACTGTAATTCATTTCTCTCCTTGTTTATTTTCCCATTCCCCTCAATACCTGACTTTCAAGAAACAAAATGACAAATAACCAGAAGATGAGTAAGAAAATACAAAGCTGAATTTAAACCAACTAGACCTAACATAATTCTAAAGGGCCCCCTATCTGACAACAGAAAGGTACCCATTCTTCCTAGGAGTATATGGAATATTCCCCAAGACAGATGATATTGTAGGGTGTAAAATGAGCCTCAACATATTTTTAAAAATTTTAAAACTGCAAAATATGTTCTCTGACTATGATCAATTACATTAGAAATCAAAAAACAGTTGAAAATTTGGGAAAACCATAAATACATAGCAATTTTAAAACATACTCCCAGATAACCAATGGACAAGTAGAATGCATAAGGAAAATTGGAAAAAGACTTTGAGATAAATGAAAAGATAACAGCATACCAAAACCTATTTTTTTATCCTCAAGAAAATAGAAAATGTTGGAAAAACTAAACTTAAGCCAAATAAAACAAGGAATTACAAGTAAGAATAGAATATAATAATATAGAGAAAATTGACAGAAAATGTTGGTTCTTTGTAAAGGTCAAAACTTTGCAAATATTTAGCTAAAGTAACCAAACAAAAAGAAAAAAAGACATAAATTACTAAATCAAGAATAAAAGAAAGGACATCATTTTTTATGAACCTTAAAAAAATAAAAGGAATTATCTAGATGAAATGAACAAAGGAAAGATAACAGCATACTGAAACCTAAGATACCAAAACTGACTTAAGAACACAGAGAATATCTACAAAGACATATAATAAGTAAGGAAACTGAATTATTAATCAACCAACATAAACCCATAACTAGATGACTTCTTAGGTGAATTGGATCAAACATTTAAAGAATCAATACCAATTTTTCAAAAAGTTTTCCAACAAAACAAAAAAGAAGGGAAATGTTACAACTCTTTATATAAGCCCAGTATTATCTTGATACCAAAATAAAACAAATACCATAAAAGCAAAGAGAGTCAAATACCAACATATTTTATGAACAAGGATGCAAAAATTCTCAACAAAATACCTGCACACAAAATATTCAGCAACATAACATAGGTATTATATTCTATGATTAAAAGCAATTTATTTCAGGAATGCAAAGCTGAAAATCAACCAATGAAACAATTGAGGACAAATACTACCTGAATCTGCTCAATAGAGTCAGAAAAAGCTGCTGACAAAATCTCACATCTTTGTTTTGCTGAAAAGACTCAAAAATTACAAATTTTTATATAGGGAACCTCTTTAACCTGATAAAAGACATTAAGCAAAACATACTTAGTGGAAACCAATATTCTTCATTAAGATCAAAAACAAGATAAGAATGTATACTCTTAACATTTGTAATCAACATTATACTAAATTTTATGGTGAGAATAATTAGGTTAAAAAAAAAGAAATAAAGAACATAATATTGGAAAGGAAGAATTAAATTATTTACATTTCCAGGAAACATGATGGCTATAGTTTAGATTATGAATGTCCCCCGAAGACCCACGCATTAATGGTTGCTCCCTGGAGTGAGGCTACTTGGAAGTAGTGGGATCTTCAACAGATGGAGCCCAGTGGGACATTCTACGTAATTGGAAACATTCCCTTGAAGAGCATAGTGGTATCTGGGGCCCTTCTTTCTCTGATCCTGGCTATGAGGTGAGCAGTTTTTTTTTCCTGTATACACTCCCACCATGAGGTGCTCCCTTACCACAGGCCCAAAGTCATGGGTCTAACTAGAACCTCCAAAACACTGAGCCAAAATAAACCTTTCCTCTTTATAAGTGGTTTTTTCTCAGGTATTTTGTTTATAGTGATGGAAATCTGACTGACAAAATGATCTTATACATATGAAATCCAAAGGAATTCTCTCTCTCTCTCTCTCTCTCTCTCTCTCTCTCTCTCTCTCTCTCTCTCTCTCTCTTTCTCTCTCTCTCTCACACACACACACACACACACACAATTAGAATGAACAAGTTCAACACTGTTCCTAGATACAAACTCAAGAGACAAAAATCTATTTTATTTGCATTCATTAGCAATAAATAACCTAAAAATAAAATTAAGAAAATAATCGTTCTTATAACAGCAAAACATAAAAAATATTCAGGAATAAGTTTTTAAGCATAAAACCCCCACACTGAAAAATATTAAACATCTTCTAAAGAAATTTAAAAATATATAAAGACATTCGACATTACAGATAAGAATACAGCATTGTTCGGATGAAATAATCCCCAAATTGATCTATAAATTTAATGGGCTTCTTTATAAGAATTTCATCTGGATTTCTTGTAGGAATTAACAAGATATTTCTAAAATTTATGTAGAAATTAAAGGGATTCAGAGCAGTCAAAACAACATGGAAATAAAAGAACAAATTTGGAGATGTCACATTTCCCATTTTCTACACTTACTATAAATATACAGTAATCAAAACAATGTGATACCAGTAAAACTTAGACATACAGGTCAAAATAATTGAATCCAGAGGGGGAAAAAATGCTTCGCTTGTGGTCAATTGACCTGGAATAATTATTCTAAGACAACTCAACTGGATATGTACATACCAAAAAAAGAAGCTGAATTCTTACCTTACAACATATTAAAAAAAAACTTAAATAGATCACACACATAAATAGGAGAGCTAGAACTAACAAACTAAGAAAACCAAGGAGTAAACCTTTACCAAAGTGAAAAAATAACACCATCTAGAATATGGAAGGACAACAGCAGAATGGTCACAAGGTATTCCCAAAGCATTTATGACAAAGGATTTGTATGTAGAACATACAAAAGAACTCTTAATAACTTAATAATCAAAGACAACACAATTTAAAAGTAAGTCAAGGATTTGAATAGATACTTTTCTTAATAACATATAAATGGCTAATACTTACATGAAAAGATTTTCTACATGGTCATCATGAGGAAAATTCGAATCAAAACCAGGATGATGTCACCATCTCACACACACTAAAATGGCCAGAGGCAGACGTAGGTCAGTGAGGACAAACCAGAAGTCTTATACATTGCTTGAGGATATAAGAGAGTGCAGATGCTTTTTGGAAATCAGTTTGGCAGCTTCGCAAAATAGTAACCAGGACTCATCATGAGACACATCAATGCCAATCCCAGATATACCCAAGAGACATGCAAACATGGGTCCATATAAAAACTCATTAGTGAACGTTCACAACATCATTATTTATAATAGTAAAAAGTGGAAGCAGCTTAAATGTCTATCAGCTGATGAGTGGATAAAGAAAATATATCATCCTATCCATTCAAACATATATCATTGAGCAATAAAAAGAATGAGAAACTGATAACGCTACAACATGAATTAACCTTGAATACATTATGCTAAGCAAAAAAGAAAAAAGCCAGTCACAAAAGACCAGATGTTGTATAATTCCATTTATTTGAAATATGGTGAACAGGAGAATCCATGGAGACAGAAAATAGAATAGTTGCCCAGGGCTGGAATGGTGGGATGGGGAAGGCCTGCTAATGGATATGGGTTAGGGTTTCTATTAGGGATTTTTGAAAATGTTCTAAAATTACATTGTGGTGGTGGTTACACAACTCTAAATATACCATAAATTACTAAAATGGTAAGACAAATAAGCCTAGTTTGTAGTTGATAATAACAGAAAGAATTCTAAAATCTTGCAGAAACTCAGCCCAACACCACAAAAAACTTCCATCATCTTCAAAGAAGACAGAAACTAGATTTCAGGGACTGAAGGGTGAAATCACTGAATACGGCTCCAAACACCCAACAGGCGTCCAGTAAATCTGAGCTCCTGGATCAGGCCAGGGCCTCCTGGATGTTATCATCTATCCTCTTGCCCCATATAATCAACTATATTCAGAGCTGCTTTTAAAGCCATAAGTAAGTGTTAGAGTTTCACAAACTGTTTCAGTTTTGATTGTGTGATCCAGGTGGGATGTGAGTGGCAGAGGTAAGAATTTTTCTTCTTGAGCCTTCATCTGCTGACACTGAGCACTCTGATAAGCAACTCTTGATAAAAGATGGTGGCAGTTGAAAGGATGGGTAAATACCTCTATAGGGAGCTGTCAGGGTCAGTGTGTGAGACTCGGGGATGAGAGAAAGAAGGAAGAGCCAATAGCATGCAGAAAGAGGACAGGGGAAAGAGACACACAGGGTGGAAGAGTTTCAGAAGAGTAAGATGATGAGCAGGAGAAACTTAGGCAGAGCTAAAAAGCTTAGGGAATAGAGAGGGAAATATTAGGGAATCAAAGAGAAGAGAGTTGGTTCTTGTTCTTTTAACATTGCTACCTATTGTCTCTCAAATATTGATAAATACAAAGTAAAACATTTTAAATCTGCCATTTTCTCTCCTCTCAACAAGCAGAAGGGATACACTATAGAATGAATGTTTCAGTCCCAACCACTACCACTAAATTCATATGCTGAAGACCCATGTAACAATTCTGGGAAGTGAGGTCTTTGGTAGATGAATTGCTCATAAGGGTAGAGTCTCCATGATGGGATTAGCATCTGCATAAAAGCAATAGTGATCCTCTCTCCCTATGCTCCCTATGCTTTCTGCCACATGAAGATGCAATGAAAAGATATCTTGCTACCATCTGCAAATCACCAGGAAATGCCCTCATCAGATACCACACCTATTGATATTGAACTTGGATTTCCCTGCCTCCATAACTATTAGAAACCTATGGGGGCTGGGGATGTGGCTCAAGCGGTAGCGCGCTCGCCTGGCATGCGTGCGGCCCAGGTTCGATCCTCAGCACCACATACCAACAAAGATGTTGTGTCCGCCGAGAACTAAAAAATGAATATTAAAAATTCTCTCTCTCTCTCCTCTCTCACTCTCTCTTAAAAAAAAAAAAGAAACCTATGGACATACCTGTGTCTACATATATTTGTTATAGAAGCCCCAGCCAAAACTGATTAAGACTGGGAATTTGAAGATGGCAGGAGACCCTCATCGTTATACAAAATACATGTATGATGATGTGAGGGGGAAAAAAAAAGAAATGTGTCACATTAGATTGGGTAGAGAGAGGTGATGGGAGGGGAGGGGCGAGGAAGGGGGGATAGAAAGGGCTACAGAATAAAATAGACACTAATATTTCTGTATGTATATACGTGTCTGTATAACCAATGTGATTCTGCAACCTGTACACTTGGAAAAATGAGAAATTATACCCCATTTGATTCAAATGTATGATATGTCAAGATCATTGTATTGTCATGAGCAACTATTAAAAAAATGGAAGTTATCCCAACTGAAAAAAAAACACTGGGAATTTTATTATGCAATACCCAAAATTGTATAAAATATTCAGAAATATGTACATTGTAGAGGACTTCCCAGCTAATGACAGAGATGTGTAGTCCTTTACAATGCAGCAATTCTGATATAGCAGAAGTTAATTGCTTGATTTTTTTCTTAAGAATTAGCTAAGGAATAAATCTATTTTCTTTTATTCAATTTGCTCTTAATATTGAAATGATACAAAACAAAAATTTTACACAATAAACTTGTGATTGACTAAAACTTGACAGAAACATATCTTTGATAAAATTTCGTTCTGTAATATTTGATTTAGAATAAATGAACTTGGTAGATAAATTGACTATATAAAAGAACTTCCAACTGTAGATACTATAGTTAAGTTATTGATATGAATTTTAAAACTTGATTAGCAACAGTTTGTTTTCATTGAAAAATCTGACATGCAAAATGTTTCTGATGAGAATAATTTTAGAAAAATAAAAATGAACATTAGAATTTTGGATATGACTTGAGCATATTAGGTATGAAGTTAATTAAGTAATTAAATTTGGTTTAATGGAAAGAAGAAAAATCCTTCCCATTACAGGTTTCTTTTGATACATTTGCATTCTGCTTCATGTTCTCTGGAAACATTTCTGAACCATGCACACTGACATATAATGTGCCCCTCTGTATCTATTTCTGAGGAAGCTTTATTTAGTTGCTTTTCTGCTAGACAATGGAAGCTCAAGAAAATAAACAGCCCATATTCCCTGGACTTAGGATGAGCAGGAAGCAGATGATCTAATAGGTTTTATTGCCTTTCATTTTTGTGATCAATATAAAGTTTCTCTTCTGAAAGCACCCAGATCTGGGTCCATTCTGGGTTAGCTAAGATAGAACAAAATGTACTCTTTCCCAAGAGCCAGGTCCTCAGAACTAACCAAAGAATGATTTTGAAAGACATCAGCAAACCAGGAATAGTTCAGAGTTACCATGGCGTGTGCCAAAGACCTAGAGAAAATTGAGTGTCCTAATTAAATTCAAACAGTGGGGCTCAGAGATCAGAGACTCCTCCTTTTCCTTGTCTTGAGCTCTTCCTAAGGAGGGATCACTACTACTAGACAGACTCAGGACTCTTTCCCATTTCCTTGCCTCCCTCTCTCCTCTTTATGTGATTGGCAAGTTGAAAGAAGGAACTGGGACCACTCTTCTCTGCTGGGTCTTCTAAGTCTCTTGGGAGACCAGTAAACTTTGAAGAAAGAAATGGTCTGTGCTTCCAGTAACTATGAAATTAGCAGAGGCACCCACCCTAAAATTTTCCCTAAAAATTTCCAGATCAGGAGAGCTCATTCTTCCTCTGCCTGGTGAACAGACTGGCACATCTATCCCATCCAGGGTCTGAAATAATAAGACTATTTTTCTATACATATAGTTCATGTTTTCCAAATGATCTTGATCAGAAATAAAGCTCACATTGTGATGCTCACTGTGACTTTCATTTCTCAGAGAGTTTTAAACTCAGGCAGGAATGAGAGGGGTGTTAGTTATTGATTGCTAAGATTCCAGTATAAACTCCAGTTTTCCCTCTTCTTCCTCTTTAAGTATTTTCTTTCACAGAAAACAAAACCACTGGAATTCTTGTTTGTAGTAAGTGTGAGTGTGTGTGTGTGTGTGTGTGTGTGTGCGCGCGCGTGCGTGCGTGTGCGTTCTTTTCATTTTTAGGCAAAGACAATAAAAATAGAAGTTTGGGATGCATTTAGCATTTTGGAGATCTTGTGGAAATTAAAAACCATAAGGCTTCTTTAAATTTGATAGGCATAAAATTCTAAGGGAAATAAAAGGATTTAAACAAAGAAAAGAAGCTAGGTAATGGTAGGTGAAGCAAGGAGAATTGTGTCTGTCAATAACAGGCTCATTTAATGCAAAAAAAGACATTTGAAACAAGTAGGAAGTATTTTAACATGGAATTTGGGGGTAACATAAAATAAACAACTTTCTCCTGAATAAATTTCCCCTTAATGTCTCTGAGCACAAACTCATATATATTTCATGAAATTAATCTTAGATTTGGGAAATTGGTTTTGAATCTTACAAAACTTACTTTTTAAATAAAATGCACATTATTAGTAGTAGCATTATTTGCCAACTAATCAGTTGTCCTGTATTCCCAGACTAGCTTGGATTCATTCAATAATGTAATGGGAATTACTTTATAAGGAATGTAGATGTGCCATAGGGATCAAACTTCTATTTTAACTTGTATTTGCCATTAAGGTCAATAAGCACCAAAAATTGTTACTGAAATTAATGCAGAAGACAATGAAGAAAAATTTGAGAAACAAAAGGGAAAACTTCTCACCTCTGAAAATGAAGTGAACTTCTCTTCCTGCACTGAGGGGCTCCCATGAGATTATGAGATGGACGGAGTTTGTCTTCCTCCAAGTTCTCATTCTCAGGCATTTCATAATCCACCCACTTCCATTTCAGGGTTTAATATTTGGCCTATCTTGGCTGAGACAGAAAAGAAAGCATCTCTACCTGGCATTAAAGGACTTTCCTAAAGACATTCCAGTTCATTTGGCTTGCTGACATATACCCTTCAACAATTTGCTGAAATGCTCCCTTTGAGTTAGGACACTTCTCCTCTCTGAAATATTCTTCTGTTTCTACAGTTTCTTGCATAAGCCTAAATAGCAAAGGCTAGAAGGAATACTATCCCAAATGGTAACCTTCAAGTAAAGGAATAATAGGCAGAGAAGACCATGTTTCCTCATAGACCACAATCCCCAGTCACCCCTGCCTGCTGTCTTCACCCAGGCCCAGACTATTCTATGCCTCCAACCAGAGCTGACAGAAATGGGAGAGAAAAGCTCTCTACATGAGTAGTCTCATCCATAAAAGGAGAATCTTTATTAAAGGAAAGAAAAATCCAATTTTTTAACCTATATTCAATGCAAACTTCCACAGACATTAGTAATAGATGCAGATCCAATTAACTGATTTGAATTTTATCATTGTCATTGTCAACAGACACTTAACGCGTATCCCTGGAGCCCTGCACATTGCACTAGATGCTAAGAGCTCATCTTCCTCCCCTGGAGGACATTTTAAATGAACAGTGAAATAGCTAAAATCTCGACATGAAAGAGAAAGGCAAGAGGAGTAAAAGGAATTAATAATTGGTCCCTAAGTAGAAAGCCGCCTGGACTTTTCTCATTTCTTTTAATATCAATAATCATAAGTCATTTGCATATGTAAAGATATCTATTTATACATACACACCAAAAGAGATGATGATGATGATGATGGTAGATGATAATGATAGATGATAGATAGACAGATGTAAACAACATGCAAATGTTCATAATGTTGTATCTATCTAGACAGGGATATATATATAGTACATCTGTGTTCATAGATCTTTATCCAGACTTACATACACATACACAAGTGCCAAAAATTTCTTGTTAGTATCTCTTAATATCTTTAGCATAATTAATAAATGAAAAATAATTTTGATTTCACTGATTGGAATCAAATCGATGGCATTAAAGGACTTTCCTAAAACACCATTTGAATTTCTAAATCAAATTCGGACTTTATGATTACAGAGTTGTAGCAATCTTGGATAAAATCCAGATGAGAGCAATAACCCTCTCTGAGAAATTGAGTGAAGAAATTTCAAGTTTAAACAGAAATAGCTAAGGAAAGATGTAACGCTAGGTCCAATTTAATTTGTAAACCCCAAAGTAGTATGGGATTACTGAACTTAGTACAAATGAGTTCTCCAGAAGGTCTTTATCTTTAGCCTGAATAAAGGGAAATGAATAAGCCCAGTAAATGTAGAGATTTGAATCACTGGTCAATAAAAGAACTTTTCCAAGCAATATGCTACACTGAATACATTTTGAAGAAAAATTGAACATTGATGAAGATTGTATTCCCAGAATGGGACCCAGTGTTAGCTGGGTAATCTGGATAACCGAGAAAGAAAGTTTCCTGCCCAGTGTATGAGGTATTTGTCTACCAATCAAGCAACATTCTGGTTTGTTCCAGGTGAGTTCTACTTACTGTTCAAAAGGGGAAAAGATATTTACTGAGAAGAGAGAATGAATGTCACTCTATTTTGGATAGACATCCTCAGGAAATTTTATTAACACACATGATATACAAATGTACTAAAAGGCTGAGACTTTCACATTCTACCAAACGATAGGCATGTCAGTACTTAGTCTTTCTCGTTGACAGAACATACCTGTAAGCCCGGGCCTGGACATATTGACCATGGCAGAGCCAAGCACCTGAAAATAGAAAAGAGGACAAGTAACTACCATCCTAGTGTCAGTAGATTTCTCTTTGAATATTGCTTTTGGCCTATTTTTCCTCATATTAAGGCCTGGCCTGAATTCTATGTCCCCTGGTAACCAGCCCTTCCTGAATTATGAACTCTCTCATATCTCTCTCAGGCACTTCATAATCCGCTTTCATGCTCCCTACCTCTCAGCTTAGTCTTCTGGTTCTTACTGCCTAAATTATAATAAAGGTTCAATGACTTTATGAACATGAAGTTGTCTTAGTCAATTTTATGCTTCTGTAACAAAATGTCCAAGACTGGCTAATAAAGACAGGGATGATTTCTTACAGTTCTGAAGACTGAGAAGTCCAAGCTGGAAAGATTGACATATAATGAAGACTTTCTTGCTTCTGATGGCAGAAGACATCAAGAAAGCAAGAGAGAAAGAGAGAGAGAGAGAGAAGTGGGGGGGGGGGGGCGGGCACAAGAGAGGGCCAAACTTGCTTTTCCAGCAACCCACTGTCATGACAGTGAATCTATTTGCATAACAAATCCATTCCTGTGATAAAATTAATCTATTAATGAGAGCAGAGCTCTCATGACCTATTCACCTCCAAAGGTCCCACCTGTCAACACTGTTGCTTTGGAGATTAAGTTTTCAACACATAAAATTGGAGGGGCAGACCATAGTCAAATTACTCAGCAAATAAAATAGCTAATGCTAGTATTGTTGCCTCTCCCCCAAAACTCAAATTGAGGATACTTGTCTGAACCACAGGAGCAGAAAACTTTGGTGGAAGATATTGGTAGGAGAGACTAGAACTAACCTGCCTATCACAGAAACCTTAAGGAACTACTTAGTAGAGAAAAAGTCCATTGGAGGTAGAGGCAGAAACATCATGCCGAAGTAAATGAACATTATGAAAACCACCTTAAGCCAGATCGGAGAGAATAGCTACAGTCAGAACCAGTGTAAATTGTTTCACAGTAATCCATAATTCTGTATTACCCCTGATATTTATTTTATTTTGACTCAGTATGAAATTTTGCTAGAATTACCAGAACCTCTTATGTCCTGTCATTGTATCAGTTAGTTTTTGCTGTGTAACAAATTACCTCATATTTTATAGCTTAAACCATGCATTTAGTGCACCAATTTATTGATTATTGCCTTTGTGCTAGTCATGACTTATCTTTTAGTTTGCTCATACATCTGTGGTTTAGCTGGCTGACTTGCTAGGTTGGGCTGGTTTATGATGATCACTTCTAGGACATTTCAGATGACTTGGGCTTCTTTTCACATCCCTTTTATCTTCTGTTAGGCAAGTTTGGGCTTTATCACAATTTGGTTGCAGAGTCCCAAGATGACAAAGGCAAAAGATTAAGGTTCAGAATGTAGACAGTATTTGCTCTAGCACATTTTATTAGTCAGTCCAAATTCAAGGAGTAAAGACGTCATTTTTAATTTTGCATTAGAAGAAGTACCAGGTCACATTGCAAAGGGCACAGATTTAGAGAAGAAAAGTATTTGAAGACACTTTTTAAATTTCTCACAACCTGTGAGTGGATCCATATTCAGAGTAGTCCAAGGCATATTTTCCATATCAGAGAAAACTAAATTATAGGAATGAGCATTGAATAGGGGGAGCAATAAATAAACACATTTAGTATCATCACTGATAGATATCAAACACCTGAAAACTTAGGTTTCATTCTACTAAAATTACATAACATATAAAAGCAAAGGATTATAACAACATACATTATGAACTCTTAGAAATCAGAAGTCCTTATGTATTTCATAGCAGTTCATCTTTTCTGCAGTTTGGGATAGGTTAAGAACAATAGGGAATGAGTAAATTTTTCTGTTGTTTGTGTGTGTGTGTGTGTTTGGTGAGTAGCAGTTCTGACCCCTGTTGTCTTTTTTCATGGAGAATTCAGAGTGGGACAAGAAGAGTTGAACACAAAGAGAAGACAGGAAAAAGAGAAAATTGTAAAAAGGGAAAGGCTATCTGTCATTTGGCTCTGTATATTGGGTTACAGGATGAGTAAAATATCTTTCACAGATATTTACTGTATCCACCCTATTGAGTAAGGATATATTGAGCAAAGAATTAGTGTTAAATACTTCATTAGCTGTAGTAGAGTCATATGTGTGTTGGACCTTAGTCTGGTTTAGATGAGTGTCCTTGAAAGGCCCATGTATTATAGACTTGATTCCCATGTCATGGACCAATTAAAAGAGGTAGAAACTAAAAGAGGCAGGGCCCATTTGGAAGTCTTCCTGCCATAAGATGGTTGAAGGGACCTGAAGACCTCAATCATATCTTGTCCCTCCTTTGCTTCCTGGCTGCCATCAGAGGAGCAGCTTCCTGTACTGCACATTGCTGCCATGCTGCCCCATCACAGGCCCAAAAGTAATGGCGTCAACTAAACATGGACTGAGAACTCTAATATTGTGAGCTAAAAGAAATCTTTACTTTGTACAAGTAGACTTATTTTGTCATCGTGATGGAAAATTTAGTAACACAGACCTTTTCTTGTATTCAAGAAACTTTCTTCCTCCTGAAGGAGAGAGACTCCAAAACAAATAATATCAAAACAGTAAGTGCCTGTATGATATTCCATAGAAACACAGCAGAAGGATCCAGAAAAGAGGTTAACCATGAGAGTGGGCATTGGCAGAAGTGGTTCATAGAAACAGGGGTGGGTCATAGAAGATGTTACAAGATACCCCCAGAAACAAATGTTTGAACTAGTTCTTCAGGAGAAATGGACTAAATGGAGAGCCCGAGGGGTGCTAGGAATTGTTGGAGAGAAAATATTCCAGACAAGAAGAACAGAATTAAGAAGCATCCTGAGGCATGAGAGAACATTGTTGTTTGGGGAAAAAGAAGAGTTAAGAATTGCTCAATTATAGAACACATGAAGTAGTACAAGAATTAAGTCTGAAAAATAAAACTATTTATTCCATCCAAAAGAACAAGAATATCCACAGGCTTAAAGATTCCCAACTGTGGTGATAGAAATCATCTGATATTCTCCACCCCGACAATTACTTCATATTTAATGTCTGATGTTTTCAGCTCTGTTAACAATAGAACATTCTTCAAAACCTGCAGACCAGTTGGTAGACAAAACGCTGCGTGAGATGTAATATCACCCAAACAACTTAAGTTACAAAATAAAGTTTAAATAAGTTTAAATAAACCTAAGAAAACTGCCTTCCATTTTTATCAAATCTTTTCCTCTATCTATGAAAGGACTAACCCTCATTATAAACCCCAGGAGTACTCTGTCATTTCCACAAAAGAGAGAGGAGGGAAAAGATAAATTTCTAGGGATGGTTTTGCACACCAATGACAGGCACAGGTTTCTAAAGGATGGTTTCCAACCTGTTAATAGCTTTTAATACACAACAGCTGCAATCCATGAAAAAGATAAATATTCATGGCACAAAGCATTTATAAGTATCGAATGTATATTCATGAACAAATGGCTTCCCCCGCCTTTAATAGTGTTTGCTGTGCAGCCAGGGAAGAATGGACCAAGTTTCCTCTGACTGCTACTGCTGAGTCTGCTGCTATATCTCCTGCATGTCCGTTCTATGGTGATTGTAGACAGAACAATAGCCATGGAAATAAAAAATATTAAAAAAAAAAAAAACTTTGCCTGGAATCAGTCCCTAGTCATTTTAGATATTGGATAACAGCACTTCCCTGCATAAACTATGAATGGCAGATTTTAACTGGCTGTGACTTATTTTTTTTTTGCAAGAAGCATTTCATATTCAAGCCCTGAGTAACCACACGGGCACTATAATATCCATTGTTGACCCTCCTCTTTCAATGTGCTTTGTCACGGCATGCCCTACCCCCACTTTACTAAGAATACTGGAAAGGGAATTTGAACACACTGAACAGCACTCTCAGGTGATCATCAGTATCCTGTTGTCATGGCCTCAGTTAGAATGTTCTGTGTGGCACAGAGGCAAAAGAATGACAGTGCAAACTTTGCAACAAAAGTCTTTGTTATTTGGTGAGGTGGTGGATGGTATGTGCTTTTGAAAATTGGCATATTGTTTAATAAAAGTGCTGTTTGCTCCATTATTTCTCCAGGAGGGATTCAAGAATAGAAACAGGTGAAGACATGTGTCTTTTGTTGAACAAGAATAAGGAGTTGTATAATGAGGAGTTGAACAAGAATAAGATCTTAGGGCACCAAACAAAGCTTGCTAAAAATTGAACAATAAAATAAATAAATAAAATGGAATAATTGAAATTGTAACAAGTAGGTAAAGGAGGCTTTCGATTTTGAAGACATGGTCTCCTACTTACTTCTCTCAAATTGTTCTGGTTAGCTCCCAGCTTCCATTTAGGATCGTAAGAAAAATAATTCTATCAGAAATGTCAACTTTTCCCTTTTGGCCTGTTAGCCCTTCTTGTCCACTCTAAGAGATGTGCTTTTAAGATCATTATGATAAACTGAAAAGGTGATTAGAGACCATTCCCTCCTGCATGCTTTCATAAAGGTGCTAGTTATATCTCAATTTTAGTTTGCAAAGTTAAATTGTATGTGATCATCTCAGTGGATTTTGCAATGTATTATATCCAAATCTATGTTGTAATCTAGTCTATGAAATGATTTCAGCTCTTGGTGTTGTAAGACTGAGATTGCATATGAGAGCGGGTGAGCAGGAAACACCTGGTCACACAGGTCAAGGTTGTAGAAATATCATGGATTGTAGCTGTCGTTGGCTAGTCTGGATGCATACCTCTCTACAGGTGAAATGGTTTTAAATTTAAAATATAGCTTCAGTATCTAAAACAACCACTTGAATTGTATTTGGAAAATCAAACCTTTCATGAGGAAATGTTGCTGAGATTTCCATACATAAATGGAATGGGTTCTCTAGAGAGTGATGGATCCCTGCAGACCTACAATTAATTCCCTAGATCCTTCCCACTTCTAGTTATAGAATTCAGGTCATGCTACTATCATCTTTTTACATTGTCTTAATAAAGTACTTAATATATGTCAGGCTCCTCTGTGTCAATTTTTTTATTCTATTCTTACTAAGGAAGAGCCATTCATGTTGCAATTCAACAGCATATCACAAAATTCTCAGTCACTTGAGAAGTAGAAATAAGATAAAAGTCATAGGAACTGGTCTCTTATAATTAATTCATTTATTTGAATGACTTTTCTTATTGTATCATGCTCTGGTACTCTGCGACTTACTGTAGATGCAGCAGCCCTTTCTCCCAAGATGTTCTTAGACTAACACAGAAAACAAATGAAGTGGCCACACAGTTAGAATGTAGTGCAGCAAAGCTCCTGTGGATGAAGTAGAAGTTTCAGCAAGATTCAGACGTATTAAGGACAGTTGCCCCAGGTCCCACAATAAGAAAGCAATAAAGTCTGGTGTTGAATCCAATTTTTCAGACTGTTAATACTCTGTGTATTGTTTATAATGAAATACTGATTTATCTGTACCCAGTCTCCTACACATAGGGAGGCCACTTGAAAATAGCCACAAGAAATTCTCTCCCTCTCCCCTTAGACAGAGCAATTAGAATTATGTCACATGTCTGATCTTAGCTACAAAGAAGGCCAAAGATGGGAAGTAAAGAACAAGCTTCTAAAGACTCCTTTAAGTGAGGGTTTCACTAGCAAAAGCAAGGGCAGGAAGGCTCTGGCTTTAAGTGAGCCTTCCTGCTTCCATTAGGCTCCTGAGTCTCTCCTGACCCTGTAGTCAGTCTCACAGCTCACTGTTGAAGTCCAAAGAGTAGAATGGAACTTGGTCCACCAGTGGTACTCACAGACTCTTGGAACAAGTGAAGCCCACTGATACCTAGGGCTGCACGTGATGGGAAACTGTAGCCTTGGACAAGGAGAGGTGGCAGCACAGATAAGCCTCAAACTGGCTCTATTGCTTTGTATCTTCCACACAACTAAATATTGGAGCCTCTACTGGAATCCCAGCTATTCCCTCTACCACCCTTTCCATGTCCCACAAATTAGTGACTAGGTTCTAAATTTATTTTTACTTCAGTAAAAGTAAAGCCCTCCTTAGCTGCAGTTTGGCTTGATGTGATTCAGTTACCCATCATTAACTGTATATGAAAACAATTAAATCAAACAATTAGATGAAAAATTGTAAAAATAAACAATTCATATAGTTTTAAATTGTGTGGCACTCTGAGTAGTGTGGTAAAATCTCATGTCATCCTCTTCTGTCCAATCCAGGTTATGATGTGTATCCATGCTATATACACTAACCACCCATCTGTCACTTAGTAGCTGTCTTTGTTATTAGATCAACTACTGCAGTATCACAGTGCTTATCTTCAAGTAACCCTATGTAGTAGCCTAATGCTACTTCTGGATGCCTACATCATTAATCTCACTTTATCTCATCATGTAGGAGCTCTATCATCTCACATCATCAAAGAAGAACACTGAGTACAGTACAATCAGATATTTCAAGAAAGAGACCACATTCACATAACTTTCATCGCAATATTTTGTCTTCATTGTTCTGTTTCATTCTTAGTTGTTGCTGTTAATCTCTTACTTTACCTAACTTATAATTTAAACTTTATCACAAGTATATATGTATAGGAAAAACAGTACATATAAGGTTTGGAAGCAAGACTGCATGAGGGACAGGTGGTCAGCATAGATAGTAAACGATGGGTGGGAGAGATGAGGGTTAATTGGTTAATTATCAAAGAAAAGAAAACAGGTTGCTAACACGTCTGGGGTCTGGGGAATTGCTCCTTCATGAAGAGTTTGAGGATATCCCCAACCCCCACACATACCTCCCACCACCCCCACTGACCACCCCCACACACGTTTTTCCTGCCTTTAGGCACTAATCAGGTAGGGAGTGAGAGGAATCCTGAGATACATTAAAATGCAAGACACACCCACTCCCAAGGATACCCAGCTCTGGGTCCCCTGCTCTCCCAAGAAGTCTGTCTCCATCTATATTGTTCTCTTACATAAAACTTACTTTCTACACTTGCCTTGGCCATTATTGGGTGTTTAATCATCAACACTGGAGAAACAAAGACCAGATCCTGATTTCCAAAACAGGTATCAGAATTATTCACAACTTCAGTCATCCATTGGGGTCTTGGAACATGTCCCCCACCAATCACGAAGGATTACTGTACCAATGGTAATGTTCTAAAGTGAAGGAATAAACTAATCAATCATGATACAGAAATCAAATACTGTTCGTGCATGGGAAGGAGTTCAGTACCTCTGAACCCCTACAATTGAAAGTGTTCCAGGAGAGCTGGAACCAAGCTCTCCCCAAACCCCTGGGAAAACTGCTGCCCACTGCTCCCTAGGGCTAACACTTTGTGGGAAGCTATTGTCTTGGGGAGGGAGCAATGGGTGCCAGACTCAGCCTCCCACTGTCTTTATAAATGGACTTACAACATCCTAAATATCACTCGTGTGCAAGATCATTTTGCAGGTGTTGATTCTGGAGGAAAATCTCAGAGGAAGAGGTATCAGCTAAAGAGCAGACAGGAAGAGGTGAGCACAGAGAGAAAGATGCTTTTGGATCAGTTCACTACCTCACCTAGATTTGTTATGGGTTGACACTAAATGAAAAGTTGATGGAAAACCTAAACATTGACACATTCTAATTCCTAAAAAATCTGCCTTTAAAAACAAATAAATGTATATGTGTGCTACTTAAGATTATTCATGTCAGAATATTTGTAGTTCTCAGTAATCATCTATAAATGTAGAAGAATATCCTAGTTTTTCATTGTTGGGTCAGTAGAAAGTGGGTATTTAATTTTGAACCCTACAATAAAATATTGAAATCTCTACATTAAAATCGTGAACCAACATTCACTATTCTGGTTCTTCCAACCATCATAAAAATACAAAGCTTTCTGCCCAAGGGGGCCCTTGATGCCTCTCTGCAGTGGAAGCAAAACTTCCGTTTGAAGGGAAACCTTAAAAAAAATTAAAATGCAAATCATCACATGGCCATAAGTTCCCTGATTATAATACATTTACACACCCACTTCAAATAATCAATGAAATTACTCAGAGTTGCCACCTTGACCTCAGGATTCCTTCTTGCTAAAAACCCATCTCCATGGGAACTATCTGCCTTTGGTCCCCTAGGCTTAAGCCTAATCAAGCTCTCGCTGAAACATACCTCTAACTTGTAAGGACTCTGGTTTTGCTGTAGACAGAATGATTTGCTATATGATTCTTGCTCCCATGAAAAAAAAAAAAAAGGAATTCAAGAAATAGAGGAACCTTCCTTGAGTGAATTGAAGCTAAGTTTATTGTTGCACACCATAGACCCTGAAAGCAAAAGTGTGTATATGTTAAAACTCCATGCAAGTGTATACAAAGCCAAGTACAACAAAAAAACATGGTTTTTTTGTTTGTTTGTTTGTTTGTTTGTTTTGTGTGTGTGTTAACCCAGGGTCACTCTCAAGTAGGCTGGATTGCACTGTGCCTGGCTAAAACATGTTTTCCATATATTAATTACAGGCAATGTTGCTCTCGCTCACAAATCTTGAAATGGAAGTCATTTCTAGTTGGGAACAGACATATGACTTTGGAATAAAAGCTATTCTGACAAAGGCTGGCACAGGTGTTTATCCACAAAGAATGTGACTATGACCTTTTACAATAAGAGGCTACCAAGCCCTTAGGGAGGTGATATCAAACTGTGCATCAGATCCTGCCACTCCCCATGTTGGAAATTCCATTGTCAGTAAGCACAGTAAGAGCACAGTTCTTTGTGTAGATTGTGTTCCTGGTTGGAAGACCATCTGGACAGAGGTGTGAGAGAAGTGCTGGTAACTCTGCTGAGGAAACTCTTCTTTCCTACTGGGGGCTGGAAGCCCATACTCAGAGGCAGGCGGATAGATAGCATGTGTCAGAGCAAGAGTTGTTGAAACAACAATATTGGTACAGCAAAAACACTATTTACTGTACATATGAAGGCTCTTGTCCTTTCAAGGTGAAGAAAAAAAAATCAATTAGCTGGTCCATGTTTTGGCCCTCTACAAAACACAGAAAAACCCCCACTCCATTTATATATTGTAGTATTCACAAAATTTGTGAACCCCACGGGACTAACTTTAGGATTTGACATCCCTCTCTGACCTTACATTCTTAGGTAAGTATGTGCTTCCCTTAAGTCTCATGTAGGGTACAGCATCAGCAAACTCTAATTGCACTTAAGTAAACATGTCATTTGCATTAGGATGTTATAGCCATCTCCAAGCTCCCAGTCCCCTTTATTTGAAGTAGATTGATTCTCCATCAATGAATCCTGTTAAAAATGGAGCTAAAATGAATCAGAAGCCACTTTGAAGTGGATGCAGCTGAGTTCTTCTCTGATAGAAAACTTAGATGCATTTGCTCCCTGTGGAAGCTCAGGCGGGGGAGTGGTGGATGTGTGCACACCAAGTCTTGCACTGGGTTGGTGTCTTGGTACCACATGGAGTTCTTACACCACCACGTCACCTGTTTCTATTCATTGTCCTCTCAGTTGCCCAGGATTCCACATCGGCTTTGTGATTAAGTAGACACAGGAGGCAGCATTTCAAAATGGCAAGGAAGGCAAGGGGTGCTGAATAAGAAGCAAGACTCCAAGACTTTGGAAAATATAGACCCTTACCTGAGAAACCTTGTAAAATAGCACTGAAAATGACAGTCAAGGAGAAGAAAGATGAAGGAGAGAGAAAAGTATTAGGCTCAGAACATGGAGGGCTGCTTCCAATTTACTTTGAAACACAGGTCGATGAGAACAAATACCATTTCTTTCCAGGTTCCCAATAACTTCTCCACCAATTGTGTGGGTTTTTGTTAATTTTTTATTTACTTGTGTATTTATCTATCTATCCATTTATTTATTACTTGTTTATTTATTTGTTATCATAGTCTTGTAGCTACTAGAAGGAAAAAAAACTTTTCAAAGATTAAAGAATTTTTTTGTGTCACTGCTGAGCTGAGGAGCAATTGGAATTGAATTAGGGAATAATGGATCTGGTATCTGAAAGAGGCACCTAAATGGAATAATGAGTATTGGCAATAAAAAAGGGAAGGGTCAGATTTAATGATCCTTGACCTTTGGGTAAGAAAAAAATGTTGCTCTATTCTCCTTTAATAATATAATAATTGTTGACATCTTTGAGTACTTCTCAGGGTTCTGAACTGTTTCAAGCATGTGATAGCTGTTAAATATTTCAGTCCTCACCAAATCCAATGGGATATGTATTACTATTCTATTTTATAGAAACCGAGGCCCAGAGAAGTAATTCGCCCAAAGTTAGATGTCATCTTTTCACTCTTTTCTCTCCTCTCTGCTCTACTTCTTAAATAATTTCTTAAAGAAGAGATCTGAACTCATTTATCTTCTCCTTGCTCTTTCACTCTCCATCCCCCACAGTACAGACCAATGCACCTGTCATGAAGAATCACCAATGACCTCATAGCTTCCAGTTCTGCTGACCTATTTTTTTTATCCTTCTTTCCACTTCTCTTCTTGGAAGTGTTTCCTATCCTTTTTCATCCCCTTCCCTTCCAGGGAAGCAATGTCTCCTCCTGACTTTGCTCCTGTTTTGCTGGCCACTCACCTTCAAACCTCTGAGCTGCTTCAGCCATTTCTTATATTTTCTGGAAAGCTCCAGACTCTGTATTTCACCCACTTCTGCTTCTGGTTCTAAAGCATCTCAAAGAGATTTAGGAGGTTATCGATCACCTGGGATATTCTTTGAGCCATTCCTGTCCTCTTCCAAGATCCTGGCTGTTCTGATGCACCTCACACTATGTTGGGAATAGAGGCATTACCACCTACCTTAATGCTTAGTGAAATTGACTCAAAACTATTTGAGAAAACAGAACTCATTTTTCTTCCCTTATCCCCCAAAAGATATATTCACTCTCTCCTACCTTAAATGGACACTTATTCTAAGAGTCACTTTGACCTGCCATTTTTCTAAAGAAGAAGGAGGAAGAGGAGGAGGGAGAGGAGTATTTTTAATGTGGTATATGTTGAAAATAACGAAAAGAGGAAACTGGAGATTGGGGAAGAGAAAAGAGAAGTGCAGTCACGGGCACACTACATTCTGTGAAGCAACATTGAAAAAAAAGATCTATAGAGGAAGCTCTAGCCTGGGAGTCACGTCCATTGATTTGGGGAGAAACAGGCTGAGATGGGGAGCCGAGACCAAGCAGTACAGGATGTTCTGGGGTGCTGCAGCAGATGTCACCAAGAACAGAGACAGGCTTGGCTACACTATAGGTGCAGGGAGAAAGGGATGGGTGTTTGGGATGGTGATCTCTGTGTGTTCCAAAAATTCCCTCCTTCAATTTCCTCTACTTTAAAATAATGACAATAGCCAACCTATTAGGGTTTCCATAGTGCAGTTTATTCAATAGTCTTCTTGAATAATAAAACTTCTATTTGCTGGGTATGTACTTTGCTAAGAACTCTAAATGAATTATCTCACTTAACTTTTCCATCAATCCCAGGGAAGAGATACTAGAAGTAGATCCCTTTAATTTTTTTTTACCGGTACCTTATAATTATATACATAATGGTGGAATTCATTATGGTATATTCATATGTGCAGAAGTATATTCCTTTTGCAAAGAAGTCAAGAATCTTGTCAGGAATAAAAGCAGCAGGGATTTGATATAGGATTATGTGATACTGAAACGAATACTCTTAAGTAATCACATCTAAATGTGATTATCCAACACCATTAGTCATCAGGGAAATCCAAGTTGAAACCACAATGAGACACTGGTATGCACCCACCCAAAGGACTGCACTCAGGCCTGGCAATGCCAAGCTCTGGTGGAGGGTGGAGAGCAGCTGTGACCTCCATACATTGTGGATGGAAGTGTAAAATGCTACACAAAAATAAAGTTTGGCTATTCCTAATAAATTTATACATGTTCCTGTGCATTGGCTTCAGCAATCTTGCTCCTGTATATTTACCTAATAAGAAAATGCACAACCACAGAAAAAAAAATATATGTAAGAATGTACATAACAGCTTGATTTATAATAGCCCCAAACTGAAAACAACCAGGTAAAGAACTGTAGTAAATTGGTACATTCTTTTAATGGAATACTACTTAGCAATGCGAAGAAACAAGCTGCAAATGCACTCCATGACTTAAATGCATCTCCCAGACCTTATGCTGTAAAAAATAAAAACCAGACACAAGAGAATACATGCTCGGGCTAGGGTTGTGGCTCAGTGGTAGAGTGCTTGCCTAGCATGTGTGAGGCCCTGGGTTCGATATTCAACAACACATAAAAATAAAGATATTATGTCCATCCATAACTAAAGATATACATATATTTTTAAAAACAGAGTGCATACTGTACCATTTCATTATAAAGTATTAAAAGCGGCAAAACTAATCTATGGGTTAAGAAATTGTGAAGAAACAAATAATCCAATCAACAAATGGGCCAAGGACCTGAACAGACACTTCTCAGAGGAGGTTATACAATCAATCAAGAAGTTCACGAAAAAATGCTCACCATCTCTAGCAATCAGACAAATGCAAATTAAAACCACCCTAAGGTACCATCTCACTCCATTAAGAATGGCAGCCATTATGAAGTCAAACAACAACAAGTGCTGGAGAGGATGTGGGGAAAAGGGTACACTTGTACATTGATGGTGGGACTGCAAATTGGTGTGGCCAATGTGGAAAGCAATATGGAGATTCCTCGGAAAGCTGGGAATGGAACCACCATTTGACCCAGCTATTCCCCTTCTCGGACTATTCCCCAAAGACCTTAAAAGAGGGATACAGCTACATCAATGTTCATAGCAGCACAATTCACAATAGCTAGACTGTGGAACCAACCTAGATGCCCTTCAATAGATGAATGGATAAAAAAATGTGGCATTTATACACAATGGAGTATTACTTAGCACTAAAAAATGACAAAATCATGGCATTTGCAGGGAAATGGATGGCATTAGAGCACATTATGCTAAGTGAAGCTAGCCAATCCCTAAAAAACAAATGCCAAATGTCCTCTTTGATATAAGGAGAGTAACTAAGAACAGAGTAGGGAGGAAGAGCATGAGAAGAAGATTAACATTAAACAGGGATGAGAGGTGGGAGGAAAAGGGAGAGAGATGGGAAATTGCATGGAAATGGAAGGAGACCCTCAGGGTTATACAAAATTACATACAAGAGGAAGTGAGGGGTAAGGGAAAAATCAAGGGGGAGAAATGAATTACAGTAGAGGGGGTAGAGAGAGAAGAGGGGAGGGGAGGGGAGAGGAGGGGGGATAGCAGAGGATAGGAAAGGCAGCAGAATACAACAGACACTAGTATGGCAATATGTAAAAACATGGATGTGTAACCGATGTGATTCTGCAATCTGTATACGGGGTAAAAATGGGAGTAACCCACTTGAATCAAATGTAACCCACTTGAATCAAATGTATGAAATATGATATGTCAAGAGCTTTGTAAGCTTTGTAAATGTTTTGAACAACTAATAATAAAAAAAAAAGAAATTGGGGAGAGAGATGGGAGGGACAGACACGGAACAGACTTTGTTGTTGTTATTGGTTCTGAGGTGACAAAATATATTCTATATTTTAATGAGGCATGGGTTATGGGGTATATGCATTAGCCAAGATTTGAGTTAAGATCAATTTTAGCATTTTAGTGTGTATAAATTTTTCCTCCAAAAGAACTAAATAAAGAAGTAGTCATAATGGGAGGAGACTAGGAGAGAGGTGGTTTGGGGGAAAAGCATGAGTGAAGGGTGCTAGCTCCTGAAGTTGGGTGACAGCTAAGTACATGAGGAGACAGAGCACAGGTCTGTGTACTTCCATGTGTTTGGGTTGTTCCATGGTAAAAACTTTTTAAATGAAGTTATTAAATTGTCAGTCATTTGTTTAGGATAATTAAAATACAAATGAGTAGTTGGTTTGAGGCCAGATTGTGCATCACCTGGGCCCAGGACAAAAAGCAAATCCCATTGTATTTCTTACCTTCTGGGAGATTTGACATGTTTCCATGTTCTGTCCTAGAGAACAATTGTGGCCTCCTGAGGGTGGCTGGCAAGATCCTTTACACCGAAGCTGTACCCCTAAAGCAGTGTGAGGACCATTTTTAGACACACAGCAAGCCCTCCTTATGTGAGTTCTGCTTTCATGATTTAGCCATCCATGGATTGAAAATATTTTAAAATATTGCATCTGCACTAAACACATACAGGCTTTTTTCTGGTCCTTAAACAGTTCTCTGAATAATTCAGTACAGCAACTACTTACATAGCATTTACATTGTGTTAGGTACTAAAAGTAAGCTACCAATAATTTAAAGCACAAAGGAGGATATGTGTAGGTTATATGCAAATATTCTACCATTTCATAAATGAACTTGTACATCCTCAGAATTGGGTTCTTCAGAATCCCTATCCACCACAGGCCCTGAAGGATGATCATCTTTATGAAGGTCATTATCCCATTAAAAGATTTATTTTTAAATTGTATCAATAGGGACCCAAACTGGGTAGATAAGTGGACAAATCTACAGAAAATTTGAGTTTTGGATGCCTTTCAACTTTTCTAGGTCTACTGCAGTAGGAAGAATCTCAAGATCGCCCCCAGGATTCTGATTTCCTGTATACCTGTGTTTTAGTTAACACTTCATCACTGTGACCAAAATACCTGATAAGAACAACTTAGAGGAATGAAAGTTTATTTTGGTTCATGGTTTAAGAAATTTAGTGCCAGGCTTTTAGTCCATGGTGGGCCAAGTGAGTGCAAGTGAGGCAGAATATCCTGGCAGAAGAGTATTGCAGAAAAGAAGCTCATATCCAAAGTATAACAACCAGCCTGCCATAATACCTTTCTCTTGAATGTGGGCAGAGACAGTGCCTGTGAGAGGAACTCTCTGGTTACTGATCACTTGACTTTGAGTTAATCAAAAGAGAGATTCTTCTTGGTGGGCCTGGCTAATCAGGCAATTGCTTCAAGAGAAGGTAAAATACCAGAGCGATGTGCTTCTATTGGCCTCAGATATAAAGCATACTAACAGGCTGTGATATAACCTATGGAGGGATCAGGTAGCAAGGACAAGTGGGTGACCTCTAGAAGCTAAGTGTCTTCCAATTCACAGCTAATGACAGGGTGTTTCCTCCACTACACAGCCTCAAAGAACTGTTTCTCACAACAATCATGTGAGCTCAACAAACACTTAATATTTTGCATTAAAGTGTTTCTGGAATTAACTCAATTTAATTAGCTTCAGGGCCTCATATAACTGTGACCTGTGTCACATGAAGTCTATGTGGTGGGTCATGGTGGCCCTAGGAAGGTACATGCCTCCATCACCACCAGCCCTACCATGTTTTAGGGACAGTACCTTGCACTGTTATCGAGGAGGTTGGAACAAGAAAGGGAAGTAAGGACAGTGCCTATCTTTCAGGTAGCTGGCCATAAGCTCGCCTTTCCCAGCAAACTATAGCTCCTTGTGAACCAAGTCTTGGCATGACAGTGAAAACAGCTAGATGACAGGGCAGGTCACAAAGGGGAAAGGCTGGTTGACAACACAGATTCCCTGTAAGGTCCTGTGGATGGCAGGGCCACAAGAGATGCCACAGCACAAAGCCTTGCTTGATGCCCTGTGCTGTGAGACTCACAGCAGTAGGCTCAGTTACGCTTCATGTGAAACCCAAGGAAAATGTCCCTGTTGTCACTGATGTCAACGCGTGCATGATGAGGCCGCCTCTCCCTGTGAGCCAGACACCCACATCCTGTAGCCTTTCACTCACCCAAGTTCTCCCTTGAAGAACTGTATCAAAGCGGATATGCCTCTTTCCATCATCCAAAAGACATCTGTTGTTTTTTAGCAGAAAGATGTGCATATCAGTTCTGCAGAATTCCACCAAATGGGGACCAGGCTCATTCCCCCAACATGCTGAGAAGCTAAGCCACAGAACAAATGGTAATTCAACATACCAAATCATTTATATCAATTAAACACTCTTCTCTTTGAAGAAATCTCATCTATTTCATTTGCATCCTTCAAATTGACTTGCAGAGAATTCCACAGAGTGTCTGTAGTATTAAAGTCCACTTGAACTTTACACAAATTAGACATTTTGTTCTGGTTGATTTCCTGAGATTACAAAATGTTGTGGATATAAAGCCATGGTTATGTTTGACTTGGATGCACTGTTTTGGAACTGTATCCATTTCCTCTAATAGGCAAAAATAATAATCAGATCATTGGATCAATGTAGGGGTTTATATTGAGCTCTTTATTTTGAGTTGAACATGTTAGTTGGGTAGGAGAGGAAAGAAAGGGCTTACTGGAAATAAACCAAGGCCATGGAGAAGCTTATCCTGTTTGTTCTAGGTTGTAATGTCCCTTTGGTTCACATTTGAATCTTTTATGGTCTCTCTTTTGTAGTACCTTGTTCACCTTGGGTAAAGGTCACAAACTCATCCCTTGGTACCAGCTCACTATGGGTTTTTACAACACTTCCCAGTCTCTATGGCACTCACTGAAATGGTGACAACACACGCCTCGGCAAAACATCTCCACGTTCAGAAGTGCAACAGCTCCCATGTTCTCCATTCTATGTTGGGTAGGCCTATCCCACAATTGTCTGTTCACCACAGTCTGATTGCTCTAAACCTGGCCTAATGGTTTTCAGGCCTTTGTTTACTCAGTCACACTGATTTCCAGGACAAAGAGAAAATATGGCCCAGAGATATTAGTTAGAGGCAATGCTGTACCATGGAAATGCATGAATTTTCAAACATGGTGGTCTCCGTTCAAGTTGGTAAGTGCTTGTGTGTTTACCATTGATTTTTCTCATTAAATATGGTGGGAAACAAAGTTGGTAAAAATATGCTTGTGACTTGGAAACTATCGAGGAGATTTTACAAAATGTTCTAAATTTTACTTATGTTTATTCCTTGGTTTTAACTTTTCTTAATCCACTTTTGTAATAAACTGCAGCCTAACCAAACTGAATTCCAAAAGTCTGAAAGATAATTTATGATGGGAAGCAGGATAAATAAAAAATTTTATAAAAAGAAGACAAGCTGGGGTTATGGCTCAGTGGTAGAGCTCTTGCCTACCATGTGTGAGGTACTGGGTTCAATTCTCATCACCACATATAAATAAATGAATAAAATAAAGATCCATCAACATTAAAAAAAAGAAGATGATGATCTCTGACTTTTGCAAGTTAATCTCCAACATTAAGCAAGTAGTCATATGAAAATACTAATATATATTCATGTACTACACATTAACGTCCACTGTACACTAACTGCTAAATGAAGAAATGCTCAAAATTATCCAGTGGTAGAACTTGCTTGTTAACCATTCAGATTTAGAAAAATTCTTATTTTGGTTTGTAAAGCTGAGTTTGTTTTATTGTATTCTATTCCTATGTATACTAAATGAATGAATATGAATAAATGAAAACAATTCTATCATGAATTGTAAATTTTGTAAATCCAATATTATTAAAGCAGAAGTAAAATCATAATAATAAAATGGCACCAGATAGTGATACTAAGTCAGGCCAACTGTTAACTTTGAAAGAAAACAATTAAAGAATAGCATGAAGTAATGGAAGTACATTATCAAAGATTATTCTAATATCAGAATTTAATTAGGAATGCTATATTACTTTTTAGTCTTTGATAATAGAGTATTTTCTATGTGATTTTCATACTTTAGATTATTGTGCTTATTTTCAGGAAGACATACTGTATTAAAGAAGGTCCTAACCTTAGTTGCCCAAAAGATGCACTCTGAAATCAAACAGATATGGTTGAAGTCCAAGCTTTTCTACTTACCTAATACAAGTTACCAACTGTCTTTATTTTTTTCCATTAAACATGTACTTTTTTTGCATACAATTCTTAATACATATATATATACACCACAATTTTTCTTATCTCTGTTTGTATATAAGGTATGTTGACTCCCAATTCAAGTCTTCATACATGTACTTTGTATAATGATGACCATCACATTCCACCATACTTACTAATACCCTTCCCCCTCCCTTTCCCTTCCACCCCTTTTCCCTATCTAGAGTTAATCTAATCCTCCCATGCTCCCAACTATCTTTGAGTATCAGTTTTCTCACCTGGAAAATTAGGAGCAACCATTAGTTTTGCTAGAGTTGTTTGTGAGAGGCAAAAGATAACACAGTTTTTTTGGACATGGAAAGAGTCTGTCATCCACCTGACCTCTAATGGACTTTTTAAAAAATGTTAGTTTTATATAAGGAGCTATGTATCATACATGCACTAATTGTGGGCGAATTTCTGAATTTATTTCCAAGATAAACTAAAATGTATTTATAAATACAGGATAACGTGCTCCATTGTATGCTGGTGAGTCCAGGTACTGCATTAGAGAAGAAAAGGTCGACCTGCTCTTAACCACTGTGCCAACCCTGGAGAAAGGTCTCAGAGGCTAATGACACCCACCTAGATCCCCTGACATACAGAGCCACAGCAGACAAACGCATTCTACCTCATCCTTTAGTTAACTCACCCAAATGAAAGGCAAATGAAAACATGCTCCGTATCAGTCAGGGTTCTTCAGAGAAGGAGAAATAACAGGATATGCGTACATACAGAGATTTACTTCAACGGATTGGTATACGTGATTATGGAGCCTAACCAGTCCAAAATCTGTGGGATGGACCAACAGGCTGGAGAGGAGACCTAGGGAAGAGTCAATGTTGGTGTTCACATGAGGATGCTGTCTGCTCTTGGAATTCCCTCTTCTTCTGGTAAGGTCAGAGTTTCTGTTAAGGCCTTTCACTGACCTGATGAGGCCCATGCTCATTATATAGAATATGATTTCACTTTAGACTTTACCCAAGTTTATTCAGTTTTAAATGAATATGGACATTGCTCCTAGATTAGGTAGTTCGGTAAATATATCGTGATTATTTTTAGTAACCCTGGAGCACAAAATAATAACACCTACTATATCAACAGAGCGTCCTAGAACATCTCATAAAGATCAAAGTTAAGCTGTTTACTCAACATTAACTGATTAAATATCAGCCTCATCTAAAAATCCCTTCACAGAAATATCTAAAATGATGGTTGATCAAATGTCTGGGTACCTAACCATCACACGCATCCCCAACAGATGCTGATGAGCACAGTGGTCAAGATTTCAAGTTCCAAAACAAGGCAGAAATGTGTTCAAACCATGACCATTCAACCGATCTGCTCTATGAAAACTATATAAACTTTCTAGACATCTATAAAACAGGAGTCAAGACATCCACCACATAGGACTATTCCAATTGCTATAAGAAAATAATGATGCAGTAGAAGTATTTAGAACTCTACCTGACATAAACCATGCATTCAATAACTAGTAGTACCTTTTATGGGAGAAACAAAAATAATAAGTCTGGTTAACCAAGGATGAAGGCAGAAAATTTGTTGATGGCTCTGCTCTGGTTGGGTCCTGGCTGATCTTTAATTATATTTCCACCAAGTAGCACCTTTTTATCACCATCAAAAAAATAAATAAGGGGCTGGGGTTGTGGCTCAGTGGTAGAATACTCACCTAGCATGTATGCAGCACTGAGTTTGATCCTCAGTGCCACATAAAAAATAAATAAACAAAATAAAGGTATTGTGTGCATCTACAACTAAAAAAAAGGAAATTCTTTAAAAGAAATAAATGAATCTTCCCATTTTCATAGTTTTTCAAATGCACTTCCCACTCCAATTCTCTTCCTCTCCTTCTGCCTTCTGATTGTCTGCCCTATACTCTCTTCCTCTGCAAGTTCTCCTCATAGAGAATTGCCAGGTGTGGATCAGGAGATGTCACAGGAACAGCAAAGGAAAGAAGAAGCTTTCTGAGCTTATCCGTATTCTTACCCTCATAAGCACAAAAAGCACTCTTTCTTTTTCAGTAAAGAGGCCAAGTCAGTAAGGCCTGCAATTGAACCTCTTCCTCCAAGTAAACATTTAGGTGGGAATTTTCATTAATGTGTTTGAACAGTAACGTATTAGTGTAGCTTTCCAAAGGTGACTGCCGACGCTTTCCGTATGCTTATGGTTAGACCCAAACCACACACACACACACACACACACACACACACATACACACACACATATACTCTCATTTCATCTTACAGTTGCAGAATTTCCTGGGAGTGCCACATAAATCCACAGCTTTTATTTGCATACTAATCCTCAAAAGAAATTTACAAGGGACCACTTCACTACCCAACCTATATCTTCAGAAAACCTGCAAAGTATGGGTGACAAACACAGTAGACTATGCTTTCACTTTAGACTTTACCCAAGTTTACTCAGTTTTATATGAATATGGACATTGCTCCTAGATTAGGTAGTTCAGTAAACACATCATATAATTCTTAGTCACCATGGAGCACAAAATAATAACCTATTACATCAGTAGAGTGTCCTACAAAATCTCATAAAGATCAAAACATCTGCAATATAAGCCATAAAAAAAATTAATTGTGTGCTGGGGTTGTGGCTCAGCAGTAGAGCGCCCTGGGTTCAATCCTCAGCACCACATAAAAATAAATAAATAAAATAAAGGTGTTGTGTCCAACTACAACTAAAAAATAAATATATGAAAAACTAATTGTATTGTTGGGCTGGGGATGTGGCTCAAGCGGTAGCTCACTCGCCTGGCATGCGTGCGGCCCGGGTTTGATCCTCAGCACCACATACAAACAAAGATGTTGTGTCCGCCGAGAACTAAAAATAAATATTTTAAAAAATTCTCTCTCTCTCTCTCTCTCTCTCTCTCTCTCTCTCTCTGTCTGTCTCTCTCTTTTAAAAAAATTAATTGTATTTTAAATATATTGCTGTTTATTTAGTTGAAGGAACACTGGGGAGACATGAGTTCCACTTCTTGATTTGTCACTGACAGTTAATTGTGATTAAATCAGTTAACCTTTCTGGGCCTCATTATTCATCTTGATATCAGGATTTTTGCTATGATTAATTGAAATATCATAAGTGAAAATGCCTAGTAGTAACAGCCAGTAGTTGTTGAACACTTAGAATGTATTAGGTCATCTTTTGGTGTTATGTCTGTGTTTCTCACTTAATTTTAAAAACATTAATCTGAAGGGAAAATTGTTCTGTCCATGCTGCTGATGAGCAAAATAAGGCTCTAAGAGATGAAGGAATAGAACATGTCACAGCAATGGTAGATACTAAAACAAGACTTCCAATCCAGGTACGCCAGTCTAACATACAGTTTCTAGCACCTTCTTGGGTAGGGTTTAAAAGATTTCTAAAATTGGATCACCAACCCCAGATCATTTTGCAGAAGATGACACGGAAACCAAGTGAACATGAAGTTCACACTGTAAAACAGCAGACATGTGACATTTCTCCTGCTATCCACATCGATGGTTTCTTCTCTGAAGGGAAATGATGGCCAGAAGAGTAACATTCAGTGAAGGGTTAACCAGAGTAGGATGTGAGACCAGATATAAAAAGCCTCAAAAGCAAGAATGAAAACCTCAAAATACATATGTTGCAAAGACAGATGGAAGGGCTAATGGGGAAAGAAGGGGAAGGATGAGGAAAAGACACATGACCATACAAAGGTGAGGATTTTATTTCTTGGCTTATATTTTTCCTGTGTTATTCTAGAAAGAATAGCAGGAACGTGAGGAAATAACTGTGAGCTTTAGAGACAGGCCTGAGCCCAAATCCCTGGTTTATATGAATCAGGAGACAAGACATAATCGACCACTAGATTCATAGATTAATAAAAGGGGTTTTATAAAAAATTCTTTTCGGATATACTGTTTAAAACCCATTTAACACTGCCAACACAAATACAATGAGAAATAACAAGAAAATAATGGAGACAAAGCTTTAGAGATTTGCCTGACAAGTTTCAAAAGCAAAACAAAACATCTAACTATTGATGCTTATCTGTGATGAGGTGTTGGACTACAAAGAGTCTGAACTGGTTGAAAGTTGCGTATTGTGAACAAGAGCTATAGAAGAAACAACTGCTGGTCACTGAGCTAGGATGGCCATGAGCGTTCCCTTCAGCCACATAACCAGCTTAGTATCTCAGCCAATTCATTCTGGAAATTTCTGTACTCTGCAGCTAGGTCGATACCATATGATTCTTTAAAAAAAACAAACAACAACAAAAAAATATATATATATGCATATATGTATCTTTATGTATATATGTTTACATTTATATATTTATAAAGATACAATATAAATATATGATGTATATATGTGTGTGTGTATATATATACATATATATATATATATATTTCATTTTAAAAATTCAGAGGATTGGGTATTTGACCAACATAACATGTTATATGCAGAGAAAAAAATATACAAGAAATACAAGAAATAATCTAATCACTTACAATATAAAAATCCGACTTTTAAATTGTTTTTCCCAAATATTAAATGTGCCCAGGAAAATATAAAGCATTTGTCTTTGAGTTATTCAATCAATTTTTTTTTAAAAAAATGCCTTTCTCAGTACTATTATCAGATAAAAGGACAAAAGATCATTTAATGAGAAAGCACAATAGTCAATGCTACAATTTTATATGAATTTAACTGCCTTATTCAAAGTTTTCTTCTTTTGCAGAATTCTAAATTTTTTAAAGTATTCAACACTGCGCCCTGATGACCAGAAACTAGGTTTAAGTCAAACTGACCTCAGAGTAAATTGTAGGTTTGCTGAGAGAGGAAAATAAGAGTGTATTCGTCATTAGCACTATTTCACCAAGAACACCAGAGCTGTATTTCTTACCATCCTAACAGTGAGCAGTGTTATTTATTTCTTTGCAGGCTTGATTACCTAGGAAAAAATGTTCCACTTGACCCCATGTGTAGCTCTGTCAAAGTGACAAGACTCCTAAGCAATGTAAATGTGTAATATCAATGAGATTGCTATTCTAGTGTGGGCTGGTAATTATACATATTTCTCAGTCAACCTTCATAACAACATTCCTCATTGTGCAGATGGGTAAACTGAGACATGTAAAGGTGTGGTGTCAATCCACAACTATTACAGTAATTGTTCCTATAGTTACTTAATAAAAAATGAAATGGTTTGATCTGGAAATGTATTGCAGCATAAAAGCTGGAAACTCATTGTTTTACACAATAGAACATCTTATTCACTGAAATGTTAACACCCATATGTGATTTTATAGAAAGTTAAAAAAGCAGTTCTCATAAACCACGTAGGAATCCTGACATTAAACCTTTCAAATACTTACTTGGATATGTTTCCTGGGAACATTGCATCCTCAAAACTATGTTTAAAAAAAAATATTCCATCGATGATGTAAATAAAGAATTGCCCTCAAATTGAAAGCTCTTGGTAAACCATCACTATTACTTACAGGTCTAAAAGAGAAATCTCCTAATTGAACATGTATTTCAATCAGAACTAAACTACTGACCCGGTTATACAGTGGTAAGGACTTACTAGTCACAGAGAGCTAGACAGATAGGTTATCACTGAATAATGAAATCTGTGCCCAAGACATAATTCAGCTGGTTACAGAGTCCTCATGCTTCAGGGCCCCATGTTATTCCCTGGAGTTCTGAAAAAGGATGGGATATTTTGTTTCCCCTTAGGGAAAACCAAAGGAATATAAGTATGGAAATTAACGATTCCCAATGAACCACATGCCATTTTAAAGCAGTGTCTTTAACCAGTTTGACATGAAATACGTGACACTTCCCTGAAGATAAGCACAGCACCACACACCACAGGCCTGGGTCCATTCATTGCTTCCTTTTCTTTCACAGCCTATATATTCTATTTAAAAAAATATATAGATAGATAGATAGATAGATATCAATATGCATATCAATATGCAAATTATATATATATATCAAACCTCTCACTGTGCAGCACTAGTCTCACCAAAGTCATTGGGTACTTCTTGTTTTTTGTATCATTTAAATAAAGCATTATGAAGGGAAAATGTGCTTTCAAAAATTAATATTCTCATGCAAAAAACCAATGGAAGAGAGTTTAATCAGAACCATGCTGAGTTTGATGCTAAGTGTTGGATTGGCTGTCAAGAGACTATTCTGTAATTTTATCTAATGCTTTTTGTGAAAAAAAATTTTAAAATCCTTTCTAAATCTTAAGAATGATCCATTATACTTTTTGGGGGGAATAGTATAAATTAAACACACAAATCTATTTAAATGGAAAACAAAGAAACATTTCAATCCTGTTCTGGAATATATTGAAAACTTAGTTTAAAAAATATTCTGTTTAGTATCTTACACTTGAATGTAGGCTTTAATATTTTAATTTCTGAAAAATGAACACAATATTTAGATCTCAGCCACAGTTGAGAAATTATTCAGAAATATACCAAGTCCTAGAAGTGCCAGATAAGTGATACCCATTTCTGACAAATATTTTATCAGGGTTTAACATAGTCCTCAGGAAGGCAGTCTTAACTGTCTGAGAGGGCTTCTTTAAATTCTGAGATTCTTTTATTATTTTTCATTTTAGTCAAAATGAACTTACCCTGATCCATCACAGACTTCAGGCACTACTCCATTATTCCATGGAACAAATGTTTTAGAATTCACATGACTGGTAAAAATTCACATGAAAGGTCTATAGAATAGGGCTTTGGTCAAACTGATCATGCCTGTATTAAACTCTTTCCCTCATCAGGAGAATATTTGCATTTTTGCACTTATCTCATGTGGCCATCTCATCTTGACAAAACATCAACTGTTTTTGGACTGAATTATATATACAACTTTTTCAAATCACATTCCTAGCACTGGAAAGTTTGAGTCATCAAGATTTTTGAGCTACTATCACAGGCAACAGGCAAATAGGAAAATATGTAAATTGAAATACTTTATGAAACAAAGATTTTTTCATAAGTGGCATTCTAGACCCTAAACACAAAAGAGAGAAACAGGTGACCATTTCTAGGTTGAACTCTGCATTTCCTCAATTGGATCCACGCCATCAAAGAGCTAATTGCTGCTTAAGAAGGTACCCATCTATAAATACCCTTAAGCCAATACCTCCCAGATTCCTTAGCCTGGATGTTGAGATTGTTGAGAGATTAGATTTTTTTGATTGTTTGTAATTATCTGATATTGCTAATGCTTACTTAGCATGACCCATCCAGTCCCTGGGTATGAGGTATTTTCAGAGACACACTGACTCATACATGCACTGTAGTACCATTTAGAACATTGCAACAGTAACCTACTAAATGCCATCTGGGTCTGAGCCTCAACAAACAAACATCTCCAGTTTCTCTCTCTGGTTTCATTGACCTGAGGAAGGGCAGTATATGGTGTTTACAATAAAAAATTTTTGAAATAAAAACATTTAAAAAAGTTTGTGTTTGGTTGCATGTAAGAGTTGAAACTCAAAAATTTCCAAACTTGTTTACTAGTTCACTTTAATTCCTATTAGCCCAGTGGACTCAATAGATTATTCCCTGATTTTACTAAATTCTAAGGAGTAAATATATAGGACCACACTTCTGGGGCTAGGCATGTATATCCAAGAAAGTAGACTGTGAAAAGGACATCTGCTGCTTTAATTCCTCTCTGGTTGAATACAGCTAATCATTAAAACCTACCTATATGAGTGTTGTCTTGGAAGCTTTGACAGATATTAGTCCAGAGAATGTACTATAGATTTGCATGCTGTGTTCCAAAGCTTTCTCGAACCAAGTTACTCAAATATGTACATTATAATATTTGCATTAATATTGGAGATTCAGGAAATCAAGTGCAAAGAAGACAGTCCCTGTTTCTTAAAGAGTTGACATTTTCACTGAATACAATTTAACTCCAAGGGACAGCTCTTATCAGAAGGTTGCAAGAGCCCAAAGATGGCATTTATGCAATCTTAGGGAGTTTCAGGGGGAAAGATTTTTCAGAGGCATACTTCCTGATTGGTAAAGTGATGCTTAAGATAACTGTTACTGTATATAGCATGACCATATGAAAAAGGGTTTATATCATATAGATTAATTATTCAGACACTTGCTTCGGGCTTTATATAGAATTTCTGGTTAGGTATGTGGTTGTTGGAGGCAGATTTTCCTATTTGAACCAAATATAACCTTCAAAAGAAAATGAAAATCTTTAAATAATAGAAGTTAATCTTGACTTTCTAATGTCTATGCCGTAAGCATAGAGTAATAGAACATATGGTAATAGTAAAGGATGGAAAGTCTGGATTCTAATCCACCATAAATTACAACATTGGGAAAATCACTATAATTCCTTGTTATTGATTTCAAATGGGAAATTGCCAGACCTTTAAAATCAGAAAAACTTAACTTTGAATATCATCCCTGGTGTTAGCTGGTACAAAACGTGAACAAGATCCAAATATTTCTGAGGACTGGTAATGTAGCTCTAAGGTAGACCACTCATCTAGTGTGCTCTAGGCCCTGGGTTTAACCAAAACATACTTGTTGTGTTCTAATTTCTGCCACAAGAATAAGGGAAACCATATCTGAAAGAGTTATTTTGTGAATGAAATTAGATGACACATAAAAATCCTACACAACTGACACTCTAAATAAATACTGATTTCTCCTTGAGAGATGAAATATTTTGAAGAATTTATAAGGTATATATTCAAATGTAGGAGATTGAAATTTATTATTTATTTATGGCCTGAGCTTAATAAATAAAAATAAATAATACAGAAGACCATTCTTAGTCAAGAAGTATTAGAGGGGCTGGGGCTATGGCTCAATAGTAGAGTGTTCACCTAGCACATGCAAGGCCCTGGGTCCGATCCTTAGCACCACATATAAATAAACAAACAAATAAATAAATAAATAAATAGTATGTGTCCAACTACAACTAAAAATAAATATAAAATAGAAGTATTATAAATTTTATAGCTGGCAAAATAATTTCAATATCTATCACCAAGTTTAGTTACCAGTTTGTTTCCAAGTGAGATTTTCTACCTTAATTAGAATAGGCATGAGTAATTCCACATTGGTCTGCACTTCAGAAAATGTTAAAATTACACATCTTGCTATTCTCAGCAAGAAGTCAGCCTGAGACTACATAAATACTAGAATTTTATGCCTATGTATTTAAAATTGTATTTAATAAATGATTATTTTCAACAGGATGCATGAATATAAGTCTGATTATTAATTTCCACATGTTCTGTCATGGAACCTGGTTGTTGTCTGACATTTGGGAATGACTTCAATGAGGTTCTTAATAGGCTTTCTGGTCTGGCTAGATGGATAGACAAGTAGCCTCTCTTGACATTCCCCCAAATTAAATTACTTAATATTTTAATTACTGAATACATTGGATGATGCTAAGTTATAGCTAACTGTGCACATCATGGGTTCTCAGTATCCAGGAATTCCTCAAGATTCCTTATTATTTTTATATAATTTTAATTCTTATTAGGCTTAATTGCTTTTGGATGTTGTTGCTCCTTTTTTCTCCATTCTTATCATCTCCTGCCATTTCAGTCCACAAAATCTCTGCAAGGTGGTAGAGACTTAGTAGTACTTAAAAAATTATTTTCCTCCTAAAAGTTGAAAAAAAAAAAACCTTTTGAGAATGGCAAAACCTTCATAATAAATACTGACAGTATTCCAAGGCAGTCTGTGATAGTAACTAAAGTATACCTAACTCTAATGGTGGGGCTCCCTAATTATGAACTCTTCAATGCATGACACAAGACAGTATCCTAAGTGAGTCATCTGTCTACAAACCTGTTTTGTTAAAAATGAAATTGTTGGTGAGGTTGTTAGATGTGCCTCAGAATATAATTCTGTTCAGATTCCTCCTGATGTACCTATGAGCAAGTCTCTCTGATACATACTTGAGAGACACAAAAAAAGAGGAGGGCAACGTTCCTACACTCAAGCAGAGATATCATTATCACTGTTGTTCCAAGTACAAAGAGGTAGTCAATAAATCTCCTTTCATTTAATAAGTGCACTATTGTTGGTGTTCTGGTAGATATATAGACAATAAAGGAATATAAGAAAAGTGAGCATTCATGCTGGGGGATGAGAGAGAGGTAGAATTTGGAATCAACCTTGGAATACTAGTAAAATTTTGCAGGGAAAGTATGAACTTAGGAGAGAAGATGTGCAAGCGGGAATGTAGACCTTATCCACAATCTTCCTTTAAATGATGAGTAGGGCACCACATGGTACTGTGTGCATTTTTGTTTTTGTTTTTGATTTGTTTTGTTTTATTTTCCACAAACTCCATTTCTTTCAACCATCAAAAAAAATGGAAAATCTAACCACACCACATCTCTGGTTGCTAAAACTATTTTGTCTGCTAGTTTGATTTGTGCTCCGGTTTCCTCAGTACATAAACTGAAGATCATAGCCCACCTCACAAAAGGGTAGCTGAGAATTAAATGAGATGCTGCACTAATGACAATGTCTGCCATATATCATATTATGGTTTATGGCTTCCAATAAACCATAATATGATAGCGATTCCAAAAATAGTCGCTGTAGGGGCTTGAAACATCCGATTTGCTTCCAAGGAATAATTGTGGGAATGTCTGAACATAAGTAAAGCCGCTATGTTTTCTTTGAATACAGTTTAGCTATACTCTCATAGTTGTTTCAGCCCTTTGAGGTTTTCCGTCAAGTTAGAAGGAGGCACAATGTTCAGTTTCATTCTCCTGCAGTCTTAAAAGCATGTTCTATCTTAAATCAACTGACACAAATCTTAACAATTAAAACACACCTCCACAGTGTATATAACGTTTGATCTAACCCAGCTGATATTAATTTATGCTGGAACTTTCACTCACGTTACATTTCAGAGACTTTTATACCATGTGAAAGGCTTCGGTTACGAGTGTTCATAGTGTATATTTTGGAATGGCATAATATTTTAAAAGTATATTCATATACAAACCATAAAACATCTAGACTCCAGGCTTGGAAAAGAATATTAAAGTATAGAAACTCAAACTGGCAGAAACTAGACTGGATCGCCAAGGCCTTCTCTCATTTGTTGTTTAGAATAAATAGCACCTTCATTACTAAATGCTTACAAATAAAATCAACATTTCAATTATTTCATATGCATTAAAGAAACTGAAATAGACTGGCTTAGAAACCATTACAGATATTTGTCAAACAAAAGAATGTTTATATTTTAGCCCAGAAATTAGAAAATATAAATAAAACATTGTAGCTAGAAGTGTGAAATTTAAATTTAAAAAACTTTAGCAGGTGACCATAAGTTTTCTTTCTTTTAAAAAGCACTCTGGATGGAGTGAAAGATGTTGGAAACTCACTTAGATATTCACAATGTAGAGAAAATGAGAAGAGGGTGCATATCCCTCCCCCCAATTTGGGAACACTTTTCAGTCATTTGGGTATGAATTGACACACCCAACTGCAACAGCAATAATAATAATAATAATAATAATAATAATAATAATAATAATAACAACAACAAATGAATTTTGTGTCTAAAATTATTATTATTTCTGTAAGTGTGAATGATAATGGTTTCCATGATCAAGGCATCTTGACCAAATTGGTGATCTTCCCCACTTGACTCAATGCTTCACTTACCCAACTTGGCCATTCGCTTGCCTTAAAGGCTCTGGCCAGGGCACAGGAGATCATAAAACAAGATACTGGGTGAGTTCTGAGAAATGAGAGGAAACGTTTACCATAATTTTATGAAGTATAATTTTCTTGGGAAAACTTACAGTTGAGACAGTTTAATCAGAAATGAAAATCATGTAAGTTAACGATTTGGTTTTCAAATCCAGATTGGCTTTTAGAACTGTAGCCTTCACTAAAACACTCCCACAAATATTTCTGTGAATTAACATGAAATTGATTCCTCTTTCTGTACCAGGCACAAAAGTACAATTTCTTATTTTTCAAAATTACTTTATAATAGTGAGGAAGGAGGGGTTCCTTGCCCATGTTGTTGCTATTCACACTGGATTCCCCTGGAAGGATTACAGAATGATGATATTAATTACAATTTCAACAGTAAGCATCATCCGCAAAGCATTTTTCAAGGTGATTGTCTCTACATTACCTCATTTAGTCACAGAGGCCCTGTGGGATAGTTTGAGTAGGTATTATTATCATTTCTAATTTAGATGAAAAATCATAAATGTGAAGAGATTGATTTACCCAAGGTCCCATGTGCTTCTACCTGAACTCAAGACTCTGTCCCCAATCATCCTTGTCTAAGCCTCTGGTGAGTTTCCACATAAAGTATGAATTATCTGCCTTCATACATACAACACAACTTTGGAAGATTTGTGAAAAAAAAATAATGGAATATACAGATTATACTTGAGAATCCCTTTTCATATAATTGATAAGTCCTTTTCCCCTTCCACAAGGTTTTTCAAGAATTATTATCAAGGTCATCCTCAAGTGGGAAATTATGGAAAGGTATTCTAATAAAACAAAATTAATTGTATGTGTTGATTTGTTACCATTCAAACACTCAATAGTAAGATTGTTCTAAACCTCCATATTGAAGTCAGGGGAACAGCCTCAAGCTTCAAGCCAGTACAGCGGCCACTAGCCATGTGGGGCTACTTAAGTTTAAACTAACCTCAATACATGGGATGGAATAAAAATGGCAGTTCCTCAGCCACACTGACCACATTTCAAGGGATCTACAACCACAAGGGGATGGTGACTATTATATTGGACACCATGAATATAGAATATTAACATCATTACAGAAAATTCCACTAGACAGAGCTGGCTTAATGCATGCTGATGACATCAGTATCCGCTTGCTTCTTTCTCAAGCAAGTCTAACACTGAAATAGAAGATGTCTTATGGGGTGAGTGGCCCCAGAGGGGTGTGTGTGTGTGTGTGTGTGTGTGTGTGTGTGTGTGTGTGTGTGTGTGTTTAAAGTGAACCATGAATCTATTTTCTTGAATAATACTAGGAAAACCAGAATATCCCAAGTATGGGTAGTTACATAGGTTCTCCTAATGCTGGAAAAAACAGCAGTGCCTATGTGACTATCAGTCAACCCAAAGATCATTTCTATGTATCCTGTATTAACAGCTTTATGCAATTAAAAAGAGGCCTGGGGCTGGAGTTGTAGCTCAGTGGTAGAGCCTGGCATGTGTGAAGCCCTGGGTTCAATCCTCAGCACCGCATATAAATCAATAAAATAAAAGAACCATTTACAACTAAAAGTTTTTTTAAAAAAAATCTTATTAGAGGGAGAGAGAGAGAGAGAGAGAGAGAGAGAGAGGCCTGAACAGAGCAGCTATAGTTTCTGGAGTTTTGTAGAAGGAGCTCTACAGAAGATTTTGACATTTGGAGTTAGAATGTCAGGGGAGGGACAGAGAGAAGAGATAATCCCCACAAGAGAAATCTGTGCAAGAAACTAGCAGAGTCTAAGAAGCACCCAGGGACGTTCCATGGGCTCCATTGGGGGATTGACTTTGAGGAACCAGATGGTTACTTTGGCTGGGAACATGAAAATAGGGAAAAAGCTGAAACCCCCAGGAGAAAAGGCTGAATATTGTTCTTACCTAACTGCCTGCTGCAGATGGCCAGGCATGACTAAAGTATGAAAGTAGGTTGATCTGAACAGGCAGTGGTTTAGGGAGCTGGGGTGCACTCAGGCTGGAATCCTCCATCTGTCACTTCTTACCTCTCTATCTGTGATCATGTTTAACCTCCATGAGCCCTTAGTGCCAAATCCTATTCATTCTACTAACGACTAAAGACATAAAAGGCACAGGGCTTAGGTGGGGTGTCAAGGATGATTCAATACAAAGAACTCACTAATAGATAGCATCATATGATTTCATGAATGCAATGATAGGCACATATGTACAATCTCTATGCCTGGGGAGGCTCACAAAGTAGGGCAGGACTCTCTGGAGGAGGCAATGATAGCTGGGCTGAATCATGAAGGATGACTAGCACTTGAGAAAGGGATAAATAGTCTAGGAGATAAGAGAGAGTGAGTCAAAGAATAGAAAAAATTATATATGAAAAGCAAGCATAATATATTTTTAAAAGACCCTTTTGCACTATGAAAGGAAAGAGACACTTTATGAAACAGGAAAATATTCTATGACTGAACAGGTAAAAAGTTAAAAGAGGTAAAAGAAAGGAATTCAGTGAAAGGGAAAAGAAACAAAAAAATGATTAGAAATACCAAATACATATTTTTCCATCAAGAATAACCTCTCTGTGTTTATGTGCTGCTTCTGCCTTTGCTGTTTATTTGCATCTGAACCAGACAATTTAGCAGTTATGTTCATGGAAATCTCCTCTTCTTTCTGGCCAAAGGGTCACACCAGTAAGTCCCTGAAAACACATTAGGCAAGCAAACCTTTCAGAGACCCAGAGTCTCAGGGATCTTACCAGCAACCAGTGCTCCTTGACCAACCCTTTGCCTGACTGCAAGATGCTTTCTACCAGCTCTGGAAACTCCTCTCCCTTTGCTTTTACACTTAAGGGTGGACAGTATGTGACCGCTGAACAGTGTATTTAGTCCATATTTAAAGAGAAACTGTCCCTGGATTTAAATTCTAGTCAGAACGACAGACTCATCATTCACCTCTTTTTGATTCCAGAGGTTTTATGTGGTTCTCACATTTTGTGTCTTGACATTTCTTATTTGGAACCCCAATGGCCCCAGGGCAATGTTCAAATCCCCTCTTTAACCCCTAGGGGAGCTACCCTGTGAATCATAAACCCATTCCCCTGAGGGACTGTCTCTCTGGAAAATGGAACCCAGAAAGATGCTTTCTTGGAGAATATCCCCAACTTGTGATTTCCGCTTAATTTTTGATAAACAACCAAAACACCTGAACATCATTAATTTTCTCCTGATGCTATTTGCAATTGGCAATAGCTGACACTGGAATGACACAGAAGCTTCCCTGAGATTGTTCACAAACTTTTGGATTAAAAAAGAAGCTATGCATATTTTCCACCGGGATGTCAATGAGCAGGAGTGTGGAGAGTTACTACTGATCCCTCTGCTCATCCGTCCACCATGCCATTCAGAAGTTAATTCAGATAAACATCACATTCACATTTTGTAGGGAGACATGGGTCTATGACAGACGTCAGCAAACTTTCACCTATAGGCCAAATCCAGCCTGTCACCTCTTTTTATAAATAAAGTTTTATTGCAACAGACTCAAATTTATTTTTACATATATATTTGTCTACAGCTGCTATCATGCTGGCAGAGTCAAAGAATTGTAACAGAAACGGTATAACCCATAAAACATAAAATGTTTACTATCTGGCCATTACAGAAAAAGTTAGACTTGATTGGAGATAAAGAAGAAACAAGACATAGGAACAAGTTGTCTCAGTATTTATCATCTCCCAGTTCATTTGACAGATACTTGGGAGAACACTTACAGGGTACCACGCTCTAAGGATATAGCAGGAAAAAACCCATAGAACACTTAGCCTCAAAATCTTATAATTTTTTCTGGTTTTGCTGAAATGTTGCTGTTCATCTTTTTTCTTCCATATATGTTTAAGGGCACAGATAAACTATTATCATAAACTAATAACCACAGGATAAGGTGTTAATCCAAGATTACCAGGTCAAAAACAGCATCAATATTTAAGTTTAAATTGAAATAGTCTGTGATTAAAGTCAAATGCACTAAAATCATCCTCTCCCTGAATGGAGAAAGTAACAAATACAAGTGGTTCTGTAGACTTGTAGTAATTTTTATCCCAGTGTGGACACAGCATTGGGTAGGGACGAAGCAGACAATGGACTTTAAGTGTCAAGAAGCGGCGATCCCTCTTGTGAGATATCTGTCTCAAGCTAATTAAAAGTGACGTTAATCAGCATTCAACTGTTTCTAGTAATTATCATCTAGAAAGGAAGGTAAAAGGAAAAGAAGAGAAAGGTCTCTCCTCCTTTATGATTTTAAGAAGGAGAATCTGTACCTAGTGCACGGAGAAAAGAACCCAGTTGAATAATTCATGAGTGTTGAGAAATGAGAGCAGTGTTCCTGTGCATAAGTATGTATATCGCATGCTGAATGTGACTGGTCAACCAACCCAGGTTCTCAGTCTTGTGATAACAAGAGAATGAGAGGGAGAAAACCTGGATAAACTCACGACTTGTAGAAATCCTGGACCAAGATTCCCTACTATTTTTGTACAATTTTAATCCTAATTGTTCCTAAGTTTCCCCTCCATTCTTATCATTTCCAGCTATTTCAGTCCACAGAATCTCTGCAAGCTTCCCCTCACTGGAATCAAACAGAAACTACAAGGTGGTAGAGACTTAGTAGTACTTAAAAATAATTTTCCTCCTAGAGTTGGAAAAAAAATCTTTGAGGATGGCAAGACCTTCATAATAAATACTGATAGTATTCCTAGGCAGTCTGTGATAGTAACTAAAGTTTACCTAACTCTAATGGTGGGGCTCCCTAATTATCAACTCTTCAGTGCATGACACAAGACAGTGAGTCATCTGTCTACAACCTGTTTTTTTTTTTTTTTTTTTTTAAATAGAATTGTTGGTGAGGTTGTCAGATGTGGCTAAGAGCATGGCCAGAATATAATTATGTTCAGATCTTTCTCATGCACCTATAAGCACGTCTCTCTATACATGTTATAAGACACACAAAAAATGAGTAGGATGAGGTCCAAATGGAAACCCCTTTTGAAGCAGAACAGTAAGTCCTGCACAGCCAACCCCCAGAGACAGAGAGGCTTGCAAGAAATATGCTGTTTGATGTCTAAACTACATGAAAACATTAATCCTATTCATCAAATGCATATTTGTGCTAATGGCAGCAATAGATATTTAACTCATGCACAAAGATACCATAGAAAACTATATAAAAAAAAAAGAAAAAGAGTTTGTTGTGGGAGCTTTAGAAACCAAATCTGACTACATTAGTTAAATCTTAAGAAGTCCGTAAATTTAAAAGAGAAATAAGAATTGGCTTATTTTCAGGTCACCCCCAGAGGGACCTTTATCAGATATTCAGTCAGTCACAGTAGTCCACTACAGATTTCTCTTTCCAAGCATTTCCCAAGAAAGATTCTCTGATTTGTCACACATGTTCTCATTCATTGGTCCAGTGCCCTGGCAGAACCAGAGATTCTAAACTCGTCAAGAAGGGGGTTTCATAATTCATCATGCATACTACTCTGCTTGGCGGCGCCAAGAGCCTTGGCTTGATCCAAGTGCATGTGCTTGGACCTTCACAGTTGACTAATGGAGCAGATTTTTGATAAACTAATGTAGGACAAAAGAAAAGAGTCTGGTTGAGGTGGATCAGGGAGGAGGAGAGAGAGAAAAGAAATCAGGATACCAAGGGATGAGGCCACAGTGAATGGAGGATGCGCCCCTTGATGGGCATCCCAGGAGATAAATGTGTGACTGTGCTGGCTGAATAAGGTTGCTCCCTGTGGCTAGGAAAGATTCTGCCAGAAGAGTAATGAGAGGCTTGGAAGGGAAGAGAAGGGGAGGACAGGAAAAAGGAAAAAGGAGAGCCTGGTGAGAGAACAAATGTGCCCGGACAGATCATTTTGGAAAAACATGGTGCCGGCCAGCTCGCACAGGAAGTTCATGTTGAGTGCTATCCTCAATGTAGGGCATCCATTCACCTTGGTGTCCACAAGGCTTGGGGGAAGGTGGACAGAATGTGATTGACAGTGATGCATGGATCCATGTCATGCTAATGCTCTTTGGAAGTGCCCGTTTGTCTTCAGAGGTAAAATATTCTGAGAAGTTTCCTGTTTTCCACTGTGTTCCTAATGATTTCAGCAGTGAGCCATCTGAATTCAAAATTAAGATTTGCTCTACTTGAAATGTTCCACCTTAGAAAGATGGAGCAGAATCACAAGAAAAGAATACATTTAACTATTGTTGTTAAATCTAAGCATTCAGTCTGCCTTCTTCTTCTCCTGCTGAATATTCAAATTGGAGAACCACAAAGGACAAAGAGAAAAATAAATGCAGTTCTGATTAGAAAATGCAAATTAATGCCTGCATTCTGCCTAAATTCCTCCAATATATCCTTTCAGTTGTTTCTTTTCATTACCATCTAAGTACAAACCTTATGTAATTTTTTTGTTCTTGATGTGGGTAGGTGAGACTCTCTCTTCAAATTTTCTTATTTTGAAAAACTGTATTAATAATTAAAGAAATGCAAATTAAGGCTGCACAATAACAATTTCTTCATCAAAATGGCAAAAAGCCCAATACGCTGATATTCCCTTAGGTTCTGACAAAACAGAAATGTCATGTAGTCTTTGACAGCCTTCTAAAGCAATATCACAGTTTGGAAGAAAAACTTGGAAATTTATTTACATTGTAAATCCTTTTGTCCCAGGTATTTTAAATCACTGGACCTACTCTACAGAGATAGCCATACAATTGATCAAACACCTAGGAACAAGTATGTTCACAACTGAATATTTCATGTATACTAAGAATTAAAATGATTGCAAAGTCCATCATGAGACAACTGGCATGGAACATCTTTACAACAAAAATACCAAACAGCCCCTCAAGGAATGAGAGACACTGACATGATTTGGAATATATCTTATATCTTTTCAAAAAATTAGATAGAAAAAAGAAGAAGAAGAAAGTCACAGAACAGCATTGTAATATGATCCTGGTAACTTTAATTTAATTAATATATCCATGGATAGGTTGCTGAATATTTTATATGATTATTTATGCAGAGGAAACATCTGGAAGAAGTCACTAAAAGGCTCAGACCTTACTTCATTTCTGGAAAGCTATAAGTTGCAGAGATGCTGAACTTTTAATTTTTCTTCCAACAGCATCATTTCGTCCTCCGTTTCTACAGGCCTGTGTTCTTTCATAATTCAAGAAAATGCCTCTGTATTTACTTGGACAATTTAGCTTCTTCCTTTTTAGAAATCCTATGATTTTCAGATTCCGATGAGTAAATGTCATTGTATCTGAAACGCTGACCCTTCAGTACTGATCCTGCCACTTTGTTTCAGTGATTGTTACCCCAGTCTCCTGAATAGTGGATGGTATCCTCTCGAGTCTGCTTTTCCTTCTGTGCTACTTTTCTCCTGCTTTGGTCCCTTCTCCCACATCCACACACAGCCTTGGAGGGGCTCTCACACAGAAAGCAGGACAAACTTCCAATCCTCACTTCAAAAATCTCACCATTATGGCACAACCATGCCAATTCCATCTCCAGTAATAAAGATGGATGACCTACTATGATATAAGAAAAATTATCACATCTTAAAATAGCAGTGCTAGCAGGCTAACATTATCTAGTTGGGTAGTTGTCAACCTTCACTGCACAAGGGAATTACCTTGTAGATAGAGACGCTGGAGCTGACCAAGAAGGACAGAAACCAGGTCTACTTTGGATGTGCCGCCATAACTGAGAATCTTGTCTAATCCCTTATCAGAAAGATTAGGTACCCTAAGTTCAGAGCAGGGTGAAAGACTTGCCAAAGGTCATTCATTGATGTGCAAGTTGGAATATGTGTTATTCACAGGAGTTTAATTGTGTGTCTAGGCTGCATGGTAATGAATAACTCAGAGAGTAGAATTAAGCATAAACTTAATTTAAACTTGTCATTAAATTCAAAGTTGTTATTAAAATTGGAAAACTCACAGAATGCATTTTTTTCTATTCCAAGACATGTCTTCCCTGAAAAGTAGCATTATTGATAAAGCTTCATGTTATTCCATTATGTGAAAAACAGATGCCATGCCACCTCGATTGTAGGTAAATGGATTCTAAGAATAGCATGTCCAAAAGACCTGAATTGCCTTGATTGTCTGTGTCTTAACAAATAGGAAGAATGACTCAATAGCAGGTTGAAATGTCCTAATAAAAGGGGAGAACAACTCATGTTATCTCTAGATAGAGTTCAGTAAAAATTAGGACACAGAAGTAATTTTTAAAATCATCCCCTGATGTTTAAATCTAGGAAATCATCTCCAAAATACAAAATTCCCACAGAGATTAACATACAAATCTTAAGTTTTTAATTGTTCTGCCAATAAATCCCAGGGCATGTCTAATTATTATAAAATTTTCTTTAAAAAGAAGAATGTTTCTTCTAGAAATTTTATTTACCTGTCAACTTTTCAATCAATAAAGAATAAAGCAAATGCCCCCTGCCAGCTCCAAACCCCCACAAACATCATTATTGCACAGTACAGAAATCATAGCTATGCAGCTTTCCCTTTAAAGGAGTTTGGGGGCTGGGGATGTGGCTCAAGCACGATGGCCTCGCATGTGTGCGGCCCGGGTTCGATCCTCAGCATCACATACAAACAAAGATGTTGTGTCTGCCGATAACTAAAAAGATAAATGTTAAAATTCTCTCTCTCTCTCTCTCTCTCTCTCTCTCTCTCTCTCTCTCTCTCTCTCTTAAAAAAAATAAAAATAAAGGAGTTTGGGAGCCAGATGATGCTATTGACTGTTTTTAGGTGGAATTCTGAAATTTCCCCTGCAATAGTCACAGCTTCCAAATCTCAGTTAACTACACCACAAGGATTGTGTCATAAGCAGACCCCAGTTGACTAATGAGAGAATTGCAGATTAAAGAGGAAAGACAGGAACCCTTTCTAACGCTAAAGATATTTTCCATCAAATGTCCTGATCTAAACATGGCTCAGGCAAGGACTAAGTAAAGACTCATGAAAGTTTGGCGACTCCAAGGTGGAATCAAAAACACACTTGGCTCTACAAAAATCTGAAAGCACGGGTCTGGCACTTGCCTTAGTAGGTACAAATCAGCTGTTCTAAAAAACCCAGGAAAAGCCTTTGATCTACTGCTGCATTTTGTTTTTTCAGAGAAACATCAATATCCAAGAAGTATTTTAAATTCTCCACAAACAATGGGAACAAAACAGGATTCCAACTTAAGTGAGAAATACTTAAACGTTCTCTTCTTTGGGGAAAATTTAGACGTGGCCCTGGGACAGCCCGTTATCACACTGTTGTTTCGTTTTAAAGATCCACTGTTTTTATTTACCTTTATTTATTTTAGGTTATTATTTTCCTACATAAGGAAATAGTTCATTTAAAGATGAGTTTTTATTGAGGAAGGCTTCCTAAATCTTTCACGATACTAAATGTTCTCTTATTTTTACTTCAATGCCATGATGAATTCTCTGGATCTTTGCCTGAATCAGACAATGAAGTATTTATTTATTTATTCAAAAACATTTTTAAGAATCATATACAAATATTTGCTTCTAAATTCCTCAGTAATACTTCCCTAATCCACCATGTCGCTTGCTAATTGGCATAGTCATTGTATTGGATAGTTTATGACAAATGGAAAGGAAAGAATTTGTCACACTGCCGCTTTTCACAAGACCCACTATCTATGGGGATAGTACTGGGAGTTTTCTCCTGAGGACTCCTTCAATTGGTCCCTACTTTCTGGAGAATCCTGAGCCTACCCTGGCAACCTGCTGATCCTGTGTAACTATCACGTCCTCCTCTGCCATGCTCCTCTCCTATTTTGATTCCCTGAAGGTGTCTTTTGGGAGAATATGGTCATGAGACCTCCTATTGAAATCTATGTGGCCAAGGACACAAGATGCTCAAGATCCCATCACACCAAAATCTTCTATAGGCCATTGAATTTGTACCTCTTTTGTTGCCTTAGGACACCCAACCCTCTTCTGACTTTGACACGAACATGTCCAAACCTGACAGAGCATATTTATCAGTGTTCAAAGAAGTCGGTTGGGATGGGCTGAATTACAGCCTCCACAAAATTTGTATGTTGATGTTCAGTAGATCAGAATGTCACTGTATTTAGAAATGAGGCTTTTAAAGGATTAATTAAGGTAAAGTAAAGTGATGTGTATGAGCCCTAATCCAATATAACTGGTGTCCTTATAAGAATAAATCAGGACAAAGATACCATATAAAGGAAAACCATATGAAGACATTAGGGGAAGACATTAGGGGAAGACAGCGTCTATCAGCCAAGAAAAAGGACTGCAGAAGAAACTGACCCTGCTAACACATTGATCTTGGACTTCTAGCATCCATATCTATGAGAAAATTTATTTCTTTTGTTTAACCAGTCTGGACCATGGTAATTTGCTATGGAAGTTCTAGCAAAACAATACAATTATTTCTTTCTCTTGAATTACTTTGAACATCACTTAGAAGCCAGGAGAAAGTGTAGGCAAAAAGTGAGACTGGAAAGAAAGGCTAATTTAAGAAACTACAATGATATGGATCTGAAGTGTCCCCCAAAGACTCATGTGATTGTGATGCAGTTCCTTCCTCTTTCTTTGCCTCTTGATCACCTTGAAGTTAGGAGACTGTTTGCTATGAGCTCTTGCCATTTACTGTGCTGCCAGAAGGCAGCATACCCAAGCAAGTATGGATTCAAGCCTCTGAAACTATGAGCCAAATTAAGCCTTTCCTTGGTGTTTGCTAATTATCTCAGGTATTTTCTCATAGTAACAGAAAGCTGACTAATGCCGATTTGATATGGTCTTAAAGGTATGAAAGGAAATCAAATCTTTCTCTAAATGAAACAGAAGGAGTCTATGAAATTCAGCAGTAAGGACAAAACCCTTTGATAAGGTAATATTTGAAAGACATGCCATGCATTAAAAACTAAATGAATGTTAAGAAATAGGACTGAGGCAGTGTAAGTGACTATTATACCTTCCCTATCACAATATCACGTGTAACCTTAGCTTGTATTTAATATGAATAAATAATAAATGTTGAATTTCTTGATCTAAAATTAACATTCATGTAACTTCAATGAAAATGAACCATCAGTTCCCTGATGAGTAACTTACATCTCTTACCTAAATATAAGCATTCTTTCCTTTTGTAAAGTTAACTACTCATTGGACAAATTATAATTTCTCCACATCTTGCATTTAGGATAATCTAAAAATGTATTTTCCCTGGAGAGTGTTATTCATGGATATATTCTGTTATGCTATTATAGATGTAGGTTAGGAAATAGTAGGTCAAGAGATATTTTTTCTTTTGTCATAAGGCATTAGGTACTAGTAGCCTTACACCCTCAACTCATTGGTATTTCACAAGTAAACATTACAATTGCTCTTTGTGCTATCCTGTGAATTTTCTTTCTCCCATAAGATTTCTCCAATGATTACATAAAACTTTAAATGGGTCATAATAATAACCAGAGGTGATCATTTGCTAGTCAGTGCAATATTAGAAGATGGAACTACATTTTATAAATAGAAACATGTATTTCAGATCACCTTGCTGAGAATAGTTATAAATCAATTGTAAATTTACTTGAAAACTTGCAATAATAGCCAGACTAAAGTCTCCAAGTTTTACTAAGATATTGTCTTGATGTATTAGACATTTACCATTGTCCTTGGTTGGTTGGTTCATTGGTGGGTTGATTGTGGTTTAGACTTAGAAAAAAAGATTCCTAGGAATAAAGTACGCAAAATGCTTTGCATAATGTCTAGAACCTAGTAGACATTTAAAAATGTATAGCAAATGAGTTATTGAATGAATAAATATGGAGCAGAATTATAGCTGGCTCTCAAGAGAAGACCAAAACTATGTCCTAGAAAGTTGCCTGAAACACAAGTTACATATTCTGCTTTTACTTCTGCTTCAGTTTTCTTCTAGTCCCCTAACTGGCTTTCTGTGCTACTTTGTTCCCACGGTTTCCATTTCTTCTGAGTTTAAATCTTTGTAACATTTTAATATGTCTTTATTCATCCATGACTCCAGAGATGTTCTCTTGTTTCCAGGTCCAAATCTCTTGGATGAACTGATTGGTTCAGTTTTAATTAGGAGTCCACCTCTGGTCAATTGGCTTTCACTAGGAAACCAGGATTACACAGGGCAAGCATGATTTCTGAGTAAACTCCCTAGGTGTTTCCCATTAGTAAAGCCAGTTCCCCGAGAAAAATAATTGCTGTAAATTGGAAAGATACCCAAAGGGTGTCTTCTGATGATTAGGGGTGAGGACAGTGGAATTTTACTGAAAGATAAATAAGTGAAAGGACATCTTGACAAGGTACAAAGGAAAGATAAGATGATGTCTTTAAACCGAAATGAAAGAGTTGGAATCACTAGCGAGAGAAGAATTTTTCATTATTTAATCTCTCTGATTATGACAGACTTTGATTAAATATTACCAAATACACATGTTTTAGATTAATCGTATTTTGGAAGTTTTATGTTCATCTCATTAAAATATTTAAGTCATTTGTAGATTTGTAGGATATGCTTATATAAAGACTAGGAAATATGAGATTCAACCAATGACTATTTTCACAATTTTTTGTTACTTCCTGTGCATTTATAACTTGAATAGCCCAAAAATCCATTTAAGAATACATTATCTTGACACTCTTTCATCATTGAATGGAAAGTAGCTTATTAAAAAAGAAAGAAAGAAAAGGAAAGAAAGGCAGCTAACGTTAGATTTCTGCTGAAGTAGCTGAGACCCAAGATGCTCCAGGCTACAAGCTGAAGTTTGGAAAAAATTCAACCTGCTGACTTTTATCCTCTTTTGGACAAGATGGTTCTGGGTAATTTGGGCTTCTGGCTATAAAACATGAACCTGTCTATCTGCATTATTAATGGATGCTTGATGGGATGAGTTAACAGTGACTTTGGTTTCTCCCCAAAAGGACCAAAAGGAGATTTCTTGAGATGGAAAAAGTCAAATAGACAGACATATGATAATAGCAACTAAGATGCATAGGCTACTTACCACGTGCTAGGCATTACATCAAGTACTTGAACTGGTCTATTTGATTTTATATTTACTGTCAACCTATGATATAGGTAAAATCATCACTATATTTTAAAGATGAGAACATCAAGACTTGAAGAAGTTAGGATCACAGCAGCTAGGAATAGAATGGAACAGAAATTTATGTACACTTTGATTTATTATACTTTACTGCATCCTTCATGCTTAGGATTAAATTCTAGGCAGAATCAACAAGTCATAGAAACAAGTCCTCCTCTCTTTGGGGTCGAAAGATACCTATATTCATTAAAGCAAGAGATGCAAATTTCAGACCAATTGAGACAAGGGAAAAGATTTCCTATGCATTTATTCCATAGTTAATAAAATGTATAAATAGCATCTAGAAATTCCTCATACACACTTTCAGCTATTTCATATTGTTCTAAGCCCAGAATTTGGGATTTCTTATTCACGAATAGGGCAAAAAGCAGCAGGAAGATGTGAATAGAGAGGTTATGGGAACTTGATAATTAATTCTCTGCAGGAAACACCAAGAAGCTATTCCACGAGAGAAGGAGAGTGTTCTAACCCTTTAAAATAGCCTGTAAACCCAGATGGAAAGCCGACCACCTATGGCAAAATCTGACTATGTCCTCTGCCCATGGTGAAATCATGGTACTGCAATTTTTGCTTTATTTTAGATAGAAATACACACATTTCTCTTTAATGTATGCATATAAATATGAATATTATGTGCAAAGAAACAGACATATCCAAAAAATTCTAAGGTAAAAAGGAATCTGCATATGTTATTTATCATTTCTAAATGAGATAGGCAGATATCTTACAGGTGAGATTTTAGTGACCTTGATCATCATTCTTGCTTAAAATAATGATTATAATTGTTTATTTTAATCTATTCTTATAAGAAGATAAATTAATCCATGAATGTTATAGGAATTTTAGGTCCATTGGTTTATTTTCCCAGTGATATCCACAACCCTTCCCCACCTCAAGCTTCTAGATTTGCTCCGAGAATGTGGATGGGAACAATGAAGAGACAGAAACTTCCCAGGAGCACACTAAATATGGTAGAAGGGAAATAAGGTCAAAGTGATTCTCATGGGAAAGACAGAATGGTTTCCTTATTTCACTCAATATTAACAGCTAGATCCAAAGTCCTCAACCACAAATTCATTTAACCCGACCCTATAAGTCTTAATCCAGAATACTCTGTTTCATCTTAAATCAAAACAAAAAAAAACTCATGACAAGTCTTCTGATGCATTATTTTCTTCATTAATTCATATTTTTTTTCTTTCTTTGTGGTGCTGGGGATTGAACCAGGGCCTTGTGCATGTGAGGCAAGCACTCTACCAACTGAGCTATATCCCCAGCCCAAATCATACATTCAGTATTGCAAAAGACAATCAAATTGTTCTGAATCAGGTATTTTCAATTATTTTCTGATCCAAATTTTAAATAAATTTGAGTCTATTGTTTTTTTATCCCTGCTTCTTTGCATTACTTTTTGATTATTGCTTTTGAAAGAAAATATACATAGTTAACTTTTCAGTTTTCTTAAAGTTAACATTGTGCCATTCTACATAAACCAAAGCAGATTTTCAGTCATGCAGATCTGTACAATTCTCTCCATCTTCTTCCTTTATACCGTGATTATCACATGCATTACATCTTCAAACTGTGGGAATCTCATAGAAAAATATTATAGCATTCCATTTAAATAGTCATATAAACTTTGAGAAATCATGTAAAAAATAGTTTTTGCTTATCCTGACATTTTCTGATGCGCTTTATTCCTTTGGAAGTGAATGCTATCAATTCCCCCTGAGACTTAAGAATTTACCGTTTGGGTTTTTTTGTTTGTTTGTTTGTTTGCTTGTTTGTTAATAACACAGATCTCCTAGTGTTTTTTTTTTATTTTTCCTTGCTGGGTATAAAATTCTTGGCTCAAGTTGTTCTTTCAACACTTTGAAAGATGTTGTTCTACTGTCTTCCAGCCTTTAAGGTTTTTGTTGTTGTTGTTTAGAAATTAGTAAAATTTAATCATTGTTTTAATCATTGTTTTACTTTGTCTTTTTTTTTTTCCACTTTCAAGATTTTCAAGTTTTGTTTCCAGCAGATTGATCATGTTTTAAACAGGCACAGCTTTCTTTGATTTTGTTGTTGTTGTTGTTGTTGTTGTTGTTAGTGTTGGAAACACCAAGCTTCTTACATCTGACGACCTACATCTTTCACTAAATATTCTGGTACATTTTTTTTTTTTGCCCATTATTTCTTCCTACATATTTCCTGACTTATTCTTTACCCCTTTCCTTTGAAACTCCAATCACACAAATGTTACGCTTTTTTTACACTGATCTATGGGTTCCTGGAACTCTTTCTCAATTGATCCTCAGACTGAGTAATTTATATTAATCTGTATTAAACTTTACTAATTTAATTTTTATGTGGTCACTCTTCTGTTGTTTCATCTGATCTATTTCAATTTCAGTTTTCATATTCACTTTTTTCTTTCTTTCATATGTATTTATTATAATTGTACATAATGGTGGCACTTGTTGTTACATTCTCATACATGCACACAACATAGCAATATAATTTGATCCTTTGTATTCCCCAGTACATACCCTTTTCCTCCACTCTTCCCTCACCCTGGTCCCATCCTGTACTCTCCCATTTTCATGAACAGATTTCACATTTTCAAAGAACCTACATATGATTCTTTGGAATGTTTTCAATTTTACTACTAAGATTTCTATTTTTCATTTCTTGTGAACACAATTTTCTTTATTTTATTGTGCCTACCAATACCAGTTGCTTTAAACTCCTTAGTCTGCGAATCCAACATCTGTTTATTCTCGGGGTCAGTCTTGGTTGATAATATTTTCTTTTGAGACTCATTCATAGTTTTCTCAAATTCTTGTGCATCAATTAATTTTGAACTGTGTCCTAAACATAAAGAATAAAATGAGAATGAGTTTTGTCATTTTCATTTTAACGAGCAAACTGAAAATGCTGTCTTCAGAGAGGCAAATGAAATTGTTTATTCTTGGTTGGATTTCTGAAGGTCTACCTTACAAATGCATGGTTTGGGAGTGGGTTTGAAATTTGGGCAGAATTTACATAAGAACTGGAGCTTCTCGCTCTCACTCTGTGCTTTCTGGAATCTCTCCTTGACTTTGTTAACAGCTGGATTTTTCAGATCTATTTTTGCAGCCCAGAAAGACCATACCAATCCCAGAAATGTAGTAGTCACGGATGCCATTCCATTCACCCAAGTATCAACACCCCTCTAACATTTGCCTGATTTTCTTCATTCTGTGGTATTGTAAGGATTTTTTTCTTTAAAAATTGCCTAGAATTATAATTATTATCTATAGGAGGACTACTATAGATAAGAGATGACTTGGCCATTCAAAAGTCAAGCTTCAGATTATGAAATGTAAACAATGATTTCTTTTTGTATTCCCCTCAACTTTTGTTTTTCTTTCTCTTCTCTTCCTCCTCTTTTTTGTTTTGTTTTGTTTTGTTTTGTTTTGTTTTTGTTTTTGGTTTGTTGTTTTTGGTTTGGTTTGGTTTGGTTGTGGAAGCTAACTTTGAAGAAAATGGCTTATTTAAGGATTATTTTGATTTTTGTGTGGTTGTTTCATTTTTTATTTATTTTTTCATGAAATGGGTATCTTCTTTCCTTTTCAAACATCTGCAGCAAATTTACCAAGAGAATTGAAGTGTCTCGGGATGATAAAAGCAAAGGAAATCTTATGACAGAGTAGGAGATAATTCTAAATATATTAATGACTCATCAGATGACAGGAGAAGTTGTGGATGTAGGGAAAAAAAACCAAAAGGAGCTTGATCCATGCTATCGATCACCCATGCCACATTGGAGAAGAATATTGACAGTTAGGGTGGGAAAACACCACTTAATGTGGAGAAAAGAGAAAGCTAGTGCAGGATTTTTTTTCAAGGAACCCAATGAAATTAGAAAAAAAAAAAATTTACTCTAGAAAATGTTGCTCTTTGTATCATCTAAACAGAAGCCGATTTTTAAAAGGGTTTCTGACTCCTAAAACTGAAATGGCAATCTCTTTGTACAGAACTAGGCAAGCATTTTGAATATTACAGTGAAGAACCGGAGAGATTTTTAGAGATATTTAAAGAAGCATTCTTTCTCTGAGATGTCATCTTTATTGCCCTCAATTGTAATTAGTTATATTACATATTAAGATAAGGTACTTAGACCATTCAGAAAAGCTTCTGGAATGTTGAATCCTGAAGGTAGTTGTAGCATTTTTCTTAGGATACCTATCAGTTTATCAGTAGAAAATCACTTTCTGACCACCTGTTACACACAATCCCTGCTGGTAAATCATTTACACATTAAAGACCACATTGATGGAGGTTGACAGAAACAACCTACTGATCAACCTGAACAAGTGTTTGCATTCAACAATAATTTATACAATGCATAAGCAAAGGTAGGTGCCCTCGCGGTGGGGTGGCAGATAGAGAGACTAGCAATTTCTTGTTTAGACAGAAACACCTGACAAGGAAGAGCTCATTAGGGTCTCTAGAGAGCCTCTGACAGCTTGAGGAGCTGTCGGCTCTGTCAGAAGACCTTTGAAAAATACTTCTTGTTTTTGAATTTGAATTTTCTCAATCACCAGCAGGACTCCACAATCACACTGTTTGCTTCCTTGCCTGTTTCCGTACCCTTGAGGGTTATTAGAGTTTGTCCAAAGCTGTAGTGGTCTTCAGAATCTTTTTGCTCTGGTATGCATGCCCACAGATGGAAATCATATATATATTTTTTAGAAAGCTCTTTATTTGTTCTTGCTTCTATTCTAGCTAATTACTGTCAGGCCTTGCTTTGAAATAACTCAGTTCCTAACAATATGTGATTGTGTGTGCATGTGTGGATATAATAAAGACTCACACATACACACAGAGATGAGGACTGAACTGGACTTTATGTCTTTAAGATGAACAAAAAGAAGATGGTAGGCATAGAGATCTGAACTTTTGAAAGGGGAACTTACATTCAAACGACTGCTGTTCAAAGAAAAACCAAACAAAATAACCCCGCAGACAATCTAGGTGACATACTCTGATGAATTGCCTTTTAGGCATCTTTTATTCAGACATATCACATTCTAATTCTGTATCCTGGAGTGAGACTCAGGAGTCACAGATGTCAGTCCTCAGCACCACCATCCCCAGACCTTCCCAAGCATCTTTCTCCCTGCCCCAACACATCTACTTACAGCCTCATCCTCACAGCAGTTACCTTTAGATCTGACTTCTATTTCCATTTTTTTTTTTTTTTTGTTTCCTGAGAGCTAAAAGCAATACTTAGCTGAGGTAGAAAGGACCATATCTGTGTGTGTGTGTGTGTGTGCGCGCACATTTATATATCTTGTCATGTGTGAATGAGAAAGCATTAATAATTGCTACCAGAAAAGGCATAAGAATGATTATCCCCACTTATAGTGGACTAGGAAATGTTCGTCAGTGGTTCAAGAGCATATAGCTAATAATGGAGGGTTTAAATTGCTACTCAGACCTGGCTTTGCTTTGTCTTAACTATTATGCTAGACTTTCACTCCTGAAACAAACCTCTCTATCCTTGGTTGGTAGCTGCAGACTCTAAGGTTCACCATAATTCAAGAATCCCCTCCCTGATTGCTGGTGATATGGCTTACTGGCAGAGTAGAGTGCTTGTCTGGCAAGAGTGAGGCCCTTGGTTCAATCCCTAGTAGCCCTCTCCTTACCAAACAACAGAGAATCTCTCCTGGTAACTCTTCAATGATGCATGAATTCCTTTAATGAAATCACAAAACCTCTATCTCACTTGGTGTGTGGCTACCTTGATTTTCTTTACTATGTGATGCTTTGGAAATTTGGTGGCGGTTGAGCCTCTGTTCAACTTGAAACAGATAAACTCATCATCTCCATTTTATACAGATAGGAAATTAAGAGTAACAGAGTTGCATATAGTCAGAATCAAATTTAAGATCTACTTGTCAACAAAACTTGAGAATGGGTGCATTGTATTTACATTGCCTAGAGATTTAGTCCCCACACTCTATGCATTTACTGAGTGAATTACCCTAAGTAACTACTTTTAGTGTAGTCTCTTTCCTGTGCCAATTTTCATGGGAAGCAGAACTTTCTGGTATGCTACAACACACTCATCCTCTCTTCAATCTGAGTCACAATCACTACAAGATAGCAGTCTCAGTTTTTTTAATTGATTGACCAAGAGCAATAGACAAAATGGAGAAAAAATCACTGAGGAATTAGCAAAAATGGGAATCTATAATCACCCACTGGATCTAAAAAGGCACGGAGAAAGACAGAGTTGATGGACTAGTCAAAGTGGGATCCTTGGAAGAGGCCATCCAAAAGGAGCAGTGGCTATGAAGAATGGAGCCACTGTCAATGGAGGTGACACATGGAGAGAACAGAGGGAATAAATACACTGTCATATCTTTTTGCTCCTCATTGCTTGAATTCAATCATGATCCAAAGTAGAAGGGAACTAAGGTGAATCAGGACACAGAGTAAGATAGAAAATACATCTACATGGGCCAGCAGAGAACCACCAGTAGACCTCATATCAAAATTATTCTTATAGTGAACAGTAGGGCATTTTCCACTACAGCTAAACAAAAATTTATCCTATGATCCAGCAATTCCACTTCTTGGTACATATCTAAAAGAAAAGAGCACATATGTTCACCAAGCTCCTTATAGAGGAATGTCAATAACAGCTTTATTGAAAATAGTCAAAACCCGAAAGTAACCCAAATAATCATTAATAGTAGAATGGATACATTGTGGTATATTCATACAAGAATAAAGAGTAGTGAAAAAAGCAAGCTAGCGATAAATGCAAGAACATCAATAAATCTCACGGACATAATGTGTGGTTTAAAAAGCGAGACACAAAAGAGTCCTACTGAAAGATTGCATGTATAAGAAGTTCTAAAATTGGAAAAACCAACTTGTGGTGATAAAAGTCAGAACAGTGTTTACCTCTTGGAGTGTGTAGGAGGGAAGACAGAGCTGGATACTGACTGAGAAAAAACAGGAGAGCGTCTGTGGGTGGTAGTGACTTAGACACATATAAAAATTCATTGAACTGAACACTGAACACAGGTTCACTTTATGCAAGTTGTACCTCAATCTAAGCAACGATCACATTACCACTAGTGCTCTTACTACCTACTCATGTGGCAGAGTCACCCAGACTTAGGTTGTCTCCAGGTGATAACAGAAAGTAATTAATTAATAAAACAACACTGTTCCGATTTGTAAACTGAACATTCCTCACCAATGATGACAGAACAGGCAAATGGCAAGGGTAAATAATTTGTCATCTTCAGAAGACTTTTGAGTGGTGAACCAAAGCAGCCCTTTCAGAAACACAGGAAGACTGTAGGTGCACACAATATATGGAGGAGGGCAGGCCTTTGTGGGTCCTCGGATATGCCTGCATAACTCTGGCTTATAGCACTATCCTAAAATATTACCGTGGCATACAGGGTTAAAACTTCAAAGAACTGACAGGTAGTCAATTTTTATGAAAAGTGGCCAGTAATATTGCATGACTGATTCTCAAACATAATTTACTTTTTCTTGGTAAATTGAGTAGAACATAGAATTAAGCGAAATGATACAAACCCACCTGGCTTGCTGTTTTCTCATTTACCACTAGGACAGTTTTCAATGCAATAGTTATTACTATTTCTAAAGAGAAGCTCCAATTACCTGGCATTTTAATATCCTGACCCACAGATAAGAATTTAACAGATATCTTTGCTATGCTGCTCTTTCAATGGGCCTGATCATACAGCAAAAGCACTGTACTCTGGGAAGAGACTGTTCCCATTATAGTGGAATTAATATTTCTAAGTACTGTGGCTCCATTTTGTAAATTGCTTCTCCAGGGTATGTGATGTGCTATGGGAACACCAAAAAGCATTACATAGAATTGAAACACAAGAAAAAAAAGAACTGGATTTGAGATCAACTGGATCCAGAACAAAGATCCAAGACACCTGAATACAGAAGCATAGGGAATCAATCTAACCAAAGAGGTGAAAAACCTCTGAACTCTGAAAACTACAGAACTCTAAAGAAAGAAATTGAAGAAGACCTTAGAAAATAGAAAGATCTCCCATGTTCTTAAATAGGCAGAATTAATATTGTCAAAATGCCCATACTACCAAAAGCACTATACAGATTTAATGCAATTCCAATCAATATCCCAATGACATTCTTCATAGAAATAGCAAAAGCAGTCATGAAATTCATCTGGAAAAATAAGAAATCCAGAATAGCTAAAGCAATACTTAGCAAGAAAATTGAAGCAGATGGCATTACTATACCAGATCTTAAATTATACTACAGAGCTATAGTAACAAAAACAGCATGGTATTGGCACCAAAACAGACATGAAGGCCAATGGTGCATAATAGAAGGCACAGAGACAAACCCACATAAATACAGTTATCTCATACTAGACAAAGATGCCATAAACATGCGTTGGAGAAAAGATATCCTCTTCAATGATGCTAGGAAAACTAGAAATCCATAGATAACAAAATAAAATTAGATTCCTGTCTCTCACCTTGCACAATACTCAGCTCAACGTGGATTAAGAACCTTGGCATTAGACCAGAGACCCTATGCCTATTAGAAGAAAAAGTAGGCCCAAATCTCTATCATCTCAGCTGAGGAACCAATTCCTCAACAAGACTCCTAAAGTGCAAGAAGTAAAATCAGCAAATGGGAGGATAGAAAATGAAAAGCTTCTTCACAGCACAAGAAAAAATAAACAATATGAAGAATGAGCCTACAGAATGGGAGAAAATCTTTACCACCTGCACCTCAGATTTAGCATTAATCTCCCGGATATATAAAGAACTTGAAAAACTTATCACCAAAAATTAAATAAATAACCCGATCAATAAATAGGCTAAGGAACTGAATAGACACCTCACAGAAGAAATACAATCAATCAACAAACATATGAAAATATGTTCAACATCTCTAGCAATTAGAGAAATACAAGTTAAAACTACACTGAGATTTCATCTCACTCCAGGGAGAATGGCAATTATCAAGAATACAAATAACAATAAATATTGGCTAGTGTTTTAGTCAGCTTTTTTGCCATGGTGACTAAAAGAACCCAACCAGAAAAACTATAGAGGAGGAAAAGTTTATTTGGGGGCTCACAGTTCCAGAGGGGTTAGTTCATTGAGAGCAGACTCCATTCCTCAGGGCTCAAGGTGAGGCTGAACATCATGGCAGAAGAGTATGGCAGAGGGAATCAGTTCACATGATGATCAGGATGCGAAGAGAGAGAGAGAGAGAGAGAGAGAGAGAGAGAGAGAGAGAGAGAGAGAGAGAGAGACTCCACTCACCAGATACAAAATATATACCCCAAAAGCATGCCTCTAGCACATCACCTCCTCCAGCCATACTCCACCCTTCAACTCCCCCCTCAGCACTCAATAAACCCCATCAGGTGATTAATTCAATCACTGAGTTAAGGATCACATAACTCAATCATTTCTTCTCTGAACCTTCTTGCATTGTCTTACACATGAGTTTTTGGGGGACACCTCACATCCAAACCATAACAGCAAGGATGTGGGGGGAAAGGTACATTGCTAGTTGGACTGCAAATTGATGCAACCACTCTGGAAAGTATTATGGAGATTCCTTAGAAACCTTGCAATGGAACCACCATTAGACTCAGTTATCCCACTCCTCACTTTAATCCCAGGGGACTTAAAATCATCATACTATAATGACAAGGCCATATCAATGTTCATAGCAGCTCAAATCACAATACCTAATCCATGGAACCAACTTAGGTGCCCTTCAACAGAAAAAGGGATTAAAAAATGTGGTACATATACATAATAAAATATTACTCAGCCATAAAGAAGAATGAAATTATGGTATTTGCTGGTAAATGAGTGAAACAAGAGGCTATCATGTTAAGTGAAATAAGCCAATCACAAAAAAACAAAGGCCAAATGTTCTCTCTGGTGTACAGATGGTGACTCACAATAGGTGGGGGCAGGGAGGGAGGAATGGAGGTTCACAGGATTGGATAGGGTGAGTGGCAGGATGGGAGAAGGGATGAGAATGGGAAAGTCAGTAAAATTCATTGGGCACAACTTTCCTTTATTTATATATGAACACAATACTATTGCAACTCCACATTATGTGCAACCACAAAAATGGGAAGTTATGCTTCATGTATGTATGGTATGTCAAAATATGTTCTATTATCATGTAAAACTAAAAAGAACAAATAAAAAATTTTTGAATTTTTTCAAAGATCATCTCAAAACTAAAAGAGGAACTAAGGCTATCATATATTTGTATAATCCAGGTCCCCAGGGTCACAATTAACTTATAGGTTCACAATATACAGTATTTCTCTGATCTACAATATCTGTAAAAGCTTCACACCATTATGTTTGAAATTCACTTGGATGACTCCAAGAGTAATCTCATGTATTCCATAAACAAATGCACAAAACTATGTATCTTGGCCCAGCTCCATCTGGACATGTCTCCTGGTAGACCAGCTCCTTCACATCCCTAAACCTCTTCCTCAGCTCCCAGTGTTCACAGATAACTGAATCAGGAAAGGCTATTTGGCACAGTCAATTAAGGAAGGCATTTATGATTTTCCAAAAGTTATCCAGGGCAGATCTAGAAGGGGAAGTTTGAATGGAACAAGAGGGAGATGAGTAGGAACCTCCTCTGCTCAGCATGCATCCCAGTAACAATGCTACTGCTGGAGACTGAGCCAAGGTAGAGAAGCCCCTTCTGCTGCTGATCCTAAAGACTTAAAGCAGCTACTTGTAAAAGCAGAAGCAGATTCAGAGGTCAACCGTCTCTGGAGGAAATATATCTTCATTGAAGAAATGGACATGACAAGTAAAATTTGAAATGACACATAAAACAGAGATGTATGAAATGTTTACAACAATTAAGGATATAAAACCCAATGTAAGCAAACAACAGGGATTATCTGTTTCTTGAAAGGGTCTGATTCTAGAGTTTTAAAATATTGTGGGGTATGCGAATAGTTTCAACTACTGCTTCAATTTTATTAATCCTTTAGAGGCTCAAGTTTCTATATCTTTATGGGCCAATTTTATTAATTGCATTGTTCTACCATATGCCTATTTTATCTAGTTCCAAACTTGTTGACATATAATTGTTCACATTTTCACTGGATTAACTTTGCTGCATTTTTACTTAATATTGTTTTCATTTGAAATACTGTCTCTTGTTTCTCCCCTTTTTTTGTACTCAATTCTGTCAGGGTTTTACTTTGTTAATTAAAAAAAACTCAAAATTTTGTTTTGCAAAGGGGCATATCTTATTTATTTCTGCTCTTTCCTTTATTATATTTATACCCTATAATTTCTATTGGCCTATTCTATTGTTATTTTTCAAACTTTTCCCACTGAATGGTATGTTGAGTGTTGGATTCCAAATGCACTCCATATATACTCTGCTTTGTGACAACTGCTATCTGGATGATGTGTCTCCTTGTCAGCAAGCCTAACGTGCATTTCAATTAATTGGAAAAACCAGGGGGAGACTTTGGGGAGCAGGAAACAAGGAGAAGAAACTTGTTCACTATGCTTTTTTTTAATTTTTCCTATTAAGTCACCCCACCATGGCCTTTTACCCTGGAAGTAGTCATTAATACATAGTCAATAAGATTTCAGCTTATTGGAATGCTCCAACTAACAGTATTCTTGTGTCCCTTCCCAGGCACAGCTAGACAGTGCCAACTGTTTATGTGTCTTAGTCTCAGACTCACAGAACCTCTACCCAACTTCTGAGGTAGTAGTACCAACTGGGTGGTGGCCTCTCTTCAGAGATTAAAGCCGCAATCTGTGAAGTCCTGCCTCCAGGATCCTGAAATACCAGCAGCGACCACATAGGTGGCACCTTCCTTGGAATTCCCAGTCCTATTCCTTGGGCTCCTCCATAAAGCTTCTAGGTCCTGATTAGCTTCCTGATCCCAGGTTCTATTTATTTTTCCAGTCCACAGGGAGTAGCACTTCTTTTTTTAAAATTTGGTCAGGATTCCATCTAATGAGTCCTTTATCCCTTTGTAGTGTTCTACCACCTGACTAACAAACTCCCTATATTAAATTTTCTCTGTTAAGATACCTACTAAAGTTTGTTTTCCAGAGTGAATCTCAACTAATGTAAGTACTCAGCTTATTTATTTCCATTATGTTTCCTAGTGTAAGCACTTAAGGATCATGTTGGCTTCTTTGTTGCCACTTCTTTCTTGCCACACCTGTATAGCAGAGGAGAATCTGGAAACTACATTTCAGAGTAATCTCCTCCATATGTTGTATGCTTGAAAGTGGACTAACGTCTCCTTCTCTAAGGTGGGAAGTGAGGCTATTATTAGTGGAATAGACATAGACCAGATAAACCTGGATGAGCTCCCCAACTTCAGCGCTGGCAGCTGAGGTCCACAAGGGCCATCTTTCTCAAAAGTATCCAAGAAACAACTGGAATCCCTCTTTTACTTGTTTTGATTTTTTTTTTTTTTTTTTTTTTTGTACCAGGGATTGAAGTCAGGGGCACTTCAACGTGACCACTAAGCCACATTCCCCAGCCCTATTTTGAATTTCACTTAGAGACAGGGTCTCACTGAGTTGCTTAGCACTTCAATTTTGCTAAGGCTGGCTTTGAACTCAGGATCCTCCTGTCTTGGTCTCCCAAACTGCTGGGATTACAGGAGTGCATCTTCGTGCCCAGCCTCTTATTTGTTTTTAAATTCTTCTTTTATTAAATGGCTGATGTAAATCCTTAGTCCACACTTAACCACTTCATTAGGGCTTTTTTTTTTCTTTCCCATTAAAGTGTAATTGATTGAGATAAACCAATTGACATCTGCCTTACTTTTTCATCATTAGGTGATTTATTATCGATGAAAGTATTTCTAAATGGTTATTGACAAGAAATTCTACTGAAAATCTACACTGTTTTGAGCATTTGTCTTGAACATAAAGAAAAAATAGGAGCTTATTCTTCAAATTTTTAAAATCACAAGTGGGCTCCCCATATACTAGTTTACAAATTTTTAATCATGGTTCTAAACTGAGGCTGATCATTAGAATAATTACAGGAAATTTTTAATATGCGGATGCCTGAGCCTCTTTTTGGAGACTGCTTAAAGTCAGTTCAAGTATGTAAAGATACTCTTCTGGTGAATTTGGATAATCAACCTTCTTTTGGAACCACTGTTCTTATTCCAGATCTTTAAATCATCTTGTGATTGCACATTCTTAAGATCAACCCCTAAGATTTTCTAACTTGCTTGTTTTCTCCTTCATGGACTTCAGTATCAAAGTATCCTTTCTTCATGAAGTCATCTGGTAGCTAATACTTCAAGTAGGAGTAAAAAACTCCTCCTACCTGACATCATCCCACAAACAAGGATTCCTTATTCTGTACATGATGTCCCTGACCATGCTTATTTCAGAATCAATGATAATGGAAGGCTTGTGAGATCAACATGTTGGACAATATATTTCTATTATATAAATGCAGAGTAAGTCAGGAATGCCAAATGGTAATGTCATAATCCTTCTCTCTGCCAACCTATTGCCTTATGGACACAAATATGTTATTTCTGAAACAGATGGCTCTCCCTATCCTCCAGGTTATTACATAAGGAAGTGAGGGGCAGTGGATGGAGGTGCTTAATTTCCAGGAAGACTAGCACAAAGCATGTGACAAGACCCCAGGTGCAGAGAGAGAACCAAGCTTCAGAGCCAGGCTTGCCTGCATTTAAATCTTGGCTCTGCTTCTTTCTGAGCACGAGAACTTCAGCAACTCACCTCATTTGGCCTCCATTTGCTTTCCTGCAAAAGCAGAGACAATAAAATCTTTTTTCATGTGCTTATTGGAAATTTGAAAAATCTGTAGATAAAGCAAATAGAAGATATAAAATAAATGGTTTGTTTTTAAAAAAATTTCTATTTGAAAAAAAAAGATTTTTTTTCTACGTTTCCTTCTGACTGGCATTTGTTCTGAATTGAGGAGACCACCCAGCATGATTTAATGTAAGCTCAGGGAAGCAATCCTATTTTAGGAACCCACAAAGGTGGTTATCATAACTCCGAGCACACACAGCCTGAAACCCCAATCTGTGGAAAATGTGCTTATCTGATTTTTCGTTCTGAGAGCACTGGAATATTTACTGTAGTCCAACCAATTCAACCAATCTAGATATTGAAAAATATCTATATGCATTTGTGGGGGAGAAGGAGCTGGCGGGGGGAGGAGGTAGAACTTAAAAAGAACTGCAGAATAATTTGATGAAAATTACTGAACCCATTCACTGAAATGGTAACTGCATAAGAATATTTAAACAACTAATCTAAACATATTCTTATGAAGGTAGTTTACTTGGGGATGTGGTCCACGAGTGAACCCCAAGTATTTAAATATATTTTCATAAAACAAATGACAAATGAGAAGTAACAGGAGATTGAGTCCTTTCCATTTTCATTCCTAAACAGGAGTTACTAAAATGAGAAAGATAATTAATCATTCAATTAAAATATGTCATCTTTCAAGCCAGGCGTGGTAGCACATTCCTGTCATCCCATCAACTTAGGAGATGGAGGTAGGAAGATCTGAGTTGGAAGATGTCCTAGCAATGCAAAGAGAGACACAACTTTAAATAAATAAATAAAGTCAATATATTATCTTTAATATTCATTTGAGTATTTTGTGCGCCATGCACCAGTGTCATGGTGGCGGAGTCGTGTTTCTTTGTCACAGAGTTCTTACATTATTTTTGGTTTCAAGATTTTCATCTTAGGCAAATTTTTCTGATGATGTTGATATTAAGCACTTCTTGAGCCTCACCTTACATCTTTTATTCCACCCATGGCAGCCACAGTCTCCTTCAGGAAGCTAAAATCTGTCAGCACCCTCTCTCAGTTGCACCGAGTTCTCTTACTTCCTGCCCTTGGACTTCACCTGATATGGAATGCCCACCAAATATCTGTCTGTTACTTCTGCCTGCATAAATCTGCAAAATTGGCACTGTATGGGGCCACCTTGGTCAATGCAGAGCTGGTGTTTTAGCCAGCTTTTCTCACTGCTGTGACTAAGGACCTGACCAGATAACTGTAAAGGAGGAAGGGTGTATTTAGGGGCTCACAATTTCAGAGGTCTCAATCCATAGACAGCAGGCTCCATTCCTCAGGTCTCCAGGTGAGGAAGAATAACATGGCGGAAAAATATGGCAGAGGGAAGCAGCTCCTATGGTAATCAGGAAGCAGACAGAGACTCTACTCTCCAGATACAAAATATACATACCCCATAGCCTCGCCCCCAATGAACAACTTCCTCCAGCTATACCTCACCTGCCTTCAGCTACTACTCAGTTAATCCCATCAGGGATTGATTCGCTGGTTGGGTTAAGGCTATAATCCTATTGTTTCTCCTCCACACCTTCTTTCATGGTCTCACATGAGAGCTTTTGGAGGACATCACACATTCAAACCATAACAGCTAGAGACAGTGAATAAATGCCAGCTTCTCTTTCTCATTCACTGTAAATTCAGAGGTGTATTCTATATGGCCCTCAAGATACCAACGGCCTGGGTAACATATTCTTATTTTAGCCATCCATCCTTCCCTACTTGACCCTTCCCAGTCTCCCACTCATGCATGGCTCCTGAGAGCACATCCCCAATCAAACTATTTATGTAAAAGATGTGTTTAGACTCCTTTTTCTGATGGGAGGCCAACCTAAGATAGTATTTCTAAGACCAACCAATAGGCTAGCAAAACTGCTGAGGGTCTGACCTTATGTACAAGTCTGAATTGATTTTGCTAGAGCTGTGCACTCTTAGGATTCTATATTATTTTCTACCCATGTTTCTGTCCCCTATGGTATCAAAAAAAAAAAAAAAAAAACACTGATATCACTTGGTTTACTGAGCAAGGGCTGATATTCTAATTCTATTGGGGGTCAGGTCAAAAAGTAAAATTTTCTCAGGCCAAAATGTGGCAGTCATAACTCTTCCTAGGTTGTTCTATTAAACTCCCTCCTCTGCTCTAGCACAGCTATATCTAGGACTTTATTATTTAACCACTCTACCCACTAAGTCCTGTTGTTTAAAAAACTTTTCCTAAAACTTAAGGTCTCTGAATCTGTTTCCTACAACATATTCTTTCAGTACTACAAGTAACACAAGAATACATCCATTCTTAAATTTTATTTGGTATGGCTTTCATTTTAGGTGGACCATATTAACACTCGGCATAGAAAGCCATGGCACCAAGTGGTACACTCTTGGCAAATCGTTCCTTGACTCTCTCACTCTCCTCCTGGAGGAATTTATGAGCCCTGCTCTTCTCCCCATCTGCCCTGAGCCAAGCAGTTATCTGTGTCCATATTTTCATGTTGCTGCTTTTCCTTGTGCATTGTTAGTCATGAGTGAGGAGAATAGACCAGCAAATGAATAGAACCACTCATGCTCCACCTGCTTCCACTGGCCTTGAACAGAGAGCTACAGGTGGAGCTTCTTTCCCTCTAACCTCTGTTATCACCAAAATATCTTTCATTCTCTAGGGAGGCCAGCTTGGCTTCCTCCTTCTGATCAGTCATCTGTTTTTGCTGGGGGGTTTCTTTTGTTTATGCTGTAGGCCATTTCCCCCTGCTTCAAAAGGCTGAAAAATTTTTTCTCCCTAACTGTTTGGTTTATCTGAATTCATCTCTCAATATAACATCTCTTGTTCAGTATTCCCTTTCTTTAGAACATAGGGGCACAGAAAGAAAGCAAACTGTGGAGTCAGACTGGCTTGGGCTCTAATCCTGGTCCTGTGTTCTCCTATCTGTGTGATGCTGCGTGGGTATCTCTATTTCCCATCCCACAAGTGTTTCCCTACCTAATAAAGATGTATCTCACAGAGTCACAGAATTCTATCATAGAATAAATAATAAACAGACCATACTCTCAGTAAATGTTTCTTCACCCCCTGTTTGCAGCTATATCTTTTTTAAATAGCTGGTCATGGTGAGGCATACCTCTAATCCCAGCAGCCTAGGGAACTGAAGCAGGAGGATCACAAGTTCAAAATCAGCCTCAGCAACTTGGTGAGGCCTTAAGCAATTGAAGGAGACCCTGTCTCAAAATTTAAAAAGGGAGGGGAGGGCTGGGGATGTGGCTTAGTGATTAAGCAGTCCTGAGTTTAATGCCTGATGCCATAGATAGATAGATAGATAGATAGATAAGATAGACAGATAGATAGACAGACAAAATATGCATCAGTTCTTTTTTTTTTTTTTTGCTCTGATTATACAATGTAGCTGAATTTGCTTTTCCCAGATGATTTAGTTCCATTTTTCCTGGACTTCAAGCTCATTCCTCTCAAGACTACTCCTCTGTCAGTTTCAATGAATGCCTTTTTACAAAACATCTTGAATATTGTTGTGAGAAGTATCCATTGTGGAATAACAACAAAAGCTATTGTCTCATACAATTTCTGGGGATCAAGCAGCCGGGATAATCTTAGCTCCTGGAAGGCAGGTGAATCCTTTTTGGAGATTGATTGTCCTTGCTCACCCTTGAGGACTTAGGGTCTCTGACTAGGCTGCAGTCAACCAATCACTGGGACTGCAGTGACCTCAAGGTTCTACTGGGGCTGGAGAACACTAAACATGGCTTCCATGGATCCTCCATTTCACCTATCAAAGCAAACTGACCCAAATTATAGGTGTTATAGCACTTATTGAGTTACTTCATGTGAATTTAAAAATCTGACTCTTTCCTCCTAAACATGATCTTTGTCGATTTGTAGGTGATGATCAGGTTGGTGTTCTAGTTTGGGGGACTTAATGGTTGGAAGGTCACTAAGGCTAATTCACTGGATTTGTAACCAGTGAAAACATATCCTATTTCCACGTGGAAATGATCTGAAGTCAAGCCTGTGCTTTCCTTATGGAACCACTTTGTGGGCATTCTAGAAGCTGAAGCATGCTCCTTGGGACCAGCACTCTAAACCACCTAGTCCAGTAGAGAGAGATTCTGGTATTACAACATATTTTCAGGAGATTTTAACAGTTCCTAAATTAGCTATAGGAAAACCGCAGAAAGCACAATTCTGGTTGCTTTCTAGTGGTTCCTCTGAACCCATTTTTCACTGTTCTGTGCTCTAGAAGACTGAGCTGCATGGACCTCCTCAGCAGGCTCCATGGACTTTGGCAGCTGATGGGGTCTGGTCAACTGAAAGCTCTGAAAAGGGAGTGGAAGAACAGGGAGGGCGAGAGCTTGGGGTATTTTTTCCAGCTCTTTCCTGGCCAGATGGCAGCATTAGCTCTGTCTCTCCACCAAAGGTCAGAGCCCCTGTCAGCAGGCTGTCTGTACAGCTCTCCACACCATGTACCATAGTCATACACTTCCTGCCCACTCAGGCTTAAGAGTCAGTAACTGCTCTCGCAGGTTTATTAACTCCAGGGTGCTTCGTTATCACTTTTTCTTCCTAATCCCTGCCTACAACTTTGTAAATAATCCTTTATTAAAGTCTCCTCTGTTACCCAGTTTGAATTGTCACTGTTGTCCTGCCAGAATCCTAACTATGAAGTGGCTGGTTTTAAACAGCACAGCTTCCCAGGATGCCTGAAGCTATACATTAACTATAAGGTACAGTCATGAGTAATTAAAATAATTCACTATTGAACACCTCAGTTGTTATTAGAATGAACTTGGTGACTGGCAGCAGTTTTCATTTCTCAAAAATCTATGTGGAAAAAAAAAAAACTTCATTGCTAAAAGCTATCAGAGCTGAATATTAAGCAATGGAGGATGATTGATATTAAACCCAGAAAAATATCTCACGGTATAAAAATAATAAGTAACTGTATTGAGTGCTGAATGGCAAGTACTACACCAAACAGTTTATATTTTTATAATTGTGGTAAGCCTCACAACAATTCTGTGTGGTATATTTTTGCCACTTGACAGATTTGAAAACTAAGGTCAGGGAGAAGTACCTTACACAATGTCATTTAGGCAGCTGATGGTGGAGCTGGTTTGCAAACCCAGGCAGAGGCTAGAACCTACATGCCACTCAATTTCCCTTGAAAACGAAATAACTAAGGAATACTGACAAAGGTTAGACTTTATTTATATGGAAAACATCTGCTAATTTCTTTATGCCATAAGTAGGTTGCTTTACAAATTCTGTCAAGATTCTAAGACTATTCCAAGTTTCAGAGTTTATTTTGCAAAAGAGGGAGAGTGAGCTATTGTAAATTTTTAAAGTGTGACCTACAAATGCAAACAATTCTGAATTCACCAATCACCCCCCCTCCCCCCCCACACACACACTCATTCGCTCTAGTATTCAGTAATTCCTCAGCTGAGAACTAGTTAATCTTAGGACTTCTTATAAAGCTCCTTATAAATAATGGCTGTGTTTACACAACCTGGAAGACTGTGCTTTTCCCTGAGTGAGTCGAGTCGTTGGAATGGTGTAAACAGAGCCTGTGTTCAGGAAGAGGACCTCTTTGTCTAGTGAAGCTCTGAGCATTTAAGCAGCTGCTTGGTTTCACTCCAGAGGTGTTTGCATTTTGCTGACAGATGGAGTAATTTCCATCTGTCTATTGGTTTTCAATCAATATATACCAGACAAGTTGTGTGGAATGATCTCTTAAAGGGGAAAAATAGGAAAAATGTAATTTAACCCCCGTGTCTTACTTATTTACTTTTTAAATCATCTATTATTAAATAATAATTACAAAAAAATGGCTGCAAGGATGTGAATTTCCATGTGATGATCTATATTTAAAGCTGTTTATTTTTATGGTATTTGGTAATATTTGTTTGTGTACCCTTCTTCCTTTTTTTCTGTTTTTTGTTTGCCTTTGTTTCTTGGTTCATTTTAGAGAAGCCACTATATTTTGTCTGCAGCATGATTTTTGCACAAATTTACACCCATGTTACTTTTTTACTTTGGCTTCTTTTTTTTTTTTTAAAGAGAGAGTGAGAGAGGAGAGAGAGAGAGAGAGAGAGAATTTTTAATATTTATTTTTTAGTTCTCGGCAGACACAACATCTTTGTTGGTATGTGGTGCTGAGGATCGAACCCGGGCCGCACGCGTACCAGGCGAGCGCGCTACCGCTTGAGCCACATCCCCAGCCCTACTTTGGCTTCTTTGAGGCATCAAACTCTATGTTTAAGTGCTATAATATATATTTCAGATATTAACAATTTTTAAAAGAGTGTTAAATAAAGCTGACAAGTCATTATTAATGCTATTTTATTTTACCAGTATTCACTTGAATTATCACACCTGTGAACCATATTCTCTGTTCATTTCTTCTTGCATCCATTTCAGGCTATTTTCCTTCTTCTTAAAGTATATCCATTAGAAATAATTGCTTTGGGAAGAGGTCATTGGAGGCAAACACTTTTTTTTCCTCTTCGTTTGCCTGAAAATGATTTTATCTCTCATTCATTCATACAGGATACTAGAGGAATATAAAATAGTAATACATTAGTTAGCTTTGCATAACTATAGCAAAATGCTTTGGATAACTTATAAAGAGACAAGGTTTATTTTGGCTCATAGCTTCACAGGTTCCTTTCCATGATTGGATTGACTCGTTGTTTTTTAGGCTCCTGGTTGGTGTGCCAGTCTTCAATGGCAGAAAGTATGGGGCATACAGTAGAATGAATCAGATATAACTTTCCTACATTCCTATATGAATATTCAGCCAGTATAACTCCACATCATGTACAACCACAAGAATGGGATACTAATTAGAGTAAGTTATACTCCATGTATGTATAATATGCCAAAATAAAACCTATTGTCATGTGTACCTAAAAAGAACAAGAAAAATGTCTAGTTTCTTGGGCTGGGGCTGTAGTTCAGTGGTAGAGCACTTACCTATCATGTATGAGGCCCAGATTTTGATCCTCAGTGCCATAAACAAACAAAAATATATATGTATCCAATATATGTAACACACATACAATATATATGTTGAAAAATAATAAAAAATTAAATCCATGGGTTCAAAAGAAAAAGAAAGCATGGGACATAGCAAACTCTTCACTTCATGATAGGGAAGCAAGAGAGAGAGAGAGAGAGAGACAGACAGACAGACACAAGGGGCAAGGGGCAAGGGGCCCAGTCAAGGGCAGGCTCCCAATGACCTAAGAACTTTCTGAGAGGCTTCATCTCCTCCATCTCCTTCCATTGGTACCATCTTGGGGTTCAAGCCTTCAAGACATGGGCCTCTGGGGAACATTAAAAATCCAAACTAGAGTGAGAGCCTTGACAGTGATTTTTTTTTCAGCACATTTCTGATATTGTTCCACTCTCTGTGGCTTCTATTTTTGTTGTTGACATGTCAGGTCTCCATCTTCATCCTACCAACTTGAGGCCATAGCAGACTCAGTTATATGCTACTAGAGTCCATTTGGATGCTACAGAGACTTAATCCTCAACAACCATCCTTAATGCTGAGATTGCTAGCAGCTTCTGATCAGCCTTACTAGAAATTGTTCTCCACTGAGAAGGGTCACTTCAACCAAGTTCATGTCTCATTTCTAGAGGTAAATTGCATCTGAATATTTTTTACACATAAATGAGGTGACAAGAAAGATGACCAGCTTTGTGTTGGGTCAAGGGCCATAATTGGCTCTCCCAGCAACAAGGTGGGCATCTATACCATAGGTGGGCAGTGGTATAGATAATCTCACATTTGGATCACTTGCTTCAGCAGATCCTGTTCGATAGATATATAGGTGAGAAAAGAATGGGCTATAAAGCCCAATAGAAGATTCAGCTTAATAGTTTTAAAACAAGGCCATGACATGAATGAAAGAGAACTATACACCTTTCAAAAATTACTTAAGAATGTTCTCGGCCCTGGGAAAGACTAAGTGCCTGACTATGAAGCACAACTTCACCACGAATCCACAAATTCTCTGTAGGAGCTGGGTTCTGCCAGACACACCAAATTGGCAGAAGCCATCTATCACAAGCTGGAAGTAAAATATCTGGGATCAAATCCAAAGGAGAGCCAGAGGTTCACAAGTAAGACACAAGGAGGTAGATCTGTATCATCTATCGTGATTCCATTAATGACTTTTGCTGGGGAAAGTGGATAAAGGAAGGAACATGTCTAGCTTCATTCATGAATGGGCTATTTTATGTCCTTGAATGTGGGTCAGCATGTGGTTATAAATTTTTTTAAAAAAATGGATTTTTACCACACTATGTTTTCCATTCAGTGACAGTCTTGAAGGTGAAGTGTGTGAGGTGAAATTCTCCCCACTGGACCTGATCTCTTTATATGTGGAAAAAGAAGTGTCCTAATATAAAATGTGCACAGAATCAACAAATAGCTAATCTGCTTATTGTTTTATGAAAATAAGTATTGAGGATCAGGGACCAAAAGTTCTGAGATGAAAATATATGGATTGAACTTTAGACTCAAAACAGATTTTTTCATTTTTATTTTATATCACCTCAAATATAGACCATACTCAAAGAAGAGGCACTAAATGTCCAAATAGAGAGAATGACTTACCAGTTGACATCAGTCAGCCTCTGCCATCAGCTATCCCAGAGATGGCACAATAAGTCTATAAAGGTAGAACCATGAAGGCAAAGAGCTATGCACTGACCCTCAGTCATGGGTTTCTGCTCAACAAAGCAACTATAAATGTCCAATTTGCCATCAGTATTGATTGATGCTTATCCACTTTTATAGTCACATCCCCCAAGGAGACTAACAATCCCCTTAGTGTTATAAATTGACTCCATTGGACCTCTTCTATCCTGGAAGGAACAAAGATTAATTTTGACTTGCCAACACTTATCCTAGTTGTGGATTTGACTTCTTATCTATAGGACATCAACCAGCACCATTATTTAGGCTTAATCAGCTCAAATCATGCCCTACTACCTGAAAATAGAGTTACCACATAACATTGCATCAGACCAATGAACTTGGTTTCCAGTTAAGGAGGTAGAGTGATGGAGAAATGCTCTGGAATATAAATGGTGAGTGGTACAGGGGATTCGATGAGGCTGACAATCTGAGAAAAGAAGTTTCAGGGGATCCTTATCTTGTTTCCACAGGACAGAGGCAAGGTTATGGTGGCGTATTTCACACAGTTTATAAAAAGGACAAAGTTCATATCGAAAGACCAAGCAGGAGAAGTAGGGACCTGGGAACTGGACATGGAGCAAACACCCCTCCCCCAGTGTGGTGAGGATGGTGACTTCCCAGAATAGAGGGGGGAGGGTAAAGAGTGCCAGCCTGGGAACAACCCTGGTAGGTGATTTGACTTTTAGATGACTTTCCCTTGCTGTTTAAACCAGAAAAGGCCATATTACTTTTCAGTGGCAAGGTTAAGAGGTTTTTAACATAAAAAAAAAAAAATGGTATCACCAGATCTAAGTGCAATTCAGTAACAGAAAAGGTGAGGTTGTATTCTGAACAGCTGAGCTCTGACAGTTTCAAAACACTATCTAGAGAATCTTACATATGGTTCCCCTACCACACAGCTCTCAGAACTTTTGAGACTTGACTCATGATTAGCCATCCTAGTCAATTTTTATCCCCAGGAAAGAGAGAATTCACTCAAGGAGAAGGAGATAAATTCACAACATTTTAAAAGCATGACTCAGTTTTCTTTCTTTCTTTTTTTTTTTTTTTTACTATTGGAATGCCTTTTAGTGATTCACTAAAAGGGTTAGGCACATTTATAAAACATTCTTAAAATTCTTCAAAACTCACCTTCATACATTACTAGCAGCACACTGAATTCTTTAGCCACTATAACAACAACAACAAAAAAAGTTCAGTGGTTCCTCAATAAAGTTAAACATAGAAGTACAATGTAGCCAGCGATTCTAATCATTGGAATGCACCAAAAAGAATTAAAAAGAGATGTTAAAAAACATGTATGCTGATATTCATTCTAGCCTAAAGGTAGAAACAACTCAAATGTACCAACAGATGAATGCATACACAAGATGTAGCATACCCATACAATGGAATATTTTGCAACTATAAAAAGTAATTAGTAGTAATACATACCACAACAAAAATGTCTCTTAAATACATGCATAAAGTGAATGAAGCAGATAATAGGCCACATATTATATGATTACATTTATTTAAACTATCCAGAATAAGCAAATCTATAAAAACAGAAAACAGATTTGTAGTTTCCAGCGGCTAGGGTAATGGAGAAAGTAAAAATGATTGCCTAATGGGCAGGTTTACTCTTGGGGTACTGAAACTGTTCTGGAACTAAATGGTAGTAATAATTACACAGTATTATGAATGAGTTCTACACTCTAAAATAGTGCAAATAGTAAATTTTAAAAATTTTATAATTTTTTTTATTTTATATATATATATATATATTTTTTTTTAAATGTCCAAAACTCAGTTGGTAGGTTCTTCTCTTGTTTCACAAAACCATTTTAGGTCACAAGGAAAGTTTCCTACAGTACTAACTGAAATGGGTGACCAGTTTTTCCTTGTGGGAGGCAACCCAAGACTCTGACTGCACTGAGTAAAATTGGTCAGCTGTTTTACAAGGAAAACACCTGGCACTAAATCCTGAACTCTTTAAAGAACTACTAACTAAGCCTCTTCCCCAGGGTAGATCCAAACAGAAGGGCTGTCGTCTGAGCTTGCCAGGTTTGAGTGAGCCCCACCCAGCAGTTAATAAGTTGTTCCGAACTCTATGTGCCCCATCTAATAACTAGTTCCTCTCCAAGTTTGTAGGGTTCCCATAATCATGTGGCAACTCAAATGAGAACAGCAAAAACCACTAACAATTTGGAGACGAGACAGGGTCCAGAAAAGGAAGCAAAGTCATGAAAATATAAATTTAACTTGAGGTGTTCCATGAATATAAGGCAGAGACCCAGAATTAGGGCTTGTTCTAAATTTCACAACTGACAAAATTGTGGTGCCTCTGAAACAGGGCCATGTGGGTAAGGAATCCTCTGGAGAAGGGGTAGAATCCATCTGCATGAAAATAAGGGGATTCATCACAGAATTAGAACTTTTGGAACTGAAAGACTTCTTTGGTCTATCTGTGACAACTGATCAGAACAGTTTGCCATGACCTGAAGCTGAAAAAGCTAATCTGAGAGTGGCGAGAAGTTTCCTCTACCCCAAAATGACAATAGGACTTGCCTTCAAGTTAGAAGAAATGCAAGCTTTGAGAAGCAGGCAGGAGCCAGGTCAGAAAACGTAAAACCTTGAAGTCTAAATTTTCCTGTAAGCTCAATTCAAAGATACTACGTAATTTTAAGCAGAAATTTTGACATCTTATAATTTACATCAAAAGATCTCTCTCTCTCTCTCTCTCTCTCTCTCTCTCTAATTGCACTATAGAGAATGTGCAGACTGCAGAAATCTGTGAGTAGAAGCAAGAAAAGGTGCCAGAATAAAAGTTACCTGAAGCAGTTTGGAAAGTCCTCAGGACACTTGGAATGGAACAACCATTTGGCCCAATTATCACACTCCTCGGTTTATATGCAAAGGAGGTAAAATCAGCATACTACAGTGATGCAGCCACTCAGTGTTTATAGCACCTCAATTCACAATAGCTGAACTATGGAACCAACTTAGATGCCCTTCAACAGATGAATGGATAAATAAAATGTGGTACATATACACAATAGAACATTATTCAGCCATAAAGAAGAATGAAATTATGGCCTTTGCAGGTAAATAGAAAGAGCTGAGAACACCATGCTAAGTGAAATAAGCCAAATCCAAAAAAACCCAAAGGCTGAATGTTTTCTCTGATAAGTGGATGCTGATCCATAATGGTGTTTGGAGGGAAGTAGGGAAAAATAAAGGAACTTTGGATTGTGCAGAGAGGAGTGAGGGGAAGGGAAGAGGTGTGGGGATGGGAAGAACGGTGCAATGAGACAGACATTATTACCCTATATACATGTATGATTACTCTACCAATGTGACTCTGCACCGTGTACAGCTAGAGGAAGAAGTTGTGCTCCATTTTGCATATAATGTGTCAAAATGCATTCTACTATCATATATAATCAATTAGAACAATTTTTTTTAAAAAAGATGTAATGGGCTATGTTACCAAAAAAAAAAAAAAAACTAAACAAAAACAATAATGCTGTAATCCAAGAGGGTAACAGTAAAATCTAGAGAAGTGCATGGCTTCTAAATGTATTTCAAAGTATAGTCTGCATGACATGCTGTGGAACAGAATGTGGGGAAGGGGAGGAAAAAGGAAGGATCAATAATGACCCCTAGGTCAAGAGAAAAGTCATAGTATTGGACTTTTTGTTGCAGCAGATAAACCAGTGTCCACCCTATAAAAACCCCCATATGCATTTGCCCTTTATTCCTACATACCAGTGCTCTCCAGCTCAGCTGAGACAATGTTACATATTTTCAGTCTTTTTTTTAAATGTATTTTTAACTGATAGATAAAGACATAAAATTTAAACATTTTAGGTGGTACCATATGTGTGCTGTTTAAATTGGTTAAACATATCTCCTCAAACATTTATCATTTCTTTATGCTAAAAAGATTCCAACTCATTTCATCTGGCTTTTTGAAATACACAGTACATTATCGGCATCTCTTGTCATCGTACTATGCGATAGCATCCCAGAAATTCTGACTTCTATCCATCTATGATACTTTTTTTCTAAATCTTTGCCAATATGAAAAATGAAAATGGTCTCACATTGGGTTCTGTTGTTTTTTTAATTAATAGAAAAAGAAACTTGTGCTTCTGTCTATTGGTGCCCTGTGTTTCTTCTATTTGTTGTCTATTCCTTCTATCCATCTTTTCTTTCTGGATTGTGGAACCTGGGGACCAACCCTCCAGGAAGCCCTATACGTCTTTAAGCATGCCCCATTCTGCCCCTAGTCCTCTCACTTATTCGGGCTCCCTGGTGGCCTGCATTTCATTCCCACCTTTCCAAGATTTATCTCTCAAACCTCTTCTCTCCTTTCCAAAGTACCCTTTCATGATCTCATCTGGCCCCACAATTCTGATATCCTATGTGAATTAGTGCTCCTAAAACCTCTATATGCATCCCTGACCTCTTTCCAGATGTTCAGACCAATGTTTCCAGTTGCCTATTCTATTTTCTCCTCCCTAGGTGTCCAGTAGACAACTACATAAAAACACGTCTAAAATAAAATCTCACTCATCCATTTCTCCCAGCCAATTCCTTCTCCATATTTACTGTTTCTATCAATAGCACCAAACTTATTCCAATTGCTCAGGCTGTAGTTTCCTGTAATTCACTTATTCATTTCTTAAAACTTTCTTGATACTTATAGAGCCCCTGCTATGTGCCAGAGCCCTGTGCTGGGCCCTAAAGCTTTTCCTTCTTAATCTCCTTCCCTGTGCTAATCCTATTACTAAATCTGTGGATTGTTCATTTGTGGAAATCTCTCAAATTTACTACCTCCTGTTCTTTCCTGAATCTGCATCTTAGATCCTAATCTCTCCCCAGCACACTCCCTTATTCCTCACAAGTGACCAAGGTGGATATCTCTAGGCCATGGCTGTCATTATATTACTCCTTCTGTAAGACCTCTTTCACAACACATTTATAAATAAAGAAAAACCTAGGCCTTTAGCTAACATCAATGGCCCTCCAGTCGTATCTCTCACTACTCCCTGTTCTCCATCCAACCCTTACATGTTTACCTTCTTCCACCTCATTCACCTTATTGCTTTCTTTAACATGTCCTTTTTAAATTAAAGTATAATATATGCACATTAAAATGAAGAGAACTTGAGCATACAGTTCGGTGAATTTTGACAATGAATCAATTCTTGAAAGCCATATCAAAATCAGAATATAGAGTATTTCTAGCAAGAAAAGCAATCTCTGTGCTGCTTTCAAATCAACACTTTTTCCAAATATAGACTCATACTGTTCTAATTTTTATCTACATAGATTCATGTCATGGTTTCATCGATTCTGTACAATGAGAATCATATATAATATACTCTTTTTTTCATTTTTTTATTGGTTGCTCAAAACATTACAAAGCTCTTGACATATCATATTTCATACATAAGCTTCAAGTGAGTTATGAACTCCCATTTTTACCCCATACACAGATTGCAAAATCATATCAGTTACACATCCACATTTTTACATAATGCATTACTAGTAACTGTTGTATTCTGCTACCTTTCCTATCCCCTACTATCCCCCCTCCCCTCCCCTCCCATCTTCTCTATCTACCCCATCAACTGTAATTCATTTCTCTCCTTGTTTATTTTCCCATTCCCCTCACAGCCTCTTATATGTAATTTTGTATAACAATGAGGGTCTCCCTCCATTTCCATGCAATTCCCCTTTTCTCTCCCTCTCCCTCCCCCTTCATGTCTCTGTTTAATGTTAATCTTTTCTTCCTGCTCTTCCTCCCTGCTCTATTCTTAGTTGCTCTCATTATATCAAAGAAGACATTTGGTATTTGTTTTTTTAGGGATTGGCTAGCTTCACTAAGCATAATCTGCTCTAGTGCCACCCATTTCCCTGCGAATTCCATGATTTTGTCATTTTTTAGTGCTGCGGAATACTCCATGGTGTATAAATGCCACAAGATAACAAATAACCCAATCAACAAATGGGCCAAGGACCTAAACAGTCACTTCTCAGAGGAGGACATACAATCAATCAACAAGTACATGAAAAAATGCTCACCATCTTTAGCAGTCAGAGAAATGCAAATCAAAACCACCCTAAGATACCATCTCACTCCAGTAAGATTGGCAGCTGTTATGAAGTCAAACATCAACAAATGCTGGAGAGGATGTGGGGAAAAGGGTACTCTTGTACATTGCTGGTGGGACTGCAAATTGGTTCGGCCACTTTGGAAAGCAGTATGGAGATTCCTGGGAAAGCTGGGAATGGAACCACCATTTGACCCAGCTATTGCCCTTCTCGGACTATTCCCTGAAGACCTTAAAAGAGCGTATTACAGGGATACTGCCACATCAATGTTCATAGCAGCAGAATTCACAATAGCTAGACTGTGGAAACAACCCAGATGCCCTTCAATGGATGAATGGATTATAATATACTCTTTTAATCTGGTTTCTTTAGCTAAACATAACATTTGTATAATTTGCCTATTTTTTAAAATTTGTTAATGGTTTGCTCCTTTTCTATTGAGTAGTACCCCAACTTGATTATTTGGGTACTACTTATACCCGAATACTTTATTCATTCTCCTGTTGATGAACATTTTTACTATTTCCAGGTAAATCCTGTTATGAATGAAGTTGCTGTGAATATTTATGTGCAAGTCTTCTTATGAATACCTATTTTGATCTCTTTTTTTTTTGGTAACTAGAATTTCTGGGTCCTGTGGTATGTTTCTGTATGACTTTATGAAAAATGGTGTACAGTATCCTAAAGTGGTTTCATCATGTTTCTTCCCTGCTATCAATGCTTGAAGCTCTACTTATTTCACATTACATCTTTAATTTTCACTATCCTAATTGATGTGCAGTGGTAATTCACTGTGGCTTAATGTTCATTTCCCATCTTACTACTGAAACTGATCACCTGTAATATGCTTATCATCCATTTATATGCCTTGCTTTGTGAAATGGCTCTTCAAATCTTATTAGTCTTTTTCCTATTTCTTACTGGGTTCTTGTCTTTTACTATTGATATCTAGTGGTTCTTTATATATATATTATAGGTATAAATCTTTCATCTGATATCCACATATATTGAAAATATTTTCTCTCAGCCTGTATCATACTTTTTTATTTTTAATGTTTCATATGGATAACAGAAAAATTTCATTTAGGCAATTTATCATATTTGCCTTTTCATATTTGTGCTTCCTTGAGTCTAAAAATATTTGCCTGTCTAATTATATAAAATATCTGTTTTTCACTGAATTCCCTGATACATGCAATAGATTATATATCCAACTACTCTGCATCTCAAAACAACCACTGGCAGAGTGTTGTAAGACATGGAACAGAAAACACTGATAAGCAATTGATTTAAAAAATGTAATTCCATGCAGAAATATTGAAGAAGAAAGAAGAAGAAAAAAGATTTTCTGATTTCTCTTAGCATATAGACAAATAGATCAAATGAATTTTAGTAAATATGCCAATATATATTTACCAGGCTCTTAAAAACTCTCTGGTACAAACACATTTGCAAGATTGGACAGAAGCTTTGTGTGAGCAACTGCAAAACCTTTATCAAAAGTTTTTCTTGTGACACAAACTAAGAGATATTCATAAGTAACACTGGAGAAATAGATTGACACTAAATGTGACCTTCTCCTAAATGATTTTCCTATGTACTCCTACAGGAAGTATATAGGAAGGAAGCATCCACAAGACCAGGATTGGAAATAACCATTGTCAATGTTGAATATCGTGCTTCACTTCAAATTATGTCATTGCTGGATATTTTGAGTTCATGTTAAAACAGGTATATTGCTTTGGTTCTTCCTAACACCATCTCAAATAAAATCAGCCAGACCCAGAGAGGACAGAAGAGCAAAGGAGCAGCTCTACTAGGAAAGATGATGATAATAAGAGATTTTAAAAACTACTCAGATTTTTAACTTTGGTTGAACAATATAATGAAGCCCATTAAAACCTCAGCTTGTTTGTGAGACTCCTTTTATATCTGTCTCAAAAGAGCCCTATTGATTCCCTGAAATCTTACCTTTGTCTAAGAGGCTGAATCATTCTAGCTTTATCAGTATTTTAAGATTGTCTTTTTTTTTTCATATGAAAATATATTTGTGCTTGTAGGTAAGATTTTTTTTTTAATGACTAAATAAAATAATCCAAGACTGGTTGCTGCTTTATTGTCAGGGTACATTTATTTTTAAATACATTCAGGCTCTAAAGTCCTTAGAGAAAGCTATTACTCCCCTGTCGTTATTGTTGCCATCACTACTGTTAATAAGATTTGGTGGAAGTATTGGAATAAAGGGCAGGCCATCATTAAAACTCTAGATGTGATTTCACACCCTGGCCACCTGCCTCTCCTTCACCAGATTTGGTTTCTCCTTAATTTGCACACGCCCCAATGTTAACAGGAAGAGGTAGGCCCAGAAACTGCAGTACTCAGGAGACAGAGTCCCTGTAATACAAAACAGGCCTGTTCCTCCTACTCCAGGGAAGCTTTTAAATAGCGGAAATTTTTGCCTCCCTTTGGTCATCTGTTTCTCAGGACAAAATCCCCAGCTCCCTAGTCCTCATTTGACATGATTTCTAAAAATAACATCCTTGGCTTCAACTTCATACATAATAGAACAACTTTTAAGGCAAACATTTATCTTGCCTTATATTTTCATCCTACTTCCCATACTCATGAAGTATATTTTAAGTATAAAAATTAAATTTAGATTATATAAGTATTATTTCAGGAAACAAATATTCTCCCCCTAAAAGTCTTTATTTTATTCTTCATATTTTTGATACAAGGTTTTCATCTAGGGTTTGGTATATTCTCAGTAAATAACAATGAAAAAAAATCTATTGCATTTACACAAACAAAAGAAAATGCAGAACGTTAGGATAGGAAACATTTGCAAGAGCATCATGCTATCAGTAAATAACAAAATTATGGATTCCAATTTAATTTATTTTTTAAATACAAATAAACCTTGGTTTTACTATCCAAGATATCTCCATATCATATTAGAAAAAGTCAACCCTGCTCTGTGTTACTGTGTAATTGAAAAAAAAATGACTTTTGAATAGAACGTCTGAACAGGCATCTTTCTGTGCCTTTAACTATTTATTTGTCCCAAAGCCAAAGTAACTTTTAAAAAAAAATTTTTAAGTTGTAGATGGACAGAGTGCTTTTATTTTATTTGCTTATTTTTATGTGGTGTTGAGGATGGAACCCAATGCCTCACGCATGCTGGGCAAGCACTCTGCCGCTGAGCTACTGCCCTAACCTTTAATGATTGAAGAGGTGTGCTCTGTATGTGTATACACACTCCTTCAATAGACAAAAATATATCTTCTCTGTTGTTTAATGTCTGCTATGACAACAGATTTTTCAAGTTTGGGGGCTAGGTAGATGAGGGCGGAAGTACATAAAAATCGGTTAGGTATTTCTTAATTGACTAAATTATGGAAAAAGTTTAGAACTTCCACTTGTTAAAATTTACATAATTTTAAAGCACAAATCTGGATCTGATGTTGGTTTCAATGTTTAAATATTTTATATGCTTCATATAATGAGTCACAGCAAAGTATGTTTAAAAAGGCATTCAGGGCAAGAAGTCATATGACTGAAATGGCTAATGATTTCATTATTAGTCTCATCGTTCATGTACGTAATACTCAATTACTATTTTCTTTTAATGTCAAGGGGGGAGGAATCTAGGAGCTGAATGAATCAGACTTAGACTAGAAACATGATGATTTGCTCTCCCATACCTAATTCGACATTCAGTTCATTATCTCGGTTAAGCTGTAATGAGAATCTTGGTCCAGGGTGAACACTTCATATATAAAACCAGATGCTAAAAATGCACTCACTCAAAAGACACTATGTTTTAGTCTATTTACTATATCTTCACCCCAATTTAACGTCACTGTTCCTAGGTTCTCAATGTGTCCTATTTTTAAAAGCTGAAAATATTTTCAGCCTAATCTTGCATTTTTGACTGAGTCAGATAATTTATTTTTAAGTATGACATGCTTTCTTCAAGTTATAAAGAAAAACATTTTGAAAAATGGGCATAGCAAAAACAAAATAAAGAAGAAGAAGAAGAAGAAGAAGAAGAAGAAGAAGAAGAAGAAGAAGAAGAAGAAGAAGAAGAAATGTCTCATGTCTACAAGGAAGTCAAAGCTGTGAATCTCCCAATGATAAACTAACTACCTGCTTGGACATGCTATGACCTAAATTTTATAACTCATCATATAATTAACCACATTCAGTGACTTTCAGTACTATGTCAGACTATACGTCATGACAAGGATGCTTTAAAATTTATTGAGGTTTGCTTCTAGAAGACAGCGTACCTTACAAATGAAAGAAAATGATTTTATGCACTTGTGTAAAGAGAACCAGAAATGGAAAAGGCACTTTGCTAGATCCTGAGGGGAATATTTGCTGGGTCTAGAATAACCAAAATATGACCTTTTCTTCCAAGGAGGTCAGGTCCAGTGGAGAAATGGGAATGAATGTAAATTATTATAATACAAAGCGTGGTCTACATGGCAAAAGCAATATCTAAAGAGTGATTTATTTTGACACGAGTAGGGGCTGGAAGAAGCTTTCCAGAAGGAAATAACATTGAATTTGGCCTCAGAGGATCAGTTAAGCAGAGAAAAGACCCTGAAGGCTGGGATTGGTAATTTCAACAAAGATGTAGACTCAGGAAAAAACTAAGGCATTATTTAGGGAGCAAAATTGTTTATTCTGGTAAAGTACATGGTGACTCAGAAAATACAAGGCCAGGAATCAGGGCAGAAAGAGGGTTGAGATGAAATGTTGAAAGGCCTTGAGTAACAGACAGAGGAACAGAAGATCTATTCAATAATCGATGCTCAAAGCATTGTCAGTTTTGCATTTGGCAATGACAGTTCTAGTGACAGTGTCTAAGAGTAATTAGAATGAGCATAAATCACAAACAAGGAAACCAGTGAGAAGTCAGTTGCAGCTGCCTAGGGAAAAGGAAATGAGGAGAAGTGAGCCTGAACTGAAGAAGTGGCAGAGGAACAGAAGAGAGTGAGTGATGGATATAATGTACACATATATATATATATATATATATATATATATATATATATATATATATAGAGAGAGAGAGAGAGAGAGAGAGAGAGAGAGACTTGTAACAGTGTTACCAATAAGATTTGGTTATAGACATCATGGAAGGCAGGGAGAAGAGAATCAAAGGTAATACTTTTTGTCTTATGATTGGGTGGACAAAGATCAGACACATTTACACCATCACAACTTGTGAAGCCTTTCCTTCTGCATGAACCATTCATTCATCCCCTTTATAAAGGCATCCCATCTCTCCATCAAAGCTTGGGTAACATTCCACTTCTTGCAGAGCAGCACCCCAGTTCCTGTCTTATGATCCTTCCACACTCAGAACTCATTACTTTTTTTTTCCTGCACAAAATATTTTTTTTTCTCTTCTATCATAGGTGATTACTTGTGTATCTGTTTTTCCCAGGTATGCAAATGCCTTGAGAAACCGTGGACCACTCATCTTTGCATTTTTATAATACTCAGTGTGGAGATATTCACCAAAATTACCTCTAAAGCTATTTGAACTCATGGCATTCCTGGGTATTGATACATGATGAAGGTGGTTCCGAGGTAATATTGAGCAATGATTCTTAAAGTGTGGTACATGAGAAGATATATGGAAAATAATTTAGAGTATGGAAATGTGTTTTAAAAGTTATATGTTTACTTCAATATGTGTTGGAAAGAGATTGCGTGACCAGCTCATCCACTCAGGACCCCACAGGAGTTAATGAAGTGCACTCAGATTAAACTGTCCCCAAACCCTTTGTATGTATCAATAGTCACTAAACAGGGCTTCTGATAATCAGAACTTCCTGCATTCTAAAGCTCACAGCTTTGCTGCTATTTTTTTTGCCTAGAAACCACTTTTGCTATTCTTATGTCTTCTACCACAAGAATCTCAGAATCCCAGGTTTACCCTCACCTTCCTCATTTAAGCCTCACACAGCCAGAACACTTGATTTCTGTTCTCATTTCCCCTGAGGCCCTTTAGTACACCTCCTAGAATCCACAGTCCTTATCCTCCAAATCCAATATATCCTCAGTCACTTCTCTGAATGATCCATTCACCTTTTTTGTGTTAGCAGAGACCAGATCACCCCTAAGCTCACCACCTTCCCTGCAGGCCTCATGGGAGTTGACTGTTTTCCACATCAGCTCACCATGCACAATTATTATGGTAGCCCTAAAGGTATTAGGGTAGCTACACTTCTCATTCTTCATTACGGAGTTCCAGATCATTCTCCCTGCATATCTGCATAACATCAGGCTACAACATCCATTACTCGCCTTTGATATCCTCTCCTGATCTCCAGGTTTCTACCTTGATATCCTCTCCTGATCTCCAGGTTACCCCCCATGATTTCTACTTTGATTTAGAATAGTTTAGCAAATTAAAAGTATTCAAAGCAGATAATTAAAACAAGTGTGTTAAATTATCAATGTGCAGAATCGGGGCAATGTATATATGGAGTTCATTTTACTAGTCTTTCTAATGATGAGCCTATTTAAATTTTTACAATAAAATTAATTTTTAAAATATTTTTAAATTTTTCAAATGAAATACCACATGGCCAGTGTCAAACACTCCACTCAAATTAACAGCACATTATGTTGCCATTAGCTTCAAGGTACGTTTAAAGCACATCAATTCTTACCACCTCCACCGCTACCTTTCTGACTTAAGCTACTTCATCTCTCAGCTGAACTCACAGGAGCCTCCTGGGTAGGTCCACAGTCTCCCCCAAGGTGTGTGTCTACAGTCCACAGTAAATTCAGAACCTCTTTTAAATGCACAAGTCAGATCACGTTACTCTGAGGCTCAAAATCCTTATTTCCCATCTCTAGAAAAGCAAAATTCAAATTCCTCCCTTTGCTCCTTAAGGTCCTGCGTGAACTGGTTTTCTTCTTCTTTCTCTCTTGTTGCATTTTCCCCCTTTCCTCACTCTGCTCCAGCCACACCATCCTCCTGTATCTCTTCATAAGATGGCAAGGGTGGGCTTACCTCACTGTGGTCTTTCTATTCTCTGCTCAAATCAAGCTAACAGAGTAGCTTTCTCTGGTCCCTCCTTGACCAAGTTCCACCATTCCACCCACACTTCCCTCTCCCATTCCCTTTCACCACCTTAATCTTTCTTCCTAAATCTGATATGCTCAACACTTTTTTGTTGTTGTTGTTGTTGTTCCTTTGGGTCCTCCGGAGGCCGAATCACTGCCATTTCAGTTTCTACAATAGTGTATGCCACATGGTAGCTGGTCAACGAACACTGAGTAAAACGCGCATTGCTCTACCTTTAAGTCTAGATTTAGAAATTACAGAATTTTAGCTGACATTCCTGAACAAAGGAGTTTTATATTCCTCTCACCCTGAAATAGTATTAGCTACCCAAGACAGAACGGAGAAGCCATGAGTAAATAATTCACCTCCATATGAGAATAAGATTTGGATACAGAATAGACAAGATCTCCAATTAGAGAAAGGAGGGGCCATGGGACTCTCCGTTGGGTGCAGCTATCCTCCAGGCATATGATTCACAGCTCCCTGGGCAGGGAGGGGTGAAGGTAAGGTGGGTGGAGGTGGAGGGGAACACCCATGTTATTTTCCTAATATACTCAAGAAGGCCAAGTTTCCATTTATGGGCCAAGGGAGACATATTGAGAAAGGGGTAGATCATTTCTTACCACAATGAAGCCAATGATGATGACTATGATAAAGAAGATAACGATTGGCCTTTACTATTCAAAATTCCTTTCTTAACTCATCAGAAACAAAATACAACAGAGAATTTTCTTTTCTTTTCTTTCTTCTCCACCCACTAGGGTTTCCTTCATTTACACTCTAAGCCCAGGAACTCATACAAAGAGAACTGGTATATTGTATTGAACATGATAACATTGCTTTCTAAGCTGGGCATGGCCATCTGTTAAGTAAGATAATAAGGATTAGAATTTTCTGGCAACAAGAGAATCTTCTAGAACCCAGCCTGATTAACCATACAACTTACTAACTATATAACCTTGGACAAGTTATTTAACCTCTCTTTGCTTCAGTATCTAATCTGAAAAGCAGGTAATAACATTTCTTATAGAGTTATTCTCAGTAATAAATAAATGTGTGTAAAACTCTGAGAAAAGTTCCTGGTACATATGCAGATTCAACTAATATAATTAATATTTAGTTTTCTTCGGTCAACATCAAAATGTTTTATGTGATTCTAAAATGTGTGACTTTATATTGTAATATTGGACTATTTTTCTGTGGAGTTATCATAAATAGAAAGTGTATTTTGCAATACTATCACAGGGACATTAATGTAACCAATGGAAATTGGCCATGTTCTTATATTCTTCATTAAAAATAAATTTTATTTAACTCATATTACCTTTTTCCTCATATTCTTTCTTTGGCATCCAGAGATGAAAGATTGTTGCTATAGCACAGATTCCATTAAAGATGTATTTTACATTGTCTTTTAATGGAGACATTAGATAAAGTATTTGCAAAGGAGGAGATAAAAGACAGACTGAAGTCAATATATAAGCCCAATCTGTAACTGAACAGTTATTTGGCAAAGATGGCTTTCTTTTTTGCAATTTGTGAAAAAAGAAAAACAAGACACTCCTAAGTAAGAATACCACTCACCAGCTCTTTGATTCTATTGTAGAATCCATCTTACTCATTTTCTTTAATTATTTGAGTAAAGACTAAGGTGGCTTGAAATCTGATTTGTCAGTACCACAAAGAATGGCTAATAGATAAATAGCATTGAGGGTCAACTAAAAAATTAAAAAGAGCAGGGCAGCCTGGAATATTGGACTAAAACAAATTGTATAATGTTGTTTATAAAAATGTAGAAAGATCTGAATAGCAAAAGTTTCATGCAATCATTAATTATTCATTTAGGTCCTTTACAAGGAAATGCAACATTACAAAATATAAAAGGATGGCATATTTCAATAACTCATAATACACGTCTAGTTAAGGAGTGAGATCCATAAGGAAAAAAAAAGTATGAAGATAGGTGTATTCAAATAAGTGCAGAAAGGCAGCATTTAATTCACTCCAATAGGGAGTGAAAGGTGAAAAGAAAGTATCCCATTGAGATGGGCCCTTAAGCTACAGACTATATTCCAGGCAGAGGACATAGCATGAGAAAAAAACACATAGGTAAAACTGAGACAGTGCACGCATGCAGAAAATCCTGATCTCCAAAATGCTGGGGAGAAAGATGGAAGAAAGACTGCTAAAGAAGGAGAGTTATACAGACTGTAAACCCACGGAGGAGGAAGAGCGTAACTTTACCACGTAGGCTTGGGGAGTGAATGCAGAAATTTTACTAGAAAGCAACATGTTCAGGATTGTATTTCATGGGATCACTCTGCCAGTGGTGTGAAGAATGTGATGGGGAAAAAGAAAGAGGAAAGGGAAAGACTGCAGGCATGGAATCAGTTGAGAGGAGTAAAAGATCCCACCCACAATTACGCAGTGCTATTGAGGGCACCCCAGGGCTTAAGGAAGAAGGAGTAAAAGAAATCCATTTGGAATATTACTCAGCAATAAAAGAGAAAAAAAATTCATGATTTGCAGGTAAATACATGGAATTAGAGAAGCTAATGCTAAGTGAATTTAGCCAATCCCAAAAAAAAACAAATGCCGAATGTTTTCTCTGATATAAGAAGGCTAATTCATAGTGGGATAGAGAATGGGAGAATGGGGAGAATAGGCGAACTCTAGATAGGCCAGAGGGGTTGGAGGGGAAGGGAGGGGGCGTGGGGGTAAGAAATGATGGTGGAATGTGATGATCATTATTACCCAAGGTACAGGTATGAAGACACGAATTGGTGTGAATATACTGTGTATACAACCAGAGATATGAAAAATTGTGCTCTATATGTGTAATAAGAATTGTAACGCATTCTGCTGTGATATATAAAAATAAATAAATAAATAAATAAATAAATAAATAAATAAATAAATAAATAAATAAAATCCATAGAGAAATAGGAAAGGATGATCAGCAAGCTACAGGGAAATCTACATGAGTCTTGGGTCATAGAAGCCATAGAAACAGCAAATTTTAAGAACGAAGTGATTTTCAGTATTGAATGCAATGCAGAAATCCATTAAGATGAGAATTTTAAAAGGACCTTTGAAATTTCACAGGCAAACCGATTGTTAGACTTAATGGGCACAATTTCAGCAGAGTGGTTGAGATGGAAGACAAATTAAAGTGTATTTTAAAATATAAATGAGAGGTAAGTGTAGCTTGTACTTCCTTAAGAAGCTTTGTAATAAAAGAAAGATAAGGTAGTAACTAAAATGAGATTCTGTTTCCTATGTAATCGAAGAGATTTGATTCAGTTTAGAGGCAGATGTGGCAGAGCCAGTAAAAGAGAAATAAATAAATGAATAAATGATACTAAGTCCCAGAGAGGAAAAAGCAAGTGAATTCCATGGGTGTAGAGATTAGCTTTGATAAAAAAGAGAGTCATCTCATCCTATTCTTTTAAAAAATGGAGAGAAAATGAAGAGAAGTCTAGATAAGACAGGGTAAGGGTACAGCGAGAATTGAAGGCAACCAGTTTCCTCAATGATATCTTACCAGAGTTATGTTAAGTCCTGAACTTCTTGTTTTACACCATGGCAATACAAGACTCAGCTTCAAGACAGTGCCTTAAGCCTCCTGTTTTCAGCCATATTAATACTTGATAACATAGCATATGAAACAGATCCAATAAGATGATAAAGGTGTCAGGAATGTAAACGTGGTCCTCATCTCTCATATTGGGATAGACATAGAGGTCATACTTCATTTATTATGTTCAATTTTGAAGGGCTACATGAAAGTCTTTGTGAAAGAATTTCATGTTCAAAAGAAGAATATTAAATGAAAATAACTCGATAAGCTCATTTGATGAAATCATTTGGAGAGCTTAGTGGTGTTTTCTCCAAGAACAAAGAATTCAGAGGCAAAGCTCTCCACACAGTGAGTATATTTGCTCTAAGGTAACCCATGCAGCAGAATTTGGGTATAATCAAAAGGTATGTATTCAGAGAAGGAAATAATCCTTTATACAATTGTGTAATTCTCCATCACTGACAGTCTTTGAAGAGATTTGATAACCAAAAAGTTATGTGGAATCTCCTGCATTTAGAAAATGTTGGGTATCTTCTAAATCTAAGTTTCCAAAGCTCTATTTCTAAACATGGTTTACCCATGAAGGGCTGTGGGATGGAACACACCAGTCTTAGTATCTAATGGGATTTTGAATACATTCAAAGAGGAAAGCAGATGAGACTGTAATGTTTCAAGTTTTCACTATTGGGAATTGGCACTGACTTTTAACTACATAAGCCACTAAGAAGGTCATTCAAAGTTCTAAACAGTAAATTCCAAACCATAGTAATGGTGTTTGAGGAAAATGACTGGAAGCTTTTCAGAATCTTGAACTTGACAAAATATTTTAAAAATGAATATTGGTAAGATTCATATAGCATTTGTGGACAGGAGAGGGGTTTGGGTAGAGCAATGTTCAGGTATGTGGAGGCGGAGAGAGAGGAGTGAAGAAACCACTAAATATATAACCAAACACTCAAGCAACCAAGTTTATTACACAGGAAAGAAAAAGGAATGGAGTTGGCAAGACACTGAAAGGTCCTGGGCAGTCAAAGAAAGTAGTCCGTGGATACAAAAATCTTCTGTGAGCATTGCCTGCAGATATTGCTCATCAACAATGAGATAATAGATTACAAACAACTGGTAACCATTGAGCCTGGCTTATGTGGGTACAGGATAATTCATTACAAAGCTACAAGAATGTCCTAAGAAACAAGAACAAGAACTTCAGGAGGCACATGGGACCAAGAACTAGAATATTCATTTCCTTTTTCATATTTTTATTGGTGCATTGTAGTCATACATAACGTGGGGATGTGTTGTTATATATTTGTACATGCAAATAATATAACAATATAATTTGGCCAATATTATCCCCTAGTATTTTCTTTTGTCTTTCCCTCCTCCCTCCCTCAGTCACTTTATTCTACTAATTTTCCATCAATTTCACAAAACCCCTCCAACATCCTTCTTTTCCTTTTTTTCCTCTCTAGCTTCTACATATGAGTGAACACATGATCCTTGACCTTCTGAGTTGGTTTATTTCACTTAACATAATGGTCTCATCTGCCAGCCATTTTCCTACAAATAATGCAATTTTATTTTTCTTTATGACTGAATAAAACTCTGCTGTGTATAAATACCACAATTTTATCCATTAATCTGAGATGGACCCCCAGCCTGGTTCCATAGTTAAACTATTGTGATTTGTGCTGCTATAAACATGGGTGTGTATGTATCACTATAGTATGATGACTTTAATTCTTTAGCATAAATACCAAGGAGTGGTATGGCTGGATCATATGGTGTTTCCATTTCTAGTCTTTTGAGAAAACTCCATCCTAATTTTCATAGTGGTTGGACTAATTTGCAATCCCTTCAACAGTGTAAAAGTCTTCCTTTTTCTCCACACTCTATCCAGCACTTATTATTGTTTGTATTCTTGCTTATTGCCATTCTGACGGGTGTGAGATGAAATCTTAGGTGAGTTTTGATTTGCATTTCCCTAGTTTCTAATTATGTTGAACATTTTTTATATATATTTGTTGGCCATTTGTATCTCTTCTTTTGAGGAACATCAGTCTAGTTCATTGGCCCATTTATTTATTGGGTTATTTGGGGGCCTTTTGTTGTTAACTTTTTAAAGTTCTTTATATATTCTGGGTGTTAATCCTGTATCAGAAGAGTAGCCAGCCAAGATTTTCTCCCATTCTATGGGTTTTCTGTTCACATTCCTGATTATTTCCTTTGCTGTGCAGAAGCTTTTTAAATTTGATGCCATCTCATTTATTAACTCTTGACATTATTCCCTGAGCATTAGGGATTTTATTTAGAAAGTGTTGTCTCTACCTATATGGTGGAGGGTTAACCATACATTTTCTTCAAGAAGCTGCATAGTTTCTGGTCTAATTCCTAGGTCTTTGTTCCATTTTGAGCTGATTTTGTGTAAGATGAAAGATAAAGATCTAGTCTCATTCTTCCACACATGGATAATCAGTTTTTTCCAACACCATTTGTTAAAAAATTTTGTCTTTTCTCCAGTTATGTTTTTGGCATCTTTGTCAAGGATCTGAGGACTGTATCTGTTTGGGTTCGTCTATGTGTCTTCTATTCTGCACCATTCTGTACTATCTGTTTTTAGGCCAGTACCATATAGTTTTTGTTACTATAGCTATATAGTATAACTTGAAATCAGGTATTGTGATGCCTCTAGCATTGCTCTTTTGGTTTAGAATTGCTTTGGCTATTCTGGGTCTTTTATTTTTCCAATGAATTTTAGGACGGTTTTCCTAGTTCTGTGAAGAATGTCATTGGTATTGTACTGGGGATTGCACTGAATCTATATATTGCTTTTGGTAGTATGGCCATTTTAACAAAATTAATTCTGCTTATCCATGAACATGGGAGGCCTTTCCATCTTCTGAGTTCTTCTTCAATTTATTTCTATAATATAATAATCTATAGTTTTAATTGTAGAGGTCTTTCACTCCTTGGTTAGATTTGTCCCTAGGGTTTTTGTTTGTTTGTTTTGTTTTGTTTTCCAAGGCTACTTGAATAGAAATGTTTTCCTGATTTCTTTCTAAGTAGGCTCGTTGTTGGTATATAGGAAACTTATTGATTTTGTATGTTCATTTTGTAACCTGCTACTTTGCTGAATTTGTTTATTAGATCTAATAGCCTTTTAGTGGAACTTTCGGATCTTCTAATTATAGGATCATATCATCTGCAAACAGTGATAACTTGACTTCTTTTCCTATTTTTTTCCTTTTATTTCCTTCTCTTGCCCAATTGCTCTGGTTAGAATGTCTACTACTATATTAAGTAGAAGTGGTAAGAATGAAAATCATTTCCATATTTTAATGGAAATACTTTCAGTTTCTCCCCATTCACTATGATGTTGGCTTTGGATTGCTCATATAGAGCCTTTACAATGTTTATGTGGGTTCCTTCTATCCCAAGTTTCTTCAGTGTTATTATCAAGAATGGGTGCTAAAATTTTCCAAAGGCTTTCTCTGCATCTATTGAGATGCCTAAGTGATTTTTGTCCTTAATTTTACTTATATAGTGAATTATAATTTTTGATTTACATATGTAAAACAATCTTGGGATACAACCAACATGATCATTATGTATTCTTAATATTTTGTTGAATAAAATTTGCTAGTATTTTATTATGGATTTTTTGCATTTAAGTTTACCTGAGATATTGGTCTGTAGTTTTCTTCCCTTAATGTGTTCTTATCTGGTTTTGGTATGACTGTGATGCTGACTTCATAGAATGAATTTGAAAGTGTTCCACCACCCTCTAGTTTGTGGAATAATTTGAGGACCATTGATATTAGAAGGACTGGTATATTCTTGAGATTATCTCTTCTCAGATCATCTAATTTTATCTCAATATCTGTTGTCTCTTTCTTTTAGTCTACATTGGAACCAACTGCTGCTCTAGTCCCAAACTTTCCTACAAGATCAACACTTATTGAATTAATTTGTGTCAGAAACCTATTGTGATCCAATTTATTACTGGCACAAAGAGTCTCACTGATTTAAATGACTGTCTGGGCTCTATAGCTGGTACCTCATGGATGAGGTTGAGAGGTAGCTGATTATAGAGAAGCAGGAATTGAACAAAGAAAAAAAATATGTATTAATCAAATAGGATTAAACATTTTTTTTGATATACTGATATAACTATCATGAATGCTTAGATTCTTCCAAGTAATAGAAGACAACAAAACCTGCCAAATTGGCCAACACCACAACACCATGGATGTATCCTTAAAATTCTGCCTCAGACAAGTACTGACTTTGTGTCTTGAGACAAGTTAATTCCCTTCTTTGTGCCATTTTTCTTCATCAGTGAAAATCACCAGTGTTCATACACACTGAAATGACACCTCAAAATATTTGCCACAGAGTATGGCACAGAGTGTTTCTGAGATGGGGCTGCAGAGCAAAGACTATTCCAAGTAGTTCAGACAGCAGCCAATGAAAACTAGTCAAAAATTATCTCCACTTCTTTTGCCCTGGTGATAGCAACAGGAAGGTCTAGTCCTTTTTATTCCCATTACACTTACAAAACAGCCTACTTTAAACCATCCTCATGTTTTAGCTTAGGAGCTTTTAATAAAAATGTGTCTTTTAATAAAATGAGCATCCAAGCAACTAAGAGGACAAATTTTAACTGAGGCAATTTTCTTTCTTCTTGGTGACAGCTCCTTAAACCACTCACAGTCCTACCAAAGGTGTGGCTACCCAAGAGCCCAAGCATCTCATTCCAGAGAAAATGTGCAATCATGGGCAAAGTTCCATCCCAGATGATGCACTGGTTATCAAGCAGGTAATTCAGGGGCAAGCAATACTGAAGCACCTTTGTTTTATTCTTGTTCTTTGTTTGGGGCCATTGTTCTTTAATCTACACTTGTTTATTGGTTCTGCAAATTGCAGGCAGAGAAAGGCCCAGTGAGAAAATATAATTTAAGACTGGTTGGTATCTTAGGTCTTCGACCATCATGGAACAACAATGCCTGACACTTGTGTAGCACTTTGGAATGACTGTTCTTAACCTGTGGAGGCAGCTGAGTCACCTGGAAGGTTTGTTAAAGGGCAAGTTGCTAGACCTCATCCCTAGAGTTTCTGATAGAACAGGTCTCTAGTGAGGCCCAAGAGTTTGCATTTCTAGCAAATTCCTAGGTGGTGCCCATGCTACTGGTCTAGGGAGAATGTTCTTTGAGATCCAATTACAAAATGTCAGGTGTTATTTAATCCTCTTCACAACTCTGTGAAGGGGGCCTTAGTGTCCTCATTTTTCAGGGGAAGAAGCAAAGGAACACAGAGCTTCTCATCCACAAAGTAGAGTCAGGAATTCCAATCTTACATTGCCAGGTTCCCACCCCTTCCCTCTACCCTCTTTCTATTTAGTCCCATGTTAATTACCTGTAGCTAACATAACCTGATTAAAACAATATTAATGGCACATCACTAATACCATTTGTGTACTAATTCCACAGCTAATGAAAATATTGTACTTCTTAAAAGACAAGGCTTTTATATTTTTACACTATAAAGAGGGAGATTCAAAACTTTTCTATTAATTTATTTAACGTACTTTTATATGAGAATACAATGCTACAAACTTGAAGAATGCATAGGTTCCACTGTATTAGTAGACAAATTTCTTGTAATTAATGCTATTTTTCTTTTTTTTTTAATTTTTAGCTCATTTTTACCCATCCCCTGCACTAGTGGCCATAATTTGCCATGAATGCATTGTTTGCCATGAATGAAAATCAGTTTCTCCATGTAATTTATCTTTGAAAAACCTACTTCTTTCTTCTGTTCCTTTAAAGGTTTAAGAAAAAAATAATTTGAAAATGGTCAAGAGTTTCAGGCTATTTTTGCACACTATCTATTTTCTAATTTAATTATTTATTTTCTAAATTTTAGTAATTTTGTATCAAGCACAGTGTTCCATATTTTGAATTTTATAACCATATAGATTAAGAATAGTAGACAACATGATACTAAAAACTTCCTAATTGCTTTTAAAGTGGTAGCAGTTAGAAAGTAGAATGCCTGCAGATGGGTCTTGAACTTAAATTCACAGGGTGTCAGATTTTAACTTCAGTGTTTTCTAATTTTAAAATAATTAAAGAACACAACTGTGTCCTGAGTAACTCTTCATGTAAACAAATATTGTTTTTTAAGGACACATAGAATATTAATAACCATAAGAAACAACTAAATATAGCTAATTCTTACGAGTTTTCAAGTCATAAAAATTGTACTTATGGAAGTTGTTTCTGCAAGCATTCATTCAATAAGTATTTATTTCGCACCTATTATGCACCAGACATTATATTTGCACCAACTGAGTAACTACACCAATAGGCTTACTATATCTAAGTAGTCCTGCTGAAACTTGATAGGAATGCTACCATGGTTTAGTAGAACTTATTTCTAACAATTTACTCAAAACAGCATTTCAGGTTGTTGGCCTTGCTACTGCCAAAGCCATTTTTATAGAACAGGCTATGAAAAATGTTGCTTTCAAGGGTTTATGTATTGATTAAAATGGCGGAAGTGGGAGGAAGGAGAGACCAATTACTACATACCATTTTCATTCATTCATCACAATGATCTATGGAGTAAGAACATTACCACCCCCCTTATCTTTGGACTATCCCCAGTGGATGCCCAAAACAGGATAGTAACTAATCCTATACAAATTTTTTCTTTCCTATACACATACACTTATGATAAAGTTTTATGTATAAATTAGGCACAGTAAGAGATTCAAAACAACTATTAATAAAACAACAACTATAATAACAATATACTGTAACAAAAGTTATGTAAATGTGGTCTTTTTCTTACTCTGCCACTCAAAATAGGTTATTGTACTCCTCACCCTTATTCTCATGATATGAGTGAGATAACACAAATTCTACATATTGGGATGAAGTGAGGTAAACAACACAGCATTGTGACAGAGTATTGGCCAACCACAAAAGCTTTACTTGAACATAAACACTGCCATACATGGAAAGTGAATCTGATAAGCAAGAGGAATAATAAGTGTCTAATGGGTGGATAGTGCATACAATATGGATACACTAGACAAAGGGAAGATTCATGTCCTAGGCAGGACAGAGCAAGATGGCATGAGATTTCATTATAGTGTTCAGAACAAAGCACAATTTAAAACTAATGAATTGTTTATTGCTAGAGTTTTCTAATTAATATTTTAGGATCATAATTGATTTCAGGTAATGGAAACTACAAAAAACTAAACCATGGATCAGGGAGAATTAATGTATTAATAACTGCACAATACACATCAAACACTGAAAATCCAAGGCATCAAGCAATGTGTTCCATGCCCACTAACTACTACTGAATGAGAGACTCAACTACACACCCCTGTGATCCTCAAATCATGATTTCAGCCTTTGCACCATTACTCAGAGCATGTGATTACATGGAGTTGAATTCTCCTTGGGACTGTCATCTGCACCTCTGTATTCACTACCCACTCATTCTTTTCTAGCTACTCTCACCTCAGTCTCCTTGTACTCCCTTAAGCTGGTATCTGCTACTGTTGGAAATTAGCAGAGTTGAAAGCAGGAAGACCATCTATGATGCTGTTGAAGGTGAGGCATTACTGAGTGACATAGCATTAATGCCTAACCTCTGCTCACCTGTTAGCAGTTGACATCTGTCCATCAGATCTAAAAATAAATAAATAAATAAATTTCCAATGCCAGAATATCAGAAATCTGCAAGAAAACATTGGCTAGAAAGGGTTTAAGGCCACAGGATTTTTCGGACCCCTTAACATCACACCCCATAATGGTTGTCCTATCATTGCAAACACAAAAGTATATTTTTTAAAGTCTAGTTTGCATAATCTCACTTATGCAAAGAAAAATAAACATGGACCAGATATTCACCTAAACTCTGGATCTTGGAGGGAAAAGCCACAGATATACTCATCTCACAAGGACAAAGTCTTCCATCCTGGTACATTTTAAAGCAAGAATTAGCAGCAGAAACTTGGGGAATTTTGACTAGATGCTGCCTCTGAGCAGAGGTGACAGCATCCTGTTCTGAATTGTTGGTACATGTTGCTGAATACAAGGTCACAGTATTCTCATGGGTTTTCCATTTCCTTTTACTGACCCCTAACAAGCAGGACCAAAGTCTTTCAAGTCCATGGATAAAAACTGAGTCAGCCACCTAAGCTTGTAACCTTCAGCCTGTAGCCTCTGTGCAAGCTGAATTTCTATGCAACCCTAATTGTGAAAATTTTAAGCTCAGAACTTGAGAAGACACTGATCTGAGACTCTTGCATTCCCCAGGGTTCATGATGTTGCCTCTATAAAGTGTTTATAACACTTATGACAAATCATAACATTTTTCACTTCAAAATGTGCTCACAGGAAAGAAAGTACAAATTTTTTTGGCCAATTTGTTTTTTTCAAATGAGAAAGAATCAGAAGAAACAGGAGAAAATACACCAAGGAAACACAAAATAGAGCAAAGAGAATGCAATTTTAAACTAAATATGGTTAAACTTTCAAGGAGATAAAGGAAGAGAAAATAACCTAAAAACAATTAATCATTTAATAAAGAAAGGATTGGCAGATTTCAAAGGACAAAGTAGAAATTAAAGATAATAAGTAGACAGGCAAAGTTAAAGAGAGAACATACAAACATATGTCTACAATAATAATTCAGATTCAGGTGAAATATTCAATGAAATAAATGATAGAAAAATATGGCTGAACAGTTAAGGGACATGAAGCATAGTGTGAGAAGTTTTGGTATACATTTAATAGGAGATATCAGAGGAAATAGGGAAACACATTTAAAGTAGAATTAACTTCAATAAATATGTGAGTGTCCAATTCAAAGCAGTTGCCTGATATTAAACAGAGTAAATAAGTCTCTGTACACACTGGGGCATAATAGCTAAAGTGCAGAGTAGCAAGAATACAGAGAGGATCCTAAACATTAGCAGAGAGAAAAGACAGCATCAACCAAGACAATCAAATGGACATCGAAGTCCACCCTGGCAACAAGAGTGTCCTCACCAAAACCATCATTTAGGAATGAAAAAAAAAAAGGGAATTTCACAGATGCACAAAGTATGACTAACTTTACCACTCATAGATCCTCACGAAAGAAGTACTGATGAATACATAGACGAGGAAGGACATGAACCCCAAGAGTTAAGGGGACAAGAAGCAATTATGAGCAACTAAACCAATCTAAAGAAAATATATTGGCATTTAACATTAGACAGGCATTATAGAAGTGTTCTTGACACTTAATTGTTATGGTTTAGACACAGGGTGTCCCCCAAAAGCTCTCATGTGAGACAATGCAAGAATTTTCACAGATTAAATGATTAGATCATTAGAGGTGTAAACTAGTAAGTGTGTTAATCCATTGATGGATTAACTGGCTGGTAACAGTAGGTAGGTAGAGTGTAAATGAAGGAAGTAGTCTCTGGGGGTGTGACTTTAGAGTTTATATTTTATCTCTGGTGAGAAGTGCTGTCTCACGTGCACTCACACTTACTGACTGCCGTGTCCTGAGCTGCATTACTTCATCATATCCTTCTGCATGATGTTATGCTTTACCTCAGGTCCAGAGATATGGAGTCAGCCAACCATGGGTTGAACCTCTGAAACCATGAAACAAATTAGACTTTACCTCCTATAAGTTGTTCTTTTCAGGTCTTCTGGCCAGAGAGATGCAAAAACTGATAGTATGACAGAAATTTCAATTATTTTCTATAATATGGTTGTCTTTGCCAATTTGTTCCTCAAAAATCAATAAGAATACAGCCACCCAATAAAATAGAAGATAGTGAAGATATCAATAAATTTCTTAAGGCATATGATTTGCCCAGATTGAGACAGGAAGACACACACAATTTAAACAGACCAATAACAAAGGAAGAAATAGAAGAAGCCATCAAAAGACTACCAACCAAGAAAAGCCCTGGACTGGATGGGTATACAGCGGAGTTCTACAAAACCTTCAAAGAAGAATTAATACCAATACTTTTCAAGCTATTTCAAGAAATAGAAAAAGAAGGAGCTCTTCCAAATTCATTCTATGCGGCCAACATCACTTTGATCCCAAAACCAGACAAAGATACTTCAAAGAAAGAAAACTACAGACCAATATCTCTAATGAACTTGGATGCAAAAATTCTCAATAAAATTCTGGCGAATCGAATACAAAAACATATCAGAAAACTTGTGCACCATGATCAAGTAGGATTCATTCCTGGGATGCAAGGCTGGTTCAATATACGGAAATCAATAAATGCTATTCACCACATCAATAGACTTAAAGACAAGAACCATATGATCATCTCAATGGATGCAGAAAAGCATTTGACAAAGTACAACATCCCTTTATGTTCAAAACACTAGAAAAACTAGGGATAACAGGAACTTACCTCAACATTGTAAAAGCTATATATGCTAAACCTCAGGCTAGCATCATCCTAAACGGAGAAAAACTGAAGGCATTCCCTCTAAAATCTGGAACAAGACAGGGATGCCCTCTATCACCACTTCTATTCAATTTAGTTCTCGAAGTACTAGCCAGAGCAATTAGACAGACAAAAGAAATTAAAGGCATAAAAATAGGAAAAGAAGAAATTAAATTATCGCTATTTGCGGATGACATGATAATATACTTAACAGACCCAAAAGGGTCTACAAAGAAGCTGCTAGAGTTAATAAATGAATTCAGCAAAGTGGCAGGTTATAAAATCAACATGCATAAATCAAAGGCATTCCTGTATATCAGCAACAAAACCTCTGAAATGGAAATAAGGAAAACCACTCCATTCACAATATCCTCAAAGAAAATAAGATACTTGGGAATCAACCTAACAAAAGAGGTGAAAGGTTTATACAATGAAAACTACAGAACCCTAAAGAGAGAGAGAGAAGAATATCTCAGAAGATGGAAAAATGTACCCTGTTCATGGATAGGCAGAACTAACATCATCAAAATGGCGATATTACCCAAAGTTCTCTACAGGTTTAATGCGATGCCAATCAAAATCCCAACGGCATTTCTTGTAGAAATAGACAAAGCAATCATGAAATTCATATGGAAAAACAAAAGACCCAGAATAGCAAAAGCAATTCTAAGCAGGAAGTGTGAATCTGGAGGTATAGCGATACCAGAGGTCAAACTGTACTACAAAGCAATAGTAACAAAAACAGCATGGTACTGGTACCAAAACAGGCAGGTGGAACAATGGTACAGAATAGAGGACACAGAGACTAATCCACAAAGCTACAACTATCTTATATTTGATAAAGGGGCTAAAAGCATGCAATGGAGGAAGGATAGCATCTTCAACAAATGGTGCTGGGAAAATTGGAAATCCATATGCAACAAAATGAAATTGAATCCCTTTCTCTCGCCATCCACATAAATTAACTCAAAATGGATCAGGGAGCTAGATATCAAATCAGAGACACTGCGTCTGATAGAAGAAAAAGTTGGCTACGATCTACATATTGTGGGGTCAGGCTCCAAATTCCTTAATAGGACACCCATAGCACAAGAGTTAATAACAAGAATCAACAAATGGGACTTACTTAAACTAAAAAGTTTTTTCTCAGCAAGAGAAACAATAAAAGAGGTAAATAGAGAGCCTACATCCTGGGAACAAATTTTTACCCCCCACACCTCAGATAGAGCCCTAATATCCAGAATGTACAAAGAACTCAAAAAATTAAACAATAAGATAACAAATAACCCAATCAACAAATGGGCCAAGGACCTGAACAGACACTTCTTAGAGGAGGACATACAATCAATCAACAAGTACATGAAAAAATGCTCACCATCTCTAGCAATCAGAGAAATGCAAATCAAAACCACCCTAAGATACCATCTCACTCCAGTAAGATTGGCAGCCATTATGAAGTCAAACAACAATAAGTGTTGGCAGGGATGTGGGGAAAAGGGTACACTTGTACACTGCTGGTGGGGCTGCAGAATGGTGAGGCCAATTTGGAAAGCAGTATGGAGATTCCTGGGAAAGCTGGGAATGGATCCACCATTTGACCGAGCTATCGCACTTCTTGGATTATTCCCTGAGGACCTTAAAAGAGCGCACTATAGGGATATGGCTGCATCAATGATTATAGCGGCACAATTCACAATAGCTAGACTGTGGAACCAACCTAGATGCCCCTCAATAGATGAATGGATAAAAAAAATGTGGCATCTATACACAATGGAGTATTATGCAGCACTAAGAAATGACAAAATCATAGAATTTGCAGGGAAATGGATGGCATTAGAGCAGATTATGCTAAGTGAAGCTAGCCAAGCCCTAAAAAACAAATGCCAAATGTCTGCTTTGATATAAAGAGAGCAACTAAGAACAGAACAGGAAGGAAGAGCATGAGGAAAAGACTACAGTAAACAAAGACGAATGGGGGGAGAGAAAGGGAGAGAGAAGGGAAAGCATATGGAAATGGTAGGAGACCTTCAATGATACATAGAATTATAAGAGGTTATGAGGGGCAAGGGGGAGGGAAAAAAAGGGAGAGAATTGAATAACAGCAGAGGAGGTAGAGAGGGAAGATGGGAGGGGAGGGGAGGGGAGGGGGGATAGTAGGGGATAGGAAAGGTAGCAGAATACAATAGTCACTAATATGGCATTATGTAAAAATGTGAATATGTAACAGATGTGATTCTGCAATCTGTATTTGGGGTGAAAATGGGAGTTCAAAACCCAATTTGAGTCAAATGTATGAAAGATGATATATCATGAGCTATGTAATGTTTTAAATAATCAAAAAAATAATAATAAAATAAACATTAGAAATAAAAAAAAAGAATACAGCCACATCAATGTTTATAGCAGCACAATTCACAATAGCTAAACTCTGGAGCCAACTTAGATGCCCTTCAGTGGATGAATAGATAAAAAAATGTGGTATATATACACAATGGAATTTTACTCAGCAATAAAAGAGAATAAAATCATGGCATTTGCAGATAAATGGATGGCGTTGGAGAAGATAATGCTAAGTGAAGTTAGCCAATCCTCCAAAAAAACAAATGCTGAAATAAGGAGGCTGACTCATAGTGGGGTAGGGAGGGGGAACATGGGAGGAATAGATGAATTCTAGATAAGGAAGAGGGGAGGGAGGGAAAACGAGGAGGCCAGGGATTAGCAATAATGGTGGAATGTGATGGACATCATTATCCAAAGTACATGTATGAAGGCTCGAACTGGATGTCAACCTACTTTATATACAAACTGAGCTATGAAAAATTGTAAATTTTATGTATATGTGTAATAAGAATTGTAATGCGAAAAAGTCCATGAATTGGCATGAGCATACTTTAAATACAAAGATATGAAAAATTGTGCTCTATATGTGTAATAAGAATTGTAATTCATTCCACTGTCATGTATTTACAAAAATAAAATCAATTTAAAAAATAAAATTTAAAAAAATCAATAAGAAAAAAAATAGCAGGTGAACATTTATAGATAGATGCCCTGTTCCAATCACTGTACCAAGAGTTTTTTATGGAATGTCTCCTTTATTCATTGTAACAATTTTGAAAGACATATCTACTTGTTATTTCCATTTTATAGATGTAGCAACTGAGTTATAGAACAGGAATGTTCTTCCAAAGTCACATAAACAGCAAATAATATAAGAGGATTAGTGTGATCTAGGAAAAGAAAAATCCAATTTCCTCATCCATGAAATGAAGATACAGATATTTGCCATGACCATATAATATGATTAAGTGAAACTGAAATAATTATAATATATGTTAAAGTGCTTTCAGAATTACAAAACATTGCACAACTCAAAATCATAATAAAAATAAAACAGAATACATTGTACAAATTTTTAAAAAGGCTTTTTGCCACATTGTTAGTAGATGATGATCGTAATTTTTATTCATTCATTCAAAAGTTATTTTTACCATGGCTTCAGTAAGTAATTTCAAACTATAAAGTAAGGGAGTTTTATTTATGTTTTGCTTATTTGTCTATTTGCCTGTTTATTTCTCACCCACCCTACAACAAAAAAGATTTTCAAGCAGTTAACAAAAATGTATTTAAAATGTGGGCTGGGGTTGTGGCTCAGTGATAGAGTGCTTGCCTGGCATGTGTGAGATACTGGGTTTGATTCTCAGCAATATATATATATATATATATATATATATATATATATATATATATATATATATATAAAATAAAGGTACATTGACAACTAGAAAATATTATCTTAATTTTTTATTTTAAAAATATACCTAAACTTTAATTTCTGGATATACACATACTTTGTAAAAGCAACTTATTATTAATTTAAAATATAACTGTTCTATGCATTTTCTATCACCACCCCCATTCCAAAACACACACACACACACACACACACACACACACACACACACATAAAACAAATTTAAGCAGCAGGAAAAATTCATATTGTCGCTTTTGAAAAATGAAAATTGCTAATTTTCATACTGCTATGGCATGGTTTGAGCTAATGATGTGCTAATGTGATATTAAAGTAGTAACTCCTGCAGTTTTAACAGCCTAATCGGGCAGCTGACATCACAATAGTACTACTAAAATGTTAGATATTGTTTGATTTCCATCAGTAAATGGAATCTGAGACTCATTGCATGCTAATCACTGCAGTTTAGTAGGTCCCTTATTTATTTTGGATAAGCATTGCATTCTCAAATAAAGAATTAAGTGAAGAAATGGGCCAGAATCTGACAGACTCTGGTGGGTACCCATTTCTTTTGGCTCCCATAATGAATAGAGATTTTTAAGCCTATAGAAAATGAGAACAGATGTGGATAATGACACAATTTGTTATTTATGAATGCAGGTTTTCTCTGAAGACTTACAAATTATCATGAGAACTATTCATTGAACCTCAAAAAAATCAATAAATATTAATATCAGAATGCAAATGTTTTCACTACATTTAAAACATGAAGAATATTTACCCATTATGCCTTTGAAAAATCCAGGGCATCCTGAATACTTATTAACTGTGTGTCATCGAATGATTCAGAGAACTTCTCTGAACTACTTACAATTCTCAAGCAAAACAGTGAGAACATATTCTTAGTAAAGAAAAGCTTGTGCATTATGCTGTCTGAATTTGCACTAGTTCTTATAAGTTGAGCAAAAAGAGGATAGATGTAGAATGACAAAATTTGCACTTAAACATGGGCCTTGGGACTTAATAGCCAATACAAATTCAGGTAAGTTCCTTAAACATGAGTTATATTTTCTGCATCTATAAAAAGGAAATAAGGACACATCTCACAAAGGATTATTTGAAGGTAAAATGAGTACAGAACCTAGTATATACTGGCAATTTTGAATTTTATTTAGAATTGAGAATATTCCACTAACATAGTAATTAACCTTATTCACCTTAGGAATTCTATTTTGCTCAGCATGAATTTAATGATACCTTTCTTATGAAAATGAAGTGATAGATAAAAATGTCTATATATATTGTCTCCACATTCCCAGTTATAGTAGTTTGGTTGTATGGACCTGACTAGAAGTTTCTAACTATGCCAAGTTGTTATGATGCTTTAATTCAATCATTAATATAATGAGTTCTATGCAAGGGATTAAATAACTAAATTTACTTACTCATGAAAATAAACTACATCCATCTATTAGTTTTCTGAGAGAAACTAAATACCTAGTTGGTTTTATAAAAAGTCATCCAGCAAATGCATTGTGCAAACCATAGTAGAACAAGAAACCTTGTTCTCAGGCATCTTGGAATTGTCTCCTCCTAGTTTCTGTTGAGTCCACAATGTCCCATGAGGGCCCTCAGGCAGCCCCAGGGAGTGGTGAGGCAGGAGGAGGTCAATCCTACTCCACACTTAATTCAACTCAAACAGTTTTGCTTGTGTCATTTTCAAACATTGACATTTGACTAAGATTTTATTTGCATGAAGGGTTTTGCCATTAGAAAAATGTTTAAACTTCTCATCTATTTCATATTCCTCATTTTAGAGATGAAGAAATCAAAAAACAGAAAGGGAGAAGGAGTCACCTAAGACCCCTCAGAATTTGTTCTTCAAATCAGGAGCATTGGAAACTTGTCTGGATCCAGGCTGTCATCCCTTGATGCCATTAATACCTATCATGTGCTGAAGGACAAGCATCATGCCAGATATTCAACCTGGACTTAAGTAATGAATTCAGAAAAATTGCTAAGTATCTTACCCATTGGAAGATGAAGTTCAAAAATTTCAAGCAACTTGCACAAGTATACACTCAAATCCAGCCTAACTCCAAATCCTGTACCATATATGCCAAATTTAGTTAAACTTGAATATTTTGTGTCACTTATCCAAACAACACAAACTAATTTCATGTTATTTTTAAAATCCACCTTTTGCCAACTCTAACTTCCCATTAAAATTAAGTTCTAAGAAAATCAAAAAAAGGAACACCATCATAAAGTGACCCAGATGGACAAACAAGTGAATGTTATAGTTCATTGCCAAATTTTGCCTCCACTTTTTATGTGTATTTTATTAAAATTTAGGCCCAGTGAATATGAATGTAGCAAGGCCAAATGAAAACCTTGTTTGAGCAGTGCTTTCTTTTCTTTCTGGGCTGGGATTGTCAATAAGCACCTCTTATTATATGTTCATTCTATATTTTATTAGAATAAGCATATGGCTTTTCCACCCTTTGATGTATCATGTGTTTGTACACATTAACTCCTTTCCTTGTTGAGAAGATCTGCTGTTTATATTGCAAATCAAATGTGTTTCATGTGCTCACAGAAAGGGAATATTGCAAAGATATTTTCCCACCAGCATTTTCATTTTTCAAGTTTCTTGTTTAAATCAGTTCTTTGCATCTTGAATCCTCAAATGCAGATAACTGATGTAGTTTTCAGTATAATTATGATATCCCTTTTTTTGTCCCATTTTATTTTCTTGCATTTCATTTTCACAGAACATCAATGTAATATATATTTATCCTTTAAAATATCTATCTCTAATATGAAGTTATTGAAGACAAACCTAAAAGAGGCTATAGAAAGAAAAGTGTTCTACAAATGGAAATCAAATCATAAAAACAGAATGACAATATTTTTATGTTGAATAAAGTGAGCAACCAGAAAGAATATATATCTGATCTTATTTTTTTTCTGAAATTTTTTCCATGGTTGGTCTAAGTTTAAAATATAACTCTTCAATTAATCATAATCTAGCTTTCAACAATTTAACATTTTTCTTATAGTGTATAAACCTTACAACTGTATACTACCAAGTCTTTCTTCCCATTATTTAGGCTATGATAGTCAGATATTATACATGTTAAATACAATGAATAGATTAGCTCTGTTTTGCTTTAAATGAATAATTATTTATTAGATAAAAATATTTTTAAAAAATTTTTATTTTACTTTGTGTTTACTATTTTCAGTGTTCTTCATCTCTATAGATCCAAGTTTCTGTGTGATATCATGGTCCTTCTATCTGAAGGACTTTAACATTTTTGTAATTAAAGGTGCTGTTGCATTCTCTTCTGATTTGTATTCTTTCTGATAAGAATTCTCTGTCTCTTACTTTTCAAGATTATCTTTTTCCCTATTTTTTTCTTTTTCTAAGATTTTTATTACACATGTGCTAGACTATTCTATATTATTCACAGCCCTCAAATGTTTTTATTCTTTTTTTTTTTTTTTTTTTACTTCTCTCTCTCTTTGTGTTTTGAGTCATTTCTGTTAAACTCCTGTTGAGTTCCCCAGTCCTTCTCTTGGATGTATCCAGTCTACTGATAATCCTGTCAAAGGCATTCATTAATTGTTACCATGTTTTTCCCTGTGATTTTTTATTTGATTCTTTCATAGCATTTCCATCTGACTGGTGAAATTCCCTAGCTATTCATGACTTTTGTCAACCTATTTCACTGGATCCTTTCATGAAATAATCATAGTAATTTTAAATTTCTTGTCTGATGTTTTCAATACTTGACCATATTTAACTCTGGAATTGCTCTATCTCTTGACAATGGGTAGATTTTTTTTTCTTTTTGTGTATCTCATAATTTTTAGTTGAGAGTTGGACATTGTGCATAAGACAAGAGTAATTAATGAAACACAATTTAAGTTTGCAAATGGACAAGGCTGGCCTTCTGCATTTTGTTGTTGTTTGGGGGGCATGGAAGTGGATGAATTAATCTACTCATGAATTGAGCTCAGGTTGGATTATAATATTGCTATGATTATCCTCAGAGTGCCACCAATTTCAAATTCCTTTAGTATTTTTTGTGCTTAGACTATTTTTTCCCAATGTTTCTGTTTCAAACTCAGGTTTCAACTTTCTCTATAATGTTGTGCCTCCTTAAGGGTCCTTTTCTATGCTCTTTTAACAATCACAGTGGTACAGTGTGCTGACATGTTGCATGACACTTGCTAATTGGTGTTCAAGGGACGAAGGGGAGTTTTCTCTTTTGGGGGTTTGCATTCTATCTTATGCAGGTCCTATGTCCCTGGGTTGTTGGATGCAGGAATTTTTCAGTGACTCTTTCTCTCCCTAACACTAGGAGATCTCTAGTAATCTGTGTGCAGGATGGATTTTTGCTCTTTCCCTAGTGGTGATGAATTTCTTTTATCAAGTCCCTGCATCTGGAGCAATAGCAATTTTTCTCATTCCTCAATGGTGAAAGTTTTATTTATTTATTTATTTATTTATTTATTTATTTATTTATTTATTTATTGATATACAAGAGGCAGATGAGAGAAGGATCAAGACCAAGCTTAGCGTCTTTTCCATAAAGGTTATTGTCCTTCTCCCTTACCCTACACCACTAAATCAATGTTTTCAGTCTCCTGTTCCACCCACAGTCTTTCTCAAAAGCATACATTGTGATCTACAGAGAAGAACACACATAGTAAATGAAAATCTGCCTGCATCTACAGCTCCCATGAGTTCTACATTCTCAGAAAGCCACCCATAGTCCTTAACAATTCAATTAATTTTTTTCTGAAATGATTTTATTCATTTCTGTGATATCACTGACTTCCTTCCTTGTTCTGCACCAGGCAAACCAATGTCCACATAAACTTGTGCCCACATAAGTCAGAACCCATGTAAGTCACTGTCCTCACTCCTACCTCTCCTTTAAAGTACTGTCTTTCTTCAGATTTTTGGCTAATTAGATACCCCATGTTATCAGTCTGTGGAAAATTCAAGAAAAATTATGGTTCTGAAGATTGTTGCTACTGTTGTTAGAACAGGAGCAACATCCCAGATTTCTATACTCAAAACTAGATGGTAGGAGTGTTTCTGATCTAACTAAATATGTGATATTATTATTACTTATTTTTATGTTTATGCCTGCTTGTTATTTAAAATTGTATGAGAGAGCTTATAATAGGGTCATGTGATGAATAATTTCAAGTGTACACTTGAGTGGACAAAGGATATTCCGCTGGTAAAATATTATTTCTGGATGTGTCCATGGGGATGTCTCCAAAGCCAACTGACATTAAAATCAGTGGACTAAGTGACAAGATCTGCTGTACTCAACATTGGCAGTCATCATCCATTTGACTGAGGCCAAATTTCATTTATTTTCTGAAATAAAAACTAACCCCATGGCACTCTAGTAAGGCTAGTTGATGGAGCCTCACAAATTACATTCATGTGTTATTAGAGTGTACACATACCTCAGGAGTATTCATCAAAAATGTAAGCATGTGAAGTGGTAAGAACATTTCACTTAATAAATATCTATTGAGAATTTATTTTATAGGGTTCAGGGTAAAAATAAAAAGATGCATTTCCCAATTTCTTGATCCCTATAATAATTACAAATACATAACTAAATGTACTGGTTAAAGTAAATGAAAATATATTTTTCAAAATTGAAATAGCTTATTGTTTCTAAAATTTGCTCAAAACAACTTTCACATAGACATTACAGCAGTTCATTGTATCTATATAATCATTAGTAACGGATATTTTAATTTTTTATTTCAAAAAAAAATTGGTGGGCTGGGGATGTGGCTCAAGCTGTAGCATGCTCGCCTGCATGTGTGCAGCCCGGGTTCGATACTCAGCACCACATACAAACGAAGATGTTGTGTCCGCCGAAAACTAAATATATAGATAGATAGATAGATAGATAGATAGATAGATAGATAGATATATTAAAAATTGGAAATTTCAAATTTAGATTTATGTTACCAACATATGACTAATTTATTTAATCTTGAACTTGCCAAACTACTCACCCAAAGCTTTCAGTACATGGAAACATTTTAGACCAAATTGTATAAAAATTCTAAAAAATGATGGGGAAACCCCAGAACCAAATCCTGCTGAGGATATAGAGCAACAGAAATTCTCATTCATTCCAAGTAGGAATGAAAAATGGCACAGCCAATTTGGAGGGTAGTTTGACAGTTTTTTACAAAACCACATAATCCAGCAATAGTACTTGTTAGTATTTACCCAAAAGGAGCTAAAAACTTATATCCACACAAAAACATACACATACATATAGCAGCTGCATTTATAATTTCCAACACTTGGGAGCAATCAAAATGTTCTTCAACAGGTAAGTGGATAAACTGTGATATATCAAGATAATGGAATACTATTCAATGCTAAAAAGAAATTACCTTTCAAGCCATGAAAATATAGTGAGGAAGCTTAAATGCATATTACTAAGTGAAAAAAATAAGCTAATATGAAAAGGCTATACATGGCATGGTTTGTACTATAGGACGTCCAGAAAAGGCAAAACTGTAGAGACAGTAAAAAGATCGGTGGTTGTCAGGAGTTAGTGGGGGAAAGAAAAATAAGAATTATAGACTGAAGATCTTTAAGGCAATGAAACTGTCCTGTGTGATACTATAATGGTGGATATATGTCATTATAAATTTGTCCAGACTCACAAAATGTATAATACCAAGATTGGACTCTACCTTCAACTACCAACTTTGGGTAATATTAAGGCATCTGTGCACAGTTTAGCAGATTGTAACAAAGGCACCATTTTGAAAGGGGATGTTGCCAGTGGGGACAGCTGTGAGTGTGTGGGGACAGGGTGAATACATGGAATTCTCTATACTTTCTGTTCCATTTTTTCAGTGAATCTAAAGCTATTCTAAAACAATAGATTCTATTTAGAGGGCACCGGGTGGGTTAGGACATACAACACCCAGGTTCAAGAATCTAGAAAAAAAGTTATGAGACTTTACCTATATGTTATAAAACTGGAAAAACAAATTTAAGAAAATTGATAATTTTTTGAACAAAACCATACAGCCAGAAAAAAAAAATGTAAAACACACTTGGAGAATAATAAGTAGGCAGTACACAAGTATGTCTTGGCATCCAGGAGTGCTGGAAACGAGTCTGGAAAAGTAGACAAATTACACCAGATGTCTGGAGTAGCCAATCAGATGTGTGAATCTCCAGTGTCATCTAAGGAGCTGAATTTAGAGGCAAGGAGAAAGCGATAAAAATTCTGTGCAGGAAAGAGATGGGGAAAGTGGTCCTTGAAGGAAAATCTGTGTGGTGGCCTGTTAGAGACAGACTGAAGGTAAGAGAAACCAGAAATGAGGAAATGAAATATTTAGTATCATAGCCCAGGAGTCAGGGGGTCAAAATCCAAATAAGGAAGCTAGCAAATGCAAATAGGGAAAACTGGGAGACATTGTAGACAAAGAATTTATAGGACTGGTTGATTTGATAAGAGTGATGAAGGAACAGGAGAAATCAAATCCAGAAGGCTCCATGCTGGGATAATAGTAGTGCAATTTTCTCTCTAGTATCTTCAATCCATTTTTTTTTTTCCAAGAGCTTTCTCCTTTCTGCTTATAAACTTGCCCATGCTTGCCCATGAATTAGCATGAATGTTTGGAAAAGGTAAAAAAAAAAAAAAACACGTTTATCCTCAAAATGTTTTTGAGGTAAACTATTTCTGAAATAAGAACTTGTTTGCCAGCCAAAGCTCCATTTGTATTCAAACTGTGGTTTAAACACTCTGTCCAAACATGACAGATGTTGGAACCAATTTGTTTGTAAGTTTTATTTTTTTTTCCTCAGCTTCAATAAATAAAATCTTCTTAATTTATCTTCCATCAAATATATTTACCATATCCTCACAATGCATAAAGATTTTTGTAAAGTTAATTGAAAAATCACACTCTCTTCAAGAACTAAAAATAAAGGTAATAGGTACACAATTGTTTTAAATGCTTTTAAAATGTGTTTCAAAAACCTATGCCAGGAAAATGCATACACGCACAACATATAAAAGATTTTCTCTTTTATTTCTCTGAATTTTTTATAACAGTTTTAGCTAGGTTCCAAATAAATTTCCATAAAAAAGATCTTTTATGATTTTTTTCACCAGATCCCATAAAATACATGATTGGCATTTTAATAATATTATATTCTAGTTCAGCAATTTACGTCTATTTGTTCACATCATCTCCAATATGCTAGAGTGTGCTAAAAAAATAATATTTGTGCAAATGGAATGAGTCTGAGGTTGTTTTTGTACACTATGATGAACAACAAATATTTATTAATACTCTTTTGATAAAGATAATGAGAATAACAACAGACTAAATTCAGTAAACACAAAAGAAATTGAAATGTAAAACTTATCCCTAAGGCCTCCTGGCCCCTCTCTGCCTATTTGTGTATCTATAAACTAGGGCTCAAAATAGAACCTAGCTTTCACGGTTCTAAAGATTAAGTTAAAGAATATGTGCAAATACACAGCATGGTGCCCAGCATAGACTATATATTGAGTGAATATTATCTAATGTTATCATATTATCATATTCATTTATTTTCTAGTTATATCCCTTTTATACAGTCTCAATGTTCACTGACTATTATAACCTTAATATTTTAATTTAATTTAACATTTTAATTTTAATATTTTAATTTTAGTGTGTTCTGTGTGTATCAGAATATTATCCCTCGGTTATATATATTGCAGGTTCATTTCCAATAATTTTTTGCCTTTCAAATTTTGTACTTTATTAGAAAAATAGGGGGAGAGGGACTTTTGATAATATTGCTTCTCTTAATCTTTTCTTCTTGGAATTTATCATTGCTTTTAGACATAGAAAGTCTTCCCTGTTCAAGAAATGCAAAATACCTTTTCTGTTTGAGGATTCTCTCTCACCTTCTCTCTCTCTCTCTCTCTCTCTCTCTCTCTCTCTCTCTCTCTCTCTCTCTCTCTCCTGTAATAGCTAGACATTTTACCTTTAACTGTTTAATGCAGCTGGAATTATGGGTATGAGAAGTGAAGTAGGGGCCAAATTTCACTTTTTTAGTAAACATTGCTTACAATTCCAGCCTTACATACTGACTAGTCCTCCCTTTCATTATTGATTTATATATATATGATTAGTTTGGCTTATCTTTTATAAAATCCAGCTGCTCAAACCCCAACTCCAAACAGAAGTTCTGCTTCACCTCCCACTCTCCATTTTGAAACTGTCCTCTCTGGTCTGAACATTTGGTCAAGTCCATTGCTTCATTTAGAAATTTTCTTCTCTCTCCACAATAAGTATTTTGGTTCAATTTATTCACATCTTAGGTTTCTCACTTCAGTTGGCTTCTACTGACCAACGTGTCCAATGGTACCCAAATCCGGTGTCCTAGGAGTGGGAACAGACACTACCACCTTTATTACTCATTAGGCAACCTTGGCAGGCTCTGAAGGTTTACTTCCGTTTGCCTCTGTACTGAGTTCTTCAACACAGCCAACCGTATTCAGTACCTTAATTTAATTTAGATTGGTAGATGTCTTTAAGGCCAAAGCAATGATTTGCTTACCACTCTCTATTCTAAATCAAAAACCATCCTGACTATCCCAGGTTAGAACTTCTATGTTTTTATGAATGCATTTTATAGTTTATCTAGTAATTTTAGTTTCTTTCAGCCTCATTTTACCAAAGACTAGCTCTGCATTTCAGATTATCTTTTCAGTTAAATGTTTCCCTATCTAAATTATGTTTCTTCCATATAGAATCATTGCAGGTTCCTAGCACAGTGCTTAAGTCAAGGAACATAGATACACAAATATACTGGGTAATAATCACAGAAAGAGCCGTGGTGATGTCAGACAATCAGAAAACTTGGGAATGAGAAAAAAAAACGAAAAAAAAAAGTCAAATAACTCTAACACTGAAACTTTAACTATTAAATATTACCTTTCTTTCTTTTTTTTTTTTTTTTGCCAGAGGTGTACCAGAAATTGAACTTAGGGGCACCGAACTAGTGAGTCACATCCCCAGTTCTATTTTATATTTTATTTAGAGACAGGGTCTCACTGAGTTACTTCATCATTGTTGCTAAGGCTGCCTTTGAACTCACCATCCTCCTGTCTCAGCCTCTCAAGCCACTGGGATTACAAGCATGTACTGGATAAGTATTACATTTTTTACCACAGAACCCTTTGAAACAACAACAGTAACATCATTATAAAAAATAGAAAGAAACTAGTTTCTGTCTATAGTAGGCATCTGTTTAATTCCAAAATATTTCTAAGGGAAATGTGAAAGATGTACAAATATGAAGGCCAGAGAGTGAGAAGAGGCACCATCATAAGTATAACTTTTCTATTCTCCAGCAGCGTTCCGGAGTAAATTGCTTTACATACTTGATTTTATTAATAGTGCAGAGAATTCCCTGATGTTCCAAGTGGTGATGAAACCATATAATCACATTTTCATTTACCTCGTGTCTATAACCTCTGCTAAACCATAAGGCCACAAGGAGAGAGACAATTGGTTTGTTCATGACCACATATAGAAACAAGTGCAGAGTAGGTACCAATTAGAAGTTCACTAAATCCTAGAATGGATACAATATTTCCAGAGGCATAAGGCGTAACTATACCTCAGAGAGTTTAGCATGTATGCATGAGGAAGAAGAAGGAAGGAAGGACTACCACTTATTTAGCATTTACTACATACTAGTTTTCATACATTTTTATCATCTATTGCTTGCAAGGAACTCAGGAAACAGCTATTACTGCTATAAATTGCGAACGCTACTCTCTGCTGTGTAAGGTGGGGAAATTGCGGCACACAGAGGATGTGGGACCCATTGTTCTCAAGTGGTGCAGCCAGTGTTTGAATTCAGTGTTCTCACTCCTCCTTTCTGTGAGTGAAACACAAGTGAAATACAATGCATAGTTAAATTAAAATTGTCTAAGCGTGATTATAAATGACCTAGAAATGCAAAGAATAAGACTCATGAAAACAAAAGACAAGAGGAGGAGTTGGGATTTCAGTTAATTCCTCGAGGTTACAAGTGAAGACTGACACAGAGGTCACTTCAGGAAAGCAATTTCAGAACTCTCATCAAGACTTTTTAGAGTCAATAATTTTTTAAGTGTTACTGGTTGATTAGCACTGTAAATAATGTGGAGATGAGAAATGGTTTGCTCACAAGCCACATAATGTAGCTTAGGCATTATGCTGGCATGTGAAGAATGAAATTGATACAGTATCAACTTTTGCCTCTTAAGATTATCCTGAAAAATAATTGAATGGGAAATGCTCAGAATACTCACACAATCCTTTACTAATCTAAATGATAATACTCAATATCTGAGTCCGTGTTGTGCCTAATGATGATTGCACAGAGAAACCTGAAGAGCCAATGACATGTTCTGATTCCTGCAAAGAGCTAGCATGGTAATTTCACCACTTGATGAGAAGGAGGATGCTAATTGTTCAGTGCAAAATTGGCAATGACCTCTAAGATGCTTTGAAATGACTGGACTCTCTAGATTCAGATAAAAGGTAGACAAGAGATCTTATTAGTTAAGCATTTCTTTTTTTTTTCCCAAAGCAACGCTTACTGGTATTATGCTGACTTGAGAAACCCCATTTTGACTGTTAATGAAAACTTAATGGAGCTGACATAAGTAAGATGATCGTAAGCCTGCCTCACTCTCTAAATTACTTTTTTTTTTTTTTGCCTTCTGGAAAGTTATTGGGTCATTGAACACGGATATCATGCCAGGATATGGGAGAAAAACTGGTGAACAACACCAAGAAACTGATAGGTCCAGACTTCATCTAGGCAAAGAGATCTTTCTCTAAAAAAAAGCAGAAGTGGGAAATTGAATACCAAAGTAAAGACTGGGAGTTCAGAAACTGAGAAGTGGCCCAGTAGATTGGCCAGTTAGTAGGTTTGTTAACTTGGGGTTTGTTACTTCACTTCTCTGAGCCTCTGTCTCTTCATTGCCAAGACAGATTATGAAAAGAGTACTGCTGATACTACTATAAAGCCTAAAAGAGCAAATTCTTTTTAGCATTTTGCATTGCATCTGACACAAATAGCTTTCCTCCTCCATCATCATCATCATCATCATCATCATCATCATCATCAAGAAGAACAAGATAAAGTGCTGGAAATTAAGATATGCAAAATAAAAAGGAGAAATAATAAAGTGATAGTAGCTCAGGACAGGCAGAGGCCAGAAATTTAACACAATAAATCCTAGAGTTTAGAGATTATCTAATCAAACACCTTTGGTTTACAAATAAGCAATACAACACTAAGAGATATCTCAATAGTACAACTACTTTTGAAGACATTTTGGCAGTTTTTATAAAGTTAATTACAGACTTGCCATGTTAACATGGGCAACCTAGTAATTCCATTCTGAAGTATTCACTGAAGAGAAATAAAACCTATGTCCACACAAAGACTCCTGCAAATGACTCATGCAAGTGTTCATAGCAGCTTATCAATAACAGCTCAAGCTGGAAACAAAGATCCATCAGCAGGAGAATGTATTAAAATATTCCATACAATTTTAATATAACTATACATTGTATTTTTCCACTTGTGTTTCACTCACAGAAAGGAGTATGGAACACATTCAGCAATGAGAAAGAATGACCTACTGATACACACAACAGGGACAGATCTTTGAAGCTACTGCTGGGCAGAAAAAGCAGTGCAAAGAGTACTCACTGCCCGATTTTACTAATAGGAAGTTCTAGAAAATGCAAACTAATACAAAGAGATCCAAAGCATATCAGTAGTTTCCTGGGGTCTGGGGACATGGGGCATCAAGGGCTGGACTGTAAAAGGACACTAGGGAACTTTAATAGGTGATGGAACTATTTGATATTTTATAATGCCTTGTATTTTGTATCTTGATTGTGCTGTTACATAGCATATAAATTTGTCCAAATTCATTAAAACTGTACACTTGAGTATGTATTATTATATATAAGTTACACCTCCACAAAGTTGATTTTAAAGAAAATACCATGCTCAATATCTTATCCTTTCCAAGGCTGGAGCTAGAATTCCAAGTCGGGTCTTAGTTACCTAGTTAGCTAACCTTAGAAATTAACTAGCACTCATTAAGCAAAGTTTTGCTCATTAACTGGTGAAATATTCTGCTCTTTTTGCTCTTATTCTGAGAAGTAGCCAGGTGAAATGATATAAACTTCATCTAGGAGTCATGAGAATGTGACATAGTGACATAGCTTCCCCCTTTTCATAACCATGGCCTTTGCCACTTTGCTAGACTTCTGTGAACTACCTTATACTCACCCTCTCAATTGGAGATAAAACCAGTGTTAGAGTATTCTTATAAAGATAAAATGATATGATATAAAAAGTGACTAGAAAATGGCACTCAGTAAGTTGTAAGCTATGGCGACTATTAATTTTTCTGAAAGGACATGCCAGATCTTCTGGGCCATAGATAAACTTAATGTTACAAGGTTATGGGATGATACCTTCAGACTGCATGTATTCATTTATGCTAATAATGTTAGAGAGCCCGTGAGCCCGTGATGTGGCCAGCATTGTTCCAGACTGTTGGAATTCAGCAGAGAAGAGATACTTTCTAGTGAGGGGAGACTGCAAATTGATAAGCCAAATACATGTACAATATGCAGGTGGAGTTGCATTCTAAAAAAAAAATAATAATAACAGAGTAAGAGAGAAAGAGAATGATTAGAGACGATGGGAAGATGCTTTTATCTGTGAATTCAGAGAAATGGTTGGGTGGAAAGTATTTCGGGTGAAGGGAAGAGCAGAGAAGATGCAGGCCTTGATGCAGAAATTGCTTAGCATATTTGGAGATCAGTGACACTGTGGAACAATTTGTATCATTTTCAAGATACAGAGCAGTGCCAGCTTCTTGTGCAGGGTGCATTCATTACCATACACAACTTACCAACTCTTCAGAATGCTAGACTCTGCCTCTCCTTCATTTAAAACTGGATTTTTTCACATAGACACAAATCTTCATGTCAAGTTCTTATTGCTATTGTCATGCTGAGCTTTTGGGCTAAGAGGAAGTAGTTACCTGTCTATGTAAATGATAAAAATTGATAAATGGCAAATGGTTAAAAATTATTTACAATAAGTAAAATTAAGTCAATACCCAGTCCAAATTCTTTGTTTTTTTTTTCACCTGAGTTGGAAATCCACATACCATACATGATAAGGAGGAGCAGCAGAAGAGTAAGGTGCCATGTTTTTCATTCCCATGATGCACTGGGATCAGGGAAGAAGCTGAACATGGACACAGAAGATGAAAGTTCTCATTCATAGCTTCTCTCCATTCTGATTTTCTCTTGTGTCTTAAAGATGAAAAGCATAAAGTCCAAAAGCCCTAAAGCCCTAAAACAGTGCTTACATTTTCATAAATATTGTATGTCAATCTAGGTCCATAAAGTTGGGTGCATCAATACTGGAGTCCAACATCCACACTGGAGAAGAAGAAGGCAGGCATGAAGGCAGAGGTCAGCTGTGGGCACTCAATTCCATCGCAGTCCTGATGACAGCAATTGGCTTCCCTTACACCAGTTAATCCTACTCATCCAAGATTCAATTGCAGGAGAAATCTACAGAGAGGGATGAAAACTATAAATGCTTCCTTATGTTCTGGAACCTGTACAATCCAATTAAATGCTAGAATACTATAGTCACATACTGAGACACAGTAGAATGCAACTCTGAAAAGCCTCAAGGATCATTCCTGGGGAACACTACCGACTCAACTAATGGCACAGCGTGGTTCAGAAGTGCAGCCAGGCTGTTAACTGACAGGACCCCAGAAGATGAAAGAAACAAACTGTGGCATCAGGCACAGAGCTGGGTAGAGTCATGATCCACCAGCAAAACAGTCAAGACGTGAGGGATTGTTTTAGTCAGCTTTTTCACTGCTGGAACTAAATGACTTGATCAAAACAATTATAGAGAAATAAAAGTTTATTTAAGGGCTCACAGTTTCAGAAGTCTCAGTTCATAGACAGCAGGGACCATTCCTTGGGGCTCAAGGTGAGGCTGAACATCATAGAGGAAGAGTGTGGCAGAGGGAAGCCTCTCACACGGTGATCAGGAAGCAAAGAGAGAAACTCCACTGGCCAGATACAAATATAGAGCTCAAAGCCTTGCCCCCAATGTCCATCCCCTCCAGTCAAACCCTACCTGCCTTCAGTCACCACTCAATTAATCTCATCAGATGATTGATTCACTGATTGGATTAAGGCTCTTATGACCTCATCATTTCTTCTCTAAATCTTCTTGCATTGACTCACAAGTGAGCTGTTGGGGGATGCCTCAAATCCAAACCATAACAGTGAAGATGCAAGAGGGAAGTGCTTCTTAGTTCTCAGGGAAATAATACTTTGGTGGGGATCCTTGAAAACGATAAGGCACTAACAAATAGGAGCATAGAAAGTGCCACTTGGATTCCATGCATGTACCTTCGAGATGCTTCTGACAGTGCATCTTGCCTTTGGATAAGCTGTAACTGAGCTCTACTTTCATTGGTACAGACAGTAAAAATTACTTGTGTCCACAATTATTCTAAAGAAAAGAGAATTGAGGAAGAATTCAGTGAGGGACCCAGGTTTGTGAGAGGATTGTTTGTGGGAGGATTAATTCAGTCCACGGGCCTAGACTAAACATTAAATAAACAGATTGCTGTTTAATTGGCTATCAGTAGACCTCAAAAGCCCCAAGTTGAATACAAATTTAACTTTAGAAAAACAGAGAGATAAGGCACTGCTTAGTTTTCTGAAGTTCACAAGATGTATGTGGGCCAACCAATAGAGACTGCTCCTAATACAAAGTCAACAGAAGCTGCTACTGAATCTACATTGAATAGTATATAAAGTTGTGTGTGTGTGTTTGTGTGTGTGTGTATAGTGCATATATATATGATTATATATATATAGTTATAAAGATACTCAGAGGAAATAGAGTTAATATAAAACATTACCCAAGTTCAATGATATTGCCTCTATAAGAAACACAGAATACAAAAAGTTTTATATTTTAAAACTTTTAATTGAAAATTTAAAAATATTCATAGGAATATTGATGTATAATGATAGCTACTGTGTGATTTAGAATTTTATGAGTATTCCCCTCATCATTTATCAAAAATTGCCTATATTTGTCAGTGCTTTATTGTTTTCAAATGTTGCCAGAAAAGTTCATTCATTTTAATTCTCATAAAAACCTTTAAGGTAAATATTATTAGCTTTTCATTACTGCCAGCCATTTTCCTGAGGAAACCAAGGCTCCAAGATGGTAAATTATTTTCCCAGATTTCTGCAGCAAAGCACCATCGGCAGCACCAGGCTTTCACAAAAAGGCCTTTGACTCTAAAATTCTTTTCTATTTACCCTTTCTGTCTTTTCCAGAAAAACTGAGAACATAATTTGACATAAAGCGGATGAATGAAGACTCTCTCCATATGTAAGACATACTTTATGGCCATGTAAAGTTTTACTCATGTGTATGAAAGAAAGAGAGCAAAGGAGAGGGACAGGGACAGAGAGAGACGGCCCACAGGGAAGGAAAGAACTGACTTATTCCCCCTTTCCTTGTCCTTCTCTACACATCCCTCCACACTTTATAATGCTTTTTGTATCCTAGAGCTACCTATTGCCTTTACCAAACTCCATAGCTGATTTGTTTGCATTTTCTGAAATCCATACCATCATTATTCTCAACACTAAAGGGTTTTTACAAAAATCTATTCTAATACACGTTTACAATACAAACAACAGTTCATTTAGAGAGAATTTTTTTTAATATTTATTTTTTAGTTCTCGGTGGACACAACATCTTTGTTTGTATGTGGTGCTGAGGATCAAACCTGGGCTGCACGCATGCCAGGCGAGCGCGCTACCACTTGAGCCACGTCCCCAGCCCACAACAGTTCATTTTGATATTTGTTTTCCCAAGCCAAGACAACTATGCAATCTTGTTTAACTATGCAAACTCTGTTTTTATTAATATTAAATATATTATTTTTTAAGATATGTCACACAGGTAGGACAAGGTTATCAGTTTCCTGCTCTTATATATGTAGTGAGTTAAACAGAATGCCAAAGAGTACAAAGATGTCAATTATGAGCCTAATATGACCAACTGGGAGTTGCCACCTGGAGCACAATGTTGTAAAGTGTTCTGAGACCAAGGCCAGACACATGGAAGGGAGTGGCCAGACTGATGAATGACACCTGTCATGGCCTCATGAGGAGGGAGTGGCACCTACTTCCCATCCTGAAGTTATTATTTCTTGCCAGACTAGGAAATAAAATATTCAAATGCCTTTCATTAAAAGTTAAATTCATAATTTGCATGTCAGACTATAAAGAGAATCATATACTTATTTCAAACTCTCTGAGTTGGACTTCTGGATGGGCTCCAAGGGATGGTTTTAATCAATGGCACATTGGGTGGGTAATTTTAGACCCTGAGACAGCCCTGTCTGGCATCTGACTGGGTGTGTTCAGTGTTTCAATATGCAGGCAGTAAAGCAGAGATATGGAGGAGGAGAAAAAAATGAAGGGGAAAGAGTGTACTTTTAAGACTGATCAGAATATTTAAAAGTGTGCTAAATTTTGGCAACACCCAAGATGGTGCTTCCACATCAAAGTTCAACAAGTCTATGCAGACCACGTGTTGAACATCTCTCCTCCATTCCCAACTCCATCCCTGCCATCTGACCCTGGGCTCTCTCTCTCCAGTTCACTTGTGATCCTGTTCAAAGACTAAGAGGCTCAACATGAGGTTCAAACATTGGTATTGAAATGCAAAACAACTAAACTAAATAAAAATTGCAAATACCCCTTTACTTTTTTTCTTCTATTATTTCATTAGGTCCATTCAATTAGGGACTACTTTCTGAAATTTGACACTGTTTGCAAAGTCAGTCTTCAGATTTCTTATTGATTTGAATAGAGAATTGGTTATTTGTTTGGAGTATCCTAATACCTATAAGACAAACAAGATAAATAAAATCTGAATAAATATCCAAGCCCTCCTTTCTATCACCAAGAAACTACAAGAGCTTCCATTCCCCCATGAGTGTCATTCACTAATAAAATTGAGCTCTTTTCGGGAGCTGTTGTGAGGTAATGAAATTATTGAGCTGTACCTGACTTAAATACAGTTTCAGAGCTCCTTCCTTTTTTTGATCATTTTAGCTTTCAAGATATTTGGTGCTGCCAGCAGTTACAGGAATATTCAGTAGACAGATGCAATCATTCCTATTTGTAAAGTTCCTGGAAGAAAAGAAAGCAGACCAACGCTCCCTGCTGTGGATTGTGGATTGAAATATATTTAACCAATAAAAATGCAAGCCACAGAAAACACAGCGGTGAGGGAATAGCATGTATTTCTTGGCCAGAAAGTCATTGGTCCTTAAAATACAAGGAGTCCAGAGGAAATCTCCTCACTGCAGTCTCCTCCAGTTAAAATCCAGGCCAGTGCTCTCATTCATTTCTCCCTATGCCTAATGTGAATTTCTAGCTGTTGTTTGGTGTTCATGGTCCTGATTCTCTTTTCATCATATGATCATCTTTTGAGTACTATAAATCCAGAAGCATGTTGGGGATACAAAAATAAAACCAAGTCCTGCTTGCAAAAACAAAGTCACACTTTTTGGTGTGCTAGAGATGTCATTTATTCAGGTCTGTAATCTTATGTATCTCCTCAGAGCAGTTTTCCACCCCTCTATCATTTAGGAAGGTAACTCCCTCTTTAATATTTTCTTCTCTGCACTTATAATTCCTGGAATCATGTTACTTATTTATACATGTATTGTTTATTATCATCCTCCCCCAATAGAATGTATAACCATGTGGGCTGAGACTGAAGCTGTGTCTTCTGTGTTGTATCCCCAGGGATGACAGTGGTTCCTTCTATATAGGAAGCATCCAATGAATATTTGCAGTATGGATGAATGAACAGATTGATGAATGAGCTGCAGGAAGTTTACATAGTGGTTATATTTGGCTTCTCTGGATTTGAATTTTTGTTTCCAGAAATTACCTTGGGATAATTATTATCTTACAAAAAAAAAACCTATTTTCTCATCTGTTAAATTGAGATAATAATACTTCCCAAATTGGTTGTGCCTGGTGCATAATTAACACTCAATAAACATCAGGTATTCTTGTTACCATGCAGACATAGCACAAGAATCACAAAGCCAAAGGATGCTCCAGATGTGTCTTAAAGAAAGAAAATGATACAAACTACAGAAAGGACAGCATATGCAAAGGTCAGAACCTGAGGTGTCAATACAGTGTCATGTCATCCAAGGCTGTCCAAGGGTAATATCAAAGTCATTATCATATCAGAATCTCACAGCATATGTTCATTTATCGCAAAATATCTATCTTCAATCTTCAACACAAAGTCCCAACAATCTTTAACAGATTGAAAAGGTCTAGAAGAGTCTTCTCTACAACTAAACATAACACCTGTGTTTAAGACTTGAGATGATGAAGTGATGAAGGTGGTAAAGAAAAAGCATCTGAGGCTGTCTCACTGATCACAGCCTTTGAAACTGGCTTGAACCTCCCCATCCACCCTACGCACCACACTTCTGAGAGAGGTGCATTAAAAGGGCTGTGATATCTAGGAGAGTCCTCTGGATCCCCTCTTTCCAGTCTTGGTCTAAATGCCCTCCAAACTCTTTTAAATGCAAACTGTTTTTATGCAGTTCAACCTCAATCCCTACCTCTTGCTCCTCTGACCCTGTAGTTTTATGAATCAGCATTGGTATATGGACTTACTCTATTTTAAGGGGACCCAGACTTGGTCTTTGGCTCCTGGCATCCTTTATTATTTTGTGCAGAAGCACTTTGCAGGAGCCTCAGCTGTCAGATTCCAGGCCCTATGTACATCAGTGTAGTTTCCGCCCAAATAACTAGCTCCAACCCCAACTATAATGAAGAAGGTAATCAGGAGACATGGGCTTTATTCCAGTTATGTCTTTTGTGATCTAAGGCTTAAATGGGTTTTCTCCAATTAAGAACTATCAAACAGGCAACCTGAGAAATATGAAGACCTATGAAACACTTCCTTCGGCCCTAGCCTTGGAGGAGAGTAGGCAGTGAGGCACAAAATGGGACATCCTAATTGCCTATGCTTGGAAGACATGCAGTTGGGTAAGCACGATATGATGCCCACAGGAAGAAAGATAGGGAACTGGTGACAGCTTATGCTGGGAACTTCAGTGAAGAGTCAGAGAACTGCATATTGGGGCAGTTGCAGATAAAGGAAATCCAGGTCACAGTACTGCTCAGTTGCTGAGATGGGCAGCCTGGAGACACAGAAAAGGAAATCTATACATGCTAGAGCTCCAGCTTCTTGATGACTTGAGAATTTCCAGTTTCTTTCTTGTGGGATTGGAAGAAGCATTATAGGATCCCAGTTGGTGAAACCATGTTCCTAAAGAATGTATTCTCATTTAGGGAGTAGTTTTGATGCTTCCTTCCTTGCAAGACTAGAACATGTAAATGACACATAGCAGCAGTAGGCTCATTTCCCCAGGTCACCTGCTCTGCCCCTTTGCTGCGATTTCTTACATCTCTGTCTCCATTGCCTTATCTATAAAATAGAATTGAAATAGTTTTCATGCTACTGAGCTTTGGAAGTTTCCAGTGATGTTCAGGTAAGACGTTCAATAATATCTGGAATGCATAAATACTCAATAAATGTCTACTCGGATAATTACCTTGTATGCAATAATAATTAAGATTGAATTAGCCATTATTTCTTGCCAGACACTCTTCCAAGGGCTTTCTATGAATGATTTCCTTAAATCATTAAACAACGCTGCAAAGTCTAGAGTAGTACACCTCTATTACTTATATAAAGAAGTAGAAGCACACAGAGTTAAAGCAACTTGTCCCAGGTCACACAATCAACATGTCATGTCACCCAAGAATGTCCAAGGGTAATATCAAAGTCATTACCATATCAGAACCTCACAGCATATGTTCATTTATCTCAAAATATCGATCTTCAATCTTCAACAAAAAGTCCAGAACAGAAGCAAGCTGGAACATAAGCCCAGGCAGCCCACATTGACAGCCTGAGCTCTGAATGTCCAGCTCACTCTGCTGACTCTTTGGATGGGGACATAGTATCGCCCTCTGAGAGTCAGGCTATGAAATTGGCACAGGGATATGCAAAATTTCTCCAAGGAGGCAGAATATCCATCTAGTCAGTGTTATTAATAATAATAATAGAGTTATTAATGTAATGATCTCAGAAGGGTAAGTGGTCAAGCATGTAACACAGAAAAATGAAGTTCCCAGAGAAGAAGACCTCAGCACATGCACAACCCTAACCACATGAGAGGAGGCCTTTGGTCACCTGGCAAAACCACTGGGGCAGATTTGGTAGGTAATCCTACAGTACAGGAAAAGGGTTCCAGTTATTTTAGTTGAGGTATATCTTTTAAGATAAACCAAATTTCATTGTTCTGATTGCTTATAGTTTGACTATAAAGAGGCTCTGGGGATTCAAGAATTTGGGCAATTTAATTGAGTAGGATTCTGGCTTAAACTTCAGTCTTGTCTGTTTAGTGTGCTCTTCCCCTGAAAATCTACCCTACTCTCAACACAAAATCAGGTCCTCAGAGTGGAGAGCCAGACATACATGAAAACACAGAGTCTGCTGAGTACAGATGGCTTCAGGAGGGCTCTTACAGTCAACTGGTCAACCTTCCCACAGGCCAGCTTTGCAACTTCAACATGGCTCAGGGCAGGACCAAGGAAGCAAGGTCATTCATGCTGTATCTGTTCTAAACTAGGGCACTGCAGAGCTTTAAGTCCTTAAAACAGTCCATTCTAAAATTAGGGTTGATAAAGGCGGGTTTATACATGAGTGTGGTTTTAAAAATTAGCTGTGAGGTAGAGAGAGAAGAGGAATTGAAAATATGTGCGCCCACTAACTGAGCAACATTAGACAAGTTATTGAACTGCTCTGAACATTAATTTCTTAATATAAATTATTGTGGATTACATATGTACTTCACTCACCCATAGAGCCTTTATCAGGGTCCAAATCTACTTAAAATTCTTTTACAAATCTATATGCTACTATACAAACCAAAGGATTGCACATGTGAGTCTTGAATATAGTGACAACTGTCATTTATGCAGCACTTACCATGTGCCAGGTACTATTCAAAGCATATTTTGTATATTAACTTATTCAGTGCTCACAATAGTCCTGTAGTAAATACTGTAATATATCTCCCGACGACTGATGACACGACCAAGACCCTCACTTCCTCAGCCACCTAGCCAAAATTGGCAAAATGAATGCTCAGATCTGAGTTGCTCTCTGAAATTGCTTTCAGTCAAGGAAAATGCTTCATCTAAGATTACGACCACTCACCAGGGGCAGCATATTTCCAATGATTAGTTGTGGGTGAGAGTGAACAAAGACCCAGCCCCTTGCTCTGTGGCCACTCAGAAAGACCATCCAGCTCTACAGCTCCCCATGGAGTGGGCCGAGGCCTCTGTTCCACCTGTGTCACTACCCAGCCTCCTTCTGTGCCCCATCCTGCACCTCTCAGGCCCTTACGGTGCTATTTCTGGAAGTCTTCCCCAGTGAACTATCTGAACACAAATGTCTGTCTCAGAATCTATTTGAGGGAGCATAAAACTTAAGTCAGACATTATGGAATGTTATCATCATCCTCATTTTCAAGAAGTGAAGTCATTGAGTTCATGCAGTTTTGAATTGTGTGCCACTGAGATTTGAAACCAGGCCACCTAGAAAATATTTTGACAATTACATTCTGCACAGGAATTCCTCTAAGTGAATGGACTATTTGTGTTAGATATGTAGTTTGATTAATGCTTGGGCTAGAAGCCGAGCTCCAGGACCTGGATGTTGGTTGCTGCCATAACTTCAAAGAGGAGAAAAAGCTACTCTGAAAAGGAGAAAAACAGTGAGACAAATTCAAATCTTGACATTTGGGGATTAACTCAGGTTGGAGGGGTGGAGAAGAAGAGGGAATGGAGAGAGGTGAAAAGATTTAACTGGGGAAATGCTGAGATCTGTGTGATGTACCTCCTCCCAGATCTCTCCAGTAAAATCTCCCAGCTTGGTACACATTGGGTGTTGTGTTGATTTGTCAGGGCCACCCTAACAAAGTACTTCAAACTGAGTGATTTAAACAACATACTTCCTTCTCACCGTTTGGGAGGTTAGAAATTCAGGATCAAGGTGTTGGTGGAGGGGGTGGCACAAAGGGCTCCATGCTTGTTGTTTTACTCAGCTTTTTCACTGCTGTGACTAAAAAGACCCAACTAGAACAACTGTACAGAAGGAAAAGTTTATTTGTGGGCTCACAGTTTCAGAGATCTCAATCCATGGATAGCAGATTCCATTCCTTGGGGCCAGAGGTAAGGCAGAATGACATCATGGTGGAAAAGTGTAGTAAAAGGAAGCAGCTCACATCATAATCAGAAAACAGAGAGGTCTCCACTTGCCAGATACTAATATGTACCCCAATTCTCACTTCTTCCAGCCACACCCTACTACTTTAATTCCCACAAAGTTTATCCCTATCAGGAGATTAATTCACGGATTAGGTTAAGACTCATATAACCCAATCATTTCTTCTCTGAACCTTCAAAAGCTCACCTGTGAGCTTTTGGAGGATGCCTCACATCTAAACCATAACACCTGTCTTCCAGCTGATGGTGCTCTCTCACAGTCTTGACAGTCCCTGGTGAGTAGAAATGTCACTGATCTCTGTCTCCATCCTCCTATGGGGTTCTCCCTGCGTCTGCATCTGGGTGGGTCTAAACTTCCCCTTTTTATTAGAACAACAGTCATACTGGGCAAAGGGCCTACCCTCTTCCAATATGACCTCATTTCAACTATTTACACTTGAAACAGCACTGTTTCCAAATAAGGTCACATTCTGAGGACTGAAGGTTAAGACTTCACCAACTGAATTTTTGTGGCACACAATTCAAAACCATAAGTAGTATAGATTGGATTTCTTGAGGAACCCTATAAAGGGGTTGAGTTGTACATCTGGATTGATATCACTTGTCCACCAGGCTATTCAGAAAAGACTGAGAGGATATTTTGGAGTGGCCTAGCCTTTTCAAGTTGGGAAATTGAGTTTAGAGACAATTCATATTTCAAGGGGTAGAAGACACAACTGTGTCTTGAAGTAAATTCAAGGGTTACTATAAATGCCCTCCCTACCATGACCTTAAGAATTTATAGAACCAACTCTGTCTTTGCCCTCACCCCCCAAAAGATTATCCTTTCCCTTAAATCATCAAGTTCAATAAGAGGTAATATTCTTCAACTTATTTCCCTTAATATTTCTAATACATGGGAAAATATCCTACTGGAGATGGATTACCACAACTCCCCAGATGGCTTGTGAACACATATAATTTTTGATGATATAGCATTGCCATAGCTAGATGGATACATATCATTTTCCTTGGTATCTGACTTAAAGAAAGGCTGACAATGAAACAAATAGTATGTCATATATTATAAAAATTTCCTATTCAAATGACCTGAGCTAAAAATCTAGCTCTGTCACTGACCAGCCATATGATTTTGAGCAATCATTTCATCTCTCTGTGCCTCAGTTACTACATCTAAAAAATAGGGATAATAATAAACCTCATCCTGATGGGGATCTTGTGAAAATTATATGAGTTAAACCAATTAAAATTATAAAGTTAAGCCAATTAAATACTTAGAAGTTGGGTTCTCATTATAATGAGCTATTATAATATAGTCAAAATAGAAATTACCTTTCACAGTATCAAAATGTGATACAACTGGAACTGTTATAAGAAACATTCAAATTAACTATAGGACTTGAAGTTAAGTAGAGAAAGGAAAATTAATTAGAATTTTAATTAACTCTAAAATTGTTGGGTTAAGCTTAAATCAATAGTCTGTGTCCAGCCAATAACAGAGAGTTAGGGCAGAATACAACAGTCACTAATATGGCAGTATGTAAAAATGTGATGTGCAACAGATGTGATTCTGCAATCTGTATTTGGGGTAAAAATGGGAGTTCATAACCCACTTGATTCTAATGTATGAAATATCATATGTCAAGAGCTTTGTAATGTTGTGAACAACCAATAAAAAAAAAATAAGGTTGTATGACACACACACAAAAAAAAAAAACAGAGAGTTAGGCTTTTGTAGTATTTTAGGTATAATCTTTCTCTACCTGTATCTACATCATCAGCCAAAGCAACTACATAATTGTAAACAAAAATTCTTAGCTGAAGTCTCTGATTTAATTATATGTTCAGTCCACTAACTTCATTATATAGACAATTTGATGATTTAAAAATATAAATCCTGAGCTAAGATGCAGTTTCAGAGTAACCATTGTTTTTCTCCTTTTAAAAATGTCTTGGGAAGAAAAAGAATGACATTTCACAGAACAATGGCTATTATGAAAAGAATTAGGAGAAATGAAAAAATTGTAATGCTAGGTCAGGTTTACACGAGACTACAAAAGTCAAAGATCTGATGGATTCACCAAGTTTGACTCTTTTAAAGAAAACTCCAAGATTTTGGTATTTCTGTTTGAGAAAACCTTGTCCATGATCTCCCTTTTGTAAATTCCACCATTTAGAAGACAGTAGAGGTTTCTCGTGTGCAAAGTGAGAAAATTTTAAAATATGCGATTCAGGACATCATTAGAGAATCAAAAATGAAGTAATTTATACAAAAGCAACCAGAAAATTGAAATGTATATATAGTAGGTATTATTAGAGTTAGAAAGGGATTTATAACTTCTCAAATGAATATTAGATACCATCAAAAAAATAAAGCAAACTGAGTAGAATCTTCAAATGTAACAATACTGGTATATTGTTTAGGATTTTATAGAGCATTTTGATATTTACCACATCTGTTGGTTCTCATGAACACCTTTCAAGGAAGTCAGGTAGCTATCAGGAATAAGACTGAAGCTCCTGGTAATATGTGTGTGTGTGTGTGTGTGTGTGTGTGTGTGTGTGTGTGTGTGTGTTTGTACACATATACACAGCAAATCCAGAATTCAAAAATTCTTTTTTTTTCCTGATCTCAGATCTTGATCCTGTTTCTATGCTTCTTACCCTCTAAACTGAGAACTCCTTCCTTTCATAGAACACATCTCTCTGTTACCAGTAAACTAAAAATCAATAATTGTGAGTTAACTTCTTCCTTTCTTTCAAAGTCATGGAAGAAGTAGCAAACTCTGTGCTACCCCCACAATATCTTATCTACTGTGCTCCAGGGAAAATTCAAACCAGACCCATTTATTTGAATTCACACTCTGTGTTCAGAAGTCCCTCATACCACTCTGCTATGCTGCATAACAGATCACATCAAGTTTAGTGACTCTAACAAGCATTTTTATTGCTTCCAAGTTTCTGGGTCAGCTGGGCAGTTCTGCTCTCAGCCCAGTTCACTTGTACATCTGTGGTTATCTTGGGTTGGGTTAGCATTTATGCTCCCTGCTTGGCTGGACTTTCACACACGTTTGTGGGATGACCACCTGTAGCCTGATCAGGTTGGCCTCTGCTGGGACAACTGTCATTTCTTCTGATCCTTTGTCCACCAGGTTTTCCCAGGTTTGTCCCTGTGACAGCAGCAGGAGTCTGAGAGAGGAAACAAAAGTCGTCAGAGTTGCTTACAGCCTGAACCTAGAGCTGGCACGTTGTTCTTTCTGTTGCATAGAGTGGGCCAGAACAAGTCACAGGCCCAGCCCAAATTCAAGGATTGGAGAAAGACATGCCACCTTTTGACACGAGCAAAAAGAGTGAATGGGCATGAAAAGAGGTAGAAAATTAGGATAATATTCAAGCAGTCTATTGTAGCCATTAATATGTCACATGGATGTGCAAAGCTCAGGGTTTGATCCACAGAACTAATACATAAACACATAAAATATGTGTATGTTTAATATCATAAAGAAGGAAAGCCTAGCATATTAACATGAACATTATGCATTGACATTGATTAGATTCTTGGTTGTCACCTTATGGCATGTTAATCAAGCAAGGGATTTTGTAATAATTCTAACTTACTCATCTTTGTATTCCAGGCACTTGGCCTTGCATCATACAAATTGTAGGTATTTCATTAAAAATTAATGATTAAAAAATGACAGTGGAAAAAATCACTGTACTTGAAACCCGGGAATCAGATGAAGCACTGGGCATTTATGCCAAATTCTCTATGCAGCTTCAGAAGGGAGTGATCATCCTCCCTAGATTTTGAGGGACAGAATGAGACTGGGGATTCTCTCTTTCTTTTAAAATATTAAGGCTAATAAGAACTTTAGAAATTACATAGATCTATCCACTCATTATCCAGGTGGTGAGGCTGAAGCCCGGAAAGCCAGTCGACTGGCTTGAAAGCACAGATGGTTCATGTCAGAGACTAGAACTCAGAGCTCATGGCTCCTGGCCCAAGCCACCATGCCTGATCCCAATACCTGGTTACTCTGAGTGCAATCCACAGAAAGGATCGTCTGGGAGTCTCAGCAGAGTCTCAGACTCTAGCCCAAGGTTTCTGAATTAGACTCTGGATTTTTAACAAGATATTTCTTTACATTTGTGTTAAAGATAATCTAGGCTTCTGACTAAATGATTAAAGGCTGAAAAACGAAAATAACTTGTTTAGTTAGGGTGATGTTCCTTCAGAGATCTTAACACTGAAGCCGACAGATACCTCCTGAGTGTTTACTCCATGTGAGCTACTGCAGAAACACAGAAACCAGGTCCTGGCCCTGCTGGAATCAGGCTCTTCACAGGGGAGTAAAAGCCCCTTCTCTCCTCCCAAGTCCTCCTGACTTCTTCGTGCCCTCTCTTTGCCCTTTCCTTTGCCCTTTCTTCTATGCTTCATCTTAGTGATTCCGTGACTGGGTTCTTTTTTTCTGAAGCTATTGATATAAGAGCAAAGTATTTTATTCATTTGAAATTCCAATTTCAGAAGAGCGATTTTAAAATGTTGGAAAAATTTGATTTGGCCCACTTCCAAGCGGCTTACATTATACTGTCAGCATGACCCTAAAACTGTGCATGAAGAAGGCTGAAGCACTCAGAACCCTTTGGGGGAATTCTATATGAACATAGTGTGGGTTAGTTGTACATTTGAGTTTTCATATTCTTCTAATGCAGTCTTTTCTCTAAGAAGATAAAAGGTTGGGAAGCTCTAATACTGAAATAAAAATTCAAAGAGATCCTATTTTTTTTCCTCTAACATTCAAAGCCAGCATATCTCTAATAAAATATTCATTTCTTCATTGAAGAGAAAAGGAAAAAAATTTAATATCAACAGATTGATTGTGTTCAAGAATTTGGGATGAAACAGAGACAATGAAACAGAAATCCAGCAAATTAGCTATTTTCTGATGAGTAATGAAGCCTGGAGTCTTTACATTAAGCAACTAGAGCACAAGTCATGGTTATGGGATGCTGCTCAATTCCTCTGAGGCCCGGATGCCTAGCATTTTAAGTTCCAGTGTTTGAGAGTGTTACACCTCTCTTCTTTCTTTATACTCTCTCATAGTTATGAAGAGCTCTGAACTCATTTCATTCTTCTTTCCTTCCCTTGTCTTCTCCCTCTTCAAAGATATTCCACAATGACTATGCTTTTCAAAATCAAGACCGCTTGAACTTTAGCTGAGAGTCATGAAATTTCAATCTTACCCACAATGGCAAATACATCCTCCTTCTGCTTTCTTGGTGTTGTCAGAATAGCAACTGCCCGAATGAACAATAGGGCTCCTTTTCAGTTCTGAGGGCCTCGCCGTTGCTGACCAGCAGTGCATAGAAATAATCCTTGGCAATCCCATGGGTGACATTCCTCATTCCTTATCGCCCATGCTGCACACAGCCGGAACTTGATAAGACACCCAGAAAGAAGATAATGGCTGCTATCAAGCTGTCTAGGTAGAAATAATAATAATAATCTGTTTATGGAAAAGCAGCTGTCCTATTGTTTTGGATTTCATGAAATCCCAGAGTCAGATCCTCTCTTCCATGCCAGCCCCATTCCTGTTCCTCATGCCAATCCAATCACTTGGGGACTTTAACAACAGGCTTTTTTTTTTTTTTTAATGATCTTTGACACAATAGACAAGGATACATGTAAATATCCCATCATCATATTCAGTCACACGGTACACTTAAAAGACTAAAGAAGAGACACTTTACAGGAGGATTTGAAGACTAGGAAGACTTTGTAATGAATATAGGGAAGCCCACTATTTCTTTTGAAAAGAGGCATAAACCCCAGAAGTATTCAAATGCATAGTCCAATAGTGATGATAGTCTAAAATATTGACCCTCAAAATCTCACAGGTAATTCTTAAAATACTTAAAGTGAAACTCCAGTGAATTATGATACTGTGGTTGCCAGCAGACAGGACAGGTCACATCTATGCTGGCTGATTCCCATTTGTCCTGAACAGAAGAGCTAAAGGCTTAGTTAGAGAAGCAGTCTGGCAGTAATGTCACTGTTCTCCTTTCCTTTGACCCAAATCACTCTCCTGGATGCAAAAAGGTCTCCCTGGGCTGAATGTGTGGCTGCTTCCTTTCAGAGAGCATTGGCTTCATGGGGGTATCTGGGGACACTACTTTTCTTCATCTGTCCACTTATCTCTAGGGCAGCAAGCCCTTCAGGGTGAATCAAGTGAAGAGAACCAAATAGATCAGTCCTTGTTTTCCCTCCACACAACACTAAAACCTACGTAAAACTTGCATTTTTATTTCTAGGGAGAGGAGGCACCTCCATCCTTGAAAGAGTTAATCCATACGGGTCCCATTGTGGTAGTGAGAAGACAGCTGGAGGAGCTTTTCCTTCTCCTGTGGTTTCTCTAAAATCATTATCACTTCCACCTGGCTGAGTTCACAGTCTCCCTGCGTCCTCTTTTAGTAAGGACTGGAAATAACCTAAGAATGAAAAGAAGAAAAAGATAAGGGCAATTAAGTGGAGAAACAGCCTTAAAGGATTTCCCACTGTCCAGTCCCTCCATTCTGTGTGACAGAATTACTCTTTGAGCCAGAAATATCTCTGCCTCTGGGTGAGTTCAGTTCTCTTGATACCCAGCAAAGACACACTCAGCCAAAATCTCTCTCCTTTCTTTCTGCTGAGTGAATTTCCAGCCACAGAGGCTTCTCTACCCTCTCCTACCTTCTCCCCCCTTCAACAGAATTAGATCACATGCGTTTCTTTCCTCACCAAACAGAAGGGGAATTCCAAGAAAGAAAGTTAATGTGGTCTTATCTTTTGATTCATCTTTGGGAAGACAACATCAAAGTAAATAGGGAAATGCATTTTGCATCAAACATACCTGTATGTGCATCCTACTCGGATATTGACTACATGTGTGCCCTTAAATTTTCTGGGAGTCAATTTACTAAGATGTAAAATAGAGCTGTTTCTTCAGGGGTTTGTTTTTGTTTGTTTTTTTTTAAAGGATTAAGTGCATTCACGCATTTGAATGTAAAATGTTTAATAACACAATGCTGATATGCAATAAGATCTGGCTAAAAGGTAGACATTGTGATTCTACCTTACTTGGTTATCTATCCACAGCCACCACACAGAGGACTCTCCGTAAATATGTATTAAAGAGTAAATGAAAGAACAAATGAAATAGTAACATAAATATTCAGTATTTATACACACATAGGATATACATACACACGATGGTCTAAATACTTATATTATCATCCTCCCTCTGAAAATCGCATTGCTCTCTGCTTTATCTGAGATCTCAAAGCAGGATAGAGTCTGACAGCCTTCAGGGAGTCTGGGGGGGGGGGGGGATGGGGGAATGCTGATCACAGAATTTGCAAGGATTCTTCTTTCTCAAAGTTTTACTGTAAGAGGTGGCCTCCAGGAACCCACGCATTTTCTTGATGACGGCGGCAGAATTTGACAGTCCTTTAGACATCAAGACAATACAGGTGGGACAGGTGGGTAGAGTAACATGCTTCTGGCCCACAACCTAAGGCCTGCAAAAGGAAGAGCACAGGTACTCAGTCTGTCCATTTACCAGGAAGAGTCATGGCAGAATTCGAGAAACCAGGAGATGTGGTCTTTAACTTGCACTTCCTTCTCTCAGTTGCCCTTTTTTTTTTTTTTTTTTTTTTTTTTTTTTTTTTGCAGAAGACACTGTAAATTGCAGATCTCATGCAATTTAATTCTGGAAAATATCTGGATTCAGACTTGGCATTTCTTGCATAAGACACCAAAGGAGTTAATGTCTGGCCAGTAATCAAAATCTGGCGGCTCCTCCACCACACATAATAGGCATTGTTGTTCTTGAGAGTTTGTCTGTTTTTTCTGGCAGGCTTGACTGTTTGGAACCGATTCTAAAACAGAAAAGGAAAAAGTCAGTCTGCTTTTTCTTTTTTTTCTTTCTTTTTTTTTGTTTACATGCACATGCAACAAAACATAAGGCTGGCCACATAACTGTTGTTTCGCCAGATTTCCAGGAAAAATTGATGACTTGCTATTCAAAGAAGATGATATATCAACTTAAAACGTACTTACCAAAAGAGAATTTATTTATTCAAAGGAGGTGATGTATCAACTTAAAACGTTCTTACCAAAAGAGAATTTATTTACATATGTGCATGAAACATCCCAAACACCCTAAAGTGACTGCCTTCTCTCCATACCAAGCAACACATTACAACTATATTAGCTGGTAAGTGAACCGTGGCTGGCTGAAACATTCATCTACATAGAAAATCCATCTTCACGATGTTATTAATGTGCTTGTTCATCAACCTTCCCAGGTCACTTGCAATCTTAAGACATGCTTGTCACTCCCACCTGATGTGCTTCCAGATGTTTTCATCTAAAACCAACATGAACATAACTTACTAAAGTTACTGATATGATCAACATCCCATTACAAAACAGACCCATCCCTCTAGGAAAGGGCAGATCCTTTTCAATTTCCAAACTGCCATAAAGCAACATTTTTGTATAAACCAAAATCATTCACTGGGTTTTCAATGACAAATTATTATAGAAGTTTGTAAATACTTAGTTTCTGCATTCACATTTCAGAATGAGGACCAAAATTCTCTGTGGACCATGCCTAATTGGCTCTAGGCTTAGTTATATTGGAGACAGACCAATATTCTAGATGAGTTTTCAAGTACCTTTTCGGTAAAGGGCCAGATGCTAAATATTTTGGGTTTTGCAACCCATACAGTCTCTGTAGCTATTCAATTCTGCTGTTTTAGAATGAAAACAGCCATAGACAGGAAAACATTCATAGAAAATGAATGAGCTATGTTCAATAAAACTTTATTTATAAGAATAGGCTACAGGCTGGATTTGGCCCATAAGCTCTAATGTGCCAACACCTGGATACTAATGTGGTTTATAATGATGGTGATGATAGCTAACTGTTACTGACCAGCTACTAAGTGCCAGGTCCTGTCTGTTCTCCCACCACACCCATAGGTTGTCACTGTGATTGAAATATTTAAAATATCAGTATCATCTTGATCATCTTGTTTCCTTTCTCATCTCTCCATCCATCATTCACCTCAGCAGTACCTAGAACTTAGTGACCAATCACACCACAAATCCTGATAGAGTCAGGGCCAGGGGTAGATACAGTGTGGAGTGAATACACTCACGGAAACATTTGCATATTTGTGTCTTTGGTGCTTGCTCTGGGTCACACACTGGCCTCAGCAATGGAGAACAAAACACCCAAGATCCTGCCCTTACAAAACTTAACATTTGGCTGGGTGTTGTGGCGCATGCCTATAATCCCAGTGGCTCTGGAGGCTGAGGTAGGAGGATTGCTAGTTCAAAGCCAACCTCAGCAAAACAGAGATGCTAAGCAACTCAGTGAGACCCTATCTCTAAACAAAATACAAAATAGGGCTGGGGATGTGGCTCATTGGTTGAGTGCCCCTGAGTTCAATCCCTGGTACCCACCCCCATACAAAAAAAACTTAACATTCTACTAAGGAGAGGCAGACAAAAACAAAGAACTATGTATTATATTGAATGTGGGGACTCGGTGTTGGAAGAAAAATAAAGCCGAATAGGAGAACAGAATGACAAGGGAATGTTGCTCTTTCATCCAACTCATTTATTTCTTATTCAACTACACTCCAAATAGACCTGTGATCTCCAATGTATCTACTAGGCTTAAATATATTTATAGAATGTGTTCATAACATATTTTTTATCTATTATTTTCCCCCAATTGTACAGGAGAGAACACTGAGGTAGGAACTGTTTATTTGTTGCAGCTGCAAATATTTATTAAGTGCCTACTTTGGGCCTGGTCCTGTTTTTAGAAGGAATCCAACAGCTAGCAAAACAGAGATGCTCGCTCCTGTGGTATTTACCTATGACCAGGGAAGTCAGAGAATAAACAAAAACCATAATAAACACACGTCAGAAGGTGATAAGTATAACAGAGAAAAGTCATCGGGGGATAAGAAGAACCAGAGTGCCTGGAAGAAGACAGATCGTCACTTAAAATAGCCGAGCAGAATGTTCTCCAGCGGGTAAGTGCGACTGCAAGAACACCTATCTGAACGTCAAGCCCTGGTGTTTAGTCAGCTCGCCACCAAGTCAGCGTGTCATCCATTAAAAGGAAACACAGGATGTTCTGTGCTGAGTGTTCTATTTAAGTGCAGAGAAAGAAATGTTATTCTTTCAAAGTCATTTTTTGCCCTTCCTTTTCCCTTGCATGAAAGAAAATACTGGCAGCTGAAACAATGCAGGGATGGAAGAGGGAAAAGGAAGGAAAAACCAAAACAGGGCCAGCATTCAGGCTGCTGTTTTAACAAGGAGGTAACTGTGGCCCCGCCCTCCCAGGTCCCAGGACAGCCTTACTAAGGAACCAGGGGAAAGCAGGGCTGGCAGACGCTGGGCATTTTCCATTAGTGTGCAGTTGGCTTTTTCAAAAAGTAATGAGATGTTAATATAGATTTGAATTTTAATCGGATCCAACATGGGAACCGGGTGTTTTTCTTCAAATGTGAAATATTTCTAGGCTTTTAGAAAAATGTCAGCTGTATAAAGGCTAACTACTGTTTTACATATAAAACTGCCATTCTTCATTGGTTTCTCAGGAAAAATATGACGATAAAATGAAACATTGCCGCAAAGATTTTTTTTTTTTACTTTCTTAGGAACATTAATTGTTTCTGAGGGTTTTATTTTTTATTTTTTTAATCATTCTTACAAACTAAGAAAAATGCTTGTAAGGTTAAGGCAAGGATTAGGGGATTTCAGTTAATACATCGTGAAAACAGACGTAATTGAAATCTATTTTTGATAATCATAATATTAAGTTAAGAGAGCTCAAAAATTTCTTTAAAAAATGTGATACACTCAGCAGCTCGGTAGGCTGAGGCAGGAGGATTGCAAGTTCAAAGCCACCCTCAGGAACTTAGTGAGACTCTAGCAACTTAGAGAGACCCTGTCTCAAAACAAAAAATAAAAAGAGCTGGGGAAGTCACTCAGTGGTTAAGCACCGGTGGTACAAAAAAAAAAAAAGATACAGCTTTAATGCTATGTGTTATGGTTTAGATGTGGTATCCCCAAAAAACTTACATGACACAATGCAAGAAGGTTTAGAGGACAAAACCATTGGGTTATAGCCTTAACCTAAGCAGTGATGGGATTAATTAAGTGGGAACCTGAGGCAGGTGAGGTGTAGCTGCAGGAAGTGGTTCATTGGGGGCATAGCTCTGGGGTATCTAGTTTGTATCTGGAGAGTGGAGTCTCTATCTGCTTTCTGATCATCAGGTGAGCCACTTTCCTCTACCACACTCTCTGCCATGATGTTCAGCCTCATCCTGAGCCCTGAGGAATGGAGCCTCCTGCCCATGGACTGAGATCTCATGAAACCGTGAGCCCCCACATAAACTTTTCTTCCCCTAAAACTGTTCTGTTCAGTTCTTTTAGCCACAGCAATGAAAAAGCTGACTAGAACACTAGGAAGACCAATAGCAATAACTCTGCCGACAAGCAAAAGGGGTTCAAAGTCAAGTCTGCTTGCCCAGAAAGGACGTACTCAGTAACCACCACCCATTGCTACCAGCCGCGACAACACTGTTCTCTCTGGTGTATGGTGTTACAGCTGCTCCCTCCACTCCAGTCATTTCACTAAACCCTTCCCCAGAGTGTGCTTTAACACACCCTGACCCTGCGAGAGACGTGGTTCCCATTTCACAGATGAGAAGGATGCCCAGACGTGTGGCGTAACTGACTCAAAAGCAGAAGACAAGGAAGGCTGGGTTCTAGTCCACAGGGCTTTGACTGTCAAGTCAGCACTTCGCTTGGACTTTCTCCCTTCTTGTCTTTCCTACATTTTCTCCCTTCCCCTCTAGTATTCTTTTCAAGGAGTATGCACTACTTTTGTAATTGGAAAAAAGATCTTTTTTTTGGAGTATACTTATTATGCCTAGTAGCTCTACTAATCAGTTTATTGAGTTATTCAGAATAAAGTCCTCTGGGGTGTTAAGGGGCAGCCGGGTCCTGGGAGTCTGTCTCTACTACCACTCGGGAATAAATCAAGCTATTTTCTGCATGACAAGTCTATCCAAAAATCCACTGGTCAAACAGCAGATAGGAACTCAAGTCCATGCCCAATCCACTTCCTATCCACCCCCATGAGAATTCTCTGAAGGCCACTAAATAATAAAGACAGAGCCTGCTGTGGGTGGGTGGAAACGAGGAGACTAGGGACGAGATTTCCCTAAACCTCCTTCATTGAACTCTGATTTGGATAGTCCTTGGAGAAAACAAAGGCAAGACCTCATGAGTGTCCACTTTTGGGGAATGTAAGCTTGAGATTTTCCATCTGTGCATACATTGGGATGCCTAAACACATGTTTATAACACATAATCCTATGATTAAGCATCCAGAGTAATAAGACAAATATACTGGAAAGAGAGACAATTATTTACTTTATTAAAGGATTTCAACACTAAAATATAAATCTCTATTGTGTTAATTTGCAAAGTAAATTGCCTGAAAATGTGAGATGTCAAATTTTCTATCTAACTCGGAGTGAACAGTCAGACTGGGAAACTAAGCATGCTGTTAACAAAGGAGAAAAAGAATGTGTACATTGGAGAGGGTCACAGTAGCCCCACAAGTATTCTGATAGGCCCCTCTCAAAACTTCTTAAACAGACCTCCACTTATATAAATTAAATATATATATTTTTTGGAAATGATGCTTATCATCTATAGAAATATCTGCTAGTATGGTAAATTTGAATATTGTATCTGTGAAAGAGAATATCAGCTCACAAAATTTGGGCACCACAGCTGAGAACTCTGATTCTGTGGATCCAGAAGGAATTCAGGCATTGGCATTTTAATAAATCCTCTTCCAATGCCACCAGCCACCACATATGATTCCAAAACATACCTAATTCTGAAAACCCCTGGGCTAGTTAATGTAAAATGGTGGACAGTTCCTTCAAATTGAGGGAGAGAAGGTTAATGTTCACAGGACAGCATGAAGGCAAGGAATCATTGTTGATGTTTTCAAGATGCTAACAATTGCAGGAGAGTATACGGAAGATATCACATAGTGAGACAGAAAGCAAGAGGGATTCAGGTTCCAGGTTTGCTCTTTGTATAACAACTCACCCTCTCAAAAACTGACTACTCTGTAAAACCAGTATGAATCCTTCCCAAGGACAATACCTCCCTCAGCCCTAATCACCTTGCACTGAGACTTACATCTAAAAGATTTCTACCACCTCAATGCTACCACTTTGAAGGCCAATCCTTCAACACTTGAACCTTTAGGGCACATGCTCAAATTATACCATGCACTGTCTTAGCTCAGGCCATCATAACAAAATAGTACAGATCGGGTGGTAGCTTAAGCAACAGACAATTATTTCTCACAGTATTTAAGGCAGGGAAATCCTAGATCAAGGTGCAAGTCAGTTGATGTCCTTTGTTAGGTCTGTCTTCCTGGCTTTCAGACAGTTGCATTCTAGCTGTATTCTCATTTGGTGGAGGGAGATAGAGACAGCAATCTGATCTCTTTTTTCCTCTTCTTATAAGGACACAAATCTCATCATGGGGGCCTATCCTCATGGCCTCATTCAAATCCAATGGCTTCCCCAAGGTCCCTACCTCCAAATACCATCAGATGGGAGGTTAGGGATTCCATATAGAATTTGGAGGCAAACAGCATCCAGTACACACGTTGCACAGTTCTCCAGAGAAGAAAAGAGGCCAAAACCATGAACTTCAGCCAACATACTGATAATGTCAGGGCAGTGCTCCCCTCCAATGGATCATCCAAGTGAAAACTCAAACTCAATTAATTAAGAAAATGTGAGTCCATCTTATTAAAAAAAAAAGTTGTTGATGTCTTTTTCTACCATATCAAGAATTTGTAAGAACAGAAAATTAATGAAGACTGAAATTCAAGATTCTAGTAAAAAAAAAAAATCATTATTCACTTGATGACAGTTGCTTGGTGAGTGACATCCACTGCTCAAAGCAAAACATGAAAGAAAGAAGGAAGTTGTCCATCCACCTCTTCACTCTATAATTCTATCCATGAATTATCCACTCTACATCCTATAATTGTCTTTTGCAAGACAACTGGTCTTTCCTAGTTCACTTCTTTCTCTCAATTCAGACGGACTATAGTACATATTTTATAACAGTGCTATCCAGGCTAGGAAACTTGACAGATATTTATCTTTAGACATGCCAAGGTCAGGACTTCCTTTCTCTCCTCCTATATTTCCATTAGCTCATACTTTATAAGGTTGATGAACTAGTGAATGTTCTATCATTCCCCTCTCTGCTCGCTCCCCTTCAGCCATCATGGAAAGATTTTGAGCACAGATATGCTATCAGATCTGTACTCCTGGAAATAAGGAGTGTGTGTGCAGTGAATAGCAGTTACATTCTAATTATATTAATTCAGACTGCAATTTCATTGAAACATAAAGGACCTGCTGTCGGGGTGGTATGGACAATGGAGGCTGAACATGTCAACGACATGACAAATTCCTCGAGCAGAGTGCCAGATGTATTGTTGCCCAGGATTCTTTTCTGAGAGCAAATTCAGTCCGCACTATCAGTGTCAACTCTGGAGTAAGAAATGGGTTCATTTGTTATCTTTCCAACTTGCAGGTACATCTGCCAGAAGAGTCTGCCAACAGATGAATTGGTAATTAAAATCATTTCCGTGGTTGGAGGGAGTGATTCAGAAATTGTCCCTCTTTTCTTTCTTTCTTTCTTTCCCTGTGCTGGGGAAAGAATACTTTGGTGAATATTGATGAGACTTGGCCACGGGCCGTACCAGAATTGTGCGATTCACTAGTGCCTCCGTGTTCACTTTAGTACTGAGAGCCTTTACTGAGATTTGATTCTTTTAAGCTTTTTCATGGAACTAAGTTCTAGTCTTTGTTAATACTGCGGTGTCCTCCTTTGTCCTATACAGGTTCTTTGGAGCAAATTCTAATATGAATCAAATACAATTCAATTTATGAAGACGTGTGTATTGTATCCCCTTCCTCTGCTAGCGACTGTGCTAAAATAAATAATAATAATAATGAGAATACATTCATCTGGATTTCTTTTACTTCAGCTAACCAAATGTTAATGAGGGGTGAAGTTTCTCCCCATAGAGGAAATTCAATAAATGAAAAGAAAATCATTTGTGGATATGTATCATTCTATAGTTGTCAAAACACATAGAATGTACTATTGTGAGCTTTAATGAACATATCAACTCTGGGTGGTAAGCATGGGTCAATACAGGTTTATTGGTTTTCATAAATAAGCACCTACTCTGGGGAGTGATGTTGGTCATGGGGGATAATGAGATTATATGGAGTGGATTATATGGGAATGTTACCTACATTCTACTCAATTTCTTGTGAACCTAAAACTGCTCTAGAAAATAAAGTTTAAAAAATATATATATAAAATTAAGATATCAACAATTTTTATAACTAATGAATTAATGGATTCACATAAACATTTTTAAGAGTTGATAATCTCTCTCTCTCTCTCTCTCTCTCTCTCTCACACACACACACACACACACACACACACACACACACACACACACACTTCTATTTACGGAAATACCGCTACTTAAGAAGTAGTATTATCAAAATGTGGAACCAGAATCAGATAAAATCTCCAATTCTAACTGTAATTTTACAGGAAATACAAAGGACAAGATGATGAATATGTTTGAGAACTCCTCAGGAAATGGAATCAAGAAAATCCAGCTTATTCGAAATTGTCCTGGAAAAACAATCCCATTTCTTCAACCAAAGAGTGATTCTAAGAAAAAATGGGAGATGAAAAAGGAACACATATATTAAAAGAAGCCTTGAGATACAAATCAAGCAATCAGAATGTAGGGCTTGGATCTAAAGTTAATAGATTGTGATTAAACCTAAATTAGTAGATTGTAAAACAATTGGGAATATACGGTCAAACTGACTACACATTTCCTGAAATGATAACTTACTGGCAATGTTTGTAGGTGTGATAAAGTTATTGTGTTTATTTTATTTTTGAGAATCCCTACCTCTTAGAGACACACACTGGAAGATACGTGATGCAATGAAGTCATTTATGGGGTGGGACCAGTACAGTTACATGTGACCATCCCTGAGTGGTGAAGTAAGGAATTTTGGTGGCTCATTATACTTTATATTCTTTTGTATATGTCTGAAATGTTTTAGAATAAAAGTTTACATAACTGAGAAATGGTCTCTACCTGACCAAGCCTCAGTTTCGATTGTAAAACAAATAATAATATTTATTATAGAGACAACATCATATGATATGATTTTCTGAAAATTTAAAAAGTATATTTAGAGTACCTGGCATGCAGTAGACACTAGGTTATTTAAGGGACCAGATTTATCTGTTCATTACTGAACTGGCTGGTCTGAACCTGATGGTGTTTCCACACTGGGGAGGGTGCAGGCAAGGGGCAGGCAGGGTTGACACCCTCAGGTTACCACCCTTTCAAGCACCACAAAGATGTTGATTAGAGGGTTTTTAATTTCCATCTTGTGCTGAGTTACTATTTTTAGATTGCTGATCCTGGAACATACATGTAGGCGCCCTGGTTTGTTAAATATTTATTTAATCAATTCCAGGCGACTCCAGGTGCAGGGAGGAAAAGTGCAAATATATCATATCTCCTAAAGCCAATTACTCCGTTCCACCCTTGCCTCCACGGATATTTTTCTTTTATGAAATATCAAAAGACAATTATATTATCTTCCAAATTAATTCTAAGACTATCAATTTCCCCAGCTCATTCCAACTCCCTCTGACCATTTTCTTTTTTTTGTATCTCGATCTTACTTACCCTCACAAACCCCTGTTAACAGAAAGACCAAAGTTTAAAAGAAAAAAAAAAAAAACATTAAAAAGTGAAGCACATCCGGAAAAGATTAGATTGCACACAGAGGCACAGTCTGCTCTCCGGAATGATAAGCCCTGACCAAGCAGGAACTCTTCCAGTTAGCTTCAAGCGGCTGAGTTTTCTTGGCTTTCTGGGTCCTGCTGCAGACTTCATATTGTCAAGAACCCAGCCTCAACCCTTTCCAACTGGGGTCTACATGTCAATTCCTCTTATTTCTAATAAAGCTAATTCTTATTTTTCTAACTTGCTTCCAATTCTCAAATGTAGCTCCAAAGAAAACAGAAAGTAATTAAAATGTCAACACTTCCCTGAGAAAGAACATAAACTCGCTCTGGATTTTCTTTCCACTAGAAATGCTGATTTTTCTCCAACGCACTGGGTCCTGTGCACAGCAACCACAGTCACCATGGCAGAGCTGGCCCATCAAGCAATGTACATAAATCCCCTCTGTCCATTACCTTGTTTGCATTTCTTCTTCTCCCTTACCATTTTCCAAGTGGAGGGATTCTATAAATGAAGCACTTAAACCTGTCTCTTATAATGGACTAATATCTACTCCATTATAATATATCCAAATTTTATGCGATATGAAATAAGCTCTAGCAGCAATAAGCAATTTGATTTAACGTGAAAAAAGCCATGTGGAGCCTAACAGCTTATTATTCAGCGCAATACAATAAATTAACTGAGCACCATTTTGCATAATGGAAGCCTGATTATTCCTTTTACCTTCATTTGGATTGGTTTGGATGGATTATCACTCTCTTCAGAGTTAATCAGGTTTATGTGAAACAGCTTCTTCTTTAAAGGTATTACATTAAAGAATGAAATAAGGGAGAGAAAACATATGCCATTATTTTGTAATTTGTGTTTGTAAGGCAAGTTCTTTGAAAGAGAATTCCCCAGAAGGAGAATTCTGTGACCAGTGGTCCAGGAATTATTCAATTAAGAGAAGAAGAAAAAAAAAACAATTCAGGTCTCATGCTGGCCCCTTCCCATTTCCTTTCCATAGATCCCTGCCATTTCCTTGGCTTGATTCTGCAAAGGTCATTGCTCCTTGGTATCAGATAGATTGGTTCCAGGATCCCAATATTCAAGTCCTTTATGTAAAATGGAACAGCATTTGCATATAATCTGCACAGATTACTTATAATATCTAACATAATGTATATGTTATGTGAAAAGTTGTTATACTTCATTGTCTAGGGAATAATGAAAAGGAAAATCTGTACATGTTCAGTCAAACACAATTTTTCTTTCAATATTTTTGGTCTGCAGTTGGTTAAATCTACAGATACAGAGCCAGCAAATACCAATGGTGAGCTATTCTTTTAGAAGAACTCTTGGTTCCTTCTTTCAGTTATCTCCCCTCCCTGCTATCTGTTCTATACATACCCAATTACTTAGCACTTTGGTGCACACATCATGCGGCCCAGCACTCTGTTAGTCAGCTTTACATTACTGTGACCAAAATATCTGACAAGAACATCTTAGTCCGGGCATCATGGTGCACACCTGTAATCTCAGCAACTCAGAAGGCTGAGGCAGGAGGATTGCAAGTTCAAAGCCAGCCTTAGCAAAAGTGAGGCTCTAAACAACTCAGTGAGACCCTATCTCTAAGTAAAATACAAAATAGGGATAGGAATGTGGCTTAGTGGTTGAACACCCCTGAATTTAATTTCCAGTACCAACAACAACAACAACAGAACAATTTAGAAATGAAAAATATCGTTTTGGCTTACTGTTTCAGAGATTCAGCCCCTGGTCCGTCATCTTCATTGTTCTGGGCTTGAGGTGAGGCAGAACATCATGGTGGAAGTGGGTGGTGGAGGACAAAAACTGCTCAGTTCATGGCACTCAAGAAGGAGAGAGAGAAAGAGAGTGAGAGTGAGAGTGAGAGAGAGAGAGAGAGAGAGAGAGAGAGAAAGAGAGAGAGAAAGTATGCAGAGCCAGGGACAAGATATAGTACCTAAAGGCACGCCCCCAGTGACCTACTTCTTTCCATTCCCACCTGCCTACAGTTATCACCCTGTAGTTCATTCAAATCACTAATCCATCAAGTTGATTAATCCACTGATGAAGTACAGGCCTCATCCCCCAATCTTTTCACCTCTGAACACGGCTCTGTTTCCTAACACATAGCTTTTGGGGGACACTTTTAGATCCAAACCATAACAAGCACCATTGGTCAGTGAGTATAGAAGAAGCCCCATTAAGGATCACAGTCAGATCTCCCATCAAAGTTCTCCAAATGCATTGAAATACATGCCAATAATGACTGCCACAAGCCATCACAACCACCATTTTTTGAGGACTACGCACAATCCAAGTAACTCTTAAGTCATTAGAGCAGGCCTACAAGGAAAAGATCATCGTCTCAATTTTGCAAATGGAAACTGAGCCTAAGATAAATAAAATATCTTACCAAATTTGCACAGCGAGTGAAGAGGTTGAATCCGTGTGACATGTTACACTGTCTGATGAAAAAAAAAAAAAGTTAGCAAAGTAGCCTCTCCATCTCTACATCACCACCCAGGGGAAACAAAACAATGTCCTCCCAACAGTGTGGCTGACTGTTCATAACTGTACACATGGAGTTATTTTATAGTATTTAAAGGGTAAATATGTGGCACCACCTCTGCATCTTACAGAGACATTTGGATTTCTTTCCTGGATTATAAACTGCATAAGGCCATGACACTTATTTTCTATATGATAGGACATCAATGTGGTATGGTGTTGAAGCCAGAAAACCATAGGTTCCTCATTTGACTCTACTTACCACTAACTGCAGTGAACTCTAGCTGGTTTTGCACAAAAAATAAGCTTCATGGAGCTATTGAACTAAACTATTAAATGAAGTAAGTTAGATGAACACATAGCACAGGTATGCAATCAGTAAATCTATATTCTCTCTCTCTCTCTCTCTCTCTCTCTCTCTCTCTCTCTCTCTCTCTCTCTCTCTCTCCCCCCCCCCATACTATATAGACTTCAATTTTCCATGGATGAAGCTAGTTTCATGGATGTTTTCCCTAGGAAACAAAAGTGCCCACTTTTGTGAGATTCTGATAGAAAATTCCACCCCTTGTGTTATTTTCTTTTACAATTATTCACTAGCACACATTTACATTTTCCCATTTCACCAAAATATTCTAGAAATTAATTTGAGTCCCAAAATTTAGAACAATGAAGTTAGCCAACATTCGTCTTTACATCTTTTTTTTCTTCAAACTCCTCCGTCATCATTGCTTCACTTTCTTTTCTTCAGGCTGTGACAGTGCTGCTGGTGATTTAAGAGAAATTTAGATCAAGATCTAGCACATAATTTTATCTACTTCTGCCTCTGACATGAAATGCTTTCCCTTTAGGGGGGAAAGAAAGAGAAAGGAAGGAAAAGGCAAACCTTCAGTTTTTTAAAAAATTAGGAACAAAGGGAAGAAAAAGATGAGTGACTATCTCACCCACAAAAAAAAATTATGTGGCAAAGTTTTGTTATGTTATGAGTGGCTTCAAATTTTAAAGATACATAGAGGTCACATTTTTCTTTGGAAACAGTTACACTTTGTTGGGATCTGAACAAAATGTCTAACAATAAAAAAATGTTACATAGAATCTTCAGTGAATGATCATGTATTTTGTCTTTGGTTTATGGCATCTTTTGCCAAACACTCAAAGAATTTTATATATTTCTTTGAGTTAGAATGAGAATATTATTTGCCAGAATATGGTTTGATAAAATGATAGCTCAGAGACATTAAGTGAAACATACAGAGTCACACAGCAAGTTAGTATCAGACATTTTAAAATTTGGATTTTGGAGCATCATGAAAGCTATAAAATGAGAAAACAGTGAATACTTGCTTCATGGATCAGCTTTCTTGGGGACAGAACCTTTGCTCTTGAGTCTTCCTCTATATTCCCTAAAGGAATGTACAACCTAATTGGATGTGGGTGGCATGGGAGTATATATATGAGATAAAATTTTTTTTCTAGAAATCTAGAAAGGGACACAAAAGTGATGTTTGAGGTAAGCCTTGCAGAATGAGAAGGACTTCCCAAGGTCAACTGTGTGGAGCAGGGGGTGGGGAGGGGAGGAAGTTCAGGCAGATAGGGAACTGTGCAGTAGCATGAAAACATGAGTGGAGGGGGGCTATGTCATGAAAGATGAAGGGGTGGAATCTGGGTCATGACCAGGTTCAAGAGCAAAGGAAGGAGCTACAATTGGGACGACAGAGACCCATTAGAGAGCTCTTACCATCCTCTTGCTGTGCTCTGGCAAGCATCCAGCTGAGGGTAGCATTGTGGACCCTGAGCAGGGTCCTGAGCTGTAAAGGGAGAAAATAGTGGATACTTTGCTGCATTCCCCTCGGAGATGGTCCTCATGCCCACACGTCATACCTTCCCTGCACCGCATCACACCCGTGTCTAGGCAAATGACAAACTATGTCACAGGGCTTCGGATTTCTCTAAACAAAACTTCTGTACAAGCTGCAGTTGATGAGAAAAGAAAGCAGAGGACAGGATGCTGGGGGACACCTGTGCGTCAAGGAATGATAGAGGAACTCATGAAGGTTCCCTGGAAGGAGAAGTCAGAGGAAGACGGAAACCCCAGAGAGCTACGAGATGGAAGTCAAGGGAGAGGAAGCAGGTGAGGTACAAACAGAGAATGGGCCTGGGGAGCAATCGCTGTGGCTGGGACCTAGGAAGAAAGAGCCACAGATTAAACAGCCTGCACAGGTGGAGTTCATGCGATCCTCGGTGACCTCAACAGACGGTTTACCCAATTACAAGTCAATTGGGGAATATAAAGAATGGAGAAAGCATATATGGAGAATATTTCTTTTTTATTAGTTCTTATTGGTTATACAGGACAGTAGGATGTATTTTGACATACACATACACGGAGTATAACTCATTCTTCTGATTGTACATGATGTAGAATTACATTGGTCGTGTGATCATATGCACACATAGGATAGCAAGGTACAATTCATTCTACTACATTACCTGTTCCTATTTCCCCTCCCTTCCCCTCATTCCCCATTGTCTAATCCAAATACTTCTATTTTTTTCCCTACCACCTTCCTTACTGTTAGCGTCTGCATATCAGAGAAAACATTCTGCGTTTTGTTTTTTGGGATTGACTTATTTCACTTAGCATAATATTCTCCAATTCCATTCATTTACCAGCAAATGCCATAACTTCATTCTTCTTTAAGGTTAAGCAATATTCCATTGTGTATATATGCCACATTTTCTTTATCCATTCATCTGTTGAAGGGCACCTAGGTTGGTTCCATAGTTTAGCTATTGTGAATTAAGCTGCTATAAACATTGATGTGGCTGCATCACTATAGCATGCTGATTTTACATCCTTTGGATATAGGCCATGGAGTGGGATGACTGGGTCAAATGGTAGTTTAATTCCAAGTTTTTGGAGGAATCTCCATACTGCTCTCCACAGTGGTTGCACCAATTTGCAGTCCCACCAGCAATGTATGAGTGTGCCTTTTTCCCACATCCTCACCAACATTTATTGTTGCTTATATCCTTGAAAATTGCCACTCTGACTGGAGTGAGATGAAATCTCAGTGTAGTTTTAATTTGCATTTCTCTAATTGCTAGAGATGTCGAGCATTTTTTCATATATTTGTTGGCCGATCATATTTATTCTTCGGCGACGTGTCGGAACATCTTTTTATACTTACCTATGAAAGGAAGGAGAAATGAGGCCAGAGGAGCATTTAGGGTTAAGATTAGGCCTTTGGCATGCACAAAAGTTAACTCAAAATGGATCAAGGAGCTTGATATCAAATCAGAGACACAGCGTCTGATAGAAGAAAAAGTTGGCTACGATCTACATACTGTGGGGTCGGGCCCCAAATTCCTTAATAGGACACACATAGCACAAGAGTTAATAACTAGAATCAACAAATGGGACTTACTCAAACTAAAAAGTTTTTTCTCAGCAAAAGAAACAATAAGAGAGGTAAATAGGGAGTCTACGTCCTGGGAACAAATCTTTACTCCTCACACTTCAGATAGAGCCCTAATATCCAGAGTATACAAAGAACTCAAAAAATTAGACAATAAGATAACAAATAACCCAATCAACAGATGGGCCAAGGACCTGAACAGACAATTCTCAGAGGAGGACATACTATCAATCAACAAGCACATGAAAAAATGCTCAGCATAGTCAGAGAAATGCAAATCAAAACCACCCTAAGATACCATCTCACTCCAGTAAGATTGGCAGCCATTAGGAAGTCAAACAACAACAAGTGCTGGCGAGGATGTGGGGAAAAAGGTACACTTGCTCATTGTTGGTGGGACTGCAAATTGGTGCAGCCAATTTGGAAAGCAGTATGGAGATTTCTTGGAAAGCTGGGAATGGAACCACCATTTGACCCAGCTATTCCCCTTCTCGGTCTATTCCCTAAAGACCTAATAAGAGCATGCTACAGGGACACTGCTACATCGATGTTCATAGCAGCACAATTCACAATAGCAAGACTGTGGAACCAACCTAGATGCCCTTCAATAGATGAATGGATAAAAAAAAATGTGGCATCTATACACAATGGAGTATTACTCTGCATTAAAAAATGACAAAATCATAGAATTTGGAGGGAAATGGATGGCATTAGAGCAGATTATGCTAAGTGAAGCCAGCCAATCCCTAAAAAACAAATGCCAAATGTCCTCTTTGATATAAGGAGAGTAACTAAGAACAGAGTAGGGACGAAGAGCATGATGAGAAGATTAACATTAAACAGGGATAAGAGGTGGGAGGGAAAGCGAGAGGGAAGGGAAATTGCATGGAAATGGAAGGAGACCCTCATGGTTATACAAAATTACATACAAGAGGAAGTGAGGGGAAAGGGAAAAATAATACAAGGGGGAGAAATGAATTACAGTAGAGGGGGTAGAGAGAGAAGACGGGAGGGGAGGGGATGGGAGGGGAGGGGGGATAGTAGAGGATAGGAAAGGCAGCAGAATACAACAGACACTAGTATGGCAATATGTAAATCAATGGAAGTGTAACTGATGTGATTCTGCAATCTGTATACGGGGTAAAAATGGGAGTTCATAACCCACTTGAATCAAAATGTGAAATATGATATGTCAAGAACTATGTAATGTTTTGAACAACCAACAATAAAAAAAAAGATTGGGCCTTTGGGACTTTTTCTTTTCATTTTTATGTTTTTTTGTTGTTGTTATTGTTGTCTTTTTTTTTTTTCAGGGATGGGGATAGAATCCAGAGCCTCACACATGCAGGGTTGTGCTCTACCATTAAGCTACATCCCAAGCTCTATTTTGTTTTTCTTGTTTCAACAGAAGAGAGCATTGAGTTGAGTGCATTTAATGATGGTAATGAGTCTAGGATGAGGATACAGTCCAGAAATGTTCTGAGCAACAAAAGCATAGATGCTAGAAATGAAGGCTTTGGGTAGGGCTGAAGGTGGTTTTCAGTGAGTTAAGAAAGAGGAACTTCATCAAAAGGAAGCAAGGACAACCCTGGCTTCTGGCAATAATATATAAAACAGCCTAGTGGAAATAACATTTTAGATCACCAAAGAGTCAGAAATATCCAACCTGGAGTCCTAGCCTTATCTCTCAGTCCTTCACTCAGATCCTTCATCTGCCATCAGTGAGAAATGCACTTATCTTGGCAAGTGACCTCAGGCTTCAATCTCACTGTTCTCTACTGACATTCCCTCCCCACTGCTCAGCTGTATTTTTTTTTTTTTTGCCTTCTACACATAACTTTCTGATATGCTCAATATTTTAGTTATTTATCTTCTTTCTTATCTGCTCCTCCTATTAGAATCCAAAGAAAAACAAAAGTGAAAACTTTTTCTCCAGTTTCGTTCACCCCAATATCCTCAGCATTCTAACGGCTGGGACATAGTGGGTTCTCAGTAAATAATGGTTGGATGAATAAATTAAGGATTAAGATGTTACAGAGGAGTTTCTCAAGTTCAGCATTATTGGCGTTTACATCCAGATAATTAATTTATTTGGGAGGGGGGCTGTCCTGTGCCTTCCTAATATGTTTAGCAACATCACTGGCCCCTAAGAACTAGATGCCAATAGCACCCTCCCCTGTGGGAGCAAGCAAAACCGTGTGGAACATGATCAAAGTCCACTGAGAGCAAAACCACCCTCAACTGAGAGCCTCTGCTACAGAAAGCTAAAAATGTTATGATATGATATGATATGATATGATATGATATGATACTACACTATATTATATTACACTGTAATGCCAAGTGATAGTGACACTTGGTCACCAAATTCTCCCATGGCCTGCTTAATTTGAGGTGCAGGAAAATACTACATCAGCGATGGTGTTGGCTTCATGGAAAAATGACATTTTAAAAATTGTTTTACTAAGAAATATGTTTAGAAGGAAACACCTTATAAATCAAAAAAGCACCTGCTTAACTCTTGTCTGGCAGGTGAGTGTGATGTATATTCTTCCTTGTCACCCCTCTGGACAAACAATAATAACAAAAATAATGATTCCCACTCGTGTAGACTTGTGTCATCCGAGCTAATAATGTGTGATAGATGATTTATGGGTAAGATGATTTTAAAAATGATGTCTCAGCCTGCACATTCTAATTACCAAAGGACTATAAGGAGCCTGAAGAGACAGCTGAAGTTGTCCTTTTCAAAATTATTTTCCCTTCAAACTGTCCATTTTAACCACTCCCTTCCTCTGCTTTGAATAGAAATCAGTTGTCTTGGATTAAATTGGCCAACACTGACCTCTCAGAAACATAAGGATCTCAAAAAATGAAGAATGTTCCAAAAACTGCCTTTGAGAATGTGAAAAAAATAGATGCAAAAAAAAAAAAAAAAAGATCCAGAAACATCTTGGCCCTAAGATCTCTCCTTAAGCACAGATAGCACCAACTAGGGAGTAGTCATCAGGCCAATGACTACTAGGTAGTCATATGGTTAGGGCAACCATATGTCTGGTTGGCCTACAATATTCCCAGTTTATGCCTGACATCCCAATATACCAATTAAAAGCAGCCCCTTTCACTCTTAAAATGTCTGCACGTGGACAATGAATATAGGGTCTCCTTCCTCAGAGTTAATTATCTCTGGTATGCCTGCACAAGAGCAAGGTGAGCATGGAGGGACGTGTTGCAAAACACCTCCTTGCTTTTCTGTCTCTGAGCCTTGGGCACAGTTCAGACTTCTCAGCACTCCAGGGCAGACCCACCTACAAGGATGGTCCTTTCTGTTGCACTGGCTCAAGGAAAAACTCTCTGTGAGTCAATAAATGAGTCAGTCTTCCACCTCACTCATTGATCTAGCTGGGCAATCTATATGTCATTTCTCTCTCCACTCCCAAGAAAAGGGAAATGGTAATTAGGCTATCACGTCGCAGAGTCTGACTTGCTCAGGTTTTCCAACGGCATGGAGATTCCCGAAGGCCATGTGGTGTGAGAGCTGACTGATTCTGAACCTTGCTCTGAGGGTGCTCCTGACTGTACAGTGCTGGCTATAAGGAGCCTGAATGAGAACCTCCTGGATCCATAGCTCAGTACTTCTCAGATTAGGGTAGGGACGATAGAGAGAGCCAACTGACCCACAACATCCAACCCTGTAACTAGCAAGAGAAGCCTTTGTCTCTCAGAACCAAGAACACAGGCAAGAGATTACACAAGGGTGGGGTTAGCCACATCACCCTCTGCCCACTCATATCAGAGGTCCAGGTGGTCAGCAGCACAGTAGAGCTCTTGTCCCCAAACTAAGATAAGGGACAGAGACTGAGAACTCAGTAACAGCTATTACAGGGTATCCCTGAGATGGGTCCCTAGCCCTCCTGTGACCCAGAAGTCCTGCTTATCACTAGCTTCTACTCTCATCATTCACCGCTTCAAATTCCAGAAGGAACCGCTTTTGATTTCTCTCCAGGATCGAAGCCCCTCTCAACCCAATAGCTTTTTGCATATACAGTTCTCTAGAACACACTCTAATCTCTAATTCCCACTTATTTGTCCTTCCTTTTTCAGTGTGAATGTGTGATTTTTTTCCTCCAGGGAAACCTCTTTCAATTCCCCAAATTGGAATCCAGGGCCCATCCTACCACACCCAGTCTGCATTTCTTGTTCTCAGAGTACTCTTCACAGTTATGATTGTGTGTATTTATAATCTCTGCTAATTATAACCCTTCAAAGTTAGTAATTTTCCCTTATTCTTGGCCCTTCATTTTCCCCTGAGTAATCTACAATACCTGGTACATAGAAGTTTCTCAAGGAATGCATGTTGAATGACTATGTGAGTGACTGACATGTTTCACCTTGGTAGCAGCAACTGTGGAGGTGAAGAGTATGATGACCCTCACCTTGTTATTTATGTCACCCACCATGTACCACACACTTTACTTGAAAAGTTATTGTGAAGACTACTTTAGATAATGCATTTATTTGGTGTTTAATAAATAGCAGCTATCCATAAGATATTACTTAAGCCTCCCTACAACACTGCAATGTATTATCTGCCTTTTAACGGGTAGGGAAACCGAGCCTCAGAGAGGTTGAAGTGATCCGAAAGAAAATGGCCAAGTCAATCAAGATTCTAGATGATAACTAAAACTGCCTGACTCAAACTCAAGCTCGTTCGCTGTAACACCCTGATGGAAAGAAAGAAGCAAGGAAGGGAGGCAAGAAAAAAGGGAGGGAGGAAGAGAGAGAAAGAGGGAGGGAGGGAGGAAGGGAGGGAATAAGAAAGAATTAAAGGAAGGGGATTTGAGATTATTTTGCTTTCAACACTACCTGACCCTAATCCTGGCAGAATTCTTCAAACAAGTATCACTGTATTGCTAGCATCTAAGCATTAGCAGTTAACAGGATTTTTGAAAGAAAATTATAAAACAAACAACCAAAATATCTGATGCAAGGGGGTGCTCACCTCTTGGTCATGATGTCATCGCCGGCGACTGAAGCTCAGCCGGCATGGTTCCTCTGCAAGAGTGGTTTCCGTCAACACTTCCAGCATCTATTAGTTGTGTCCTGACTCTGGCCTTGCCTCAATTCAGGCCTGCTTCCGGCTTATTGGTGTGAGTCACACTGTCCTTGCACAGGGTGATGAGTCAGATGCGGCCAAGTACTTCAGTAAATGGAGGTTAGGGACTAATATGAAGTCATCGAAGTTCACATGAAAGGGACAAAAGAGACCTCACAAGGTTGCTGCTGAAGTCTGGTTTATAAATAGCCTTTCTCTACAGATCAAAGCCCATACAGGAAACATCGAAAAACTCTCTCACACCTAGGGGCGGTGAAAAATTGATCATGACAGATCAATGCCATCTCCATTCTCCTCCGAAAAGGAGAACATCAATAGCTTCGGAAATAAAAAAAATAAAAAATGTGGCCCCATCAGCCATACAAACCAAAGAACTCAGATAGACTTCATGTGAGCCATATATTTTCTTTATGGACAATTCTGGGATGATTCCATGATGACATATGGTCTCTGATATAGAACCACCCTAGTCAGCCTGATCAACTAAATTTCTTCCTTCATGTAATACACTCTAGGAGCTGGGCAGCCTCCATGCTAAACTCAAGGATGTAATTGTGAACTAAACAGAAGTGATCGCTGCTTCCTGAAACTTATAGTCTGATATAAAGACAGATAATAAAATAGTATATATATGTACAAACTATATTATTCCTCTCAGAGAAAATAATTTTTAAATCTTTATTATATGATGTGTTGATTTTGGTAAACAGGTCTAATTGCAATTTTGATTACAATATCCAAAAGATTGAAAATACGTTCCAAAATGATAAGGCTTGCTAAGTTGATGGAGAAGAAAAAAAAATTATTTCTCAATGTAGACTGAGTCCTGTAGGACAAACTACAATTCGCATGCCTTTCTTCTGGAGAAGAAAATGATATAACAAATCATTCCAATGATTATGACTACTAAACATTATCATTTTATTTTGTAAGGATCAGTGAACTAAGAAAACTCATTTTATTTCAGAGAATTGTGAAATTTGAGAGTTGGGAAGCCGTTTTGTAATAAAATCCTATTCTCTCTCATTTTAAGATCAGGAAGCCACGTCCCAGAAAATGTTTCTTCAACATCACACCCAGAGGCATATCAGTGGTGGAAGGAGAACTCAGATTTCCTGATTCTGTGCTCCCCCTTCCAAAACAAGTTGCAAGGTGCCTGTTCTTCTTTTTTTTAAGAGTGCTAATTTACCGAAGGCATAGAGGTAGTAGTTTGCTTTTAAAATACTCTCTCTGTGTCTCTCTCACACATACATACACACACACACACACACACACACACACGAATATGACTAAAAAAAATCTTAAAGGCAAAGTTTTCAACTATTCATTGCTTCATGACAGGGACACATTCTGAAAAATGTGTTGCTATGGAATTTTGTCGTACACACATCATAAAGTGCACAAACTATGACAACCATAATGTTACTTGGCAATGTAATCCATGGGACCACCATCATATACACAGCCCATAGCTGATAAAAGTGTCATTATGCAGATAATGATTGTATATAGTAATCAAGTCTTCCTCTAGTGCTATATAGCAAACAGAAAGAAAAATCTGTTCTTTGTTAATTCAACTTAACAAACAGCTTTTAGACAAAGCACAATTACCCAAAATACTTTGCTTGTACTTGTGAGATTGATATTATATGAAAAAGTGTTTAGTGTTTAAACATAAAAGCCCAAGTGGAACAGACTAGAACTCTTTCAAGGACTAATATTGTATTATTATACTTAGTTTTTGGCAAGGAAAAAAATTTTTTCCAAGGTGACATTCATGTATGTTCTGTGATTATTCAGGGTTTACTTTAGCAACTTAATTTACTTTATATACTCAAATAGCATAAACTCAGCTGATGAAGTTGATGAAGAAAAAAGACAACTGAAAAAATAAATTTTAAGTGTAAATTTCTTCAAAAGCAAGACAGAAATTTAATATGTACATTCCCTGTTCTAAGAACACATTTCTATCTCCTGAAATTTGGTGTCATCTTAGCTTGAGTCACATGGCTTAAAGCGTGGCAGGAGGAAAGAGCTGTGAAACCTACTCCACCTTCTCTGGCTGCTGGGTGGTGCCACACAGCTGTGAAGAAATAACTGGCATTTCTTTCTGTAGGACTGTTATCTCACGTAAACACTGAAACACTTGTAATGATTATTTTGTAACAGCAGCAAAATGCCCTTATTTTCCCTAAAATCTAAACAAGACTTGGTGTAGGTCCCAGGGACAGAGAGATCTGGTAAGACAATAATATACACAGCAAAACAGGCTCCATGCCAAGTCTAGAAGTATACATGAATCATATGTGTACTATTACATAAATCATGTACATTAAAGGAAAAACATCTTGCCAAGAGCCCAGGAATCAGATAGGTCGTGAAATGCTAGTGTAAACCTGCTCCCAATAAATAGACCTCCACTCATGAACATTTTAAACACGTGAAGATCTTTCTGGTTAACCAAATGTTGTTTATGCACTGATCAGTCTTTCTGAATTGGTAGAAGCAATGATACTAGACTTTTAAATAGGTTTCTTGAAGGAAAGAAGCAAGTCATTTAGGTGCACCAGGCTTCTTGGCATGCATTTATTTCAAACAATGCAATCATGCTAACCCCACCACAGAGTGTCTGAAATGAAATTCTATAAATTAACTTATGTTCCTAGGTTTATCATTATAATTTCAGAGGTGGGATTCTGTCACGAAAGCAATAATTTGACACCAATAAATGAAAACAGCAAACCTTAATGTTTTAGTCAGCTTTTTTGCTGCTGTGACCTGACAAGAACAATTTTAGAGAAGGAAAAGTGTATTTGGGGGCTCATGGTTTCAGAGATCTCAGTCCATAGAAGGCCAGCTCCATTCCTCAGGGCTTCAGGTGAGGAAAAACATCGTGGCAGAAGAGTGTGGCAGAGGGAAACATCTCACATGGTGATCAGAAAGAAGAGAGAGACTTCACTCTCCAGATAAAAAATATATACCCAAAAGGGATTCCCCCCAATGCCCACCTCCTCCAGCCACACCCTTCCCATCTTCAGTAACCACTCAGTTAATCCCATCAGGGATCACTTCTCCTCTAAACCTCTTGCATTGTCTCACACATGAGCTTTTGCGGGACACCTCACATCCAACCTGTAACATTTAAACAGCACCGCTATACTTTTTTTAAAAATAATCTATTTTATAGAAAACCTAATTTTCTAAAAAAAATATCAATTATTCTCTATATGGATAAAAGTGCCAAAAAATGAATTTAGTAATAAAGTTGCAGATAACGGGGTGATCACCAATGAAAAATATGGGAAGAACAAGTATCAGTCTTCCTGAAGGAACATAGACCTTTTAAGATTAGTACATTTACAGAAAACTGTTCTAAAAAAATAATAAAATAAATAAAATAAAAATACCCCCTAGGAAGAAAACTGTTTTGGACAACCTGGCTTTCTTTGATCAAAAGTTTTCGGCTCTTTTATGTGACCATGTCTTTACAGATGCATTCTTTGACACCTGACAGAGTATAGGCACTAAGTGAATATCAGAGTTAAGATTCTGTTGTTGTTTTATTTGAGGCTTGTTATAAAGGAATTCAGATTGGATAATGCTAAGCAAAATGAAAGAAAAACATTTTTTAAAAATGATAAGATCAAAAGACGGAAAACTAAGTCAATTTTCTTTTTGAAACAGTAAACAATAGTAGACAAGTTGGTTAACAGGAACATTATACTGTGCGTGTGTGAGAGTGTGTGTGTACAAATAGGAACAAACAGCAGACTGAACACACTTTCTCTCCCGTCCCAATTATTCTGACATGACTGAATATATTAAACACATTCAGACAGCACTGGCAAAGAAGAAATCGTGATGTCAACAACAAAGATGTTGAGATCATCACAAAAGATACAGAACAGAGAGCATCAAGTTCTTGGCAAAATAAGACAACAGAAAAACTCCGAGGAGAGAAGCAGTGTGGAGATGACAGGAATTATGGGAACTTCTGGCAGAAGGATGTGAAGGAACAGTTGTCTCCGAGATTAATCCGTGCAGTGCATTTCGAGCAACTGCCTGGTCAGCCAGCCCAGAGAACAGAGATTGCCCACAGGCTAAAGCAGATTAGTGCCAGCCCTGAGACCAAAGAGAGGGGGCCATTCACTATCACAGGGACCTAGTGATGATACCCTGGAGGACAGTGAGAGGTTCCATCTCCTCCTGCTAGGCTGTCCTGTTCTGTCCCCACAGTCATTGCAGACAAGCTCCTATAATCTGAATCAATTCAAATGAGTACAAGCATTTATACATCCTCCAACTAAGAAGCCAGAAAAAGAATTATATGGGATTTAAGAAATCATGGCACGAGAAAAACAATTAAATATGTATTGTTCAGTTTAAATAATTTCAAATCATTGTTGCCTACTAGTAAAAGTTATTATTTTTATTATGATTTGAAATTAAAATTTCAAATGATCCCAAATTTGAAGGTGGTCAGGCAGAGGAAAATGAAAATACTTATCACTCTCATTTTGCTTTCTGGGAACATACAAATGCTGATGAACTCTGCAGTCAAAAACTAATTATGTTTGAAGAAAGATCTTACAAATTTAAAATAAAACCTCTAGTTAAACATAATGGATTAGCTTTACAGATTTATTTTATTTCCTTTTAGAATACTGCTAAAAACTTTAAAGGAAATTAAACACCCACATAGCACGCTCACATACATATACATAAACAAACAGATGTTTGAAACCAATAAGAGCAAAGAGAATTGGAAAAGAAATGATAGCAAATGAGGTTTGTAAAATAAAAAGAGAAAGATGGAGACCAAGACACAGGACAGAAAAAGAGAAGAAAGTGGCTGTATAAATGTTTAATAGTTTGGGAGAGGCTAACTTAATGTTTAAAAAAGGGACTGACAACCAGGAAGCAAGACAATTTACACAAAAGAAACCCAGAATGATTGGAATCAATTGGAGTTTCATCTCTGAAAATGGGAAAGACATAAGAACCCCAAAATTTTCTCCATACCAATAACTAGGTGATTACCTCATACCTACCTGAAGAAGACCAGAAGAAAAAAAAAAAGATTCTGAAAACATTGAATCACAAAAATTCTATATTTCAGGGACAAGGAATAGAGCAGATTCAATGAAAGACTGCATTAAAATTCTGGGACCCCTCCAACCTCAGCAGCAGGATTATTATTTCCATTTCACCAAGACAGGAGTCTGAAAAAGCCCTCTCTAACGAAACCATTAGGCCCAAAGGAAAACCCTACTTATAGGGTTGAATTCAGCCTATATTATACAGTATTCTTATATGAGCCCTTTATGGTTAATGCATCCTGACTGTCTGGATGTCTCCTCTGACTGAAATGACATCTAGACCATATAAGACATTAAATATTTTTAAATGTCACCTTTGGGGACCCCCAGTTAAAAAAACAAAAACAAAACAACAAAAACTCTGTCTACTCTGGTTACTAAGAAGTTCAGCAGTCAATAAGACTCAGCCTCAATGCACACAGCAATCAACAGCTATTTAGAGCATCATTCTTAGATGTGAATAGCCAACCAAGGATTAGCAAATATGAGAAGCAAAGACAAAAATAGTAGCAATAACAACAACAATGAATACACAAAACTGCAGAAACAGAGATAATTCAGAGAGCAGAAGAAAACTTTTAAGACATGACACTGGGAGATAAACATTGGAAGATATTTTATCCATGAAATAAGTGATTGAACAGTATGATTCTTTCTCTCTCTTTTTTAAAGAAACCACCAGAAATAAAATGAAGAATTCTTTCTGTCTGCAGAAACAAAAGAAATTAAATAAACAGAATTAAAAGCACAATTTCCTGTGTAGAAACTGCACAGGAATTAGAGGAGAATAATAGAGGTGGAAAGCAATCATAAGTGGGGGGGGGAGGACAATTCAGGATCAGTTCAGGAGATCAGAGATGAGAATTATTCTTTCAGAAGAAATAAACCTGGCAGGAGCTACCAATGAATTCATATAAGAAAATGTATCATGATTGAAGGATTATACAGATTAAAGCCTTCAGAATGACAGCAAATACCCCTGAGTGACCTAACTCGATGTACTGAAACATGAGTTTGGCTGATAAAGAAACAAAGGTAATCATAAGCTCAACTGCTTTCTGGTGAAATAATTAATGATTGAGTCTCTCTGCAGTTAATTAAATCAGTCACAAGGCTATATCATGCCAATTTGGGAGCAGTTGGGTTGAGAAGCAACGCTTTCTTGTAATTCAAAAAAGTACTCCAGACCTCAGATGTCTGAAAGTTCATGACTGCCCACAAGGAGTTACCTACCTACTAACTGGCTTGAATAGTGCTGAGAATCAATTTCTCTACTGGTCCAATCATCATCCAGAATGAGAACACTGAATAATGCTACAGAGACTCTGTCAACAACAACAGAATGCTGGTCTCCACACATTTATTGAATACTTGCCCACATGAACATAAAAATACACTGGAAAGCAGGATTATCAGGTTACAGGGCCAGAAAGATGAGCAAAGCAATTAATCTATTTGAAGCTGTTTAAGTGAAAAAATTTGAATATATGCAAAAATAAAATAATAGGATCATAAATGCCATGTATCACCTTCAATAATTATAAACCTCTGGTCAATTCTGTTTTATATATACCCTCACCTAATACCCCTCCCCTCAATATCACTAAGTTATTTTAAAGCAAACTCAAGATATCACATTGCTTAGTGTATACCACCCCCATATACACATTTCAAAGATAAGAATATTTTCTTATATATAACCACAATTAATTATCAAAAATAAAGATAATTAACAGTAACTACAAAGTATTGCTAACTATTCAATCATTGTTAACATTCCTTTAATTATCTAAAAATTTTGCTTCATTTTTCTGATTCAAATCAAATTATTTTCTATTTGGTTACCCAGTGATATAGTATATACAGAAAAAAAAAACATTTTCAATGTTTTCCCCTCATTTGCTAGTTCTCAAATTTGTGAGTTATTTATCTAACACTCTCCAAAGATGACCAATGGTCTTTGGCTTTTGAGATGCACCTACACACGTGTGTCTTAATATCTCTATAGGTTTAAATATACTTGATGTGTTTCAATTTATTGCAGGTACTATTTTATTGATGGCCAAATTTTTTTATCTTTAAGGAAGAAAAAAATGATAAAAGGGAGGAAAGGAAGTAAACAAAAACAATATTATCACCAACAATAATATTAAGAAAACAGCTTGATTTCTTTTTAATTGTACATACTAATTGTACATTTTATGGAGTACAGTGTGATATTTCAATAATAAGTGATATTCAAATCAGGATAATTAGCATATCCATCACCTTAGATATTTATCACTTCCTTGTGATGCTAACATTCAAAATTCTCTCTTCTATTTTAGGATATATAATAAATTATCGCTAACTATAGTCACCCTACTGTGTCATGGAAAACTAGAATTTATATGTCTTCTATGGATATAATTTTGTACCATTAGTCAATCTCTCCTTATCCCACCACCACCCCACCCTTCCCAACCTTCGGTAACCTCAGTTCTACACTTTGCTTCTTTGAAATCAATTTGCTGATAAGCTTCCACATATGAATGAGAACAAAGAATGTTTGCCATTCTGTGCTGGACTACTTCAACTAACATAACGTCCCCCAGGCTTAACCATGTCGTCACAAATGACAAGATTTCATTCTTTTTATGGCTGAGTAATACACCATTAGGTACATATACCATATTCTTTATCCTTCATCCTCTGATGGACATTTAGGCTGATTCCATGTTCTGGGTGCTAAGAATAATAATAGACATGGGGGTACAAATATCTCTTTGACAGGCTGATTTTCTTTCATTTGGCTATAACCTCAGCAATGGGATTGCTGGATCAAATAGTATTTCTACGTCTAGTGTTTTAAGGAACCTCCAAATTGTTTTCCATACTAGCTGTACTAATTTACATTCCCACCAACAGTGAATTATCCATTTTTCTTAGGGTATATCTATAGACTGCGTCACTTGAAATAATTTCTGCATGAGATTAAGCCACTCATTTGAGATTTGGTTTTATTTATATCATTTTCCTTTCAAATTAAAAAAATTGCTTCAATTTATGATTAATTTTTTATAATCATGTTAAACATTTATATGCTTTTGAAATAAAAACAAAAACAAAATATATTCAGACACATCTAGCTTCTATCTCTTCCATTCCATTTCCTCGCTCTCCCATGAATAAACATCTTCTGTGATATTTTTTTTAATGTAAGTAAATTTATATTCAGATTACTTTTCCTAAAGGCTAGCATACTATAGACACTTCTCCCCACAAAATTTTTTAACTCAATAAAAAGCCCTAGGGATCATTTCATAAACTTACTGATTTTTTTTTAAAGTGCATTACATCCCAGCCCAGATGAGAAATTTTGGCCATAAAATGGGCTGTTTGGGCTACTGCTGGGAAAAAAAAAAAAAAAAAAAAGATTTAATCGAAATGTATTATAAAAAAATATGCAGATTGGGGCTTTGTAGTAAATCTTCATAAAATGACTCACCAAGTTCACAGCATCACGGCATCGTGCTGGGAAAAATTAGAGTAGGTGGCTTTGCTTCTGAGAGGCATACACAGTGTACAATTTTACCATGCAAAATGCTTTTGCTACTACAATTTTCCTTTGCTTTGCCTTTTTGAAAAGTAATGTTCCTTCCTATTTTAGTGGCACCATTTGCATTCCTATTATTCACACTGAACTGTGATTTCCATTTTTATCTTTCCTTTGTTACTTGTTTTCATTCCAGCATTTCTCCCCTTGCTCTTTGCCTTTCCTTGGGAACAGTGCCATGAATTTTCTAGCCATCATGCCAGGCCTTGTCCCAATTTAATGATATAAGTTCCCTTGAACCATTGCCAACAAAGCTAGGACATCCCACACACATTTGCTATGGAAACACCTTCATGACTAATGGTCTCTCAAATTAAGGCATTTTAAAATTGAAGCTAGAAGTGGTTTTCTTTTCTTTTCTCTTTTCTCTTTTTAAAGCATATTCTGCAGCTTAGGAAAAAAGCAAAGTAATTCCCTAAAAGTCATGAGTTGCCATATTATTATATGGAGCATATTTTAGAGGTAAACTCCTACAACCCCAATCCCAAGGTATGGACATAATGAAAGCCAGAGTTTGGTGTTACCTGTGTCTTTAACAGCAACCTCATTCTCTTCTGCTCCCTGTTTATGAGTTCAGGTCTTTCTTTGAGTTGTGCCAAGTCCTTTCCCCTAAAATCAAAGCAAGCATCCAAGACCCTGCATTGCCAATGTCTTGGCTGGGCACAGAATCACGAGCCACCACACAGCTTTGTAGATTCAAACAGCAATTCTTTATTCCCGAACTCACACCGGCCTCCACACACGTTCTGGGGCAATCCCGTTCTACTGCCACCCAAATCACCTACTCCACGAGGCTTATTTCCCAAAATGCTCTCTGAATCTCACGAGAGTTCAACAGGAGCTTAGGCAGCAGGAACGCCCTAATTCCAGCAGCAATAATCCTCAACATCGCACTTCCCTAAAATCCAAGGTCTTAAACTGGGAACGCCTTAAACTTGTCTTAAACCGGGAACGCCCTAAATCCAAGGACTGGGATACTTCCTCAAACTGCAGGATACACCCTAATCCTGGATCCACCCTTGTCCTTGGGCAGGGTCACCTAACATGCAATGTCAACAGCGAAATTAACATGGGGTACGCTGGCAAGGAAATTTCCTACTTGGTAATGGCCCTCAGCATCTCCCCCCTTCTGATTAATTAAACAACAAGCAATGTGGCTTAAGGACCGTGCCTGGTAGGTTGTCCAATTCAACATATGGTTCTTACCCGTCATGGGGAAACTGACCTTTAGGCGTCAGCCTCCTGTCTTAGGTTGAATCCACTGCAATCAGATCAACCCGTCACTGACTACCGGTCCAGCATTCAGCCAAGCTTGTGGAAAGGCCTATGCACCAGTGGGGGGGTGAGGTTTCTTGCCTCACCTCTGTTGGCCCCCAAATATCCTTGGTGCCAGTGGGGGGGTGAGGTTCTTGCCTCACCTCTGTTGGCCCCCAAATTTTAGACCATTACTAGTAGAAGGGAGGAGGATACAGAAATGCCACGACACCAAGCCAATTGACGGCTCCTTTGGAAAAATTGCGTCACTGGTGACACCATCAGCAAAGATATGCCAGCATTACCACAATTAACATGGGGTGCGCTGGCAAGGAAATTGCATCACTGGTGACACCATCAGCAAAGATATGCCAGCAGTACCACAATTCGCTGCATCAGATGATATTTCACAATGCATGCAACTGATATATAGTCCAGGCAAGTTCTGCAGACAGTTCAAATCGGAGGAGTCTATCAATATGTCCATTTCCTCCCAAAGTAAATCGAGTCCTTGATTGAGCATAACTTGTTGAGTTAATTTCATTGATGCATCAGTTTATACAGTTACTGTGATGGCTATCATAGAAGCTGTAGTTTGGTTTTATCTTAGTCTTCACCGGCACTTGGATGGAGATGGGAATTCTGGCAATGATGCTAAAGAGACATTATCCTGAACAAAATTATTAAATATAATGAAAAGGAAAGGTGAAAGTAAACAAACAGATCTGTTAACCTCCTAAAAAACAATCCTTAACAGCTGTTTACCTAATTTAAATTAGTAAGCATTTAAATCACGTGAATAAAAAAAAAAATTCGGATCCATTTTTTCATGAGCGCTCCTCAAATATGAAATATGGACATACACACATACAGACATACAACACAAAACAGAAATGTGCACACATAACATACAACACATAAGACAATAAAGGCCTTGTAGTTTTACCTAGGTGAAATCTCCATTGCAATGTTTAAAAACTCCACAGTCAAAAAATAAAACACAGTCAAAAAATAAAACTGATCAGAAAAACATTAACCTAGGTTTGTATGAGCTCAAAAATAAAATAGAACTTTACGATGTGGGAAAAATGCAATAATAAAATAGATATTGAAAAAAGCACCATGGTTAATCACTGTCGCAGATGTAAGAATAGCCAAACTGGAGCTCTGGATATCAGCTGTTATGGATTTGAGTCAAATCATCTTCTTTTTCTGTAGAAATTGCTTTAGTTAATCTCTCTGGAATCCAAATCGGCTGCTGTTCTTCCTGCGGAAAAACACAGACGGAACCCCGATTCCAGACAATAACTGGATCAGGACCTTTCCATTGTCCTGTTAGAACATCTTTCCAAAGTACCTTAGGCTTATGTACATTTTTCGGATACATATGTCTTTTCGCAGCACTAAGTCCTGATGAATCCAAATTTAAAAAGTTTAGAGTAAAAAGGGTTATTTTATCTTTGGGGGATATATACCCCTATAAGATCCTTTTAAATTTAAGTCATTCAAAAGCATTCTGCCTTAGTTTTTAGAATTACTTTAGTCCTTTTAATTTTTTGATGTGGTTTTAAACCATAGTTGTCTTAGCCTCTTGCATTTTCTTTCTGAAATACCTTTACTTGACATTTTCAACCATTTTCTATCTTATTTCTATCTTCTAGTTTTCTTCTAAGGTTTTTATATTTACCCTTAGTTGCTTTTTTCTCTCCTAATTTTCTTTTGTTTCCTATTTTGTGGGTTTAAAATTCTTGTCTTTCTACATCTTTTTTATCTTCCTATATCTTTTTTATCTTTCTACATCTTCTCTTTTTTTTACCTTTCTGTACTTCTGTTTTTAAAATTTTTCACTTCAAATTTTTAATCTTCTTATCTAAATATCTTTTATCTTATTATCTTCCCATTTTCATGGGTTTTTTTTTCTCCATCATGAAGGCATCTTAACCACCTTCAATTTAACCTTTTAAAGCCTTTTGCAACTTATTTAGACATTTTACAACTTTTTACTTTACCACAAAGATTATCTCATCTCCCTCTTTTTGGTTTAATAAGTACATTTTAATAGTTTGATGAGTAAAGCAATCTTTTTTCCGCCATGAAGGTATCTCGACCACCTTCAATTTAACCTTTTAAAGCCTTCAATTATCATCTATACTGTACTTTTAAATGTACTTTTTCACCACCTACAGCTTTACTCTTTTAAATGAGGCTTAGATTCTGTTTAAATCGCTTAATGTTAGTTTACATGGCTGCCCTTCAACCAAAGGCTTTTTTTTTACTCCATTAAGAAGCTTTGTCTCAATCTGCCATGTACAAATATCTTTCTCTTCTTTCTTCCTTTCTCAAGCTTTTAAATTAAGTCTAGTTTCCTCAAAATCTTTTTAAATGTCATTTTACAACTTTTTACTTTACCACACAGAGATTATCTCATCTAGAAACATTTCTTTTTCCTTTAACCTTTTATATTAAAATATATTTCCACATCTTGAATCTTTTTATCTCTTTTTTAACCATTAACCCTTTATATAAATCAACTGAAACTTCTTATACTCTTTGTATATAAACTACACCTGATAGAATCTTAAGACTTAGTAACCTTGTTTCAGCAAAGACACAGACCAAAGCAATATTAAACTTTTTTCCATTTACCGATTTATGAAAACACACATAATGTTTAAATATATTACCTTATGGAACTTAATAAGTAGAGAGTACTTGATTTCATATTTAGTGGTTGATATTTTAACACGTTAGCTTTGTAAATTAATCAGATGTCTGTAAAAACCAAGATCTTCGACAAGTATAGTAAACAGAACTAGGCATCTCTTTCTTGTTGAAGAAAGATCCTTCTACAGGATACCATGATGGTCCCATTGATAGACTTAATAACTCGTCTTTAAAAAGCCATGGGCTACATTTTTGTATTGTATCAACATATGTCCTAGCTGTTCTTGGTCTCACTGGGGTGCCTCCTTCCTCTAACAATTTCTCTTCCTCAGAGGCGAACAACTTCAAACCTCGAGTCAACCATTTTCCCCAGTTTGCCTGAGAAAGTTCTAGGAACAGGCAACTTGAAATACAAACAAAATAAATCAAAACAAGAACACATTGTTTTTTGAAATCGTCACCCATTTTTTTTTGCTCTCCTTCAGGAGCGAGCAAATTCACTTACCCCCAAGCTTCAGACATCCCGAGTACGGGCCACCAAATGCCGCAGTCTTGGCTGGGCACAGAATCACGAGCCACCACACAGCTTTGTAGATTCAAACAGCAATTCTTTATTCCCGAACTCACACCGGCCTCCACACACGTTCTGGGGCAATCCCGTTCTACTGCCACCCAAATCACCTACTCCACGAGGCTTATTTCCCAAAATGCTCTCTGAATCTCACGAGAGTTCAACAGGAGCTTAGGCAGCAGGAACGCCCTAATTCCAGCAGCAATAATCCTCAACATCGCACTTCCCTAAAATCCAAGGTCTTAAACTGGGAACGCCTTAAACTTGTCTTAAACCGGGAACGCCCTAAATCCAAGGACTGGGATACTTCCTCAAACTGCAGGATACACCCTAATCCTGGATCCACCCTTGTCCTTGGGCAGGGTCACCTAACATGCAATGTCAACAGCGAAATTAACATGGGGTACGCTGGCAAGGAAATTTCCTACTTGGTAATGGCCCTCAGCACTGCATGGTGTACATGCTGCCAAATCACCAAATCACATCTCACCACTTTTTCCTCTCACACTGTACTAGTAAATTGCAGAGACTTGTTGAGACCCACCAGGCCATTCTGTGTCCTTGTTCAAGCTATTGCCTCAGTCTAAGATTGTGCCTATTTCCCAGGCAAATCATCTACCTTTCATTCTTCAACACCTTGTTCAGGTGTTACCTGTTCTATGATTTCCTATCACATCTTCTCCTCCCATCCAGAGAGAGCTGATCATTCCCTCTCTGTATGATTTTTTTTTTAATGTGCCCATGGAACTGTGACTGTCCCTAAGGTAAATTTGTTTCCCACCACCTGGCACCGTGCTTGACAAGTATTGGACAGAACTGGCCTGCCCAGGAGTCACGTCTCCAGACTTCAATGAATGAGTAGCGGAAGCTGATAATCTGATGAGTTTATCTATCCCAGTGAGGGAAGACTAGAACAGTGTCTCCCCAGTTCATTATAAGATTCACCTCCATAAAATTACAGATGGCCAGACCTTGTTCTGATGTATTTCTATTCAGTAGGTACCAGTTTGACGAAAGATCTCTCTATTCTTCTTAAAGCATTTTCTTGAACTTCCCTTGAACTTTTTCAGAAAGCATTTAAAAAGCACTTTCTTGCAGTGATGAGGCAAGGTTTGGAACTACCTGATGAGAAACACAATCACTGTACATCCATTGTGCTCTCTAAAAGAAACCATCAAAAGACACACCCTGCTGTTTTGCCCAGCTCCTGGATGGCCAAGCAGTGACTTTGTGACTCGGTAGAGAAGACAGAAGGGAAACGTTGTCTTTTTTATGTGACCTGCAGAAGTCAATCCTATTCTACTTGTGAGCTAATTGTAGGTCAGCTCCCTGACCACAGAAGTGATATGTTATTCTTTATTACATTTACATCCTTGCAATAGATGTAAGTTTTAGACACAAAGTCCACTTAAAAGCTTACACAAACATATTGTACCAAAAAAAAAACATTTAGGGAGTAGATCAGCAGTCTGACATCTCATTGTCTAGGAAGGTAAATGGTTTCTCTTATACTTACTTTTTTCTCAGTATCAGGCTTCCCCTCCCCCCCCCCCACAACCCCCGTCTTTCCCCAGTAGTCACTCTTCTTTCCCTGACTCTACAGGAGCAAGGTTCAACAGATCAGCAGCTTCCTCCTTTGATAACCACATGATTTCTTTTCTTTCCTTTTTTTTTTTTTTCGTAGTTTTTCTATTTACTAATACTTTGGGTGTTCCCAGTAAAATCTTAGTTTACTAAATATCCCAAAGGAATGAAAGACCTAATTTTAGGTAAAATAGAAAGTGCACTATCAAAGCACCTGGCTGTACCCATCCTTAACTGTCAGAGTGACAAAGGGGCAGGGAGAAGTGGCTCATTTCCTCCTTCTTACCATCAACATCTCTATGAAAACTGAGCTCAGCTGTTCACACCCTGGGCAGGGGCTGCTATCAACCACATCACAACCAGTTGAGAAGAACAGGATGTTATGAGTACAGCACAAACCTCCGAGGTAGACTCAAAACCATATTTCCCAGGCTAGTGCTTACCTTGTTTTCTTTCATTTTCAAGAGAGAACTCTTGTGTTCTATAAAATGTAAGCAAACCCTACCCTAGAGAAGAACAGTGCTGAAATGACAGACCTCCTTATTTTCATTTTATTAATGGAAAGAAAGCCCACTCTGGATTTATAGAACCCCAGCTCTGCTCTTTTGTGGTTGAAGCACTTGTAGGGTGTGTGTCAGACATTTCACCCACTCTTAGGCTGCAAAATGAAGACACAGAAGTCAGGTGGGATTCTTCTGTTGAACCTTGTTCTGGTACTCAGAAAGCAAAACAAGATAACAAAAGGAGGCACTGATAAGGAACCTGAAGGTGAAGAGTTTGACCCCTAAGATTGCACATGCTCAGTAGGTGCTCATTTGTGAGCCTGAGTGCACCCCTCTGTAAATAGCAGTTAAAAAACAAATGATCCCACTGTGCAGTCCACCGGCTGTTGGGCCTGACTTTGATCACGGGTCACTGCTGAGCTGATACCATGCTGGTTGAGATGGGATTTTAGAATCAGACATATCTGGGTTTGCATCTGGATCTACGACTATTGTTGGAGGGATCTCATGCATGTGGCTTAACCTTTCTGAACCTGTTTCCTTTAATTCACTTATGGGAGAACTGACTGAAAATGCATGGCAAGGATTTACAGTGTCTGTCACTTGAGAAGCACTCAGTTGTTATTTTTATTATTAAATAAACATATTAATCAGAACCCAGTTGGTCGTAAGGGAAACAAACTTGACTCAAAATGGCTTAAAAAAAATGGAAATGATTGCCAAGTTTGATTTAGGCACATGTAGATCTTGGGCCCAAAGGAAGTCCCAGAACTTGATATTCACCCCACCTTCTTCCTTCATGTGGTTCTGCTGAGCTCTTTGGCCTTCATTCTTCTGCAGGTTCCTAAGCAATTCTAGGCTTATATTCTCCCAGCTGAGAAACCTTGGCTCTATCAAAAGTTCTCTTTGTATCTCACTAATGGGTTAATAGACCCATCTCTGAGCCCACCATTGTGGCAGAGACAGAGGGAAAGAGGCAGAGAGAGAGGGGCATCCCTAACTGACCGAGCTTGAGTCGTGTGTCATCCTGAGACTGTAGGGAGACTGATGCCAGCCCCACTCAGGCCACAGCAATTCAGAGTGTGAGATGAGAGTCTCCCAAAGGGAGATGAAGTCACCCTATCACTCAAGAAAGTGGGTGTGAGTGCTGAGCAAATGTCCTCGTGGTCCAAAAATTAACTTCTCTGTTCTTAAACACTTGCAGAGAAAAGTGCCAATTTCACCTTCCAATTGAGGGAACAAGGTCTTCAAAAATGGAAAGACTTCTCCCAGACCCCTTCTAAGGCAAAAGAAATAGGAACTCTGGGAATAGACCTCTGACTCATCATCCCCCAAGGCATCAAGCTGCAGTAGATACCCCAGAGGACTTTGGGGAAGGGAAATGCATCTCTTCTTGATGTCAAGCCAAAGGACCATCCATAGAAAAGCTTTTCTTGGGCTGGGGATGTGGCTCAAGCGGTAGCGCGCTCGCCTGGCATGCGTGCGGCCCGGGTTCGATCCTCAGCACCACATACCAACAAAGATGTTGTGTCCGCCAAGAACTAAAAAATAAATATGAAAAAAAATTCTCTCTCTCTCCTTTCTCACTCTCTCTTTAAAAAAATAAAATAAAATAAAGGCATTGTGTTGAGTCCATCTACAAAAAAGACTCTCTCTCTTTCTCTAAAAAAAAAAAAGAAAGAAAGAAAAGCTTTTCTTGGTCACTGTGCATGGTTTTGAGATGTATGAATTTATTCTGATTCAGTTTGAGTTTTTCTTATGTTTTTTTTCTTTCTGTACTTCATGTTAAAGAGAAGCCCATCAAACTGTTTCCTTTCATATGGTCCTAATTAAATCTCACTCCGAAATAGTGGCCCTTCATTCTAATGTCCCTTTCTCCTCGAATTTCATCACTTACTGAATAAAAAAGGAGCTAAAATGTCCCCAGGTTTTCTAACACACTGGCCAGAGGGAGGACAGCTCTTTTTCAAAAGAAATCAAAACAAACTTGTCTGACATATTTCTTCTTACCAAAGCAGTTTTATGTTAATTATAGAAAGGTTAGAAGATATAAATAAGCAAAAACTAAAGGGAGGGGGAAAAAGAAAGAAGAAGAGAACAAAGAAATGAAAGAACAATGGAGGGCAGAAGAGAAAAAGAAAGCATCATATCAGCCCAGAGAAGCCCTGGCTAACCTCTTCACAGTCTGCCTTTCAAAGCTTTCTCTTTACATATTTAGTGGGGTTTATTTTTTTTTTTCACAAAGACAGGATTATACTCTTTCGTAACCTGCTTGTGCCACTACTCCATTCATCGAAATTATTAAATATGATTTATCTCAGTTCTATATGTTAAAAATCCTTAACCTTCTAGTGACGGACAAGTATTTGTTGAAATTTCCTGATATGATATGAAAATACTGACCCTATGAATATTTTTTTCTGGGGGGAGGGCTTCTAGCTTTCACTAAAGCTTTTCAAAGGTATCTCTAATACAAATTTGTTTTTCAAAGCCACTGTTTTACATCCCCATTTTTAAATGGTAGAAATAGATATATATCTGCAAAAGAGAGAGACAGATGGACCTCATGATTCATTTTCTCAGATTCTTCTTACTGGGTGTTTAGATCCATTCGGGTTCTGAGCTGGTCTAAACACTACACTATAAACCTAACTGTTGACTTAAAGCTTTAAACACATAACTATTTCCCCCTGAGACAGGTAGAAATGACATTGCTGGCAATTTCTAAAGGGTGGAATAACACAGACTGAAAAATTGTCACAGCTCTTACTAGGTGGCTTTTTACCCCCAAAGAGCCCTCATTGTTCTCTCACAGAGAGTTCAAGAACAGTGAGAGCCCTCCTCCTGCAAATCCATCAGGGGGAGGAGCAATGTTTCCTGTCTCCCTTTGGGGATGTTACTGACACAAAGTCCCACCCTCAGCTCTGGGGCAAAACTGCAGCACCTCTGTTTACATTTCTTTTTTTTTTTTTTTATTGGTTGTTCACAACATTACAAAGCTCTTGACATATCATATTTCTTGCATTAGATTGAAGTGGGTTATGAACCCCCAATTTTAACCCAAATGCAGATTGCAGATTCACGTCGGTTACACATCCACAATTTTACATAATGCCCTATTAGTAATTGTTGTATTCTGCTACCTTTCCTATCCCCTACTATCCCCCCTCCCCTCCCCTCCCATCTTCTCTCTCTACCCCATCTACTGTAATTCATTTCTCTCCTTGTTTATTTTCCCATTCCCCTCACAACCTCTTATATGTAATTTTGTATAGCAATGAGGGTCTCCCTTCATTTCCATGCAATTTCCCTTTTCTCTCTCTTTGCCTCCCATCTCATGTCTCTGTTTAAAGTTACTCTTTTCTTCCTGCTCTTCCTCCCTACTCTGTTCATAGTTGCTCTCATTATATCAAAGAAGACATTTGGTATTTGTTTTTTAGGGATTGGCTACCTTCACTAAGCATAATCTGCTCTAGTGCCATCCATTTCCCTGCAAATTCCATGATTTTGTCATTTTTTAGTGCTGCGTAATACTCCATGGTGTATAAATGCCACATTTTTTTATCCATTCATCTATTGAAGGGCATCTGGGTTGGTTCCACAGTCTAGCTATTCTGAATTGTGCTGCTATGAACATCGATGTGGCAGTATCCCTGTAGCATGCTCTTTTAAGGTCTTCAGGGAATAGTCTGAGAAGGGCAATAGCAGGGTCAAATGGTGGTTCCATTCCCAGCTTTCCCAGGAATCTCCATACTGCTTTCCAAAGGGGCCGCACCAATTTGCAGTCCCACCAGCAATGTACAAGTGTACCCTTTTCTCCACATCCTCACCAGCACTTGTTGTTGTTTGACTTCATAATGGCTGCCAATCTTAGTGGAGTGAGATGGTATCCTAGGGTGGTTTTGATTTGCATTTCTCTGACTGCTAGCAATGGTGAGCATTTTTTCATGTACTTGTTGATTGATTGTATATCCTCCTCTGAGAAGTGTCTGTTCAGGTCCTTGGCCCATTTGTTGATTTGGTTATTTGTTATCTCATTGTCTAATTTTTTGAGTTCTTTGTATACTCTAGATATTAGGGCTCTATCTGAAGTGTGAGGAGTAAAAATTTGTTCCCAGGATGTAGGCTCCCTATTTACCTCTCTTATTGTTTCTCAAGCTGAGAAAAAACTTTTTAGTTTAAGTAAGTCCCATTTGTTGATTCTTGTTGTTAACTCTTGTGCTATGGGTGTCCTATTAAGGAATTTGGAGCCCGACCCCACAATCTGTAGATCGGAGCCAACTTTTTCTTCTATCAGACGCAGAGTCTCTGGTTTGATATCAAGCTCCTTGATCCATTTTGAGTTAACCTTTGTGCATGGCGAGAGAAAGGGATTCAGTTTCATTTTGTTGCATATGGATTTCCAGTTTTCCCAACACCATTTGTTGAAGATGCTATCCTTCCTCCGTTGCATGCTTTTAGCCCCTTTATCAAATATAAGATAGTTGTAACTTGGTGGATTAGTCTCTGTGTCCTCTATTCTATACCATTGGTCCACCCGCCTGTTTTGGTACCAGTACCATGCTGTTTTTGTCACTATTGCTCTGTAATATAGTTTGAAATCTGGTATCGCTATACCGCCTGATTCACACTTCCTGCTTAGAATTGCTTTTGCTATTCTGGGTCTTTTATTTTTCCATATGAATTTCATGATTGCTTTATCTATTTCTACAAGAAATGCCATTGGGATTTTGATTGGCATTGCATTAAACCTATAGAGAACTTTTGGTAATATTGCCATTTTGATAATGTTAGTTCTGCCTATCCATGAACAGGGTACATTTTTCCATCTTCTAAGATCTTCTTCTACTTCTCTCTTTAGGGTTCTGTAGTTTTCATTGTATAAATCTTTCACCTCTTTTGTTAGGTTGATTCCCAAGTATTTTATTTTTTTTGAGGATATTGTCAATGGAGTGTTTTTCCTCATTTCCGTTTCAGAAGTTTTGTCACTGATATACAGAAATGCCTTTGATTTATGCGTGTTGATTTTATATCCTGCCACTTTGCTGAATTCATTTATTAGTTCTAGGAGTTTCTTTGTAGACCCTTTTGGGTCTTGTAGGTATAGAATCATGTCATCTGCAAATAGTGATAATTTAAGTTCTTCTTTTCCTATTTTTATGCCTTTAATTTCTTTTGTCTGTCTAATTGCTCTGGCTAGTATTTCAAGGACTAAATTAAATAGAAGTGGTGAGAGAGGGCATCCCTGTCTTGTTCCAGATTTTAGAGGGAATGCCTTCAACTTTTGTCCATTCAGAATGATGCTAGCCTGAGGCTTAGCATAGATAGCTTTTACAATGTCAAGGTAAGTTCCTGTTATCCCTAGTTTTTCTAATGTTTTGAACATAAAGGGATGCTGTACTTTGTCAAATGCTTTTTCTACATCTATCAAGATGATCATATGGTTCTTATCTTTAAGTCTATTGATGTGGTGAATAACATTTATTGATTTCCGTATATTGAACCATCCTTGCATCCCAGGGATGAATCCTACTTGATCATGGTGCACAATTTTTTTGATGTGTTTTTGTATTCGATTCGCCAGAATTTTATTGAGGATTTTTGCATCTAGGTTCATTAGAGATATTGGTCTGTAGTTTTCTTTCTTTGAGGTGTCTTTGTCTGGTTTTGGAATCAGGGTGATATTGGCCTCATAGAATGAATTTGCAAGAGCTCCCTCTTTTTCTATTTCCTGGAATAACTTGAAAAGAATTGGTATTAATTCTTCTTTAAAGGTTTTGTAAAACTCCGCTGTATACCCATCCGGTCCTGGGCTTTTCTTGGTTGGTAGTCTTTTGATTGCTTCTTCTATTTCATCCATTCATATTGGTCTGTTCAAATTCTGTGTATCCTCCTGACTCAGTCTGGGCAAATCATATGACTTAAGAAATTTATCGATGTCTTCACTATCTTCTATTTTATTGGAATATAGGTTTTCAAAATAATTTCTAATTGTCTTCTGTATTTCTGTAGCATCTGTTGTGATATTGCCTTTTTCATCCAGTATGTTAGTAACTTGAGTTCTCTCTCTTCTCCTCTTCGTTAGCATGGCTAAAGGTCTGTCAATCTTATTTATTTTTTCGAAGAACCAACTTTTAGTTTTGTTAATTTTTTCAATAGTTTCTTTTGTTTCAATTTCATTGATTTCCGCTTTGATTTTAATTATTTCTTGCCTTCTGCTACATTTGCTGTTGTTTTGCTCTTCCTTTTCTAGGGCTTTGAGATGAAGTGTGAGCTCATTTATTTGTTGGTTTTTTCTTTTTTTGAGGAATGACCACCAGGTGATGAATTTCCCTCTTAAAACTGCTTTCATTGTGTCCCATAGATTCTGATATGTTTTTATTTATCTCTAAGAATTTTTTGATTTCCTCCTTTATGTCTTCTGTAACCCATTGATCATTCAGTAACATATTGTTCATTTTCCATGTGATGTAGGATTTTTCCTTCCTTCTTTTATCATTGATTTCCAGTTTCATTCCATTATGATCAGATAAAATGCATGGTATTATCTCCACCCCTTTATATTTACTGAGGGTTGCCCTATGGCATAATATATGGTCTATTTTTGAGAAGGATCCATGTGCTGCTGAGAAAAAAGTATATCCATTTGATGATGGTTGATATATTCTATATATGTCAGTTAAGTCTAGGTTATTGATTGTGGTATTGAGTTCTATAGTTTCTTTATTCAACTTTTGTTTGGAGGATCTGTCCAATGGTGAGAGAGGTGTGTTGAAGTCACCCATAATTATTGTGTTGTGGTCTATTTGATTCTTGAACTTGAGGAGAATTTGTTTTATGAATGTCGCAGCACCATTATTTGGTGCATAAATATTGATAATTGTTATGTCTTGTTGGTGAATGTTTCCTTTTAACAGTATATAATGTCCTTCCTTATCCCTTTTGATTAACTTAGTCTTGAAGTTGATTTTATTTGATATGAGGATGGCCACCCCTGCTTGCTTACGAGGACCGTGTGCGTGGTATATTTTTTCCCATCCTTTCACCTTCAGCCTGTGTATGTCTTTTCCAATCAGATGTGTCTCCTGGAGGCAGCATATTGTTGGATTTGTCTTTTTAATCCATGATACCAGCCTATGTCGCTTTATTGGAGAGTTTAAGCCATTAACATTCAGAGTTACTATTGATATATGGTTTGTACTTCCATCCATGTTTGATTATTTATCCCTTTTTTAAAAAATTTAGTTTGTTTCTCCATGATTATCTTTCCCCTCGCCCTCTGTCTTTACCGAGGCACTTCCCACTGATGGTTTTGGTTATTGTTTTTCATTTCTTCCTCGTGTAGTGTTTTGCTCAAAATGCTTTGCAATGCTGGTTTTCTGGCTGCAAATTCTTTTAAATTTTGTTTATCATGAAAGATTTTTATTTCGTTGTCATACCTGAAGCTTAATTTTGCTGGATACAGAATTCTTGGTTGGCATCCATTGTCTTTCAGTGTTTGAAATACATTGTTCCATGACCTTCTTGCTTTCAGTGTCTGTTATAAAAAAACCGTTGTTAACCTTATTGGTTTACCCCTGAATGTAATCTGTCTCCTTTCTCTTGTAGCTTTTAATATTTTCTCTTTGTTCTGTATATTGGATATCTTCATAACAATGTGTCTTGGCGTTGGTCTACTGTGATTTTGTGTGCTCGGTGTCCTGTATGCATCTTCAATTTGTATATCTGTTTCCTTTCTTATTTCTGGAAAGTTTTCTGTAATTATTTCATTCAGCAGGTTACTCATTCCCTTGGTTTGAATCTCTGTACCTTCTTCTATCCCGATGACTCGTAAGTTTGGTTTTTTTATGTTATCCCATAACTCTTGGATGTTTTTCTCGTGATTTTTTACCAGCCTTTCTGAGTTGGCTAGACTCTTTTCAAGATGATATATTTTGTCTTCATTATCTGACGTACTGGCTTCTACTTGCTCCACTCTGTTAGTGATACTCTCAATTGAGTTTTTAATTTGGTTTATCGTTTCCTTCATTTCTAGAATTATTGTTTGATTATTTTTTATAATCTTTATCTCCTGATAAAGATGCTTAACTTCTTCTTTTATCCGTTTATGTAATTCATTCTCAATGTGTTCTTTCGCTGCTTGAATTTGCTGTCTCATATCCTCTTTAAGGTTCCATTCCATCTGTCTAAGGTGTTCCTTGAGTTCTTTATATGACCATTTTTCTGATGACTCTAGGTCCTCCTGAATATTTAGGCTGTCCTGCATTGTTTGTACTCCTTTTCTTCCTTGCTTTTTCAAGTTGCTCATGTTACTTCTTGTTCTGTTTGACTGCTGAGTTACTGTTTACTCCTATAAATTTATTTGATGTGTATACTAAGTGTATCACACTTGTAAAATATTTTTCTTTCAAAAATCTGAACCTTATCAGCAGATTCCTGTAATTCCAGTGGTTCAGGAGGCTGAGGAAGGAGGAATAGAAGTCCAAAAGCTAGCTTCAGCAACTTAGTGAGGCATAAATAACTTAAAGAGTCCCTGTGATCTTTACTTTAAATTTGAAAGTGACTTCATTGAACTACAAATTGGATGTGGTCTGCCCTTTAAATGATCTTTCCAATTTTAGCAATAATTTGACACTGATAAGCTGAATTCACTTTCCCATGGTTTGTTTTTCAGCAGTCTTTCCTTTATTAAAATAGCTTTGTAGATTCAAACAGCAATTCTTTATTCCCGAACTCACACCGGCCTGTACACATGTTCTGGGGAAATCCAAGTTCTGGGCCCAAAATCACGTACTCCACCAGGCTTTGAATCCCCAAAACTTTCTCCTCTGTTTACATTTCTGTAAGGAAATGTGGGCAGGCCCAGGCAGAGAATAACAGCACACCACCATGCAGTGATCACACACTGAGATCTGATGATTCCCTTTGAGGAAACAGGATGATTTTCAGAATTGTGGGGGTTGCCAGTGGGAAGTTCACACAGATGAAGGAACAGGCCTCACTCTGGTAGTTTCAAAGAGGTGGGGAAGAATAGGTAAGCAAAATAGTAATTGGGAAATAAAGGGTTCCACTAAGTTTCACTTACATCCACGAAAAGTTTTCAACTAGTGTTTGGAAATACAGGAACTGCAAGTTAATGGAAGAAACACCATTCTCCGACTTCAGGTATTTCCACGCAGAGTTCTTATTAAGGAATTTACTGGAACCATTTTAATCACCGCAAAGTAAATGTTGATTTTGTTTACAAAGCATATCTGCCCTGGGAGATCTAAGGCAATCTGGATCATAACATAGGAGGACAAAACCAGAGGGTACTGACCTCCAGAACTCCAAGGACTGGCAACACGGGTACCATTGTTTATGTGCTCTGAGTTACAAGCAGCTACAAGGCCACCTTCCACACTGAAGTCGTCCCCTCGGAGCGAAAGAACCAAACCACCAAGAGGTTGTTGATCATTGATGATTTGAAGCTGAGCACATAGAAATGTCTTTTTCAATTGTGGGTACATTTAATTTGGGACTCACAAAAGGTGTCCTCCCAACTTCAGGTTTTCCTAGAGAAATAACAGTAGCCATGAGCCCTTGGAGAAGTCCACTAGGAAATATAGGAAATACCAAGAAGGACCCTCCCTTCCTTTGGCTCTGATGTTTCTTCAGCAAGTCCTTTTCCTCGGACTGTCCTGCCAAAAAGTTGCTAAACCACCTCAGGATGACACTCTATCTAATGAGAAGTGAGGCAAAGCTCTTTCACAAGAGCCCCTTGGGCAGCACACCTCTGTTCTTCCTCAGAGCACTTTCCTGAGAAGCCCAGTGTGTGTAATCCTGTGTTCTCAGACGGAAAACCCAAAACACAGAAAGATTCAATGGGCTTATCTGAGATGACCTAGTAAGTCATCCACCAAATGTGTGACCCCTGACACCTTGTGGCACACTAGTGTTGGCGGTGACAACTCAAGGTCATTGGTGCCCCTGTGCAGAACAGGGAAAGAACTCATTTACTGGCCCCAAAGACCCACAACTGTTATGGAGATGGCAAATTCAATCAGACCCTCATTAAAAAGATCCAAATCAGGCCTGACAGAGTCTTCATTAGATCTCAAAACGCTGTGTGTTGTGTATTTTGCAGCTCCGAGTCCCCAAAATGTTCATGGCTTCAAAATTGGTTGTTTTGGAGTCAGAGAGGACTCTCCACCAAGAAAAGCACTAGCAGAACCCAGACGTCCTGTATGAGATTCCGAGACAAGGTTAAGAAGCTAAAACTAAACAATGCTGTATGCAGGGGCAGGTCCTGTCCAAAGAAGCAGGCTTCCTAATGGGCTGGAAGTAGACAAAAGAAAAAATCCTGTCATTGAAACAAACCAACTAGAAAAAAAAGGAAAAAATAAATGACAAGAGCATTGTCCTGATTTCATCATAGAGGCAAATGGAAAATTCTCTTTTGAAGCAGAATTTCCTATCAGTTATGTTTCATTTTATAAATTTTGTTTTTTCGGTCTGAAAAATGCCATCCTGTAGAATTGGGGGTGGTGGGGGCAGTCACCTAACCCCAGACAAGTCATTTTCTTCCCTTATTTGACAATGGAATCAAATCCTACCACTTTTTTTCAAAGGTGGTGCCAGTGAGACCAGCCGTTCAGATAAGCAGTCAATGGCCATTGAATTAATGAGACTTGAGAAGAGCCAAAAAGCCTGCTGGCCAGAGTGCCAAAGGCTTCCACCATTAAAGCCCCTCGGATGAATGGGGCATTGCATTTCCAAAACACTCCATCGCAAATACTACTGTCGGCCTAAAGCACCGTGCCCAGGCCATCACAGTCACTCAATGTTTATTGAACGAATAAAAGAATGATTGTGGCCTGTGAAAGATAATAAGCTGTGATTATATTGGTTAGATTCTATGCCAAAAATATGTAAGTATCTGGAACATATTAACTCATTTGCTCCCGCTACATGTTGTTGTGAAGTAGGTTCTCAGTTGGCCAGCTGCCAACAAGCCCAAGTCAGCTCTTAAAGAAATTGGAGCAGGGGAGCCTGTGTGGGATGGAGGGAAGGGATCTGAGGAAAGATCCTGAGGTTTGGCAGAAGAGGAAGAAACCCAATAGGTGAGCTCGTGCCCTTGGCAGCCACCACAGTGTGGGGGCCCACGCCATTCTTCCAGAGGCCTGGAGGAAGAGTTTTCCCATCTAGAGGAGCTACCGATTAGTGGTGATCACACAAGTTTAGGAGTTCAAATCCCTGCTCTCTTATTTTCTAGAAATGAGTTAGGGCTCAGCGTTCCCTCTGTCTGCCTTAGAAATCATCACCCCCAAAATAAGCATAAAAATAACTCTCTTGAGCCTTTTGTAAGGACTAATACAGATGCCCCTCAACTTACTTTCCAATAAATTCACCATAAATTGAAAAGATCATAAGTCAAAGTTCATTTCACACACCTAACCTACCAAACAACATGGCTCAGCCTAGCCTAACTTAAACATGCCCAGAACACTGACATTAGCTAGCAGTTGTGTACAACCATTTAACAACAAAGCCTAATTTTACTTATACATAGTGTCTGATTGTTTATTTTATTATATGTTTTATTGATCCAGGTCTCACTTCATTACCCATGGTGTCCTTGAACTCTTGGGCTTGAACTATCCTCTGGCCCCAAACTCCTGAGTAGCTGTGAATGCAAGCATTTGCCATCGTGCCCAAGACAAAGGCTGTTTTATAATAAAGTGCTGAATATCTCATGAAATTTATTGAATACTTGTATCCAGAAAACACTGGCAACTCAGGACACTGCAAATGACCGGTTGTTCACTCTTGTGATCACCTGGGTATGAGCTCACTGCCATGTCCAGCTATCAGAGAATGTCACACCATGGCACTAGCTTGGGAAAAGATTGAAATTCAAAATATGAACTAAAGTTTCTATTGAGTGCATATCACTTTTATACAATCTGAAAGTCAAAAAAATCATTAAGTCAAGCCATTGTCAAGTTGGGGATCCTCTCTACACAGAAAGCCCATAGAAAAGTGGTGGTGGAACTTAGGAAGCACTCAATTAATAGGGGTTATTAATGTTTTCATTAGTAGCTCCAGCATTTACTTGAATCTGTATAGCAAGATAGTAGGGGAAGGCCACTTATTTCTTTCCATTATAATTTCCACAAATCACGGTAGGGAAGCTGGTTAACTGCCTTAGCAGCTGCTGCCTCTGGTTAGTATCCCACGTCCATAGCAGAGACAGACGGTGCTTTTCACATATGCACTTCTGCCATGGGCAAGTCATTGGACAGCTCCTTGCCTCAGCGGCTCAACAGAAAAAATTGGATAATAATATTATGTCTCTCGTTGTATGGTTGTGGAAGAGAGTTAGCCGACTTAATTCCCAGATGGAATCTAGAACAGTCACAGGCAGAAAACATCTATGATCATTGCTATTTCCTGTGTGTGAATGTGAGTTCTTAATTTTTTCTAAGAAAGAGTATAATATTGATAATCGATTTTCTTTTTTATCATTTTTGTTGTCGTTTAGTACCAGGGATTGAACCCAGGAGTGTAAAACCACTGAGCCACATCTCCAGCCCTTTTTATGTTTTATTTTGAGACAGGGTCTGGCTAAGTTGCTTAGGGCCTCGCTAAGTTGTTGAGGCTGGCTTTGAACTTACCATCCTCCTACGATGGATCCTCTGGAGCCACTAGGGTTATAAGGGATGTGCCACTAGGCCTGGTGATAATCAATTTTCAATTGAACAACAACAAAAATCTGGGGACATACAGGTATTTACCAAAATTAGTTTTTTCACAGGATGGAACACAATAACTAGCCTGAGAGGGTTGGGAGACGGTGTCTTTAGCTTCCCATTCCCACTAAACCTCTCTGAATACTAAATCCATGTCCATATTGTGACTCTGGTGAAACTGCTATTAAATGCTGCAGTGGCAATTAAGGTCTCTTAAAACCATGATTAAAGGCATTATTCTAGGACTAGCCACGGAAGGCTAGCGATGATCATCATTCAATTTGCAGTCCCCACTTTCTGTGCTGCTCTGGGCATCTGTCTAGAATCACAAAACTCTGCATTCAACCTCAGTTCCCTCAGTGGCCCTTCCGGGAGAGATAACATGCCATTTCTTTCCAAGTCAGTCGAACAGAAAGACCATTTCCAACTCTGGGAAAAGGTATTGGCAGAAATGGGATAATAAGTGGAGGAATCAGTTCTAGGTTGTTTTCTTTGGAATTTTAAAGTCTGGATTTCCTGGGTAATCCCATGCTCTATTTTTATTCTTACATGAATCCAATTTGAAAACTCAAAATGATTGTTCACAGCATACAGCTATGAAAGAAAGACATACATATATGCCCATATCATATCGGGGTGGGCAACCTATTTCTCACCCTTACAACTTCCACAAAAACACAACAGAGAAGTGGGAGAACCACCTCAGCAGCTGTTGCCTGTGCTTGGGACACGCTGTGTGTTTGAAAGAGGTAGACATGTGCATTTCGCATCTAAACAGAGCAGTCCCCAAGTTAGGAAACCGGCAGTGCTGTGTAATAGAAGGCAAGGAGCAGAGAACGTCTGTTCATTGACATGCAAATGACAATAGCAGGCATTCTTCAGTGTTTAAGGAATCCCATGACTGGTTTGACCACAAGCAGGTTATTAAAGTGAAACAAGGCGATTTTGTCCGTTATGAAAAGCACTGTCCTTTCCCAGTGAGTGGCACGTTCAGGGCTATTTACATTTCAACAAACAACCAACAATAAATCAATATAAATACTCCTCCAAATCCATTTTCGTTTTTGAAGAATAATAGTTGTTCCAACGAACCCGATTACACAAGAACCTGAATCAAGTAGAAATAATAATAATTTTTAAAAATCCAGCATTCGGTCAATTCTATGTAAATTGCTAAATCATTCATAAGAAAGGCCCCTCAAAAGCACTGGAGCAGAATTAAGAGAAATCGGATTTTGAGATTCAAGAAGTGGAAATCCAATTGTAATAATGATAACCGATAGCTACATGTGGGATTATCATGTGATATCTTTATTATTTACTATGTGATAGAAAATATTGAGTACTTATTATTGCAGTAGACATACTACATGCATCATGACATTCAGTTCCCACAATTACCCCATGGATCAGATACTGTTATAATCCTCATTTTAAAAACAAAGAAATGGAAGCTTAAAGTTACTGAAAATTTTCAGTAACTTCTCTCAAACAAACAAACCAAAAATAGTAATATAGAGGATTGAGGCTTCTGATCCAGGATTCTGACCTGCATTGGAATGGAGCTCTTAAACATAACCCACACATCCTCTCCATGGAGATTAGATTCACTGACAAAAATTGGATTTTAGCTAGTAACATATTCTGGGGATTCAGGAGGTACATGTCAGAGCTTGGGTCAAGAGCTGTGAACCAGACAGATATGGCCCACCTTCACTGATTGACAGTCCATGGTGGGAGAAGGATATTAAATATAATCACCCATTATAATTGTGACAAGTATAAGGGAGGAAAAGACTTCAATACAAGGAAAACAAAGAAAGGAAGATAGAACTGAGTCTGAGAAAGTCAGAAAAGCTTCTCTGAGGAAGTAACATTTAAGACTGGGCAAAAGTTAGCCAGATAAGAGAATGGTGGGAGGAAGAGGAGCATGTATCATGATGCTTTAAGTTGTCTGGACTGTCAGAGAAAGCCCAATGCAAATCTGCTTAAAACACAAAGATATTTATTGGTCACTGAGCTCTTAACAGCTTCAGGAACAATTAGATCCAGGCACTGGCTTTGTTTCTCAGAGACTTTAGCTATCCTTACAAATTATATGTTGGTGTCCATCTCCTAGTTTCTATCATGATAATGTCTCCCAGGAACAACCACATTGTGCTTATTCAAATTCAGAGAAAGACAGAGTTCCTTTTAATGCTCATTAAGTCATCTCCAAACTAATCCTTGTCATCAGGAGATGCCTAAACCAATCACTGTGGAAAGAAGGATGGATTTGTGGACCTATATATTTTAGGGTAAGTCTATTCCATCCAAACCACATGACTGCTAAGGGTGGACGGTAAGTATATGAAAGAAGCAACCAAAACTTTCATGTCAAAGAGAAAGCTACTCTGGTCAACGAGAAAACACGTGCAAAAAATCTTAGGCGGTAAGATAAGATGTTTGAGGATCTAATGTGTCTGGTGTGGAAAATAAAAAATGAAGAGGAGGAGGACATCAGGCAGAGTTTCACAGTCAGGAAAGAGGCTGGTAGATCACACAGGCACTTTAAAAACCATGTTTGAGATCTGAGCCAATAGACAGCCAGCTCCGTACCTCAGGGCTTGAGGTGAGGCAGGACATCATGATGGAAGGATGTGGTTGAGACAAGTGGCTCAAAATATTACACCAGGAAGCAGAGAGACTTCACTTACCAGATACAAAACATATACCCCAAAGGCACACCCCCAATGTCCACCTCCTCCAGCCACACCCTACCCACCTTTAGTCACCACTTAGTTAATACCATCAGGTGATTAATTCACTAATTGGGTTAAGGCTCTCATAACCCACTCATTTTTCTTCAAAACTTTCTTGCACTGTCTCACATGTGAGCTTTTGGGGGATACCTAATATCTAAACCATAGCATACACTTATACACAGACTATTTCTGAAAACCACAAAATCAACTGCAAATGTGTTTGCTTGAAGACGTCATTGGGGACCAGAGGGCTCACTTATCTGAGAGTCTTAGTTTTCATTATATGGACTTTTGAGCTTGACTCCTTTTTTAAAAAAAAACTATATATACATATTGCTTTTAGATTAAAAAAATAATAACCAACTATGTGATTGTTCTACCCACTCTGTGGAGATAAAATAGGAGGTAGGAAAGAAAGCAGAGGAACTTGTATAGAAGACTCCTTCAGCTGACCAGGCAGGTGATGGGGGTGGCTGGACATTGAATGGAACAGAAACAGTTGAGCCCAGGTCACCTACGGCTGTAGCTCCTCCCCTTCACTACCACCAGTGCTGATATCTACAGGTCTCAAGTTCATAGCAAGGAATATAGAGGAGGGGTAGAAAATAACTACAAAGCCAAAGTTCTTTCTCTTTTCCTTTTTTTCCCCCAAGTTTCTTTTAATTGACATGTAAAATTGTATGCATTCATTATGTATAATATATATTAAAGGATATATGCATTATGATTAAATCTGATGCATCATCAAAATCAACTTTTTTAGATTTCACATATGAATGGGATCGTTCAGTATTTATTTTACTTAATAAAATGTTCTTTGGGTTCATCTATGTTGTTGCAAATAACAAGATTAGTTTCCTTTTTATGATTAAATAATATTCCATTGCGTATATTATATGCCACACTTTATCCCTTCGTCTTGTTGGATGATCATTGAAATTGATTCCATAATTTGGCTACTGTGAATAGTGCCCCAATAAACATTGGAGTACAGATGTGGGTTTTGTATGTTTTTGTTTTGATGCTGAGGATTGAACCCAGGCATGTTTTACCATTGAGCTACATCCCCCAGTCCTTTGGTTTTCATTTTTTATTTCAATACAGAGTTCTAAGTTTCAGAGGGTCTCATTAAATTGCTGAGGCTTGTCTTGAACTTGTGACCTTCCTGCCTCAGCCTCTCACTTGCTGGAATTCTAGGTGAACAACACTGCACTTGGCTCCAGATGTCTCTTTGATATACTGATTTCATTTCCTTTGGATCTATATACCTAGCAGTGGTAATGCTGGATGCCTAAGTTATTTTTAAGCATGAAAAGCAATATGGTGAGGAGGTCTGAGAAAGAACCAGAGCCCAAGCAATGGTTATAACAGGGTGATGGGGGCCTGGGGAAAGGGAACAAGATTTTATTTGTGCAGAGGCACAAACTTATTTGATTTACATGAGCTACAGATATCCCCAGCTGTAAAATTATGCAAAGGCAACATCTCTGGAAATAAGACTCTGCCTAGGAGTGGAACTCCTGAAATCCAAGTTTGTTGAGTGGAATGGAAGCCTGGAAACCCCACTAGGAGGCAACCCACATGCAGCAAGAAAGTGGGAAATTGCAGCCTGCTCTCATCCTGCAGGCTGACATCATGAGCTTGGTCTCCGCTGGTTAAAGGTGGATGGAATAGTTCACATTACTGGCACCATTAAATAAAGAAAGAATTACCAAAAGAATGCATGAATGTCAGTGGCAATTTTAGTAATAACCGTATACATTTAGCAAAATATAAAATTGGTTTGGGTAAAATCTAGTAATTACATTAGTTGAGTTATACATGAATATAGCTGGTAACAGCTCTAGCTAGGTGCGGAATCCGTATGTAGCATCCATGAGCTTCCATTTGGGAAATACCCAGTTGTTTAAAACATGAGGAATGATGGGGAACTGGGGGATTCTACCATATTTTATACTGTATTTAGAATTCTGGGCATTTTTCTATTTTATTTTGTGCCGTCCAATGGCCATAGGAATGGAAATATTAGATGCAAAGATGGGCCTCTCCTTGAAGAGAGAACTAGAACATATATAGAGTTAGAAGGCATGCAATAGGAGGTAGAAAATCAAAACTTGGGAGAAGAAGATTAAGGGAGAGGCCAGGTCCAACAGAAGCTCCACCTAAATGCTGTTCTCCCACTAGTGAAGTCTTCCTGACTGATTTTCCCCCAGGGAAATTAAGCCATTCTGTTTCCCATTCCTCCTAGGCTTTGGTACTAATGACTTTGTGACAAACCTACTACAAACCATGCCACCACACATTTATCACAGCATCTTCTGGACCCTGTTCTGTGGTTCCTTCAACAAAGACCTCCATGATATGTTTCCACCTCACTGAGTTTAATCCTCCCCAGCTACAATTCACCTTCTCCACAAAGTCCTACTCTTATCCCTCAAACTGGATGTAATTCCTCCTTTTTTAAGCTCTTAACATTCCTTGATTATAACCTTGTCTCACTTATGGATGCACACTAAAAGCTTAATAGTAACAAAAAAAATCCATCTGAGAATTGGGTTTAAAATTTGGCTCATCACTTACCCCCCTAACTATCTGCGTGATCTTAAATAATTTACTTACCCTTTCTGTGATTATGTTTCTTCATCTCTAACACAGTCAGGCTAGATACGTTATACATAGTCTCTTTGAATGCTAGTAGTCAAACAAATGATAACCCCTAAAGTTCCTACACTCCTAACATAGATTTCACTAGATTTCTTTTTTTTTCCCCCATCTCCCCTGTTGAACACAGCGCCTGGATAGATAGATGTAACAAGTTAGGCTCTACCAGAGTTTGACAGAGAGAGGGACAAGTGTCAGGTTGGAGACAGACACAACTTAACCTGCACCCTGGCCAGCTAATGTTCTCGTCTGCTTTTCCAGGGCAGCTGATGCTTCTTTGTTAAATTTTGTTTGGCTTCCCTTCCACCCAAAAGCAATGCTTATATGTATCAAACTCAAACAAGGCCACTTTCCCTACCTAGAAAAAGAAAATAACCCCTGCCCTAGTCATGCCTGGGAATGAATGCACTTCAAGAGGCAAACACAAGAATTTCATGTGATTATAAATAGGCTCCATCAATTCAAAAGAGTGGGTGTTGACACTGAAACATTGACAGGTAATTATCAAAAGTACCTTAGAAAAGCAGGTTTCTGTGGACAATCACTGCAATTTATTATTATTATTGTTGCTAGCCTCCCTGATGGTCTCCATTTATGATTCCAGTATCTTGTCTCTTTTGATGAAACTGCCTTTTGTTTTTCATTAACGTGTCAATGCATTAGACAAAAGGCCTGCTGAGTGTAACAAAAACCCTAACAGAGGAAAAAACAGAACTTTATACCTGTAAGCCAATTGTCCTCCTGGAATGAAAATATATATGTAAGGAAACATATATACATGCATATGCATGCATTCATACACACATGGACACATGCACTCATGCACACACACACATGTACACACACATGCACACACAAATGCATGTACACTTTCATGCACACACGTGCAATCATGCACACACACGTACCTGCAAATTGTTCTTGACGTCTTTAAGATTATGTTAGGAATCTTTCAGCCAGGTTAAACTGAAATATGTCAGGATGACAGTTCTAGATCATGAATAATGGAAACCAGCAACCTTCTGCTCCTACTGACATCTACATGTCTATTTCATGATGATCCTGATGAACCCCTAGACAGATCCAAAAGGGGTGAGAAGTTCCTAAAATTTTCAAGAACCTTCCCCTAGTTAGAGATTCTAAGCTGCCCATGTTGTACCTCAAAACATTATTTATTCCTGGGCTATTTCAAGGCTTGAACAGTTACTCCTTAAAGTCTTCTAAGTCCCTGAAGTCACCTCTCAGGGAGAGGTATCAGGTTCTCAGTTGAGTGTCAACAGGGACAGAGGCACTAGACAGGCACCTCACCAAAACCAGCCCTGGTGTTTAGGTTAGCATTTCAATAGGAGATTAAGAAGCCACCCACTCCTTCTGAGCTGTGTGGGGTTTTATCAGCCTCACATCCTGCACCAGGGACACAATCTTGGAAAGCTGTCAAGACTCATAACCTGTCACCCTATTATCCTCAATGAGGAAGGAGGAAAGGAATTTCCCTAGTGCTCAAGGCCAAATGTTCAAAACAGGTTGTTTGAGGGGGTTTTTGTTGTTGTTGTTGTTGTTTTGTTTTGTTGTTTTTTTCTTTGTTTTAATTCATAGAACACTTAAAATTGGAAGATCAATGTAAACTAAAACCTCTCTATCTTCAATATAGGGAAAATGGCAATTCTATGTGTCTCAAAAAAGGAAAGAAACTTTTAGAAAAGCTCAATTTTTAAAAAATATTCAGAACATACATTTTCAGGTAATTGGGAAAATCTATTTTCTACTTGACAGTAATCAAAAGTACGTGTATTCTGAATAAAAATTCTGCTACCAAACCATAAATAGCAATGGAATATGAAATATACTGCATGTTGAAATCTAGCCAGTCCCAAGAGAAAAAATGAAAGTAAAAAACGAATTTTTACTTTTATTTCTTCCTTTCTTTGGTCCTGGAGATAGCACCCAGGACCCCGTCCCCCTACCACCACCACCACCACCACCACAGTATGATGGCACTCTACCACTGAGCCACACATCTCTAGCTCTTTTGTTGTTACTGTTGTGGAGATTAATTTTGAGAGAAGGTCTCACTTCGTTTGCCAGGCTAGACTCTAACTGGAGATCCTCCTGCCTCAGCCTCCCAAAATGCACCACCCTGCCCAGAAAAATAGATTTTTAGAAGAAAAATTTTTACACACTCCCATTGCCTGAGTACTCACTCAATAAAAGTGAATATTTTTAAACAAAAAAAAAAAAGGGAAATTGCATTGCTTGTAATGTTCCAGCTTTGTTTCAGTGAAACCTCTTTATTTATTTGTTCTCTCTGTACTCAACCCCTATTCACTCAACAAGCTAAGATTCCCAGAGCTGCTGTCTTGGTTATACACTACGATAGGAAGGAAAAGATGAGTAAATTATTCATAGTATCTACTCAGAGAAGCTCACTTCCATAACACACACTACAGACACTGCATCTCCAGAACCAAAATTGCTGAGCAGCTAACCCTGGGGGATTTGAATTATCTTTACAGAGGAGGTGATATTTAAGCTGAAACTTAAAATATAAGTAAGACTTGGTTAAGTGGCCAAGATGTGGCTTTCACACACTATTTCAGAGCATTCAAAGCATTTGTTCTGATTTCAGCAGAGCATGCACAGGGACACATGAAGGAGTTGGTAGGAGATGAGGAAAGACAAAATCCAGCCTTCAGTTGACTCATGCTTTAGCGCTAAGGTATTTGGACTTCACCCTACATGCAGGAGGAAGCCATCAGGGATTCTTAAAGCAGAAAGATTTTATTTTCATTAAGTAATTAAATATCACCGAGGACAGATGAGAAGGTCCAGTTGTTGTCAGTATTTTATATGGCTACCTAGGATGCTGCAAAGCTAGGCCAGCTGTAATAGTTTAGATCTGGAATGTCCTCCCAAAAGTGCATGTGTTGAAAGCTTGGTTCCCAATGCTACAAAGTTCAGAGGTGGAGCTCTTTGGAAGTGATTCTATCCTGAGTGCTCTGACTTCGTCAGTGTTTTAATACATTAATGGATACATAGCTGAATGGATTATTGGGAGGTAATGGAAACTGTAGGAGGTGGAAGCTAGCTGAAGGGAGTGTTTCCTTGGGAGCATGAACTGGAAGATTACATCTTGTCTTTGTCCCCTTTCTCTCCTTTTGTTTTTCTGGTTGCCATGAGATGAGCAACTTTGTTCCACCATGCCCTTCTGCCATGCTTTTTCTGCCTCACCACAGTTCTAAAAGCAATGAAACTAGCTGATCATGCATAGAAACCTCTGAAACTGTGAGCCAAAATAAATCTTTCCTCTTCTAAGTTGCTTTTCTCAAATATTTTGTTACAGTGCTGCACAGCTGACTAACACACCAACCATACTTCTTGCATACTGGATTGTATAGCTTACTATATACTACATCTCCCCCTTTTGTTTGTAATATCTCTCCCATTTGCCTTTGTGTTTCTACTATTAATCATTCATTCACTCAAACAGTCATTCCATCATTCAACAAATATTTACTGAGTCCCTACTAAATGTCAAATCTGTGCTGGGGCCAGATATCTAGTGACACACAAGAAAGATAGTATCTGAATTCTGGCAAAACCAATAGACCAGCAAGACAGATAAATTTGTTTGAAGACAGTTGCAATGGTGTATAATGAGCAAGATGATGGAAAGCCATGGAAGGAACCTTCACTGAGGAAGGTTCAGACCCCAAGTGACACCCTTATCCCCTGCTGACCAGCACTAGTCACAAAGATCCTAACAACAGAAAGAGAGGATAAAAATGTAGGGAGCATGTGGACCATTTGGGAATCACCAGTGTCTCTGCTAAGATTTGCTAGGATAAGCAGACTTTATTCAAAAGACAATGGTAAAACACAAATAGGGGATGGGTCAGGTTTATGTGGTAGAAATTACCCGGGCTACATTGTGGAGAATGCATTGATTTGACAGAGAGACCATTTAGGAGGATTTCCAAAGGTTCAAGTATCAGAAGATGGTCACTTGAAACAGGGTCATATCAGTGTTCCAGCTTAGTGAACATCTAAACCCAGCCATGTTTATAAAACTCCTAACAATGAATTGGTTTAAAATAGTCCTTAGAACAGAAGAGGATTTTCTTAAGAATAACAACCATAAAATGCATAAACCATTGGATGAATTTACCTAACAGTAGTTTTAATAGATTATAAATAGCTGAATTTTCTTCCCCCTGTGTTAAGGGGAAGCAGGTGGTGGATAGGAAAACGTTCTCCAGGGCTAGGTCTAGAGAATGGTGAAACAGGGTAAGGAATTCCTGTAATCACTGATGAACTAACTTGAAGTTAAGCCTAACATTGAAATCAAGGAAGTCTGCAGAGCTGAGATTCAAATGGGGGCGGGGGGGGGGGGCTGGGTAAGAAGTAAAAAGAAAGGATAAATGATTTTGTAGAACTAGATGAGGAAGTCAGAGGCAGAACCAGGAAACAGATGGATGGTCAAATGAGCACAAGACACAGTGACCAAGGTCAAGAAGTGGATAGTCCAAATTGTTATTAATTTCAAAACGTGGAGACTTGCAGATCCAATAGCAATTCTAGAGCTAGAGATAGGACTGGAAATAAACATGCTCTTCCAAGTGATTTCTCCATCAGTCTTCTCCTTACCATATTCAGGGTAAAACTCTTGATTTACACAGATCTCCCACTCATCACTATTTCAGTAACAAAATCTGCCTAGTCCTTCAGCAATGAGCCCTTTTTGACTCTTTTCCCACGCTTCCAATTCATCCACCTGACCTTTTTCTACTCTGAACTTTGGTCTGATTTCACTCACTTCAGGTATTCTCTCTCCTAGTCCAAGCCACGCCACGACCTGTTTTGACTACAGCAATCACTTCTTGACTGGTCCCCCATCTTCTGCTTCTACCACCTAACAATAATTCCCCACAGCAGCCAGAATGACCCTTTCAAAACATGCATATCGTCCTGTCACTCTCTTCTGTTCCCACCTGGAATAAAACCTTGGCCTATAGTATCCTTCAAGATCTGGCCTCTGCTTTCCTTTCTGATGGCAGTTCTAAATCTTCCCCTTATCCATTACCTTAGCCTTCTTTGTGTTTCCTAAATGTGCCAAGTTCATCTTGGAGCCTTTGAACTTTCCATTCTTTCTACTTGAATCTCTTTCTACTGATCTTTACACAATTGTACCCTCCTTGTCATGTAGTCCTCAGCTTAACTATCAGCTTCTTAGGCACAACCGTCCAATCTAAATGAGTCCCTCATTACAAAACAACGACTCTATTTGAGGCGTATGAACACTGTTTGTCCCCTAATATTTCTTTCCTAAGTTACTTGTGTGGTGTTGCCATTGTGTCATTATTATTTATTGTCAGCTTTCTCCTATTAGCACATGCCCTCTGGTGAAAGTACAGCCTGACCTGTCGTGATCATTGCTGTATCCAGTGCATAGAACAGTTCCTAGCACATAGTAGGCACTTTACTTCCACTTTGTTAAATAAACAAACAAATGAAAGAAGTGAACAATGAAGGATTTCTCCCTTTTTTCTTAGCTCTGTCATCTCTCCCTCTTCATGGTCTTCTTTTCCTCAGCCTGAAACCTTGTTCAGACCTCCTCTGTCACTTAAAAAGCAATATCCTCTCTTGATCCCTTCTAGCAGATCTGGTTGGAAAGCTCCACATTCCACTCTAATGGTTTTGTGTATTTATAGTTTGTTGGGAAACGAAGCAGGAAAAAAAGAACTCGGGTTACTCTGGGTCAATTATGGTGGTTATGACTCAAGATGGCTGTACTCATGTCAAGATGAATCCATACACTGTCCAAATCTGTAAGGTAATATTAGTATCCTTATTTTATGATAAAGACACTAGTATTCAGAAGTCAGATATTTACCTAAGAGCCCTTAACTAGGGGATGGTATAACTAAATTTTAGAGTTACCCCAGACACCAAAGCCCATTTTGTCACTTTGTCACTATGTTAGAATAATAGAGATCTGAAAAATTACCAAAATGTCTTTCTACAGACTAGTTCCATATGCCACAGAATGGACAAAAATAAAGCTTTGTGCTTTATTAGGGTGCTTTTGAAGTATGTTAAATGAGGAAATACTCATACCTTAAATTTTTTAAAGTTATACATAAAATTAGAAATAGTAAGTTCCTAATCTGGTTTTCATAGTTATGATTAAAATAAAGTCTAGAAAGAAAACAAAGAACACCAAATGTTATCATTATGTGGTAGCATGATTATAGTTTAGATCATTAATTTTTTTCTCTACTCTCCACTAGTACCCCCAAATCCTTTTGGAGAATCATTTCCTCATGTGCACATCTTGATGGGATAATAATCAAGGTTTCTTGCTTCCCATTAGTGATGCTGAAGAAAGTCCCTGCTGGTCCCTTGGCCATACTTTTTTCTTCTCAATAGCTTAGTACAAGCCCAGAAACTTGTGGCATCCAAGGACAAACTGATAAGATTCTCAGCTGAGATATATTGAAATGGTAGTTTTTATTTAATTTATACTGGTGCCTGTGTTAGGCAAACAAATTCTCACCACATTAATCCCTAGAGCTGCCCTTCTTCTTAGCCTATTCCTTAAACTAGTCCTCTGTCCTCCTGTTCATTCTGGAATTCTCCTTATATCTTTTCAGTGAATTTTATTTTTTTGGAAAAATTAGTTCTTGTTGGTTTCTATCACTTATACCTACAGAACTCCGTTTGATACATGTCTATATTTTTCTGTAATAATCATGTCTTGCCTTTATATTCAAAGATAAATAGGAAAATAGAAATTAAAGATCCAATCTTAAAACAGTAAAAGGTATCAATCTAAAATTCATGTGACTAGGCTGGGCACCATGATATACACCTGCAATCTCAGGTACTTGGGAGACTGAGACAAGAGGATCACAAGTTCAACACCAAACTGGGCAACATACCAAGACCCTGTCTCAGAACAAAATATTATTATAAAGATTATATGTACTTTATAAAGACTTTTTATAAAGACTAATTTTTAAACTCAATGATATTCCACTTACCTAGGAAAGTGCAAGGCCCTGGGTTTAATCCCCAGTGCTTAAAAAAAATTAATTAAACTACATGTGACTATAACAAACCCAGGTTAAATGTGTGACTTGAACTCTACTAATCCCTGAATGCTCCTAATAAATAACCCCACTCCATGTTGTCATTTCGTATTGACAAAAGATCAACAGAATTACCTTCATATAAAAATTTTTTAAAAATTGGGCTGGGGATGTGGCTCAAGCGGTAGCGCGCTCGCCTGGCATGCGTGCGGCCCGGGTTCGATCCTCAGCATCACATACCAACAAAGATGTTGTGTCCACCAAAAAATAAATAAATAAATAAATAAATATTAAAAAAAAAATTATGTTTCTAATAATTTTGTGGCTAATGAGAATCTACCTAAGCCTGATTTCCCTTAGATTGAAAATACATTGGCTGGGCTGGGGCTGTAACTCAGTGGAAGAGCACTTGCCTAGCATGGGTGAGGCACTGGGTTCAAGCCTTAGCACCACATATAAATGAACAAAATAAAAGGTATTTTGTCCATCTACAACTACAAAAAAAATTTTAAATACATTGCTTATTCATTTGATATGTTTAGTAAATGCTTTCTCTATGCCATTCAGTGGGTGTACCAAAGTGAATAGTACTCAGTTTCCAATCCTTAGGTCTTCTCACTATATACTAAAGCCAATGCATAGCAAATAGATTGCAACAGAACTTTGTCAATGCTATTACAGAGATACAAACAAAATAAAACAGGGAAGGCAAAGGTGAAAAGAGATGAGCTGTCCATTTAAAGATTCTAAATGCTAGAAAGAAAATAACAAAGATGCAGCATTACTGTTTTTGATAAAAAGTAGTCAGTCTACAGCCAATGTTAAATGCACGCTTATTTGCCAACAGAATAATCACTCCAATCAGATAGCATATATGGCACAGTGTTATTCTTTTTGTGGCAAAAGCAGAGTAAAAACTCTAATCTCTATTTCTTTTAAAAATACACCTATGTGCTCTATATGTGTAATAAGAATTGTAATGCATTCCGCAGTCGTGTATTTTACAAAATACGTAATAAATTGTTGATTAGTATTATAATTTGAACTTAAAATCCTTTGAAACATATAGCGATGTCCCTACCATCAATTAATCTTAGCAAAGTAAAAGAATTTACCTTTTGTGTTTCCTTCTAATGAACCCCTTTGTTATTTAAGTTTTCCAAAATCCAATTCCCATGTTCTCAGTAATAAAAGGTAATAAGAGATTTCTTAGAATTTCTCACAAGAACCCAGCCAGATTCTCTGTTGACTACACTTTGGATAAGATGCATAGACTTCTCAAAGATGTATCTTCACATCTATTCATACATACTACAGAGGTTTTGTTTGTTTGCTTGCTTGCTTCCAATATACTGGTGTGGGCAGGGGTCAGATCACATCTGACCCCTGCCCACACCAGTATATTGGTTGAGGCAGTGATTCACTGTGTTACCGCTTGTATATAACATGTTTGCATTTGAATTGAAGCTCTATAGAGAAAATATCCTCAACCAAAAAAGAACAGAAAAAGAAAACAATAGGGGTCCTATTGGTGGAATGTTTGAAGATTGATGGATCAAAAAACTTTAAGCACTATACTCAGAGACTCTAATTCAGTAGTTCTGATGTGAGGTTTTATGAAAATAAATGCATATACATAAAAGGCTTATTTAAATCCTGCTTCCTTAGAAGATACTAATATTGTGGAAGAAGTTCAAATACTTAAGGAAATAAATAGACATTGCATCTTACCCCAATATATTCAAATAAGCTTCAAGTAAAACTCAAGCCTGATTACCTATATATAATAAGTGTTTGGGGATAGGCCATATATGAAGCTATTTGGTCTGGTGTTCTTGACTTTCCCTGTCTCTGCCCTTCTGTAGTCAGCAAATCCTCACAGGAGCAGTTAAGCAATAATGACAGAGGACAGAGTTTTGCAATCAAACAGTCTGGGTTGATAAGTTGATTCTGCCACTTACCAAGTGTGATATTGAACAAGTCACTAAATGTCTCTGAACTGAGGTTTCCTTGTTTGTAAATGGTAAAAAAATAACTTCTTCCTTGTAGGGCTCTTTGAGAGTTAAGTGATGACACATGAGCATGTCATCTGACTCACAGAAGATGCTCAATGATGAGTAGGCATGAGGACACTTGGAGTCACACTTTCAACGACACTAGCAGCACACCCAACCTTGCCCTTCTCATCAGATAACACATGATTCAAAAGGATTCTTTCTTTTCCTTTCCAAATTCTATGATAAACAAGTATGTCTATGCCTTCTTTGATAGTGCCCTACATACTAATCCATGCCCGATGATGGTTTTGTGCTACAAAATACCTCTGAAAAGGCGCTTGGAGAGTTGACACTTGAATTTATGGGGATATGGGTGTGCCATCATGTACTGTCAACACCAGGTGTTCCAGCAGAAGTGGTACTGCCACATACTTAGAACATTGTCCACACCAGGTGTCAGTGGGTGCACAGACTTCAAAGGAAGGGCAAAAAGAACTGGGTTTCAAGTCTCACCACAATGTACCTGACCATATGGGGCCCAAGGGAGTGTAGGGATGTGTGCAGATTTAAGTAAGATTATCGTTTCCTATTTGCATATTCATCCTGTGTTCAGGTAGGAACTTGAAGTACCTTGGTTATGCATCAGCACTTTCGGAATTGGAAAACAGGTGAGCTAAGAAGGATCTTAGGAACCACCCAGCACAGAACTGCTCAAGGTGTAAACTTTGTGTATCATTTATGGGGTCCCTAAAGGGAACAGGAACCCGTAACTTTTTAACAAGCATCCCAGGGAATTCTGGAGCATGCTCAGGGTCAAAGACCACTGAGCTAGCCCATATGCGCCCATTTCAAATCGAAACTATTAAGACCTGGATAAAATAAATGTGTTGTCGAAAGCAGAGTGTCTTTAAACCTCAGTGCTATGGGCATGTTGGACTGAATAAGCTTTGGTAGTGGGGTCTGTCCAGTGTGAGGCGGAATGTTGAGTGCATTCTTAACCTCTACCAAGATGTCACTAGCAGCAACCAAAAGGATATTCAGGCATGGCCAAATATACCCCAGGGGAGCCAAGTCACCCCTGGTTGAGAACCACTGTCTAAAGTCACAGGAAGAGTCAGGAGCGGAGCCAGACCAGCATACAAGTGTCCTGATTCACAGCCCAGCAAGCTCCACACCCACATCTGCTGGTTCCTCCTCTATTACTGTGGGAAGCAGAACAAGGGGGAAGGAAGGGCACCGAGGTCCCAAAGGCCACAAGGCAAGAAAGTGGATGCCAGCTTAGGCTACAGCACTGTTGTTTTATTTTTTTTTTTTTCTTCAGGAACCTGGAATATTACTCCTGGCTTTTTCCATGACTTCATGTGTAGTTAGTCATCCTTATTTCTATTTCTCCACCTGTTTAAAATCTCGATCTTACAGGAGAACTGGCAGGATTCACTTGGCAACATTGTGGAAACCCACATGGAAAGGTGCTGTACAACAATCTTTTTTTAACTGAGATGGAGTTCAAGGTGCCCCTGTGTAAAGCCAAGAGTGTCACATTCTAAATATAGCATCGTGCCAGGAACAGGAGGGTGGTGGGGAGCAATGCAAAAGGAATCAGGAAATGTGGTTTCTAGTCCCAGTTCTTTCCCAACTACTTTTGTGGCCTTTAGCAAGTCACTTGAGCCTGCTGGACCATCAAATGGAGGGCACTAGAGCTATCTTGGGTCTAGTGTCCTCTGCCCTTTGGCTGATCACCAACTTCCAAACCCTACCCTTCTTCCAAATCCCAATCGATTCCTCAGTTTCCTTTGGTGATCATGATAATGGTGTTGTGGCTATGCAGGAGAACCTCATCCACAAGAGACACTCCAAAGTATTTAGGAACGAAGTGACATGACATCTGCAACTTGCTCTCTGATGGCCCTGAAAAAAATACGCCTTTCATATATAAGAACGTATATGGATGCATATATATTTTGTATGAAGGGCAAGCAAATACACCAAGAGAGTACTACATATGGAATCTCGTGGAAGTTTATGTGGGGGTTCATTCTATGAATCTTTCCATTTTTCGATATGTTCTAAAAATTTTTTTTTTTGAGAAAAAAATAACTCCAGTACTTTCTCCTTCACAAAACTGTTCCCAATTCACTGAAGAAATCCCTTCAAATTCCCACAGCACTTATGTGCTCTTTATCACCTCCTAACTGGTGTTATAGTTAAGCACTTGCATAGTGAGGCCATAAAATTGCTAACACAATACTCAGTTATGCAAGGAGCATTTGTTCTAAAATTCCTCTCTACTTAATCTACAACTTCCCTATTCCCATTCCTAAGACCTGCTGGAAACAAGGGGAAAAAAAATAAAAGTGAATTTTTAATCCAATCTCGTCATCTCAGTTTGATGAAACAAAGCTATATTAGGTACCTCAGTCACATTTGGATAATGGGCAGGACCTAGGTGTATCTACTCCTTTTTTACCCTCAGGATAGCACCTGGGTGCAGGAGAGAAACTGGCTGGGTTTGGGGAGTGCCACAGGAAGAAGTCCACAATATGGGCTTTCAAAATTGGCTGGTCATGTACTCATTATTGAGACCTTGACTCTGCACCTGGCAATAAGATGCTTGAGGGACATGTCAGTGTTCCAGGGAACAGAGGAGGACAACAGGACATTTCAGTTCTGGGTCCCATGGAGGGCTTGGGCCGTGCTTCATACCTACATGTTCTTCATTGGTGTCAGTATCTGTGAGCTCTCTGGTTTGTTGCTCCAACTGCCACAATGTGGCTTCTGCTATCATCACCCACCAAAATGTCACAAAATGACAAAAAGTAATTCAATATTAGTAGTAACTAATTCACTATGTGCCTGCTATGTGGCAGGCGCTGTGCCAGGCTCTTTGTGTGTAATAGTTCATTTAATACTCACAGCAACTAGATCAGCAGCACTACAATAACCTTATAAGGACAACCACTGGTCTCTTCATTGCCTGATTATTGAATTAGCTTCTCTTCTAACCCACTGCAGAAAATAGATCACTGATGATCATGCCATATCTTAAATTCCCATTTTCTCTGGCCTCTCGATTTACTTCTCTAAATATAGCTTTTCTCTAGGCATATCATTTCACTTTCTGTTTCCTGTAAATGTTATGTTTTCTGACCACATTTTTAATTCACTTTTGTATTCCCTCCAGCCTCCTTTATGCTCCTTCAAAATCCATCAAGGATCAACTTTCCTTCACTTCATCAACACACGTTTATTTAACACCTGTTTGATGCTGCCTAATATCCTAGATCCTAGAAAGACAATGCTAAGAGAAGCAGGCCCCCATTCCTACCCTGGTGGACTTTATAGTCTTGTAACAGATCTAAGTTGCAATCGGGTCTCGGTTGTTTCAGTAAGAAACAATCTTCCCCTTGCACTTCCTTTCAAGTATACATGATACCTGTGTCACCCCTTGGGTACTTACTAAGTGCAGTTCTGTGGGGTTCATCATCCAGTTCAGGGATGCATTTATTCAGGATAACAATAATAATAACATCAGTGACATGCATGCATTGAATATCTCCTCTCTGCCAAGCACTCTATCTATATCGTCTCTGATTTTCACAATGGCAGACTGAAAGGGGTGATTTTCCTCTTTTTACTAATGAGGCACTTGAGGCTCAGAGATGATAAGTAATCTGCCCAAGGCCACATAATTAGTAAATGACATTGCTGGTGTGAGAACCCAGGTCCTTCTGCTCTCTCCACAACACCCGGGAGCTGTCAGACTTCTTTGTTGCATCATGCAGAGGATCAGTGAGTACTCAGGAGTCAGTGGGGAGGGACAGGAAGAACATGATTTTGGAATGAAACTGACTGGCATTCGATTCCCAGTGATGCCACTTATTGCTTATGTGACATTGGGCAAATTCCTAAACTTCTTTGTACTTTCATGTCTTCATTTTATAATCTCCATTGCAAAAAAAATAAATAAATAAATATATGAAACCACTTATATTACAGGGTTGCTGTGAGGATTAAATGAAATTCTAAACACCGAAAAGCTCCGGGTGTATAACAGGTATTCAGCCATGCGAAACCTCTTCTGTTTTGGTTGATGCAGATCCTTTAAAAGTTTTACCATCCATCTTATTGTTGCTCATATAAATTTCTAAGTTTGATATTGAGAAAAACCCGCAGAAAGGTCTTTCAAGCACCTGCAAAAATATTAAAGAGGCAGATACAGGCCGCTCTAAGAGATAAAGGCAGTGCAGTTGAGAAGGGATGGGAAACCAATCTAGAAATCCGGCCATGGGAGACAGTGTAGTTCCTTTTGTAGAAAAGCTTTCCAAAGGCAGAGCCCTTGAAGCTTTTGTGTATCAAAAGCATTTTAAATGCTTTCCTCGGTGCACTCATATGGAATTGCTTCTGTGGCAAAGAAGTATGGTCTTATCAAAATGCTATTGATTTTTTTTTCAGAAGATATCTAGAAACCTCATTAACGAAGCCCTGCAAACAAAGCCAAAGGCTCATTATTTTATTTCTATATGCTGGCCACCTGTTCCAGGGTATAATATGGCTAATAAACCAAAGGTTCACATTTATTCAATCTTTACTGAACACTTTCATCAATCCATTTCATTAACGCTTTAAAAAAAATCCTACAAAGTAGAGATTATTATTTAGTTTGTTACAGGTGAGAAAATTAACCTCAGAGAAATTAAGTCAACTTTTGTAACATCACATGGCTAGAACCGATTGACCAGATTTCAGTTGATACATCCATTTATTCAACAAATATTCACTGAGTGACTACTACGTGCCAACTTTGATTCTAAAGCTAATGCTGTTTCCACTACCTAATTCTTCCACCAAAATAAATAACAGTTTTCTCTGTTACTTAGAATGTTCTCTCAGAATGGGAAAACAAAGTGGCCAGAACATGAGATGCTCATGTCTCAGAAAAGATTATCGGGCTGATTGGCATGGCCAGGCAAGTATCTAATGTGTCAGCACTACTCCATGTGTGTCCATCTCAAAGCTGGAAGTTTAAAAGGAAAAGTGCCCCACAGTCAGAAGTGCCATTCTCAGCCAAGTATATATGAATAGCTGTGCTAGACTGTTTACATAACTTTACAATAATATACACCTCAGAACATTTGTTTATGAGATAGTTGAAAAGAGATGAAAATCAGTGCATACAACTCACCAAAAGAGAAAAAAAAAAATCCAGCTTTCATAGAGCCATTCCTGTACATAGGGTGTGGTCCTTTTCTGTGCTACGACTTAAGTGATACCATTTTAACCTCAGAGAAATTAAGGAAGGTGCCAGCTATTATGCTCATTTCTCAGAAGAAGAAATGGGTGCAAGTTGCAAAAGTCATTGGTACTTCAGAAATGTCCAAGTTCACCTCATGATTTAATGGCAGAAGCAGAATTTGAACTTGGGTTCTTTCTGCTATTTCTGGTATATAATCTGCAGTAGAAAGAATAAGCCAGGTTACATTGCAGTAATAAGGGGTGCTCAGACCTCAAAAATTCACAGTAGTCAAGCTTGATTTCTTACTCGTATTCCACATGAGCTGTGATCTACTCTGTGTTTGCTTCAGAAACCCCCAGCTGACAGCGCAGCCTCTGTCTGGAACATTTCCAGTCACAGTGGCAGGGTGAAAAGGTCTCAATTATAGCCCCCACATTGTCTCCTGGGGCTTCTGATAGAAAGTGGCTTTCACTCTCAGTTCATTGGCCAAAGCAAGTCACATGGCCTTGTGCACATGGGTGTATTTTCTACAGGGAGGGGCCCTGAAGAAGAGTCAGAGTGTTTCAATTTATGTCACTGTAGTTCATGTAAAGTGACTGTGAGCTTACTTTCCTCGTCCTGTGAGGTTCTTCTCTAATAAATGCAGTACTGATTGAGAGATATTTTAAGTATAATCAGCCAAGCAGTCATCTTAAATAATATAAAAGCCAAATACATTTAATATTGCAAAAGGAACAATTCTAAATTACCCCTGTTAAATGCTAAACCTTCTGCATTTCAGAAAAAAAACAAAACCAACAACAAAAAAAGCAACTTTCACTCTGGGAATAAACTTTCCATTTCTGGCAGGAGAACTGGGTAGCAACACTGACGCTCTCCTGTGAATGGGCGTTGGGGTGTCATATTTGAATGTGTAATGAGTAAACATTGGCAGAAACCCCCTTTGCCACGTGACTTCAAAACAAACACCAGTCAGCAGGGAACTACCAGCTGTGCTGAGTAGGGAAAAAAAAAAATGTACTCATACATGGCTCCTTCCATGAAGCAAAAATCCCCTGCTGTGGTCATCTCCCTCCAAAATGAAAGGCACCAATGTGTTCTCACACAAAGCCCCACCCCTGGAAAGTTCTCCTGGCAAAACCAGGGAAACAAAGTTCAGAGGAAGAAGTAAGGCCTGAAAATGAGTCCGGGCATCTAAAGAATCCTGCCTTGCTTTAAAACAACTGATATTTGGGAAATGAAGTAAGAAATGAAGCATTTAGCTGGAGTTTGATGTGACCCAACCTGAATTATAATGCCCTTTACAATTCTAAGATCCTATGATGCTATAAGTTCATGTGCTGAGAAGAAACAGATCTATTTTGCTTAAGTACAGAAAACAAAGAAAAAGACAGGCCTTATATAATAAAATATCATAGCATGTCCTCCATCTCTCCCCGCAAAATGTCCTGAGGACTGTAAAGTTGTCTTGGGGTGGGGCATCTACCTATGGAATTCTATTTCTTAAAGTGTTTTGGCACTGAATAGGGACTTGATTTGTAGAAAAGGCACTTCCTTGATGCTTCTCTTAGAGCAGTGAGAGGAAGATAGATGAACAAGCTAGAGTTTTTGCCTTGGCCTTTTTATTAAGGTCACCAAATGGAAAGCCTATAAAAAAAAAATCAGCCTTTAGTCACTAATGAGAATGAGATCTGACTAAGAAGAGAGAGCATCATTGCTGTACATCATATTTCATATTAAATAATGAAATTGTTGTGCCCTGCTTTTTCCCCGATGACTTTAAATAGAATTCAAGGTCCATGAACCCAGATTCATAGGAAATGTTTCATAATAAGTAACTGTGCTTCTGTGATATGCTTGGATGCAACTCTATAATTGTGCTGGCATTGCTGGCAAATATCCACAGCTTTTGTCCAGAAATAAGTAAAATTGGGTTTCTATAACCAACATTAGCACACAGGACATTTGAAGAAAAGAAATTAAGAGGGAGACTCACCCAAGATGGTGGAATAGAGGAGTTCACGTTCCTGGCTGCTCCTTGATGTAAAGCCAAGAAAGCAGACGGGCAGCTTCTCTTCAAGGTGGGTTAACAAAAAGAAAGGGAGGAGGGGCAGGTACCTTAATGGAACTTAAAACTGGACCTTCAAAGCAGACCAGGGACATAGGAGGTTGGATACAATAAAATAAGGAAGAAATCCCTAGTGGCACATCTGTAGCTGCAGAGGGTCCAGAAGCTCCAACCAGAGAGGTCCCTCTATGAGCATAGTAGAGGGATGAGGGAATTAGGAACACACATTTTGGGGAAGCCTAGGCATGTTTGGGTATGGAGCATTTAGAGACCAAGGGCAATACTCAACAAACCTGAAAGACATGCAGCACCATAACCATGTGTGGGAAAGAAGCCACATCACTCCAGGCAACCTGTGGAAAACAAAGGAAGGAACCATTTGGCAGTCACTGCATGGGGACCGGCAGCTCAGGAAGCCTATTCCTGACAAACCTGAGTTTGCTCTCAAATACACGCCCAGTAAACACACCCTGCAAAATACAGAGTGTGCTTAAGTGACCAGAAGAAAAATCAAACATGGAGAGAAGTTTACACAGGAAACAAGTAGCCTCAGAAACCCAGCTGGCTCTACCCCTCCTCCTCCAATCTGACTGCTTGCAGGACCCCTAGGAAAGACACATCTGGCCAGGAACTCACAAGGACGGGGATAGTACAGATTGTTTGGAGACTTAGCCAGGAAACATGGGGTCCACAGGTGACACAGGGGACTAAGAATTGGCTCCCCCAAAATTCTAGTGGAACCCAGGGGAGATCCCTGGGATAAAGTCTTCCAGAATGGGCCAGCAAGTATTGGGCACTGTTTTAAAATCTTCAGACCAACTGGCATTCAGAGAAGAGCCTGGAGCCTATCTAAGCCTAAACACTGCCTCTAGGATTTCCGCCTTTGGGATTACCTCTCACACCCCAAAAGATCCCACCTAAAACTACTGAGAAGAGAAGTTGAGAATATTTTGAACTCCAACAGTAAGAATTCTTTAAAAATCTTCATCAAGGGTTGGGGATGTGGCTCAAGCGGTAGCGCGCTCGCCTGGCATGCGTGCGGCCCGGGTTCGATCCTCAGCACCACATACCAACAAAGATGTTGTGTCCGCCGAGAACTAAAAAAATAAATATTAAAAATTCTCTCTCTCTCTCTCTCTCTCTCTCTCTCTCTCTCTCTCTCCTTTAAAAAAAATCTTCATCAAGATTTTTCCATTCTTTTTTTTTCTTCTTTTTCTCTGTTTAATTGTGACCTTGATGATACATGAACATTTATACAGTTTTATATTTTTTCTCATTTCTAGCATTTTTGAAGCCAGTTATTTTACATGGGTTATTATTTTTTTTGTTAACTAGGATTTTTTTAGTATATTTTAGTTTTGTTTTATGTTCTTTTATATTTATTTTTAACTTTTTAAAATTTTTACTTTATATGTACCTTCTTCTCTTTTTTCCCCTGCTTCTCTCTTTTCTTCTACTAACAGCCAATCTCTGTTTTTCTCTTTCACTCTTCCTTTAATCTTTCCCTTTGTCTTCTCCCCTTCTCCTTCATAAGCATCACATCCTATATCACTCCTTTTCTCTCCCTGTCCACCATTTGAAACTGTAAACCCTTTTGCAAACTTGCTCTTTTTATTATAGGCAATAACTGAGCATATCATTTCTGTTTATTGTGATAATTAACATTGTACACATCATAGTAGGAACTATTTGGTTTAATGATGTATTATTTTTGCATTGGTTGTTGCAATTATTTGTCTTCCCCTAAACAGTGAGGTACTGGATACTTTCAGGGACACTATAAGTTCACGGGCCAGAAATGCTACTGCCTCAGATCCACACTGTTAGATGGGTAGACACACAAACAACATGAAAAAGCAAGGGAACAAATTGCTCCAAGCAAACCAAGACACTCAAATAACAGAATCCATCCACACCACAGTGGAAGAAATGTCAGAGAAGGAGTTTAGAATGTACACAGTTAAACTGATCTGTAAAATAAAGAATAGTATACAGAATAAAATCAAAGAGAAAATATAAGAAGTGGACAATCACTTCAATAAAGAGGCAGACATTCTGAACAAAACAAACAGATAGAAATCCTCAAAAAGAAAGAAACAATAAACTAAATTAAAAATTCAACAGAAAGCATCACCAACAGGCTAGACCATTTGGAAGACAGAACCTCAGGCAATGAAGACAAAATATATCATCTTGAAAACAGAGGTGATCACAGAGAGAAGATGTTAAGAAACCATGAACAAAATTTCCAAGAACTATGAGATAACATGAAAAGACCAAATTTTAAGATTTATCAGGATAGATAAAGGTGTGGAGATACAAACCCAAGGAATGCATCATCTTTTTGATACAATAACATCAGAAAATTTCCCAAATCTAATGAATGAAATGGAAAATCAAATACAAGAGGCTTACAGGACCCCAAATGTACAAAATTAAACAGACCAACAACAAGGCACATTATAATGAAAATGCCTAGCATACAGAATAAGGAAAAAATTTTAAAGGCTGTGAGAGAAAAATGTCAGATTACATATAGGGGGAGACCAATTCAGATCTCAGCTGATTTCTCAATCCAGACCCTCAAAGCTTGAAGGTCCTAAAATAACATATACCAAACTCTGAAAGAAAATGAATGCCAACCTAGAATCCTATATCCAGAAAATTAATCTTCAGATTTGAAAATGAAAAACAAACCCTTCCATGATAAACAAAAGTTAAAAGAATTTGCAACTAGAAAGCCTGCACTACAGAACCTTCTCAACAAAATATTCTATGAAGATGAAATTTTTTTTAAAAAGTGAAAACTGGTAAAGGGAGGAACTACACTAAAAAAATGCTCGATCAAAGGAGAAACTATTTCAAATTAAAAACTAGAAGTAAACTCAAATGACTGGGAAAACAAATCATATCTCAATAATAACCTTAAATATTAATACCTTAAACTCATCAATCGAAAAACACAGACTGTCATACTAGACAAAAGTGCCAAAAATATATATTAGAGAAAATAGCCTCTTCAAAAAATGGTGCTAGAAAAACTGAAAATCCATACTCAACAAAATGAAATTAAGCCCTTATCTCTTACCATGCACGAAACTCAGCTCAAAGTGGATCAAGGACCTAGGAATAAGACCAGAGACCCTGCACCTAATAGAAGAAAAAGTAGGCCCAAAAAATCATCACGTCATATTAGGCCCCAACTTCCTTAACAAGACTCCTAAAGTACAATAAATAAAATCAAAATAAAATCAAGAATCAATAAATGGGTTGGATTCAAACTAAAAAGCTTCTTCTCAGCAAAAGAAACAATCAACGAGGTGATGAGAGAGCCTGCAGAATGGGAGCAAATTTTTACCACACACACATTAAATAGAGCACTATTCTCTGGGATATATAAAGAACTCAAAAAACTTAACACCAAAAAAAGCCAAATAACTCAATCAATGAATGGGCTAAATGTTCAACATCTCTAGCAACCAGAGAAATGAAAATCAAAACTACACTGAGAGTTTATCTCACTCCAGTCAGAATGGCAGTTATCAAGAACACAAGCAACAGTAAGTGTTGGTGAGGATGTGGGGAAAAGGTACACTCATACATTGCTGGTGGGACCGCAAATTGGTGCAATCACTCTGAAAAGCAGTATGGAGATTCCTCAGAAAACTTGGAATGGAACCATCCTTTGACCCAGTCTTTCTGCTTCTAGGTTTATACCCAAAAGACTTAAAATCAGCATACTACAGTGACGCAGCCACATCAATGTTTATAGCAGCTCAATTCACAATAGCTAAACTATGAAACCAACTTCGGTGCCCTTCCATAGATGAATGGATAAAGAGATACTCTCTGAAAAAGATTGTGATTCATTTTTTAAAAAATGGAATGAAGTATGGTGTTACAGGCTCAAAATGCTTGGATTTAGACTCTATACTTAACTTGAAATCTATAGTTGCAGTTAGCTTTCTTCCCCTCCACAATTGACTCAAAGCTCTCTTTGACACCTGAATCAAATTGCTTATGGAACATGTAGGCAATAGTAGAAATCAGTGAAAATAAATAGGGAACCAATGATTGGATATACACCTACACATATGAATATATGTATTTATGCATGTTTATAAAAATGTGAATACACATATATATGGTGTGTCTATACATACACATATTGAGAACAAATTGACACATATATGGAAAGCTTATATGTAAGTACAGATTCCAAATCAATCATTTTCCAAATGCTCCCTAGATATCATATGTACATATATGTACAATCTACAGGTGGAAGAAGACTTTCTTGAGCAAGTACAGAAGATATTTAAAAAGATGAAAATGTTACCATATAATTAAACTTTTGGGCAAAACAAAGCTTCAATAACAAAGTCAACAGACAAATGATAAGATTGCAAATATTTGTAGCAGAGATGACACTAAGCTTTTATTTATTTATTTATTGTTCTTTACAAATTGACAAAAACAAAGACGATGAACTGTCTTAGTTTGCTTTCTGCACCTATGACGGAAAACCACAGACTGGATAACTTACAAACAATAGAAATCTACTCCTTTTGGAGGCTGGAATTTCAATATCAAGTGCTGGTAACAGGTGATTGACTGCATCATCCCATGGTGGAAGACAGAAGGGGCAGGAGAGGACCAAAGGGGGACAAAGTCACTTTTAAAGCAAACCCATTCTTGCAATAATGACATAAATCCATTTATGAAGGCAGAGACTTCTTGATTTAAAAACCTCCCATTTGGCCTGTCTCCCAACACTTCTGCATTGGGGATTAAGTTTCTGACACAAGAACTTCCTTTCACTCATTTAATCCATAGCAACAAACTAAAAATAAATAAATAAAAAAGGAATGAAGAATTAGAATAGGAAATGCACAGAGGAGCAAACCCAAATGGCTACAAACAGAGGAAAAATGGCGCGCATTATATCATAGTCAGGGAGCTGTAAATTAAAGTAATAATGATGTATAGCTATCTAGTAAAAACTGAAATAATCAATAACCTCTCTTGATCATATTTATGTAGAGAAATGATTGCTGAGAATATTTAAAATGTAAAAATAGTTATGGAAAATCACTAACATATATTTAACAAAAATGCATGTGCCATTTATCCCTCAAGTTTCTCTCCTCAGTCCCTCCCACAAATCAACAGAACATAAGGCCTGTGTAAAAGGACACTTTGTGGGAGTGGCTTTAGAGCATGGAAAGGAGAGGGACACAGTATCCAAGCATGGATGAGTAGCAGCCACTCCAAAGAGACTCATGAGAGCAAAATAGTTGCTTAAGAAGGATTTCTGTTAAGTTCCACTTTAAAATTTAAAAAAAAAATGCATAAAATATACATTGTTGGGTACTAATAGTAACCAAACCTTTACCATACATGTAAATGAAAAATGTGTATATGATTAAATGAAAAATGTGTATATATGATTATATAAACAAGGGGAGAAATATACAAATACATTTTAGGTCACTAACAAGAATTCAATGCCCTGGAGGGGTGCCAAGGGAATGCAAGGAGAAAAGAGAGGGAAGCAGAAGCTAAACAACAACTGGCAAGACACTTTTCTAAAAAGCAAATAAATATGTGTGTGAGATAACATATACGCATTTATGCAGCACTACATGCAAGCTTATGTATATGGGAAATTACAAAAAGATTGAAAACCTACTCTAAAACCAAACTCAAACCATGACAACATCAATATAAATACCTAGGGTTTATTGAGCCCTTACCCTTGGCAGGCAGTTCTAAACATGTACAGACTCATTAATCCTCGCAGTAGCCTGACTCAGGCGATGTTAATATCCTTATTCTCAACAAGAGGAGATTCAAATTTTATTCCTTCATTAATTTAGAATGGAATGTTGGAAAAATTAAAATAAAATTGTTTTATTTGCTTATTTTGTGATCTTGATTTCCCCCTGTGGTGTCTGCGTCTAGAAGATAGAATTTAACAGGATACCATATATAAAGCTTGGTCTACCCAACTAGCCAGAGTTGGTGAGATTTCATCTAAGTCAAGGACAACCACCCTTCTAATAGCCATGCTGACGCTCATTTGTTTAGAAAGAAGGCAGTGAACACCTTCTGCATAACTCTAGCTCCTGAGGATTTGCTGGTGGCCACGACAGACTGAATTGGTAGTTGGGGCTGGCTAACAATTTGTTTGGCCCTAGTGCATTTTGACCTCTTATTCTGAAACTAGGTGAAAAATAAAATAAAATAAAGGCTGGAGGTACTGTAGGGAGCCAGGAGAAGCAGCCCAACCCCGGCAGCAAAGCCCAGATCGGGAACAGAGTGGGACCCTGGGGACAGAGCCAGCCACACCCGTCAAGCCTTCTTAGGCTTGTGACCTGGTTGTACCAGCAAGGAACCCCTCATCCAGCCCTCTGTCACTTTGAGGAATTCCACTGATAACTCTGTAGGGCTTTTGCTGGGTACCAGGTACTTAGTGCTTCTCCCCCTCCTCCTGTGAAGAGAACAATAATTCAGTCTTTGGGCCTGACCTGAAACTTTGAGCAAATGGAATTCTGCAATAGACAAGGAAAACAAAGCAAGGTACGGAGCAGTTGGGAGCAGGATGTTTTGCCTTATTTATTACCAATCGAAGGGAGTGCACTCATTTATGTATAAAAAGCAATATTTACAATCTTCTCAGATACAACAGCTAAAAAGCACAATGAATTCATTTGAGAGAATGGGACCTTACTGTCAGTGAATAAATGCATATTTTTGGAAAGTATGGAAAAAATAAAATAAAATAAAATAAAATTGTGTGGCCTTCCTTGGTTACCACCATGGGGTGAGATTCTGACCCCTCCTGAGAAAAGGGGAGTTTCAATGACACCGCAATTCTACCTGACCTGAACTTGTCCATAAAAGCAAACAAGAAAAAGGAAACAAAAGCAGTCTTTAATTAGCAGCCTTACACCAGCAGGCAGCAAATATCCCACACTAATGTTTTAGACAGAAGATAGGGGTTGTGAGTTTTCTATTTTCATATCTAATTCTTTGATTCACACTTTTTGATTACCAACTTTCATGAAGACATGCCAAGAACCAGAGCATCAACAACAAAGTGCTTTATGTTCAAATACCATGAGTCTCTACTCCATGTCCTTTCCATATTGACTGTGTGAGTCTCCCTAGGAAGATCAAGTTAAAATAGGACTACAGAAAGAAGTTACTAATTTATTGTATCAAGTAAAAGCCACTGAGGAAATCCAGAACGTGGGTCCCACTGCTGTGAATTTGGACCCTGAACTAGATCTTCACTCTGTAAATAACACAAATGAAGCTCCATTGAGTCACACAACTCAGTCTGTCCAAAAGCTAAGACCTTCAGTTGCACACATGTGTTTTTGCAGGGTCCCGACCTCCCCTTCCCTGCCCTATTCTGGCTTCCTCCCACACCATTTTGGCAAGGTTCTCTCTGGAGAGTCTTGAAAAGTTTCCATCCAGTCACTCCCTTTGGTTAATTATTAGCAGCTCTGGTAAACTTGTTGGTGGGGCCACTGAAAAGATGTTTTTGGAGTTCCTTGGGGGATTACAAGAATCTAATCCTACATACACTGAGATAACAGTGGGCAGAGGTGAGACATGGAACTGAGAAAAGAGGTCTAGTCCCTCCTCTGTGACTAATTGACCAAGTGACACTGGTCAAAGGAGAGAAGGTAACTCATTAAGTGGCCATTTGGGAACTCTGCTCTCAGACTTCATAACAACCTATAAACTAGAAATTTTTATCTCTTATTGTACAAAGTGAGAGCCTTGAACCCAAAGCGTCTAAACTCTGCATGAGACCATATCGCAATTTAATTTACCAGTATTTGAGGACATAAGTAAACAAGGAAATTGAACTTGTTGCTCTGGAAAGGGTTTTTCTAATTCTGTAAGCCCATGAATCATTTGACCAAGCAAGAAATAAACAATGAATGTCTCTCTTATAATTTCCACATAGCTTTTCTCTTCTTGTCCCATATTTCCCAATAAACTTTGGAGACATATAAACAAAATTGGATTCTGCACATAAGGATGATAAAATAGTTGTTCACTCATTAGTTGTCAATATAACACGGCTCTTATTCCCCTGAGGCTATTGCCTCACCCTTGTTTATATTGCTCAGTTCCGTCAGTTTAGAAGACATTAAAAAGCAGAACTGGGTTGGCTGTTTTACGTTGGTGGTGAACTTTGTGCCTCATCTGTGTTGCAACCCCAAGGTTTACTCAACCCCACTGGCAAATCAGCTCTTTGAGATAAAAGAGGTTTACTCTGGGGGAAATCAGTAGCAGTTTATCTTCTTCTTGCTCTGATGCTGGCATTATAGCTGGTTGGACGTTTAATACAGCCATCTGCCTATGGGAGTTAATAGAAAAAAAAATAGAAAAAAAAAACAAGTGGAACTCGAAGGAGGTTACTACCACATGTGAGAAATTAAAGCCAACACTCAGTGAGCTGTGTTGAGGACGAATACAAACTTCTTTGAAAGAACTCTGCTTTCTCTATGTGTATATGTGTCTAAGTGTGTGTGCATGTGTTCTTTAGCATCTTATGAATGTGTGCACAGGACAGTGTGAAAGAGCCATGAGTGCAAGGATCATGGAAAAAATAACCAGTGAGGACTCAGAAACAACTCCTACTATTTTCTACACACTTAAGCATCATAAGATTTTGATCCGTTTCTCGTGCTGGAAATAAAATCAAGTTTTATTTTGTTGATCTTTTCCAAATCCCATATATTGTCATTTATATGAGGAAATACACTGAAAGCAACAAAGTCGTTTAAAAATGATATAAGGAAATGCAGTAATGTGAGACACGGAAGACAGAAGGGTACAAGCTGGCTCATCGAGGATGATGGCTAAACCACAAAAAGAGCATGCATGTTGGGATCTGCATGCAAATGCATACAAATGTAACACCTCCTCCAGATTCAAGTTAGAGGGCAGAAAGAAGACCACAGCTTTTTCCAGCTTCAGTCAATCCTAGTGATATGGGTTGAATTGTTTCTCCCCAAAACATGTTGATGTCCTAATTCTCAGTTCCTGTGTTTACAACCTTATATGAAAATAAGGTCTTATATGAAATTACGATAGATACTAATGCAACATAAAAGGGGAAAATTTGGACACATAGGAAGACACACACACACACACACACACACACACACACACAAATGCCATGTGAACATGAAAACAGAAATTGGGTCAATGCATCTATAAGCCAAGGAATGCCAAAGATTGGTAGCTGATTATCAGAATCCAGGAAAGAAATATAAAACAGATTCTCCCTCCTAGGTTTCAGGAAGAACCAATCGTGCCACCTCCTTGATCTTGAACTTCTGGCCTCCAGAACTACAACATAATAAAATTTTGTTGCTTAAACCACCTGGTTTGTGGTGCTTCATTAAAATAGCCCCAGGAAACTCCTACACTTAGGTTTTCTCAAGGTCAACACCAACAACCACACCCCCCTTCTCTTCCCCTTCTTCTGCACAACATCTTCATAGCAAAGAGAAGAATCTTCCAACATAAAAGTAAGTGTCTGAGCTGGGGGTGTAGCTTAGTGGTAGAGTACTTGCCTAATACGCACAAGGCCCTGGGTTTGATCCCTAATACTGAAAAAGAAAAATCAAATGCCTAATTCTACCCAAATGCTAAATAGAAAGAAAAATTAGGAGCTATTGATCTGCAAACTTTTCTCCCCAAAGGTCTTGAGTTGAGGACTCCACCTGGACAGGCCACAGTAAACAAACAGAAAAAGAAGAAAACAGCAGAAAAAGGATTTGCCTCTAAAGAGTCCTCCAGCTTAAATCCGATAACAAATAATCAAACTAGATTCAGATGTTCTCTTTGCAATGTATGCATGCCTTCAGACTGCAGCCTCCCTTTTTAAGGGAAAAAAAAAAAACAAACAGCTAATTTGGGCCGTCCACTTACATAGGTAGGTTTGATTTCCTGGCTTTGTTGCTGTTGTTTCTTCTTAGAGAACAGTGGATGGATCCTGATACCTGAAATGAGGCTGGAGTTAGCAGTGGCCTAAACGACTAGGATCAGCCTTCAGAAAATGGCTTTTAGCATTAAGTTAGGAAGCAGGGTGGGTCTGAGCCACTGAGAGCTAAGCAGATGGCAGTGCACGCTGGGAGTTCCTGGCGAGGAATCTGTCACTAGAAGGGATGTATGAATGGGGCGCTTCTGTGTCCAGGTTGCAGGCAGAACAGAAAGCTGAGGCTAGATTTGGCAGCTTCCAATACAAAATGTATTAAAGAGGAATGAATTTGATTATAAACAAATGACAATTTATGTTCATATCTCTGGTCAGTTTCCTCAGGGATTTTTCCTACAAACATTGAGGCTCTTTAATTACTCCAATCAGGGAGTGAGAAGTTCAGTATGACAATGGGACTTCAACTGATCCATATCAATAAGCTCTGCAGAGATGGCAGGAATCTAAGAAAAGTATCAGAATGCAGAGGATTTCTTTGTGTCTAACTATAACAAATTGCAGAAAAAAAATACAATATGAGCACCATGTTAATAAAAACGGAGGATCTGGATCTGTCAATAACAAAATCAGAGCCTCTTTGCAGTTCTGGAAAGATCCCCTGGAAACTGTTGCCATGAGGGATGACTTCTGCCACCTAACAGGCTCGGTTCAAACAAAAGACTTACCTCTTGGCTAGTCATACTAAGCATACCTCTGATAAGGACACCTGAAGGTCCTCTGCTACTGAACACACCCAGGTTCAAATATTCTTCTCACACAGTAATGGTTCACACCTCCTTCTCCCTTTGAAGTTTATCTCTAAGCAGCTTAATTAGCCTTCTAGAAGGTACCAAAGATGCCTCAAATGCAGTTTGAACAATGCTCAGGAGTCAGCAGTTAAGGGTGCAATGACACATTCAAATAGCCAAAATACTTTAGTGAATCCTCAAAACATTAGCTCTTCCTTCAAGCAAATAACATATGCCTCCGCTGCTTTTCTGGTCATTATGTTGCTACACCCATGGAGAGAACTTCTACAATGTTTGACAGCCATCTCCACATCCCCCAGCAGGATGCCTGGCTGAATTGGGGGGACAGGGTATGCTAACGTAGGTCATCTCCACCTGCTCCTTTGATCTGTGCCAATTATACTCCAGAAAGCAGGCCACAGCAACAGAAAGCATTAATATTAAACATCTATTGAGTGATCATTGTCTACCAAACTCTATTAATAATCAAATGTTTTACATTTTCCTCAATATAACTTTATGAGGTTGAGCTATGATTACTTCCATTTTACAGATCAGGAAATGAAGACACAGATTGTTAAGGAACATGCCCATCGTCCCACCCCACCTTCAGTCACATATCTAGGAAGTCAGAGAACTGAGATTTGAAACGCAGTAATAGATGCGGGAGATTAGCAAGCTCCAGAAAGTCTGAACCCACTCTGTACCTTGCAATATTGGGGACTGAGGGTGGTGAGAAAACTTAAAAGAGCCTTGATTCAACATGTAATGTGGGTCTAGATCATTCTTTTTGTGGGAGTCGGTCCTGTGCCCTGTCGCATGTTTAGCAGTAGTTCTGACCTCTACTCATTAAATTCCTCATCCCCCATGTTGTGGCAACCAAAATTGTCTCCAGATAAAATTGCCAACCACCCCCTAGGAAGAAGGAGGAGAGGAGCAAAGCCACTCCCAGAACAGAATCACTGAATTAATGTACGAAAATTATCCAGATACAGCATTTTTTTTCTCTTTATTGTAATGATGGTGTTATTTCTAGAGCGATTTACAGAAGTTTTTCAAATGCTTTTATTAGGCATTTTTTTGTGTGTGTGGGGACTGTGCATGTAGCTGCCCCTAAAGATGAGATTGTTCAAAAAGTGGGTAGAGACAGAGATGACAATAGAAGACACAAGGCAAATTGCCACTCTTTTTCCTTAAGTAGGGGAAAGCTGCCTGGGGCCTGGTGTTTCCCTAGTTTTGAAACACCAGCTGACTAGAGGTTCCTGCCTTCCTGGTGATGTCAGAACTTTTGCCATGATTCACAAGAGCGTTCTCAAATGCTTTGTGTGTGTGTGTGTGTGTGTGTGTGTGTACATTCCGGCCCTTCTTCCAGAATATTCCCCCTTTCACCTTACCTTCATCTTTCTCAGACATAATTCCAGATTTATTTCTTTGTAAATACCATCAGAAATCATCAAATTTGTTTATTGGCTTCTTTGATGAATGCCTCTCTTCTCCACTTCTCAGCTTCTACTAGGTTGTAAGCTCCATAGAGCAGGGACTCATAATTCAATCCTTATGTCTAAAAAAAAAAAATTGCCTGGTACATAATGGGCATTCGATAAATATATGGAAATCACTAATTCTAGAAGTTACCTTATTCCAAATGTTTTACACATCTGTTTCTGAACCATCGACAAACCACTTGTGAAATGCTCTGGATGGAGCAGTCATGGCAGGAGTCAAAGAGAAGAATTTTTAAGAGTCGAGTTGCCAGATGTCGTGTTGCTGTGAGTGTAAACCACTACAGGGAGTGGTTCAGACATCCCAGTGACCCCGGAAAGACTCTCGCAAACAAACTTTCTTCTCTCTGCCGAGATTTTCTTATCCCAGTGTGGGAACAAAAGCGCCTGTGTGATTCAGCAACTTTTTGTTCCTACTGTGCATTCCACCCTTGCTAGCCCTTCCCGGGAGGAGAGTCCTGGCGCTGTATCCAACTGACTGTATTCAACCCTTCTTGGCTTTGCACCTTCTTCTTTCTCATTCATGAGCTCTCTTGGGAAATAGGAGATTTTATGTGGTATGATGAGGAGAAACACAAATGTAATACAAAAACAAAACAACTGTGAAAAGAAAAAAAATGCTTTTAATGAAACAAATGAATATAGGTTGATTCATCAGTAGGCACACATGGAAATAGTTACACTGAAATTCAACAGTTATGACACTGTTGAAATCCTCTTTAATATCTTAGTCCAAATTACATATTTGGCACTCAGGAATTTCATGTTAATTGTCTGCTCAAATATCAAGGAAATACCCGACTGATGGAAAGACTCTTTTTCTTTTCTTAATTGATACTGAAGGAAGAAAAGACCATCTAAAAAGAACCTTAAATCATTGCTTCTGCAGCAAGGAAATTTCAAATAAAGCTTGCCTGCGTCCAAGACTGGAATGAGGTTAGCATAGAAATGATAGCCAGGAGCATGTATCTACTCCAATCTTGGTCTTCTTGGCCTCTTCTAGGCATGGCCATCACTGTACAAAATCCTGTTCCAATCACATCAGGCAGGCAAAATCATTGATATCTACCTGAAGTGTTCTTTCCAGTTCTGAGATGGGATACTTTTTCTCTCCTGGCAGAAGGACCATCACTCCTGGCAGAAGGACCATCACAGTACTACATGGACAGACTTTACCCATTAGTCAGTGAATCCAAAAACTATTTCCAAAGTCCCCTGATAACCATGATCAAACTCTTTTCACATTAGTAGCTCATCACCAGAGCAACAGAATTCCAAGTCTCTTTGATCTCCATGAGGGAGGGTTAGAGCAACCATCTTGTTCTGCAGATTCTTGGTCAGACTCCTAATATGCTCGCTCATTCTATTCAATACTCCATCTCTTCTCCCACACCCCGCCTCTGAATTTCTCCTACCTCCAATGTCTTTATATTCCTTTGCAATAAAAATCTTAGGGAGTTGGCAATATCCCTTGTTTCACCACCTCTAATTTAGATTTAAATTAAAGAAGCAAAGGACCAACTTCCAACTTATGTTTGTAAAATGGACTGAGAAAATAATATAAGCTTACAATCTGAGACAACATAGGATATATCTTGTGGCTATGATATATTAAATCTTTCTAGTGGACTTAAATATGTTTAGTCAACAAACGGCAAAAAGTCTTACTAGTTTAAGAGAAAGTAAAGTATATTGTTCAGTGTTGACATGACAAACACCATGGCAGAAGAATGTACCACAGGGGTGAGCCCAAAGGACTGACTGGACAAAAAGATCTAGAAATAAACTTTTTCAAAAGAAAGAAGAAATCCAAGAGAATGCTGTTAAAAAAAAAAAAAAAAAAAAAAAAAAAAAAAAAAAAAAACAGCACAGGACATTTGATAAAAGCAGCAAAGGAGACGTTTTTCAGGACTACTGCAATTGGGGAGAGAGATTGGATTTAACTTCCAATACAACAAAGATGGTTAGGAATTTTATATCCAAGAAAAAGAATAAGGAAATCAGTAGGCAAAAAATTACCAAGAGTGGGGGATTCTTGCTAAAGTGACGTGGCAGGATTAATATTCCAAATTACATAATTTGGAAATTACATACATGTACGAATGTTATTCCAAATTACATACATTATCCTGAAACTGGATACAATAGGCCAACGTTGAAGCCAAGCAAGAAGAGGGTTCAAAGGAGCCTAACTAAAATTTTTGTCAAGGAGAAAAGTTTGCCAACATGCAGGTGATAGGTGGAAACTAAAGCTAAGATCCTCTGCCCCAAAAAGTTGGCTACAACTCTCTGGTAGAGTTTAGGGTGATGAAGAAAAGTCTTTTAAGAGGTGTGAGGGCTCTCACATGGCGTGAAGGCTCCCAGAATCTCTGCAGTAGAGCATGATGGAGTCAAAACTTTGGTAAGTCTCAGTGAGAGCTCCTGATTCACGTGGGACAGCAGTCAGGAAGTCAGGAGTCTGTGGAGAGGAGAATCACTCCATTCATCGCTCGCTCAGCAAGTATTCATAGAGTGGCCACCACACTGTCAGTGCTGTCCCAGGTGCTTGAGATACAGAAGAAGACAAAACAGGAAACAAAAACAAACAAACAAATTTTTAAAAAACTATGCTACGGAGCAAATAGGCGATTAAAAAACAATAAATAAATAATGTGGTCAGTTAGATATCGTGGAGAATAAAGATGTCTTGAAGAGAAATTGGTGGTATCATTTTAAATAAACTGGCTAGGAAAGACCTCAATAAGAAGGTGCCAACTGACTCAAGACCTCAATGAAGCTAAGGAATAACCAGTGGGTGTCTTGAATGGGTAATAAAAGAAATTAGCCAATTCCCAAACCAACCACCAAATTAAGGTATGGCTACCATTTTGCCACCTAATTGCTCAGGCTCTTTTCTTCTTCACCTGGCTATCTCAAAATGGCCCCACAGGTTTGGGTCATTCCTTAGAGAAGCAAGTCCAGGTTCTTTCTTGTCTGAGTTAGAAACCCTTTTCTGTATTCCCACAGCATGCTACTTCCTCAATCAGAATAGCTATCATACTTTGTGGTATCACTTACTGTTTTCTCTCCATGTTTTTCTCTAATGGCTGAGAAGCTCTTCTTATGCCACTCAGTATTATAACCCTATTGGCCACACAGTACCAAGGAAGCAGTGTTGCACTGGAATGAGACCATGTGAATCCATATCTTGGCTCTACCCCTAACTTAACATGTGTCCTCAGGCAAATTAGCCTCCCTATAGCTCCGTTTCCTCATTTATAGTATGGGAGGATGAACCTGGAACAGAGAAAATGCTCAATGAATGGATCTAAGCATGGCTAAGTCCTTCCAGAACATTTCAGTTCACACAGTGTTTCCTTCCATGATAGCCTGTCAAAGACAGTGTGGCCCAATGCAAGGAGCAGGGGTTTAGGCTCAGAAGAATCTGAGCCCATTTGATTACTAAGCTTCATTTTGTAATTTTATAAACAGGGATGGAAATATCCCTTTCAAAAGTTTGCTGAGATGCCGCAGTCTGGCTGGGCACAAAATCACGAGCCACTTAAGCAGGAACAAACTTTATTTCTGAACTCCACCAGCACACTCCACACACGCACCCAGGAAAAATGCCTAACGCCACGCCATGCGGCTCCTCCCGGGACACACTACACCAACAGGAAATCCCTCCTCCGGAATTCCCTCCTACCGCACTTCCCTAACCAATGGGAACTCTCCAGGAGTCCCTCGAGAGCTCCAAAGTAGCAGGCCTAGGCAGACAGCAGGAGTCTAATCTCCAATTGAATGCACATCTCAACATACTCATTATCATCTCAATGGCTTGCTGGGGTCACCTTCCAACCAAAAATGCCATGCGTCATTCCTACTTGGCTATGGCTCTCAGCACTGAGAATTAAGAGACAACATACACTGGAGCCTTAGATAGAGTAGGTCCTTCACAGTTGTCTATTCTGTCATCACCATTGTTCACACTTTATCTATTGTTATCATCCTTCATTAACCCTTCATTATACAGTGTCTCATAAACACTTCTTGTGTAGTCATTTGGGACTTAGGTCCACACTGTGGCTTCCCCAAGAGACTGTCATTTCTTTGGAATAGGGCTGTGTGCTTTATTTCTCAGAGATTCTCATAATGCCTTGCATGGGACCATTCCCAGCGTAGGCCCTTGATATGAATCAAATGAATAATAAATAAGGGGAAGAGAGAGAGAAAGAGAGGGAGAAGGGTTTTGTTAAGTCAAGGGTTATATGAAGAATAGAGACCTAGGAATGGCTCATGGAAATCAATGTAAATGACTCATGCAAATGAGATAACTGAAATATATTTAAGGCTCCCTTAGGGGGAGAAAAATTCCATTTCCATCCCTAGGATATATATTTATCTGTTCAGAATTCTGTAGATACAGTCCTTTCTAATGAAAGAGATGACCTCTCAAGATCCTTTCTTGACCTATTATATATTCTTTCTCTCAATCTCTCTCTCTCTCTCTCTCTCTCGTTTTTTTTTTATTATCAATGAATTTAGATGGGCAGAGACAAATAACTCTGTATGAATGAGATGCATATTTTTCCACATGATACAAGTGAAATATTCCAAGAGATAACACAGCTACAGTTCAAAGTATTACTAAGAAAAACTAGCTACATTTTTATTAGATAGAAGAATCTCACTGCAAATGAACCAATCTGCTCTTTTACTCCTAAACAGGAAAATCCTAAATTATGGAAGAAAGACATAAGTTCTTGTGATTACAGAATGCATTGTAAAATATGTATCATAGAGAGGCTACTACTGATAACCCAAGTACTGAGGGTGATGAGTTTAAATCTCTATAAAGGAAAGTGGCTGGGCCCATGGGAAAAGATACTTGTTTTGCAAAATTATATCTGATTCTCAAAAAGATACCTGTTTCCTTAATTAATTGCTTCAAAACAAGTTTGAAGCAATTAAGGAACTTACAAGTTCACCCGAACAAACCCCCACTGAAAGCAATATATGGGCCCTCCAGTCTACTTCTTTTTAAATGTAAACATAAAAAAAGTTTCCCATTCTGGGACTCAAGAACACTTAAGATCCATAGGCACCTTCTCAAGAATCATGCATTATATAAAATTTAAAAATATTTTGTATAGGGCTGGGGTCATGGCTCAGTAGTAGAGCATTTGCTTCACATGTATGAGGCACTGGGTTCAATTCTCAGCACTCCATATAAATAAATGAATAAAATAAAGGTCCATCAACAACTAAAAAAATATTTTTAAAACAATTTTATGTGCTGGGGTCATGGTTCAGTGTTAGAGCGCTGGCCTCACATGTGTGAGGCACTAGGTTCGATTCTCAGAACCACATATAAATAAATAAAATAAAGTCCCATCAACAACTAAAACATAAATTTAAATTTGTACACTAATGTAAGTGATATAGCTTTAAATTCCTTAACAGTTTTAACAGCAAGACTATATTTATTATCTATTGCTGTCATAACAAATTAGCACAAACTTAGTTTACCCTCTTACCACCCTGTCAACACAAATTTATCATCTTACAGTATTAAGGTCAGAAGACTGACACAGGTCTCACAAGGCTAAAATCAAGGAATGAGCTGGGCTAGACTCCTTTCTGTAGGGTTCTAGGGAAAAAAAAAATTCTTGCCTTTTCAAGTTATAGAAGCTACCCACAATCCTTAGTTTGTAGCCTCCCTCTATCTTCAAAGCCAGCGATATATAGCATCTCTCCAGCCCTGCTTCTGCTCTCACACTTGTCTCTCAGCATAGGAAGGCTCTGTATTTGCTTGAATTTTCATATGAGCAAATACAGATGCCTATTGTTGATGAATTCACCTAAACAATTCCTGTTTCAAGGTCCTTAAAATTAATCACATCGTCAAAGTCCCTTTTGCCACATAAGAATACACAATCTCACTTTTGCAGGTTTTGGGGATAAAGACATAGACATTTTGGCTGTTCAGTTGCCTCAAAAAAAAAAAAAAAAAAGAAGAAGAGGAAGAAGAAGAAGAAGAAGAAGCCCGGCATGATGGTGCATGCCTGTAATCCTAGCAACTCGGGAGGCTGAGGCAGGAGGATGGCAAGTTCAAAGCCAGCCTCAGCAATGATGAGGCTCTAAGCAACTCAGTGAAACCCTGTCTCTAAAAAAAAAAAAAAAAAGAAGAAGAAGAAGAAGAAAAAGAAAAAGAAAGAAAACCACAAGTCTCACATGAAAGAAAAAGCAACCTGAAAATATTAAAAGAAATTAAAACCAATTGACACAATGGAAAATTAAAACAAATACCTGGGAAGAGGGGAGGGAAACAGGCATCTTTATGTTTTCATATGAGCAAATCTTCATCAAGCACTGCTTTAAGAATAAATGTGAGGGGTAATGGAGAGTTCACAGAGCTTTGTAAACCATGATCTGCCCTTTCCTCTTCCTCATTCCACTCTGCACAGCCCAGCCTCACCCATCTGGTTCTAGTAGCAAGACTACAAGAGCCTTGGGCTCTTGACACTGTGCAGTGAGTGTGGTGACCTTGAGTGTGGAGTTACTTCATTTATCAAACGCTAGGAGCTCAGATGTCCTAAGGACACACTTGTGCATGTGTGCACACATGCACGCACACACACACACACACACACACACACACACACACACACACACCATGCAGACAAACATATGTAGACACATTGCCTTTTATAAAGGGGGGGATAGTACACAAATGACCCAATCTGAGGCTCACTCACAACTCATCAAATGGCTTTTTCCTATAAAAATTAATCCAGATTAGAAATAAAAAAAATACGATACCACTTTGAGCTATACTTTTTTAATATTTATTTTTAGTTGTAGTTGGACACAATACCTTTATTTTATTTATTTTTATGTGGTGCTGAGGACCAAACCCATGGCCTTGCACATGCAAGGGAGCACTCTACCACTGAGCCCCAACCCCAGCCCCTGAGCTATACTTTTTAAGGTACATTTCTAATGATTCAGTTTACCACCACCATGTTCCCCCCATATAGAAGAAAGTGCATTAGTAGCAAATTTCAGTGATACTCTCCTCCAGAAATAGACAGGGTGTGGGGCCAGTCCTCTGGAAATATTTACTCACGTTAACCTGTGTGTTGAATGCCAGGTTCTGCAACCGAGTCAATATACTCTGATCTCTCATTGTATCTTTTTATCACTTTTTCTCACATAAATAGTTTGAATTTCCAAACCTCTGACATTCTGCTATAAATACCATTCACTCGTGTTTTGTTAAAACACTCCATGTTACTTCTTGGATTCCAATTACTCAACAGAAGGTGCATTGAATTTGCCTGGGAAACAGGGACAATGTCTGATTGTAAAAATTTATAGCATTCCCTCCCTCCCCTCAGAGTATTTTAGATATCTAAGAAAGTTAAACCCTGGGGGAAAATATAAACAAGCTGCTTGAAATATCCACACAATTACATATTTTATTTGTGAAAAAAAAAATACTGCCTCCATCTTGCCAGGCAGTGCAGAAAGCAAACATTTATCTCCACATAATTCACACATTTTTTTCTTCATTCCCAACAACACCTAAATGGCCTAAATGATAAATTAAACATTTGGCTAAAACATACCAAAATCCCAAGTGTAAATGGTGAGACTGCACCCTGCTTTTAGTAATAAGTGAGGTAGTAAATATTAGATGAATCAATAAGCTTCTCAGAGAATGACTTCACCAAAATGCTACGCATACCAGGGCAAGGAACCATATTTGAACTCTTTCCTTTCTGATGGTTGAAAAACACATTTAATTCCCCATAGAGCAAAGGTCTCTCTCTCTCTCTCTCTCTCTCTCTCTCTCTAACACACACACACACACACACACACACACACCAAGACTGTTGAAAATACAAAATCCGAGGATGCACAAGTCCTTTATATAAAATGGTACAGTATCTACATACAACCCTTGTACATCCTTTGATATACCTTAATTCATCTCTATGTCACTTACAATACCTAATGTGCTATGCAAATAGTTATTATACTGTATTGTTTAGAAATAATGACAAGAAAAGAGTCTGTGTTTTTAGACACAATTTTTTTTTCTGAATAGTTTTGATTCAGTGTTCATTGAATGTACAGATATCAAGTTCATGGGTCTGGAGGACTGACTGTATACACACATGCACACACACATACACACATACACACATCTCACACTGGATCTTGAACCCATAATCATGTCATAAGTTAAACAAAATTGATTATACAGTCTGAGCAGAGGGAAGCACTAAGAATTTGGGATCAAACAGCTATAACCTGTGTTGGAATGATGTTGGAAGTCTCTGTTGCTTTCTTCAAGTCTAAGTAGGGGAAGCAATGACTCCTTTGTAAAATGACTGAGCAAATTGACTTGCACCTGGTAGATGGTAGGCACTATTAGCTAAATTAAAACTGATAGCATTAATCATATAACTGATGAGTTCACTTACCAGAGGTTGAGATTCTACTCTCCTCTCTGCACTAACATCCTGGGGCCCTAGACATACCCTTATTTGATGCCATTGGTACATATTTCAGCTCATATGATTTTTTTCTATTACTCAGTTTAATTCACCTTCTGACCCTTCATTGCTGAGAGCCATTGCCAAATAGGAATGACGCATCGAAATTTCCTTGCCAGCATACCCCATGTTAAATGGACTTGCCTTGGAAATTCGCTGTGACATTGCATGTGTGTTTGAGAAAGGTGACCCTGCTCAAGGACGAGGTTGGATCCAGGTTTGGGGTGTATCCTGCAGGTTTTAGGAAGTATCCCGGTTTAGGATAATTGGGGTTTAAGGCGTTCCGGTTTCAGACAATCTGGGTTTAGGGAAGTTCCAGGTTTAAGGTTATTGCTGCTGGGAATAGGGCGTATCCTGCTGCCTGAGTTCCCGTTGAGTTCTCGTGGAATTGAGAAAGTATTTTGGGGCGTGAATTGTGCAGCAGAACTTGGATTTCCCCAGAACGTGTGTAGAGGCCGGTGTGAGTTCAGGAATAAAGAATTGCTGTTTGAATCTACAAGGTGTGTGGTGGCTCGTGATTCTGTGCCCGGCCAAGACTGCGGCACTTCATTGTACATGTTGGGAGATACCTACATTCAGGTAAATCAGGGTCCTTCCTCCATCTTTTCTCTGGGGTTCTGTCATGATTTAGAGTTAACGAAAGAAAAGTATTAGCTCACAGTCTAGTGAAGGAGAAAGATTTTTTTAATCTATTTTTTCCACATTTGTATGGGTGCATTATATTTGTACATAATGGTGGAATATACATGCACACAATATCACAATACAATTTGGTCAATATCATTCAATAAATCTATTTTAAAACAAAAAAAAAGAGAAAGCACTATCATAGTAGAATGACATTTTGAAACATTTAGCACCATTTCTTATTTAGAACTCCATGTTTTGGCATCATTTCAGTATTGTGGGAATCTTTGCCAAAAGGATATTATAGCAAAAGATAGACTGAAAGTTTTTGAGTTTCAAAAGCCTACTCCCTGGGAACTCAGGGACAACAGGATGGGGTTAGAGTAAGTCTTCTCATAGGCCTCCTCCCACCCTCCACCCATGGCACCATCCACTGCATAACATTTCCTCAGCATGCAGGGAGAAAGAAAAGTCAGGACAAAGAAGAACTTAGAGCAGCCAGGTAGGTCAGAAGAGTCTTGAGTAGGGAAAGGCAGAATGCCAAGACCCTAAGTGAGATGGAGGGCTCCAACCACAGGGAACCTATATTTCCCTCCTTCCGTAGAATCCTGGAGAAGCATCCACACACCAAGGAAGAAATGTCAGCATGCTGTATCCCAGGGGACAGGGCTTCAGACAGCCTTGCTGAGCTAACAGAATGATCTTATATGCTTAAGAGCATTCTCGACAGAGCAGGGTCTTAGTATCCTGAACTTCCCCTTTTCCCAACGTAAACTGGGAATATAAATTGTCAGAGGCCCAAAAAGACGACAAAGCTGGGAGGTTTGCTGAATCTGAGGGTCCTCCAAAGATGTGATGAAAGTAATGTTACAGCCATCAGTCTAGATCAATGGTCCAAATGGCATAGGTTTAAACATAATCCCAGAGGAAAGGTAGGAAAAGTATCCTGATCGACCAGAGCCGAGGTCCTAAGAGGTTGAATAGGGTTCAAACTATGAATTAAATTGGAGAATTTTAAAAGTGAACTGAAATGTGTGCAGACGACACTGAGAACAAGGGACAATTCCCAAGGCAGAGGCTACAGGATGCAGAGGAGGGAAGCTGACTCTGAGACTGAAGGGTGGAAGGACTTCTGTAGGGACTAGGAGGGCTCTCAGCAGCTGTGCAGTGGCACCAAGGTGGGAATGCAAGTAACCTGGGGTGAGACAGCAAGTAACTTGGTATGGTGGTCCTAGGGAACAGGGTGGGGAGTGGTAGGAAGAGTAGCTGGAAAGGAAACCTGGGTCAGACCATGAAGCCTATTATATAAAATACCCTGGAGCTTGAAGAGAGGCATTCTGGCAATCATGCCTGGAGTGATTTGGGATGGAGAGATAAGAAGCTTATGCTCCAATTAGAGACCACAAGTCCAATCTAGCTCAGATAGCAAATGAAAACAGGACTGACTCAAGGAGAAAGCAAATAGAATAAAGCTAAAGAAAGCACTCGGTACATCTATGAAAGAACAGGCAAAGATGGATTTAAATGACATTTATTCCACTTAGAGGAGTGCTAGTTGTGTGTCTAAATTTGATTTTGTTTTTTAAAGAGGATTAAATTCCTGAGATCAAATATCTCACTAGAAATTCTTTTAAAAAAAATCAGATTTAAAGACAATAAATTATCAGGCATTCTGATTTGGCATTTTTAGTTACATAGTAAAATGTCCCCATTTCTGGGCATTTTTTTTTAAAGAAGAGGAGCTATGTAGTCTCAGAAATGTGGTTAGCTTTGAAACAGTACTTACTTTTTTCCATCAAAGGTAGATTTCAGTGAGATCTAGCTGACAATGGAATATTCTTTCAGTCAACAAGTACAAAATTTATTATTGGCAGAGGTGATTCTTCCTTTTATTGTTATGATATTTCCTCTTCATTCTTGTTTAAAACTATTGCAATTTACTCTTCTCAATGCACTATTGCTAGATGAAGTCCTGTAGTAATAAGGGAAATTCAGTGTTTCCAAAGCAGACAGTGCAATTTGCAGAAAGAGGGATCAGAGAAAAGCACTTCATTTGCTATATATTAATTTCTTTCTAGACCCATAGTTTTTTTTTTTTTTCCCTTAAGTTCCTCCGGTAGCTTTTCATTTCCTGCTGTAGTACACAGTGAAATTCTTGAAATATAAAAAGCTTTCATTTGGTCAGAGGAATACTTTAAAAGCAAATTTTAGTTCTTCCATGTCAAAAAAATAAAGTATATTATGCTCCTTGGGTATTGCTATGTTCAAAGACACAATCAATTTTTTAAGTAGTTCTTTATTGCATAAATTCTGTTCATGCAACCTCATATATTCCTTAAATATTATGTCAATACTAAACGAAGGTAGAGAAAAGAGATGGAAAGGCCTAACTGTCTTGCTGCTGAGGCATACAAATCTAAGGCAGTATTTTCTCTAATATTCTTCTTTAATAAATGTGTTTTTCTGTTTAAAACAGAGTATCATCATATAGTTCAAAATAAAGTGGAAAGGAGAAAAAAGTGGCCCTTGAAGAACTGGAATAGAGAATGCTCAGGCCAGCAGACTGGGCTTAACTGATCAGAAGCATTTCAATACACAGGAAAGAATATACTGTACAGAATGAATATAGAAAAGGAGTAGATGCAGGGGGGAAAAATATGTAGAGGACAGAAAATAATTCTGTTATTTGTGCAGACTGCTAGGCATCCCATGTCCTCCAAACAAGTACAGAAAGCCACACAGTTCACATTCAGAACTGCTGGAGCATCACAAGTGAGAGAAGAACCCAAGGTACAGCAGCAGCTGGAGCCGTTGGTGCAAGATTTTTCACTCGTCATATTATGAGGTGGCACAAAGCAAATTGGAAGGGTTGGGTATAAATCTCCAGGACAGAGACCTTAATTCTCAAATGGGGGACTTTTAAAGTACACAATTAATAATGCACTTCTCCTTACTAGGTCAGGAGTGTGGAAAAATAGCATCATGAGATGGCAGAACCTAGACTCCAGGACTTTCCTCTCAGTTCAGTTTTAGTGGCTGCAGAGATCACTCCAAAGTGATCAGCATAATGTAGAAGATATCAGCAGGATTGGCTGCGTCACGTTCATGGTTAGGATCGCACCTCTCCTCCCTGACACAATGAGGGCCGGGGTCAGAGCCCTGAGAGAACAGTTTTAGATGATGAATCTTTACCTCTCACCCAATATCCATTACCCACATTGTCCCTGATTTTTTGGGGGGAGAGTAGGGTAGGGGATTTAACTCAGGGGCACTTTACCATTGAGTTATTTTTTTACTTTGTCACAGGGTCTCACTAAATTGCTTAGACCGGCCTCAAATTTGTGAGCCTCTAGCTTTAGCCTCCCAAGTTGCTGTGATTATAGGCATGTACTACCACTCCCAGCTGTCCCCTGATTTTTGGCAGAACATTTGGCTCTGCAGGATAGTCTTAATTTTCCAGATTTATTTGCAAGGAGCCTTGGAATTCAATTCTGGACTATGCTAGGCTTGGTGGCACACATCTGCAATCCCAGCAACTAGGAGGCTGAGGCAGAAGTTTAAGTCAACTTAACTGTACCCAGTCTAAAAATTTAAAAAATAAATAAATAAATCAAAAGGACCAAGGATCATTGCTGGTGGGACTGCAAATTGATGCAGCCAATTTGGAAAGCAATATGGAGATTCCTTGGAAATCTGGAAATGGAACCACCATTTGACCCAGCTATTTCTCTTCTTGGACTATACCCAAAGGATCTAAAAACAGCATACTACAGGGACGCAGCCACATCAATGTTTATAGCAGCACAATTCACAATAGCTAAACTGTGGAGCCAAACTAGATGTCCTTCAGTGGAGGAATGGATAAAAAAAAATGTAGCATTTATACACAATGGAATATTATTCAGCATTAAAAAGAACAAAATCATGGCATTTGCAAGTAAATGGATGGAGTTGGAGAAAATAATGCTAAGTGAAGTCAGCCAATTCCAAAAAAACAAATGCAGAATGTTTTCTCTGATATAATGGGGGTGACTCATAGTGGGATAGGGAGAGGGAGCATGGGAGGATTAGATTAATTCTAGATAGGGAAGAGGGATGGGAGGGAAAGGAAGAGGGAAGGGGATTAGCAAGGATGGTGGAATGAGATGGTCATCATTATACAAAGTACATGTATGAAGACTTGAATTGGGTGTCAACATACTTTATACATACAAACAAAGATATGAAAAATTGTGTTATATATGTGTATTAAGAATTGTAATGCAAAAAACAGTACATGTATAATGGCATTAAAAAAAAAGGAAAAAAATGTGATCCATTTCAGTATACCTTCAATGTTCTTACACCCACAAAAATAAAATAGTAACTGTGTGGTGGTGGCTATTTTAATTAACTTGATTGTTTTGATTATTTATCAATGCATAATTCATCAAAATATCAAGTTGTATACCTTAAAATTTTTATTTGTAATTTCTAGTTCAGTAATGCTGAAAATGACCTGAGAAACAGGTATTTTTTTAATGCTATTTGTGTATCAAAAATGTGTAGTTATCTAATATAAATGCAAAGACATTTAAAAAAAGAAATAAGCATTTATTTTGTTTGGGATTTTTCTGTCATTCACATCTAAATAATTCACAGGGGCAAGCTCTATCCAGAGCTAAGAGTATAGTGGCCAATATGTGACTCAAGCCCAAAGATTCATGCTAGCTGCTCTTTGGTGAGGCATTTCTCCTTGCAGTGAAATGGAATGTATCCAACTATTATGACCTTTAAATATTTGCATTTTAGAAAAGAGTTCCCTTGGTCCAATCCCATATTCATCCAGCAACTTAATTATAGTTATAATTTGACTTTCTGCAAAGCAGGAAGATCATACTCTGACCCAATGATGAGAGACCCTGTTTCCCCTGACAGTTATAATTTTCCTTGCATATTGATAAACTGATGTTCTGGGTTTTAAAGGAGTTTCTAGGAGCCCATCATAGAGAAATTGAATATCCCAATGGACTGATCAGATCAGGTTTCTGCAAACTGTAGGCCAGTTCTTGCACTGGGAAAACTCTCCAAGTTTATGGCAACCTGTAAAATCTTTCTGATGGTCACCCCACTTCTCTTGCCACTTCTCCAACATTGCCTTGTGCTTTCTTTTCTAGGCTTCAACAATCATCATCATCATTGGAGGCAATCACTTGAATTGATTCAGAGTGAATGATAGTTAATTGGCTATTTCTCATTAGCCAAGAACATATGGCACACTAAGGACAAGGGAGGGAATTTGTATTCACGGTGGCTGTGATGGATTTCTGTACGCAATTTATTTTTGCAAATTATCTTGGAGCTAAATAAAATTACAATATATCGATTCTGCCCAACTATGATTAAAGGACTATTCTGGAGTCACACTAACCTTGAGTTTAATTATTCCCTACACTGCTTAGCAGCTGTGTGATATGAAGCAGGTTGCTGTTTCTCTAAGCCTCAGGTTCCTCATCTATAAAACAGGAAAGACAATGGTACCATCTCATTAGGTTCTCATCATGATTCAATTAGTATAGCATGCCTCAAGCTCAGAGAACAATGCCTGACATACAGAAAGTACTGCTAGCAATTCTTCTTTTGAGGATGGAGAGAATCCATGTACACACAGAGTGTTCCACCTGGAGCAACACGTGCGATCATCTTACGTTTGTCAATGCCTTACCGTCATTGTTAGCCAAAGTCACTCAGTATGGTATTCCAGGTCCTTGCTTAGTCACAATGGGGCAGGGATGGTCACTGCAGGGGACAAACCCTTGCTACCAGGGCGGCAGCCATACTGGTAAACACAACTTCAGCTGTTGTCAACTGTCCTCCCTGATAAGGCTGGCCTTGATACTGCCCAGCTCTGATAAGGGAGGAGGACTATCTACAAACAAGGTCTTTTAGAAACTCAAGAGGGCTAGTCCCTCTCCAGTTTACTTCCCCAGTCTTTGCAAAATAGACACGGGGTGAGGGGCACAAGTGCATGACTCTAAACAGGAGAAAGGCCAGACAAGCTGGCTTGCCAGCTAAATGGCCCTAAACAGGGGCTACCACAGGGCTTATCAGGACCCTAAAGGCATGCCTTGTCACCCTGGAGTTTTGTCTCTCACTTCCATGGAGATGAATGTTAGGCCCCTCCCAAGCTGTGGCAAGGATGTCCCTTATAATGTCAAAGAACTTCTGCATGAGAGCACCTCAATGTAAGACTTGCATTTTTAAAATGAGCTTTATTGGAGCTGGGGATGTGGCTCAAGCAGTAGCGCGCTTGCCTGGCATGCATGCGGCCCGGGTTCGATCCTCAGCACCACATACAAAGATGTGTGTCTGCCGAAAACTAAAAAATAAATATTAAAATTCTCTCTTTCTCTCTCTCTCTCTCTCTACCCCTCTCTCAAAAAAAAAAAAAAAAAAAAAAACTAGTAATGGAACCACCATTTGACCCTGTTGTAAAAAAATAAATAAATAAATAATAAAATGAGCTTTATTTTTAGAGCAGTTTTAGGATCAAAGCAAAATTGATCAGGAGGCACAGAGAGCGCTTGCCTCCCCCCAGCACACACACAGCCCTCCCCACTATTCCACCAGAGTAGTGCACCTGTCCTGCTTTGACACATCATTATTATCCAAAGTCCATAGTTTACATTTGAGTTCAATCTTGGTGTTGTAACTTCTATAGGTTTAGACAGGGCATTATCGCATTTATCTACATTTCCAGTGTCACAAAGAAAAACTTCACTGCCATAAAAATCCTCTCTGCTTTGTGTATTTATTACCACCCAACCTCTGGCAACCACTGTTCTTTACTTTCTCCATTGGTTTTGCCTTTTGCAGGTGCCATATACTTGGAATCCTACAGTTCATTGTCTTTTCATTGGTTTCTTTCACTTAATAATATACATTGGAATGTGGAAAAAATAAAAATAAATAAATAAATGTAGAAGGACTCCTTTTCATGGCTTGATAGTGATTTTGTTTCTAGCATTAAATAATATTCAATTGTCTATATGTATCACAGTTTATTTATCCATTCACTTACGGCAGCACATCTTGGGTGCTTTTACATTTTGGCAATTGCGAATCAGCTGCTGTAAATATCTGTTTGCAGGTTGTGTGTGGATTTCAGTTCCCTTGGGTAGACTGTAGAATTCATTGCTAAATCACATGGTAAGAGTATCACATGGTAAGAGTATGTTTACTTTTGTCAAACGCTTCCAAAGTGGCTGTCCTGTTTTGCATTCCCACTAGCAATGAATGAGAGTTTCTGATGTTCACATCTTTACCAGTACCCCTTGATGATGTCAGTGTTCTGGATTTTCTCCAGACTAGTAGATGTATGGTGGTATCTCATTGTTATTTGAATTTGAAATTCTGTGATGGCATATGATTTTAGCATATGCCTGTCTTCCACCTGCATATCTTCTTTGGTGTGGTGTCTTTAGGTCTTTTGCTTAATTTTTAATTGGGTTGTTTGTTTTCTTAAAATGTTGAGTTTTAAGAGTCTCTTTATATGTTGGATAATAGATCTTTATCTGCTATGTATTTGGTGAATATTTTTTCCTATTCAGTGGTTGGTTCTCTGCCGGGTTTCTGTTCTTGTGACTAAAAGGCTCAGGGGTCACTCTAGTTAAACTGGGCTAACTGGGCTGCACGAAATAACCACACAAGAGACACAAATACCTTTTTCTTTGGGGTTGCTGTGACGGCTCCTCTGACCTTAAGGGTCTGCAGAAAGAGAGAGAGAGAGAGAGAGAGAGAGAGAGAGAGCGCGCGCGCGCATGCCTGCGCGCGAGCACACACACACACACACGTGTGTGTGTGTGTGTGTGTGTGTGTGTGTGTGTGTTCTCCTTTTATTGAGGAGAAGCTATTCAAATGAGGCAAGGGGTCAGTTTTCAGGGGGCTGAGTCTATCTTCATGATGTCCACTGTCAGCAGGTTGACTGACACCTGGGTAGGCCACACTCAAGGGCACAGTAAGAGGAGGGGACACACCCCAGGCACTTCCATGGAAGATTCTATCCTAAACAGGGCAAGGGGTTATATTACAAAGAAACAGGTGAGCATAGCTTCACCCATGGGGCTGTAGCAAGACACACCCATTTCTGTGACTGAGCGCCTCAGCACCCAGCTGGGGAGTGTAACTCAGTCACCCATAAGGTTGGCCTCCCACAGTTCTCCTCTCATTTTCTTGGTAAGAATTACTTTCTAACCCCTATTATGAATGATTTTCTTCCTTTGCAGCAATTTTACTGCTGTTGCTTTTTTGTTAGTCATGAAAAGAACACAAATAAGTGGCAGAAAGAGAAACTACAGTAGAAGAAACATCATCCAATGCAGACTCACCTAACTCAGGAAAAGCAGAATAGCTCTCATTAGCTAAACTTGTGCAATAGTTGGCTGGGTCCACGCTGATTGACTGAGAGGATATGATAATACTTGGCATATGGGACCACTTTGACATCAGAGTGTATTATAATCAACCATCGGGTATATTTTATTTTAGAAAAATATTTCAGGAACAAATACTACTCTGATGAATCAACCGTGTCAAATCCATGATGAGGGGAATATTTGGGTGGGGTGGGGATTTTCCAAGAGGGACAGCAGAGTTGCCTTTCTAAAGTGAAACAAAAACTGCTGGAGAAAAGTCAGTGGTCTTCATAGTACCCCAAAGATGTTGAGAGACTGGATAAAAATTTATCTTAATTCAGTTAAGAAGCCCAGAGTGCATTAATCCTTGAATCTGCCATAAGAAGGACAAAGTCTTATGTAGTCTTTGTACTCTGTGCTGAAGCACATGGAAATTTCTAAGGGAAGATTCACAGAGACAGGCTAAGGGTTCCCTAAGAGCACTGTTCCTGACACGTGGAGGTCATCATATAAGAGTTGTCTAAATCATGCAGGAAGCTTGAAGGAGATACGCATTGCCAAGCATCAGACACATATGTCTAGAAACGTAACATAAAATTCAATATAAAATGTTAAGCTCTGATATCAAGCAGAAGGAGCATTCTTATAAGTCACTTCTTGTTGGCAGCGTCAGAAAAGTCTCCAGATTCTGCCTATGGGAATGTCCATGTACTTCAGGTGAATCTGACAGATTTACCACTAAAGAAGGACTGTGCAGTCCTGTAAGTCCAAGAGATGGATTCCAAGCACCACCTAACTTCAGGAGAGCTTATGTTCATGTTATTAAAATATCAGGGAGGCCAACACAACAAGGCTCCTGAAGCTACTCTTAGAGTTGTGTCTCTCCACCTCCAGCTGGACTTTGATCCAGCAGAGCTCCTGATACACACCCTTTCCTTGTATCTGTCTTCCGATAGCTTATCAAGCAGACAGTAAATGAGAACGCAGAGGAATCTGGACTTGATCACACTGGCTTCTAAAAGACTTGCGTTTTAAGCCTCTATCAGATGGCATGTATAGGCCCTTATGCCAGTTATCAGCAGCCATAATGAAAAGCAAATACTCCATTCTTTACTTTCCTTCAATGAACTTACTTATAATTCTGATTTTTTAAAAAAATATAAGACTTTTAAAAGTTCGTCAAACTGAGCAGTGTAAATTAGGATATGACTTTAAATGTCATGAAACCAACCACTTCATTTTAGAGAAAAAAAAAAAAAAAAACAGATTCAACAGAGATAAAGGGCCCTTACCAGCAAGTGTGTGCCAGCTCTAGTTCTACCAAGGATCTCTTTCAAGTTAAAAGCACAGTATGATAGACTCTCACTGATTTTGCAATCCAAGAATCCATTTAACCTTCTCTGGGTGCCCCAGTATCCCTCAGGGGGTCTCCTCCCCTCCCTGCCTTCTATTGTCCCCCAAACCTCACCCAAGCAGACACATACATACTCTCTCCATCTCTGCTGTTCTGGTAAAGCAAGTGACACAAACATAAAACAATCAGTACACTGCATTTGCTCTGACCACAGTGATTGGTACAGAAATAAGCAATGACCCAAACAGAGCAAAAAAAAAAAAAAAAAAGGCAGAATGAGATTTTTGCTGATAATGCTGAAACAAAGACCTTAGCTCTCCTCACAGTTTGTAGTACAAAGATGTAAGAACCATGAATGCTATAGCTATCTCATGGCCACAAAAGACCAAACTATGTAAGAACTAAACCAGCACAGAGAAAATAATGGTGTCTCAATCTCTTTATGAGGCCATGCCTCAAGTCAGTCTTGAGCCTCTCAATTTTCAGCTACACTGAACCAATGAATTGCTTGTCTAATGTAGTCTCAGAGTCACCTTTGAACTTGCTGTTCCTCTGCCTGAAATACATGTTTCCTCAGATAACCACATAGTTAACTCTATTCCTTTCTTCAGATCTTTCTTTAAATGTCACCTTCCTGAGGGCTTTGGGCCTCACTAAATTGCTGAGGCTGGCCTTGAACTTGTGATCCTTCTGCCTCGGTCTCCTCTGTTGCTGGGATTACAGGTGTGTACCACTATACCCAGTCTTACTGTCTTTCTTTCTGATCGGTAGATCCTGGCTCCCCACTAAGAGGGTGATCTGCAATGCACAAAAATAAATAAATAAATAAATAAATAAATAAATAAATAAATAAATAAATAGATTAATAAATAAATAAAGCCCAGATTTTCCTTCTGGACTACCAGAGTCTGACTTTTCCCCTTTCTGGCCTTAACCCTTAGGAAGAGTAGCATACTCCTACCTCCAAAAAGGATCCTAGATCAAAGAAGTAATTAAGAAACACATCAGGTGCTGTGCTCTCAAAGTGAGAAATGTGTGCCTCTCAGCACCCAGAGAGATCATTTTCTGACCCTCAGAAGAAAGATCTCTTTTAGTTTTCTCACATTCTCCAAAGAAAGACAAAGGAATCCATTCTTTGATCTTAAAACCTACCCCAACACTTAATGGTTGAGATAAGGAAGTACTCCTAATGCAGTCCAGCAAGATCCCATTAACACCATCACCACCCCCCTGCCCCCCTTGGCAACTCCAGGATAGAGGATAACCACAGCGTTTCCTGTTCCTTCCCATGTTCTTTCCTGTGACTCCAAATTTACACATAGGCCCCAGGAAATTCCCCAAACCCTCTGTGGCAGTACAAACCTAATGGTGTGATACCACCTTTCGAACATCTTTTTTTTTTTTTTTTTTAAATAGACTATCCAAGAATCACATCCTTTGGGACAGGAGTTCCCTGTGTTTCTCCTTTGTTAGCAAAACAATAAACCTTCTTTTCCCTTTTTTTCTCAAAAAATAAATTAAAAAATAAAATAGACTATCCATTAGTCAAAATGGAAGCCTGGTAAAACCAGGCTGATGGATAACTTGTTTGGTCCTGAGTAGAATTAAGAACAGTAGACCTGCAGCCTTGATAAAAACAAAACTAAACTAAACGGAAAAAAAAAAAAAAAACTTGTGCATTACTCTTCCTTTTCTTAGAGGAGATTTAATAAATAAAGTTCAAAATTTTTCAAGAGGGCATGTGTCCCCAAGTAGGGTATACCTGACAGGATAAACACAGATTTACTAATCATTATTTCCCACCATTTCTTGATTATCACTATCTGCTAGCATCTGTTACAAGAGTATCAAGTTAGGTGCGCAAAAGAAATCCAAGTAAGAATGTGAAAAGATGACACCATTGACCTATCAGTCCTAGGACATCAGTCAGACATGGATCCCCACTGAATCCATCACAAGTTGCATCCCAGTCTTCCTCATTAACACCCTCACACATTTTGCATTGAGAGGCTAAGATTAAGGTATAATCAAAGGGCATTCTTTCAGATGAGTGTCTGCCTCACACTTGGCATCCTTAGAAGCCTGATATAATACTCTGAACATTTCAAATTTAGCAAGGACTCTGACTTATATAAACTTCAATTACTCACTCCTATGAACAAAGGCTTGTGTTAGTGACCATCCTTAAATACAATCCTGACCATTTTCTCCTGTGTTAACCTGGCTACTCTGTTAATTGTTCCATCACCTACTAAAGAAGTGGAGTGATAGGAATAAAGGGAAGAAAGAGATGAATTCAAAGGTGGGATGGAGAGCATGGACGGTTTCTGGAGACGATTGGGAAGGAGCATGGATAGAACTTTCATAGATGCATTCAGGCACTTCTTCATTTGATATTTAGTGGGCACTCCTGTGCTGGGTTCAGGGGATATCATGGTGAATAAAGTGGCCTAGTTCTCTTCCTTCACAGAGTTAAGTGGAGAAGACAGTTCTTCATCAAATGATCTCACAAATATGTATATAATGTTGAACTATGCACTATTTGGTACCAAAGCTATGTCTATAAAGGTGGGAGATGGGGAGTGAAGGGATCATGGAAAGGTCACTTTTTAGTGAACTGGGAGCTGGGCGTGGTGGTGCACACCTGTCAACTCAGCTACCTGGAATGTTGAGGCAGAAGGATGGCTAGTTCAAGGCCAGCTTGAACAAGTTAGAGCCTATCTCAAAATAAAAATAAAAAGGGATGGAGGTGGAGGTCTATGGTAGAGTGCTGAGCATGTGTGCAGCCCTGGGTTTCGTCATATATCTATATCATTTCAGAATGAGACCTGGGAGAATGAGTGACAAAAATTATTCAGCCAAGTGCATCTGGGAGGCAAGTCGAAGAGGGCAGTGCTGGCACAGGTGGTGGTGGGAGATGTCATGGAGGGGGATCAAATGAGAGGCCTGCGTGGCTGGAGCACAGAGAGACGGAACAAAGGTCAGCAGCAAAGGGATTGCAGGGTGTGTCTGGGAATGATAGTGCACTACCCCCGGCTGGATAATAATGTGCGGTGAGGATACAGATTAACCTAGAAATGACCACCGGACCCCCAAACATTCTGGAAGAATATGCAAAACAGTCTCAAGAGTCTTAAATGTGTTCTCTGGGAAACAAGAACTCATTACTTGTGTGTAATCACAGGGTCAGACCTGTTGAAGGATGGATTGTTCGAGAAGCAATGTCAAAAGAAACTTTGGAAAAGAAGGGAGTAGAGAGAGCCCTCCAATGAAGGGAAATGATAAGAGCCAAGTGAGAGAGAGCTGGATGTAAACCAGGGCAATGGGAACCAAAAGATGTGAACCAGGGTTGTAGAGGCTCTGGAAAGTAGAATCAACAATGTGGTGGCTAATTTGGTATAGATGTAAGGTGGGGTTGGAGGGAGAAGCTGTGAGCCTGAACATTATGAGGAGGAATTTTAGAATAAGAAGAATCAGAGGGTTTATTTCAGATAAAGAGGGTTTTATTCAGATATGCTGCAATGGTATCTTGGTCGGACAAATAGCTCATTCTGATCTGGCATTCTTCGAAAGTTGTGTTTGGAAACAAGGATTTAACGGGTGCTTTCTAAGTGCCAGGCATTATTTTGTATGCTGAATAGGATGGAATAGAATTTAGACCAAATTTCTGTCTTCATGGAATATGATTAATACATGAAAAGTAGTTTGCAAAAATAAAAATAAATAAATAAACACCAGACACCAAAGGCCATGTGGTTAATCTGAAAATAAAGCATAAACAAGTGATGTAGGAGCAAGGCTGCAGTTCAAAGAACCGGTCAGTATCTTGTATCAAATTCTCAAAGTAAAACATTGTGAAGGTCAAGGCTCTCCTCTTAGAATACACATTAGAATGCAAATTCAAATCACCAACTATCATCAAAGGGGGAAATAGACTTTAAAAGCTCCTTGTGAATTTCATCCAAGAATTTAGAGGACACAGCAAAGGACAGGATAAATAATAGATTCTTTTTCTTTGGAAAAGAGAAAGAAGACATAGGGAAATCCCACTAGCAAGGCTGTTTAAATATCTTGGCTCTTCACCAGCCCTCAGAGTACAGATTGAATTTCAAAAATAAATAAATAAATGCATAAAACTTTCTTTGCCATTTTTACTTCCAACTAGGTGCCAAAATTATATTCTATTGGAGCAGCAGGAGGGCTAAGGATCTCAAGCCTATTTGAAATGAACATGTAAAAATATAATATTCTAACTAAAATTATCTTCAAAAGAGAGGAACAAAAGGTCATAACAGGGCTCAAAATAAAAAGATCTGAAGCCAAAAATAAATTTGATTAATTTAAAAACTCAAAACCAAACATGAGTAACATGCATACATATCTATATACCCTTATCTCTATATTTAAAAAAAAAGCAGCCAAGTAGATTATTAAAACTAAAATGTCTACCGCGTGAAGCTTGTCAATGAGTTATAAAAATCAGGTCTATTTATAACTAGATGATGCTAAGGTTCTGTGGATCAGTAAAGAGAGACAACAGCTAAGGAAATGTTTAAAAGGAATTGTAATGGGTACTTGGTCAACTTATTGTCAACACTACTATTAAATTAAACTAAAACTCTGGCCCAAAGATGGCTCCATACTGGAGTCCTTTATATAACAAATTGCAACAGTTATTTAAACTAGGTAAACTAACTGACAGTCTCATTTAGGAATATATTTTTATAACAAATGTTGAGTCTCGGCCAATCACAGCAGCTCAGCTTGACCCAGTCACAGGCTACCAACCAACCAGACCATGTTCAAATAAGAAAACCATGCAGCTGTAACCGGCAGAGCTGCCTATCTATTCCTCACTTCCATTTCCTGTCCATCCATGCTACCCGTTCACCTTACAGATGCCAGTTCTCTGCACCTGCTCTTGAAGGCTGCCCAATTTGTGAGTTGTTCTTTACTCAACCAGATTCTGCTCAATTTAATTTGTCTAAGCTTCTCCCTTTAACCTCATTTTAAATCTACAATAATATTTTAAATGGTGCACATGAGGCAAGCAGGTCACTGAAATGCAGCATAATCCAGACATAGATCCATGTACCGAGAATTCTGCAAAGGGTCACTTTCATGAAAAGGGTCACTTCAAAGACTTGAGAAGAGATTGATTAATGCCTACATGCTTCCCATGGTCTCAGAAAAATGACTCATTTAGAAAAATAAAGTATGATCTCCATAAATAGTAAAATTTTGGCTCCACCAATTTGGCCCAAAGAATTATTTTTCCTTGATTTTATCCATGCAATTCTTTTAAATGGCAATTCACAAACACTGATTAATTTTCCTTGAGAAATTTTCTGGAATTAAATCAGTTTTATTTTTCCTTATCAATTATCTAATTAGTCAATTAAAAACATTTCCAATTATCACTATTTATGTTTTATCTTTTTGAAATTATTTTTCCTTGAGACCAAAATTCTTTTCACATAAAGTTTCTAATCATTTACCGCAAATTGTTTTATCCTTGTCAAATCTTATTAGTTAAAACTTCTGCCACCCCTAGTTTTCTTCTATGACCATTGTTGGTTTTTGTTGTTGTTGTTGTTTTGTTTTGTTGATATTGGGGATTGAACCCCAGGGGTGCTTAACCACTGAGCCACATCCCTAACCCTTTTATATATTTTATTTAGAGACAGAGTCTCCCTTAGTTGCTTGGGGCCTTTCTAAATTGCTGAGACTGGTTTTGAACTTTGTGATCCTCCTGCCTCAGCCTCCTGAGCTGCTGGAATTACAGGCATGTGCCACTGTGCCTGGCATGACCATTGTTTTTACCAGGTCAAATTTTCCCCAAGTCAAATACAGCAGATATAAATTTGTCTAGAAGATTTTATTCTTCCGGAAGCAACTAGTTAATGACTTATTTTACCATATACACTTGTAACTGTCAGCATTAACTTGTGTTGATTACAAAATAGTGTGGTCAAAACATGCTACACCAGATTATTATCTTATAACATACACACAGATTCCATGGGGATTCAAAATTGTGCAATAAGCACAAATAACAAAATATTAGGGGAAAAAATGGCAATTTTTCTTTTTTTTTAAAGGCTTTTCATGAATATCCAAAACTCTGACGCCATAAAGGAGGTTTAACTGCCATTACCCATCCCAGATGAGCTATAACGCTAGCATGTTCCAAATGTTCCATAGTGGGAGACACAGAGTTTAGGAGACTGGGTTTCTTGCTATGGGAGAGGGTGGAGTAAGGGGCTGATTAAGAGCAGATGTGAGTGGGATCAATAGATATTCAAAGATCTATGGAAATATGTTATGAGATTGGAGTTTTTGAATTATTCTCAAATATTTTTATCATTATTAAAATGGTACATAATCATAATTAAAAACAAACAAACAACTTTAATAGAAAGTAAAATTACCTATTACCCCCTACAAACTACTTACAGAGATAGCCATTATCAAGAATTTCATTAATCATTCCAGAAATTTTTGTTTCTTCATTTGTTCAGTTTTTCACTTGCTTACCTTGTATAGCATACCAGAAACTGGAATTCTGTTTCTTTAATGTAAATAAAACACACTCTCAGATATTTTCTTACACACATAATTATTTTTGTGTTATATTAAAAAGAGTGGATCTATCTAGTTTCATTGACTTAAATATTGTCTGCACGTGTCTAGGCACTCTTTATGAAGAGATGAAAGGCAGGAAAGAATTTAAATATTCATCAGTCAGTAAGGTTACTACCATACTGATACTTCTAGAACATTCTTTTAAACTTTCTTGTTGATATGAAGGAAACATATTCCACTTAGGAAACAGAAAAGCACAGAGAGGAAAAGAATCACCGGTAATCCACCTGACAGAGCCAACCACTTTGATGAAGACAGAGTTTGTATTTCAGAGACCCAGAACAGCTGTGGCCAACAATTTTGCAAAAGCTAAATTTCAAAAAAAGAAAGTCCCAGTATCATATAATCAAGTTGAGTAGGTAGGACGTTAGAGACCACACGCCCCACAGACCCTGACAAACAGGATGAGGAAGAAGCCAAAAGGTGGTCAATGACTTCTTTTGAAAAACACACTGTTGGAATTAACAAAGACGACAGAGCTCAGGGCAGAAACTCAGACCCTAGTTGTAAAACAGGCAGATTCATTTCTGTTGGTTCAGATAAGCTTGGAACCTTGGGCTGCAAACCCAGCCCGATGGATTGGCAGGGGCCTGGAAAGTGACAATGACCACCAGGAGAAGCTTTATCTTCACATCCACCCTGCTTCCCCTTACATTTCCACTCAGGCTGAACTGACACCCTGGCGCATTTCAAACCTGAAGTTTGTGTTTAAAGACCAACCTGGGAGTTGACTGGGGCTGAGTACAAAAATGGGAAACTTGAGAAAGAACTTCAAAATTGGTTCCATTTTAAGCTAGAAAACAAATTGTCTTAACTGGTAGCACTAATGACTATTTTTTCAGGTAAAGATGAAGACTAATATGGTGGAAAGCTTCTCACCCAGCTAAACTAATCCTCAGATTTTAGAAATGGTCCTGGGAGGGAGGAGGTGAATTAAGCTCTGCAAAGAGCTTCAAGTGGGGTCAAACTTTTGTAGTAAGCACTTTAGGTTTCAATGAAGCACCTGCCAGAGGCTTCCACGGAGGCACAAAAGCAGCCAGAGACGGTCTATAAAGGAAGGGTAGTGTTCCAATCAAGCATTACCAATGGACACTGACCTTTGAATTTCATAGTTATCATGTGATGCAAAATATTCTTCTCTAGATTTTTTTTTCTATCATTCAAACGTACAAAAACACTCTCTAGCTTGTTGGCAGGATATAGGCTGGCCTGTGGTTTGCTGACCCCTCAAACAGTTCCTGACTCAAGTTTACATTCTAAACAACACAGATAAGAGCAAACTGGAGATAAAGGAGGCCTTTCACATGGAGAGGATTTCTGCTTAGATTGGGGAAGAAGGGGAATAATGACGGTGGCTACCCTGTTAGAGCCCCAGCAAATCAGTGAAGTTGGGGGAGGGGGGCGGGTGCAGGAGCACCGGAAGGCTCCCCAAGGGGTTTGATACCCAAGGTCTATCTCCAAAGAACTGGCCCGTAGAGTGGTAAGAGACAGAGGGGGTAAGACAAGGCCCCTCTTGAATTATGCATGCTCTACTTTCCCAGTGAATCAGGCCAGTGAAAAGATCAGCAGCAGCAGAATCAAATTTAATTCAGAAGACTACCCCCCTCCTTTCTTTTTTTTTTTTTTTTTTTTTTTTTTGCATAAAGATGAGGCCCTACTTTGTACACAAACAAAAAAACCAACAGTTCTCATATCACCTCCACATGAGTATTTGGAGGAAGTCTTTGTTTACCTGTATGCACAAGGTTCTTATGCAAATTCCAGCAGCCGGCTCAAAATAAGCCTGAGCTTGGCCTTGATGGATTTATTTCTCATTTGCTGCAGGCACAGACCACATCTATTGAAGAGAGAAAAAACTGCCGCCCCTCTGCAGCCGTTTGCCCAGAAGTCCCTGGCCTGCCTGGCAACAGGACTCTCTGCGCCTGCTCCAGCGTGGGCCTGACGTTACCTAGCCATTGAATAGTCTGATGGGAAGGGTTCAATGCAGGGTTTGCACTTTCCCAGCCATTAGCCAGCTGCCAACGCATTTCATTATCTTAGGAGTGTTTTGTACATCAAAGACAGCCCCAAACAGTGTGATCAAGTGGAAGTAACAGTGCCTGGTCAACATTACAACTTGCAGCACTTTTTTTTTTTTTTTTTTTTTTTGTCATGGACATAATGCCATCTGGCACCCAGGAGCAGAAAGGCCAGTGATGGAAAAACCCCAGCACCCTGTTTTGCTTATTGGTATAACAGTTAATCCTGATAAAGGGCAAGGCCACAGAGCAACTGCCCTGTTATTATCTTGTATATCTATTGTCTTACACAGGCCAAGCTGCCCTGGACCAGCAAGAGCAAAGGTTGCTTGGGCTAGAATGGGGTGGGGGGAGGATATAGAAGAGAGAAGGAGGACAAAGGACCCCTCATTTGTCTTTTTGTTTAATTGTTTAAAATCTCAACTAACTCTCTCTCTCTCTCTCTCTCTCTCTCTCTCTCTCTCTCTCTCACACACACACACACACACACACACACACACAGGAGGAGACAAGGATTTAAAAGTTTATTCTTTCCAGGCAATAAGGCTTTCTGGGGAAATGTCAAGAAGCTGGCTTTGAAATCTCCTAACTAGACTCCCTTATAAAATAACTTCTTAATATCTTCTCCTAGGCACACTTTTTTATGGATTATTTTGAAAAATCCTCCCGGCTGATTTTAGATTATAGGTGACCAGTGTCGTCCCCCCCCCCCCCCACCGCTTTCCATCAGAGACTTCTTTAAAATGATTTCTGGTTAGAAATTTCTGAGCCCTTCACGGTTCTCTAACAATCAAGGAGAAAAAAAATAAAGTTCTGAAGTGATGGCTCCTAGAGATAGACGTCAAGGAAACTCATCTACAGCGCCCTCCAGATCCGGCTTTCTGGGTAGTTGATTTTCCACTGACAAATTAGGGAAGAAAATAATGTGAGTGTCTCATTGCCTTTATTTTGACATCAATCTTCAAAATACAAAAGAAGGAAAACCAACTGACAATCGCCTTCTCTGCTGAATTGAGGGCAGATGATTGGGTTTGTGTGTTCTGTTGTTGTTGTTGTAGTTGTTTTTGTGGTTCCAGTCTTAAATGTGTTTGTCTTGGTGCGCTGGGAGTGTTTATGAACTCATCAATGATTTTTCCACCCTTTGCACAAGCTCTTCCCCACTTTTACACTTTTCCTCCTAATCTCACCCACCTCACCCCCTTCCTTCTCTCTAGGAGCAAAAGCCTGAAATTTTGAGTAAGACACTTCCCATTCTGGTGTAAACTCACATGAAGGCATGATTTTTGCAACTGCTGGTTTAGCAATTATGTAATCTTTTTTTTTTTTTTTTTTAAATAAGCTAGGCACGTTGGCATAGCCCTATGGTCCTAGCTACTCAGGAAGTTGAGGCAGGAGGATGGCTTTAATCTAGGATTTTATTTTATTTATTTATTTATTTTTTTAAAGAGAGAGTGAGAAAGGGGGGAGAGAGAGAGAGAGAGAGAGAGAGAGAGATTTTTAATATTTATATTTTAGTTCTCGGTGAACACAACATCTTTGTTGGCATGTGGTGCTGAGGATCGAACCCGGGCCGCACGCATGCCAGGCGAGCGCGCTACCGCTTGAGCCACATCCCCAGCCCAATTATGTAATCTTTTCAAAGCACACAAAATGTCTAGGGCAATTGTCACCTGCACACGGTGGTACCAATCTAGACAGCCATATGTATTTTAAATTTTTAGTAGATGCTACCCAATAATGAACTTGAGGTTTGAAATTTTCTCAGAAAAATCCAACTTAATCTATCATCTCCCACTGTTTTTCTCTTCACTCTGACAAATTGTAGTAGAATTATAACCCTTCTCAGTAAAGGGACAAGTTTGCTATTTTAAGTTGGCATGGAATTTGAACTCAGAGAAATGAGGCCCCTCGCAACCAGCACTTAGAAGTAAATTTTCTGACCCAAAATATTCTCAACGCGCAATGACTCTTTTCCTCACTTCTTTTCTCCCTAAGATTCAGTGAAAAAGAGACAAAATTTGCCAGAATAGAGTGTAGTTGAAATCTTTGGCAAAGTAAGGGGGGAAAAATAGTACATGATAGTCAGGTTTCTGGTATATTCATAACATCTGCTTCACACATTTTATAAAATACTATGTCTTGCTGTAGAAAGAAACATTTACTGGAAGAAATCTTGAATTGAAGTTGCAGAAACATTGAATCAACTGTTTAAACTAAGTTAACAACAGAGCTTGAACCAGAATCCAGGACTTGTGACTATTTCTGTCCTTTTATTGTCCTGGAGTGAATTAGCTCCTGGAGCCCTGGCTGATGGCTTACCACCCTCACACTCTGGGGCAGATACTAACAATACCTTTTGTAATGGTAAATAAGAAGAGATCCCTGCTCCCAAGGAACTCACAGTTTGGTAATAGGGATAAGCATTTAAACTAAGAAATTTGAGTCTCTCTCTCCCTCTCTCTCCTCTCTCTCTATCTCTCTTGTGCACTCTCTCTCCTCCCTCCCACCATAATGTGACACAGCTCAGAAGGGCCCTTCCGGGAACCTGCATCAGACACATTATACCTCCAGAAGTATGAGCCATGTTTCTTTTCTTCATAAAGTAAAAGAAATAAAGTAAATAAAATGAGAATTGCAACAGACAGTAACAGGTACTAAAATAGAGGAGGCAAGACCGTGCTGGCAAAAAGAAAAAATAAAATAAAAATAAAATAATAAGGTCCCCGCTCTTCTTGCTTTCAAGTTGAAGGAGTGACACACCATTGTTTTTAAGTCAAATAAATCTTTGTCCTCAAATTATCCTAGAAAGCAAATCAATTACTTTTGGCCTGTCTTAAAATTATGCTTTAGATATGACTTAATCTGTTGAGGTATTTCCTATGATTATTCTGGATTTGTTGGTGCAGAGTTTTGAAGAAGTGGGGCTCTGTGGTTTTCCCATTCTGATTTTTCAAAGGTGATGTTCATTGTAGGATTTGGCTGACATGCCAAGTAGCCAAAATTTGCAGAGGCGTGGGAAAAAGACTTGCTCAGATGAGAAAATTACACATAATTCCTTTCCTCTAGTTTTACAAAAATCTTAGACCTACCTACAGTTGCTGGGGATTAAATAGAACTTCAAGCAAACCCTTCCTTTGTTTTTGTTTTTTTATTTTTAATTTTGAATCTAAGTTTAAATCCCTAAATTGATTATTATCCATTCACTTTCCTACAGAATTAATTCCACTCTTACAGTGATGTCCACTGACTTCTTTCTGACAACTATTTGAGAGCCTCATATGTTCATTCTACGTTTCCTACCCCCATGTAAGTATGTGTAAGTGGAAAGTTAGACTTCCTTGAGATGATCCCTGGTTTCTTGCAAATGTGTTAAGTGGGGAGAGGAATGATTAAGAAATGGTATAGTGCTTATTTGATAGGCAAGTACCGAAGATAGAATCCCAATCTGCTTGAAATCTAGATCATCTTCTAGAATCTTTAAATCAGCACAAGTTTCAACCCAGGCACACGCAGCAAGATGGAATAATATTGTTATATGATATAGCTGCATTTTTCCCCTCTAAATAAGTTTTTAAAAGAAAAACTCAAATTGTAACCAGTTAGGGATAATACTTTCTTGGATATTTTCTCTCTCTGCTGCTTCTTCCATTTTGGTCTCTCTCTGTCTCTCCAGCCTATAGCATAAAACTAGAGAAAAAATGGGCTTTCAAAGAAAACAAGAGGTAAATGAGACCTAAGCTTCATGTAAAGAAAATAATACAACCTATCATTATCATTGGTATAGTGCTTTTACTGGTTTACAAAGTGTTTTTTGATAAATACAGTAAATCTGTCTCATAAAGATATTGTGAAGTCTAAATATGGCCACATTAAAAGATTCTACAATAATTCCCAGCACATAAAAATCTATCAATAAAGGTTTGTTAGATAACATTATTATTACTCATGCTATTATTTTCATTACTGTTATGATAGTCACAGTTTGCATAACTAAATACCGAAACAGTTCAACAAGTATGAGATCACATTTAATATAGCTTCAGAAAGAATAATTTCATGTCTAAACCTAAATTCCTATCAAAAACTCACTGGACTCCTCAGGGAACATTCCACAAACCAAAAACCATTATCTTAAGCATGACTTTAAAATAATCGCCATTAAAATAGTTTTGCAGCATTCAGCTTCCTTAGAAAACCAGTCACAAAGTTCAAGTGTGTTCTACTTCTCTTCCCAAATGCTCCTTCTCATTCTGTTCATCTGATGGAGGACACAATGGACCTTTTGCCCCTCCCCAAGCATGGTTTGTGGTTTTCACACCAGCCTATCTCTGCACTCAGGCTATTCTTTATCCCTGGAGTATTCTCTCCTGACTCTCCTTCCCAACGTCTAACTTCTGTCCCATTCATTGTGAAACCTTCCTCAGTCAAAAACATCCTTCTCTCTCATCTGCATCCAAGGGCAGTCCTCATTCTATGTATTGGAATGAAGCCTTCTTCCGTTTACCATATCCCACCACAGGGAAATCCTTTATTCACAGTCTATAAGCTCTTTCAAAGGTTTTACTGAGTTCCAGTGTCCAACGCAGTGACTAGCACATCATTATGTGCCAGATTCCTGCAAATATATTTCAAGCAGAAAATATGAAACCCATGCCCACATTACTAAGCTCCTGGTTTATAATTAAGAGTTCAGGGCAGAGCAAGACCAGAAAGAAAGGATATTTTAGATTGCTCATTTCATGTTCTCTTACTTAGAAAATCAGCATTTTAATGTTGATACATTATATATATATATATATATGTATACATATATATATTTTTTTCCACATAATAGAATTGTAAAAGTAACAAAAATAATGGACATTATTTTGACTTGCTATGAGTCACTCACTGTTCTCATATTGCATGGGTATTAGCTCACTTAATCCTCACCACAATCCTATTAGTTAAATTCTTCTATTATTCTCATTTTATAGATAAAGAAACAAAGACACAGATTGATTGAGAGTCTCTGCTCATTGTCATACTACCAGAAAGAACTGGATGTGGAATATGAGGGTAGGATTTAAATCCAAGGAAACTAAGGGCGCTTCACTACCACCATAATATTTGAGGTTGGTTAAGGAAAATATATCATTTCATTGAAAACTTTAGAGTAATGGCAGATAAGAAATAGACTTTTTCCTATCATCTAAAAGATGTTAATGGGGTAGATAATGACAAGTGTTGAATTCTGATTTTTCTTTTTGACTAACTATAGATATACTAACTTCTTGTTGCTTAAGGTCATGACCAAACCTATGGACACATAATCCCCATTAAAATATCTTGACATGTTTTACCTATTTGGTACCATCTTTCCAGTTCAATGTTACTACATGGATTTTCCACATTAACAAACCTCTATATTCTGCCCCCAGCACTCCCTAGAGAACCAGGTTACCTCAAAAGCCTTGCTCACATAATAAGTCTGCTCTCTCTCTCTCTCTCTCTCCTTCTCCCCACCAAGTTTAACTTCTATAGGTTTCAAAAGCCTGCTTTTAATCACATAAGATAGTACCACAATAGCTTTCTTTTGGTTAAGTTTATACATGATATAATGGTTTATCCTTTTATTGTTAAGCTCTTCTGTGTATTTTAGGCATTTCCTTTATAAACAATGTATAGTTAGTTCTTACTTGTGCTTCTTAAAATTCAGTGTTACAATATTGGTCTTTAATTTGCATTATGTACTCCATTTACATTTATTGTAATTATTGATATGATTAGGGGTTGAGTCTACCATTTTCCTGTTTGCTTTTTATCTATACTATCTATTTTTCCTTTTAGATACTTTCTTTTCACTGATTACTTTTGTAATTCCATTCTCTCGCTCTTACCTTCTTGGCTATTCGTTATTTTTTATTATTATTATTAAATTCTTACTTTACAGATTGCAGCATGCATAAGACAGTGCTATAACGTGAATATTTGTTCTCTCTCAAACTCTGTTGAAATTGTAAGTGTAATAGGAAGTAGAAACTTTAAGAGGTAATTAGGCTGGACTAATGCCATTATCACAGGAGTGGGTTCTTTATAAAAGCAGAACTTTGGCCCTTTTTCTCTCTACCACCTCTCTTTTCTCTTCTGCTCTTCTACCATTGGATGATGGAAAGATGACATTTTCCAGATGCTAGGCAACTTCATATAGGACAACCATCCACCATAACTGTGAGTCAATAAATTTATTGTATGACCAATGTGATTCTGCAACCTGTACACTCAGAAAAATGAGAAATTATACCCCATTTGATTCAAATGTATGATATGTCAAGATCATTGTACTGACATGTGTAACTAATTAAAACAAACAAATTACCTAATCTCAGTTATTTTGTTATAATAGGACAAAATGTACTATAACAGAAGACTTCTTGAATTCTAAGGTAAATGAGTATATTTATCTCTTTCCAGACAATATGAGAAATTCAAAACCCCTTTAATATGCTAAGCAAATTTTATATTACTTAAGGATTTTTCTGAATTTTAAGTTCTCGTCTACTGACTTGCTATATTTATTTTTTCTATCTTCACTCCATTGTTTTTAACTCCTATAGCTTTATATTTAATATATATGATGAAAAAAGGCTTCCTTCTTCCACACAGTCTCCAAAACCTGTGTTTTTAAAATTTCCAAGCTAAAGTAAAAGTTATTTTTATAACATGGACCTTATAATCTCTTGTCTTGACTGGCAAGCCTCCCTGTCCAAATATATACACAAAAAAAAGAAAACCATTTTGATTTTGATTAAGACTGCAGTGATTATAGAGAGTAATTAAGAAGAAGCAAAATCTTTATAATATTGAATTTTCCTAGCTGGAAACATTTTAGAAATCTTAATTAAATTTTATATGTTTTCATATAAATTATGCATGTTTCTTAATAATTTTATTCCACTGTGTTTTTTTTACTTTTAAAGTAAGTGGAATATCTTCTTCAATTATATTTTCTAATTAGTTATTCTTTGTATGTAATATAGTTTTTAAATTTTCCCATTATTAATGTTGTAACAACAATCTTACTTATTGTTTCTAATTATTTCTGGCACGTTTTATCAGTTTGTGCATTTGGTGTTTGAAGACAGAGAATTATATTCCAATCCAGTAGTGAGAATTATGCTATCTTCTTTACAATATCCATCCTTCTCCCTTTTTTTTTTCTTGAATAATGAAACATCAGCTTGGATGGGAATGAATTTCAAACTTCAGTTACAGGCTAGAGACGTAACTCACTAAAACTATTCATCTATCATAATAACAATCCCCTTATTAAAGTGATTAGTTCAATGGTAAATTTCCCAGACATGGCCTCCAAATGGCATGGTATACTACACCACCAGTCAGAGTAAGTTTAGGGGATACTGCACATGATTCAAGAGCATCCAGGGTTTCCAGAATGGGAATTCTCTTTCTGGCCTGTAAGGTATAAACCCATAGAAATCCTGGAAGCAAACCTCATTGACCATTTTCTTCATGAGACAAGTAATCCAACAAAGGAACACAAAACTAAAAGAATAGAGAGAAATTAAATAGCACTGAAAAAAAATTGAAATCAGCCCTATATTGTATCTTTATAAGAGCAAATATATCCCACTCCATTTCTTAAATCAGTATGCAGTATTTGAAAGTCAAATTATTCTAAAGGATACACCAGTTCAATGCTATATTCAGAAAACATGTCTAAAAGGAAATGACAAAAAGCAGTTCAGAAAAAAAGGAATGTGGAATAGTACACCAATTAAATATATGCAAACAGAAAGCAGAAATGGCAAGATTAAAGAATTAGATAAGAATATAAGAGAAAGACCACTAAACGGGGCGGGGGGGAAAGACATATTAGGAAGAGTAAAAGTAAAATTAGTAAATTCTTGTATGCCAAAATGAGCAGTAGCAAAATACATGAAGCAAAACTCTGACAAAGACAGGTATAACTTTCATAAAAATCACAGTGATAGTGGTAAATTTTGTAAGAGAGTGTGATGGGTCAAGTAATGCCACAGTCTTGGCTGGGCACAGAATCACGAGCCACTCAAGCAGGAACAAAACTTTATTTTGAAAAAGCCGCCAATACTCTGTAGGCGCTGGCAAGCCAAACCCGGTCCTCCCACTCGGGCCTCCACCGGAACCGCGTTCCCCGCAACCGGGGGGTCCCCCGGACCTCCCCCGGAATTCCCTCCTACTATCCTTCCCCAACCAATGGGAACTCTCCATGAGTCCCGTAACATGAATCCGGTAGCAGGCCAAGGTGAACAGCGGGAGTCCAATTTCCATATGAATGTAAATCTTAACATAATCATCTCAGTGGCTAGCTGGCATCACTTTACAACCAAAGGTGTATATTTGCTTGTGGCTCCTAGCAAAGTAAATAGAAATATGTAAGGATATAGAGAATATAATGACATTCAAATAATATGATATTTAAAAATTTTACCACTTTTATTCCCCATGACATTATCCCTATCTATTCTTTGCCATTGAAGCATGCTATTTCTCCTCTCTTTACTGAACAAATCCTCTCTTGGCCTCGTCTCCGTCTTCCTCCTTCCTTTCACCAACAGCCCACCCATTTCTTTCTAGCCCCTTAGAAAATTGTTGTCCACACTTCCTACCCAGAATTCTTTCACTGCCCCATGAACCCACTCTACACAGGCTTCTTCCACTATCACTAACAGGAACTGCTCTTACACAAGTCATCAATGGCCAAATATTACTAAATCTAATCAATATCATCTTCGTTGTTCTAGATCTATGGGTACTGTTATGGTTTAGATAGCAGGTGTTCCCCAGAAGTTCATACTTGAGACAATGCAAGAAGGTTCAGAGGTATAATGATTAGATTGTGTGAGCTTTAACCTAATCTGTGGATTAGTCCACTGATATGGATTAACTGGGTGGTAATGGTAGGCAGATAAGGTGTGGCTGGAGGAGGTGGGTCACTGGGGGCATGGATTTGGGTTAATTTTTTGCCCTCTGGTGAGCTGAGCTTGCTCTCCCTGTTTCCTGGTTGCATGATCCTCAGTTGTTTTCCTCCACCGTCACTTTCTGCCATGATGTTCTGCCCCACCTTGGGCTGAAAGTTATGGAGTCAGTATACCATGGACTGAATTGCAAGCCAAAATAAATTTTTCCTCCTGTACATTGTTTTTGTCAGGTCTTTTGGTCACAGTGATGAAAAAGCTGACAAGACAAGTATCACTTATTATTTTTTGAAATTTATTTTTATGGTACTATGAATTGAACCTAGGGTCTTGCACATACAAAGCAAGCGCTATATCACTGAGCTACATTCCAGCCCTATTTGTACCAAGTTAATCCATTCATTGACATGCCTCCTCTCCTAAACACTTTCTCCACTTACAGAATATCACACTTTAAGGATAGACCCAAGATACAAGTTGCCTAAAACTCACACAATTTAAGACCGGGAGGTACATCTTAAATAACACTTAAAAGTAGACTCATATATTAGTTGTAAAGTTTATATTTACTAAGAATAACAAAAGAAATCACAAAAATTATAAATTTTAAAAAATTTGATAAAGCCATAACTCACAAGCAAAAATGACATACAATTTTTAATGAGTGCCTGACTTATCTTATTTAGTTTGACCATGCCTTTAATTGCTTTTCAGCATAGCAATCATTTTAATAAAGTTTCTTTAGAGAAAACAGGAAGGTAATTTAGTCTTTCTTTTTTTATGGTTGATAAATATTTGCTTTTCCCACTACCTGAAATACTAATTCCTCAATTTTTTTTTTTTTTTTTTTTTTTGCAGGGGAGGTGGATACCACAGGTTGAACCCAGTGGCACTTAACTACTGAGCCACATCCCCAGCCCTTTTTTATATTTTATTTAGAGACAGGGTCTCGCTGAGTTGTTTAGGGCCTCACTTAGTTGCTGAAGCTGGCTTTGAACTCAAAATCCTCCTGCCTGAGTCTCCCAAGCCACTGGGATTACAGTTGAGTGCCACCATGCCCACCTACTCCTCAATCTTTTTTTTTTTATAATAAAGAGAGAGTGAGAGGGGGAGAGAGAGAGAGAGAGAGAGAGAGAGAGAGAGAGAGAGAGAGAGAGAATTTTTAATATTTATTTTTTAGTTCTCGGCGGACACAACATCTTTGTTGGTATGTGGTGCTGAGGATCGAACCCGGGTCGCACGCATGCCAGGCGAGCGCGCTACCGCTTGAGCCACATCCCCAGCCCTACTCCTCAATCTTAATGAAAATGTTTATTCTCAGAAAGGGCTTCCATGACCATCCAGTCTAAAATCTGAACCACTTGCATTAATTAGCTTTGTATCGCTGGGACAAAATACCTGAGGAAAACAACCTACAAGAGGAAAGAGTTATTCTGACTTATGGTTTCAGAGGGTTTAGTCCGTGTCCACTGGCTCTGTTACTTTTAGGCCTGTAGCAAGGCAGAAATATCACAGTGGAAAGGTGTAGCAGAGGAAAGCTACTCTTTTCATGACCACTGGAAAGCAAGGGGCAGAAAGGGACCAGTGACAAGATTAACCCTTCCAGTACATTCCTTCAGCGACCTGCTTCCTTCAACTGGGTCCTACTCCTATAGTTTCCACCACTTTCCAATATTTCAGTCAAATTATTAATCCATCAAAGGATCAATCCATTGATGAGTCCAGAGCCTCATGATCAAGTCACTTCCCAAGAGTCTCACCTCTGAACACTGCTTCTTTGGGAATCAAGCCTTCAACACATGAGTCTTTGGGGGACATTTCAGATTCAAATCATAGCACCACTTACCAATATTTCCTATCCTATCTTGCAGTATTTGTATTTGTGTCTATCTAAAACTTCTTTTCTCCACTCTCATGATCCATTCCTTAATTCCTTTAGATGTCCACCCAAGTAATCCACCCTCATTGAAAATTTCATTTAAAACTGCAACTATCTACCTCTTCCACAACATTGGAACTCTACCAGCTTCCTTCCCATTTGATTTTTATCCACAATATTTGTCACCATGTAGCATTCCGTTCTCTAAAATATATTTTTATTTATTTACAGTCTATATAGTTCCATGAAAATCTAAGCTCAATTAAAGAGTAAGGCAAACTCAGTTGTCTGGTATACTGCCTGAAGAACAGTGCTTTGTACATTGTAGACCCACAAATATTTTTACTGAGCTAATGTGTATAAACTTTTGTCTTAGGTTCATCTTAATACATTTTTAAAAACAGAAATATTAATCACACATTATCTATAAATACTGCATATCAACAAAATGACTTCAAAAATTTAAATGTTTGGATATTAAAAGCTAGTCTAGAAGACTAGTTCATCTAAAAATGAAATAAAAAATATACAACATTGAATTTGGGGACTAGAAATATAAGTACAGATACCAAAAAAACATTAAAATTGCTATAAGAAATTGAAAAAAGAAAACAGTGAAAATTAATGACACTGTATTATTTTATACCAAATATCAATAATCAAAGTTGATCCTAGAATGAAAAGAAAGATGAAGAGACTTAAGAAGCTGGAATATTGTCAAAGACCTGCCATTAGAACTAGATTAACTTAAAAAGAGGATAGGCCCAGAAAGTTTTAATGCAGAGATGAAGTAACCCTTCAAAATGTCGGAAGTTCAGATAGTATTTCTCACTAGCTCAATTCTTATCATGCAACTTAGTAGCTTAATAAAAATCAGAAAATTTTGACAGATCCTTTGGTTTCTTAGTTATTGCTACTATCCAAGTCTCAGAAACTGACTGTGAATCAGATATTGTAGTATCTATCTGAACTTTTGTTTTCTGAACTCAGGCACCAAAAAGACCTGAATGTTGAAAAAAATATTTTTAATTCCTATTATATTTATCTGATTCAAAATATTCTGAACTCTCAAAGGCAATTAAAAACGATCAGAAGTAGCTATTAACAAACATACCTGAATTGAATAATTTTTAAAAATCACAAGAAAGAAAGATAATTTACTTTTGAATATAAGTGCAAATGTTCTAAATAAAATATTTATATGATGAATGTAGTCAGGTATTAAAAGAGCAATACAACCAAGTAAGTACATTTCAGAAAACCATAATTATTATAGTAAAAATTCAAAGAAAAAATATTATGCCAGTAGCTATACCTATATTTTAAAATATACCTATGTTTTAAATAAATTTATTATCAAAATTCCTTTAAAAAACTGAGAATGACATTAAAATATATTATCATTTGTCATTTATCTATATATTTCACTCTTATTTTTATTTCTTATTCTTATATTTATTTTAAGAAATCTAAATATAGTAAGGAACTTTTAATAACATAGCCACAATGGGGACTGGAGATGTAGCTGAGTGTTAGAGCACATGCTTTACATGCACAAGGCCCTTCAATCCCCAGCACTAAAAAAAGGAAAAAAAACCTGAATGTTTGGGGAGATGGGTGTCTCACTATGTCAGCCTTCAACTCCTGGACTCAAGCAATCCTCTCACCTCAGGCTTCAAGTAGCTGAGATTATAGATATACGCCACCAACAGCCAAATATTTTATATATAATAAAATTTAAGTCTTTGCCATGAAAATCAAATCACATTAGATATTCCATTTACCATAAATATTTTTTCAAAATTATTTAAGAGAATTTGAGAAATGCAAGAAAACTAAATTAAAAAAATGGAAGAAAAGAGATACATTTGTTTATAAGTTTTACTATATATGCTTATAAAACTCAAAAGGCCCAGATAAAAAATATATTAGGGTCAATAAGAAAATTTGTCAAGACACAAAAATACAAGAAAAATATGGACAATAGAGATTGAATATCCCTTATCTGAAATGAATGAGACCTGAAGTATTTCAAATTTGGGATGTCTTCGGATTTTGGAATATTAGCATATATTTAATGAAATATCTTGAGGATGGGACCCAAGTTTAAATTCATTTATGTTTCACCTACATCTTAGCCTAAAGGTAATTTTATTTTATTTTATTATTTTTTTTAAAGAGAGAGAGAGGAGAATTTTTTTTTTAAAGAGAGCGTGATAGAGGGAGAGAGAGAGAGAGAGAGAATTTTTTAATATTTATTTTTTAGTTCTCGGCGGACACAACATCTTTGTTGGTATGTGGTGCTGAGGATCGAACCCGGGCCGCACGCATGCCAGGCAAGCGCGCTACTGCCTGAGCCACATCCCCAGCCCCCAAAAGGTAATTTTAAATGATATTCTTAATCATTTTGTGCATGAAAAAATATTTTATAGTATGGAATTTTCCAGTGTGGTGTCATGTTTGCACACAAAAACGTTTTGAATTTTGGTCCTTTTTGGATTTTGGATTTTTGGATTAGGGAAGCTCAGCCTGTGTTAGTTCTTATAATATTAATATAGAGTTTAAAATGGATATATAGAGTCATACCATTTTCAATAAAGATATAGAGCAAAAAGTGTCTGAAAATATGTTAAATAAGACCCTATCAGAAAAATATATTTTATGTAAAAATGTAAAATATGAATGAAAGTAATAATATTTACTACACTAGTTGGAAAGACATAATCTTGTTAAAATATTAATCTTTATAAATAAGAATATATATTTAATACAACTATAATTAGAATTTCAAAGTTTCTCTTTTAATCTTATTGTATACATTAGGTATTTCACAGTATAAATTTTATGACATAATAGAAAAACACTTTCCTGAATAAAAGAAATTCAGAACACAAATTTTAAAGATGTTCTCTGAGCTTCAGAAATAATTTAACATAATTCACACTGTCATCTATAAAGCATGAGAAGACCTATTCTCTCATATCACTACCAGCACAAAATAAAGAGACATAAATATACAATGAACATCCATCCTCTACATACCTTAAATGGAAAGGAAGAAGAAGAACATAATCAATGTAGTTGAAGCTCACTGTGTGCATATCTTAGATTCTATTCCCCAATCCCCTGAGGTTGCCACTCCCCTGAATTTGGAACTTATTATTCTCATCTATTGCTTTATATTCTCACAATGTGCTATCCATAGAGAAATGTTTGCATGTTCTAAGCTATAAATCAGTGATAAATATATGGATGTTTTCTTCTGCCACTTGCTTTGGTTTCTTTTGGAGAACAGTATGTTTATAAGATGTTGATGTCCTGTTCAGCCCCAGCCCATGCTAGTTTCTCACCTGTGGTACACAAATCATGCCTAACTTGGGTCTCCATATCTAGGAGCTCTGACTTAAATTTACATTGCCTTGGATTTTTCTATGGCCTTCTCGGTGGTTTCTTCTCCTGCTTACCCTTTATATCTCTGATCTGTTTTTGTTTTTGTTTTAATCTCTGAAACAAAAGGGTTTATTGAGCTATTCCAGATGCTAAACCAAAACAGGACCAGGTCCCAAAGCTGTCTGCAGCAGGACTAGGGAGAAGTGGGAAATTGTCTGCTGGACCAGGGCTAAGGGCACTTTACTTATTTTTTTATTTTTTTAAATAATGACAATTGGTTCAAGAAAGGCCTTAATTGTTTACAGTGAACCTACTCTGACTATAAGGAAGAGGCGTAGGATTATGGGAAGTAGGGAAACTTCAGGGTAGAAGGTTAGTCCATAAGAAGTATTGATTGCTTCTGAATTAGTTGGGGTTGTGAGCTGGATGCGGGGGTGACCACAGAGTTGTGATGATATCTGTGATCTTTTTTCAATGCTAATTCTGCTCTTCTCTGATTCTAATGCAGTTTTCATCTCAAAATTGATTCCATTTTCCCTCAGAATTTCTTTCTTAAGCATGACAACCTTCCTTTCCATTAACTGTGACCTTAATTCCATGAGAGAACAGAGGAAATTCATCCATTGTTTTTATTTCCTAAGGTAATTATTTTTCTAATGTGTATTTTCTTTTACATATTGTGTTTCTTTTCCATTATTTAAAAAAAAATGATTTACAAGGAAGTCCCACTTTTCCTGTTTCTTATTTGTATTTGATTAAGCACCATTTCTGCTGGTTCTGAAATTATTAGCCCAACTGCATTAGTAGACTACCATCATATCTATTGAGTGTTTACCTGGTACCATTGAATAGTTCCTTACAACAAAGGCTGGAAATTTAGACACTGAGAGATTATAAATTTTCAGTTCTTCAGACAATAGAGAAAAAAAGAGTAGATAGTAGGTGCATAGCTAAAGCTCCTATGTGGAAAGTGCCTATGGGCACAAATTTCTTAATCCTCACCCCAGTCAATCTCATGAGGAAAAACAGATCTCCTAAATTCTGTTCACTCTCCCCTTCAAAGTGAAAAGATACAGAGAGCCAGGCCAGTGTGTGAGCACCTGGCTTAATGGCTTTTCGTTGGTGGTTGTTTCTGACCTGTTGCTATGTATTCAACTTTTTCAAATGTTTGACTCCCAGATACTCCCAGCTCCCTCCTTGCCCCAACCCAACTTTCATCTAGATTGCTCCCTAACAGCAAGGCAAATAAAAAATGCCCTTGAAAGTCTCTATTTTCCACCTATACTGTACCAGGAAGTATACACTCAAGGTAGGAATCTGTCCTTCAAGCTCTCATTGCTCCAAGAGCTGTTGAATAGGTCTTAGAAAGTATCATTTATTTCACAATCGTTTCACCAAGTGAAATGCAGCTGGTTCTACCTGACCTCTGTCTTTGCTAAAATTAGCATTGTTCCATTGAAAGATGTCTCTCTTAGTGTGTGGTATGAGACGGCCTATTCATAGTAGATGGAGCATCATATAAATATGGATTTTGGGGCTGGGGATGTGGCTCAAGCGGTAGCGCGCTCGCCTGGCATGCGTGCGGCCCGGGTTCGATCCTCAGCACCACATATCAACAAAGATGTTGTGTCCGCCGAGAACTAAAAAATAAATATTAAAAATTATCTCTCTCTCACTCTCTCTCCTCTCTTACTCTCTCTTAAAAAAAATCATCCTTTAAAAAATATATGGATTTTGTGGGAAATAAGGGAATTGTATACTCTAACATGCATCTGGCATATGATTCATTCAGAAACCTTGTTAAAATGACAGGGGGAGGACCTATGAATCTGCACTTCTAATAAATTACCAGACTATGCCAATGTTGTTGGCTGCAAACCACACAGTAGCCAAGGTTCCCCAGAAAAACAGAAGATGTGGTCAATCAAAATGGTCAGTTTTGATGGTCAACTTGACTGAATTGAGAGATGCCTAGAACACTGATAAAGAACACTTCTGAATGTGTCTGTGAGGATGTTTGCAGAGACAAGTGGAATATGGGTCAGTAAACTGAGTGGGAAAGACCCTCCCTGAATGTGGGTAGCCCTGTCCAAGGGGCTGAGAGCATGAATGGAATAAAATTAGGAGAAGAGGGAAGCTTGGGTGCATTCTCAACTCTTCTTAGTGGGAACATTTTTTGTTGCCTCCATCCCTTGCAGAGGCCACATTCTTCAGTCTTTGAACACAGACTTGTACCAGCAACTCTCTAGGTGGCCTCCAGGCCTCCAGCTTCAAATTGGTCCTTCTTGTTCTAAGGCTTCCAGGTTCTTGGTCTGAGCAGCTACTAGCTTCCCCAGCTTCTAGCCTTCAGATGGTCACTGTCAACCACTGATAATGTAAGCTCATCTCATAGATCCCTTCTTAAAATTACATATATAGTCCACTGATTCTGTTCCTCTGGAGAATCCTAATGTGAACATATGTATGTATACACATTAATACTAATATAATACTATATATATATGTATGTATGTATATATATCATATACATGACTAGTGTGTGTGTGTGTGTGTGTGTGTGTGTGTGTGTGTGTGTGTTCAAATCTCAATCAACTTTGGAGGTTGAGAAATCCCATGAAAGGTACTAATGTAGTAAGCTGGCATCCCAGAAAATTCAGTGGTATAGTTCAAAGTCCTGGGATTTACTTTCCAGTCCAAGTCTAAAGTACTGAGAACCAGGAAAATTAACGGTAAGAGAAACACAAGTCTTAACTCAAGAATTCACCCTGCCTTTGCATTTTAGTTCTCTTCCAGCCTTCAATAGAGATGATGCCTGATCACATTGGTAAGGGAGATCTTGATTCAGTTCCACTAATTCAAATGCAAGTTTCTTCTGGAAATGTAACAGACACATCCAAAAATAATGTTTAATTTGGTACTGGGCATCCAGTGGCCCAGTGAAGTTGACAAGTGTTTTCTGTGGATTATCTCATTTAATTCTCACAAAGATCCTGTAGGGTAGATACTATGCTATTTCTATTACAGAAGGAAATTGAGGCACAGAGGGATTGAGAATTTTTTTGGAGATTAAACATTTAGAAAGTGAAAGAACTGAGTAATCCAACAGCTCTCTCAGTGCACATCTGTAGACAGGTGACTGCCACACTACAAAAAAGCAGGGTTCCTGCCCTACTTTTAGAGCAGCTCCCTTTTTTGCTTAGTCAACCTGTAACCATGATGGACTGGGAGCTTCCTCTGAATTTTGAAACAGCATTGGTGATTTCTATAAGATCCAGGTTGGGAGAGAAGCAAAGAGAATTTTTACAAAGGAATAAAAAAATGATTGGTGACAGTAAGAACAGGTGAGAAAAACATCAAGAGAAATTCTTAAGGAAAGAAAAAGTAGAACTCAGCCTCCCTACACTTCAATCTAAAGAAGAGAGAGCCACTGTCTAGCAGGATCTTGACATTTCCTTAGAAAACCCTAGAAAGGTTGCGTGTTTATACAAAGGACAGGGAGAACTTGTCTATATTTTTTCTTCTTGTTATTTCTTTCTTCTCGTTTTTATTTATTCTAATCTATTTATTTTAGGAGCTGGGGATTGAACCCAGGGCCTCACACATAAGCACTTGCTCTACCATAGTGACGTCACCTGCCACCTTCTTATTTTCATTGAGCAAAGTGAAGTCTCCTCCTTTTGGATTTAAACCTCCCTGAAGCTTTCCAACCAGCCCTTGACATCTTCTGTTACAGTTCCATCCTCCAGATTCCAAAGCACTTTCAGCATAACTCAAGAGTGCAAAATGTACTCATTGTTTATTTACATTCTTCCCTCACTAGAAGGCCCTTGTTTTTGTTTTTGGTTTTTCTCATAAGGACAAGGCCTTAGTTCATCCACATACCTTGTGCTCTAGGTAAACTGGAGGCCCCTCTTCACTGTATGTGGCCTTCACTTTACAGCCTTGACATCATTTCCCTTTCACTCTTGGCTTCTTTCACCCCACCATGGGTTCCAGCTGCCACTTATGAAGCCTTCCCTTATTCCTCCCTTAGTAAATTTGTTCCACTCTGTCTTTACCATGTCACAAAATGTCCTGCTACAGCTTATAAATGTCTTTCCCGGTGGTTGTGACTCTTGTCTTCAGCACCTTTGAGTTCTCATTAGGGCTTAGCTGCATCCTGCCCACCTGGGCGACAGTCATAAAATCAGATACTGATGCATGTTTAAAAGAAAAGAAAGGGAAAATTGGCCGAGTCACAAAGAACATGCCTGGATTGGCTAAAATGGACATGATAACAGCCTAGAACCAAGTCTAAAAACCACCAAGGTCCCATCAAAAGGGAGGGTGGGGATGGGAGAGGGAATGGGGGTAGGAAAGATGATGGAATAAGACGATGGACATCATTACCCTAGGTACATGTATGACTGCATATATGGTGTGACGCTACAGCATGTACAACCAGAGAAATGTAAAGTTGTGCTGCAGTTGTGTTCAATGAGTCAAAATGCATTTTGCTGTCATATGTATTTAATTAAAATCAATTTTAAAAGTTTTTTTTTTTTTTTAAAGAACATTAAAAAAAAAATCCACCAAGGTCCTTTTGAGATTTTCCCAGATCTTTTCCTATATAGGTTTTTTTCCAGATCCTGATTTCTTTTTCTACTAAACACATCACTCAATAAAGAGCCAATTTCTCCTTGTTCTTTAGAAAATTATTATGCATGGGGTTTTGGTATGTATATATAGATATCGATATAGATATCAGAAGCTATCTATCTACCTTTCCACTAAAATCAAAATAAAAACAATTACCAAGTGAGAAAAAATGTAAGAAGCAAAAGGATTCAGAAATTCAGAAAGGAAACTAAGAAGCAAAAGTAGATTAAATTATATTGTGTTTGAAGGGAGACAAGATTTTGCTTGTTAGGTACCACACCTGGAGATGGAAGAAATTCAGAGCGGATGACGGGGGATTACTGGTTGATTCTCCAGTGTATTCTTTGGGCAACAGGCTTCCTCAGAGACAGCCAAGAAAAAAAAAATGTGGTTACTTGTACTCTTCCATTACAAAGTGAGGAAAGAACTTGTGAGATTTCTTTCTTTCCCTTACAGAAGGGAAATGTGAGTACTTAATTTTCTACAAATTCTCTATTTGAGGCAATATGATTGGGGTAGGGGATTCATGCCATATAGAACCCGGACAGCCAGGTCAATGAAAGAGGAAAAAGTGTGGATTCTATTTAAAAAAAAAAAAAAACAATTGTAGGCAAGGCAAATTCATTCATCTGGCCTCTAAAATAACTGCCAAAAAGGAATGACTTGTGATTGAATGCATATGCATAAAATGTCATTAAAACTTGAGGTTTCTGATGTTGTTTGCAACTCTTTTTCACTTTTATAAGGATTCATTCCACTCATTGCTACATTTTTTTTTAAATGAAGGTAACAACAAAGAAATTCAGATCTTAGAATAGGTTATGAGAATTCACCTTAGAGCAGCAAAACAACAAAACAATTGGAATTATTTAATGGAGTGCATGTTCAGAAGATGGTCTCCCTTGTATTGGAATTTGGGGACCCTGACATAGACAAGCAAAATTAATACACAACTTCTTGCCAGTTTTGTTATTTTTTACTAAGTAACTTTTTTTTTTATAATAGAAAGATGTGTTGATTATATCACTACCGGACAAAGTTTTTAATTTTTTTATTTCAGTCAAGCTCTCTAAGCCTGCACCAATTTATTCTTCCTCATATTCAACTTCCAAAGTTTATATGCAGGAAAAAAAAATTTCCCTACTTCAGGCAAGAAGGCTTATATGGAGAAAATACCATTCTGCCCTGGTCCCAAATCATCTTATATTTATATCCAGAGTTTTATATACTGTATGTTCATTTTCCATTTCATCCACTGAGATGTCCCTATGAGAAGTTCTTAGCATCTGGCCCCTGAGAAAAATGTCCTGAGAGCTTTGCTGAATGACTCTTTCACATTTAGCATCTTTTCACCATTAATCACCACTCTCAGAGGAAGGCTCACAAAGCCTCCAGAGTGATCAGCTCTCCAGTTCTCTGAGACCCTGGGATCCCTGAGAGGGAAGGGGGAGGCACCCTGGGTGGGGAAGAGGGAGAGAGAAAAACACATACTATTTTCCTCAGTTAAAAAACTGGGGTGAGGTAGAGAAGAAAAGATTAAAAAGAGGAAAACAATTTAAAAATTTTAAAAAGCAAAAAGAAAAAAAAGAAAAAAAAAGTGAAGTTGGCACAGCGAAAGCATCTAAAAAAACTCAGAGGCAATGTTAATACTTTAGACAGACATAAATAGATAAAAAATAAGCTGATGTGGAAACTAGTGGGTATTATGTACTTCCTAAGACTATCACAAACTTTTATTGCTATTTCTGGAGACAGACATGTGGAAACGCATTCACATGGTTGTTTGGGATTGCAATCCAAGGATGGTGACAGCAGGCAGCACTTATTAGGTGTCAGTCCCTACATTAATCCCCACACAGGCATTAATTCATTCATGATCCCAAATGCTCTCTGAGATAGATATCCTTATCTAATACCCCAAGGACCAGTTGTGTTTTTGAAATTCAGCACATTTCAGGTTTTAGAAAGACAATATGGTGCATACACTGTGTAGTATTCATCCCCTCCATGGGGACTAGAACTCCAATGCATTGACCTTCATGCCCCCAAATGTGTGGATAGACACAAAAGAATGAGGAACACATTAAATGGCGTCATATCACGTCAGGTCAGGTTTTACTGACCAAAGAGTCTTTGCCAAGCCTAGATTTTTTAAAAAATTAAATTAAATTAAAAATTAAAAATTCTGTTTTCAGAAGTTTTGGAATTGAACATCAGATATGTCATTGACTTCATCTTACCAGCAAGGGAACTGGTAGAGAGGATGAAGTGTTCTGCCCCTTGGCACTACTGCTAGTGTTAGAGTCAGGATTCAACCAGGAAATCTCTGACTCCACAGCCTGTGCCTGAGACCCACCATCCTGGCCTTCAGGCTCTCTCTGGGTGTCTGGGTGAATGCAGGTGTCCGAAGCCTTTCTGTTTATCCTCAGTCTTCATCTGGCCTCCCTCTTCCTCATTACTTGTCTTTCTCTGAGACAACTTCACCTAGAAAATGACTGTAGAAAGGACACTGTTTTTTTCTCCAGTAGAGAACAGAGAAAGGCAACATCAGCTTTGGTCTCTTGTTCCCCTAGGAATTTTGAGTGCCTAAGAAACAAAGCTGGGAAGAAAAGGAAAACAGGGGACTGTGGGGGGGGGGGGAGTGGAAGGAGGGAGAAAGAAGGGGAGAGGGGAGGGAGGCGGGGTGAGAAAGAGAAGGGAGAAATGGGGACAGGGTAAGGACCAGAGAATGACCTGGAGTCTGAGATCCAGAAATAATCCAAGCATTTAAAAAATCCTAATTCAAAATGGTTATGTGGCTTCAGTGTAAGCCTCAGCCAAGTCAGATGAACAGGAAGATGTTCTTCCTTTGAACCTTTCCGGGAGAGAGGAGGCCAAGCGTAGCAACTGGCTAGTATGCAAAAAGCACAGGCCATGCAGGCTGGTAAAACAGTCACCAAACTGACCTAATCCAGAAGAGGCCAGAGCTCAGATCCAGAGTTCAGAAGAGAGGGTGTGTCACCTGGGAATGTGCCAGAACCTACAAATGACATTGACCTTATCAGGCCAGAGGAGGAGTGGGTTGGTCCCTACAGTTATGAAGATACAGAGGGATTCTGCTTGAAATGGGGTTAATTTTTCACATACATACATGAGTTCCAGCCTGTAGTACTGTTTCTCTTCTTACTCTCTCACAGTCTAATAAGCTTTCTCTGGGGAAAGAAAGGAGTGGAGTGCCACTGAGAATAGGGGAGTCACATGTAACCTGGGAATGTCCATGGGAATGAACAGTTGGTTGTGTTTTTGCCATGTCTGTCAAAACAGTTAAAGGGTTGACATCCATTGTTTTTTCAATTGAAAATCCCAATGGCTGAACTTGAACTTGAGAAAGAAAAAAATGAAAGAAAAGAAAGAGGGGGGTAAGGTAGGTGTGAGGGAAGGCAGGAAGGAGGGACAGAAGGAAGGTAGAAAGAGGGAGGAAAGGCAGGTAGGCAGGCTGTCAGACAAGGCCACACAACAGTTGGGTGCCAGCACAGCAGCTTTGGTGTCTCCCTCATGTCCTTCTGGTGTGACCCATGCAGCACCCCTCTGATGAGTGCTTCTACACTAGTATTATGGTTTTATTTATAAACGGGCATTTGATCAAAACTATGCTGAGATTTCATCTCATTCCAGTCAAAATGGCAGCCATCAAGAATAGACAATAATAAATGCTGGAGAGGATGTGGAGAAAAAGGAACACTTCTACACTGTTGATGGGATGATAAATTAGGAGACCCACTATGGAAGTCAGTATGGTGGTTCCTCAAAAGATTTAGGCATGGAACCACCATGTGACCTGGCCTCACTACACTCCTCAGTATTTATTGTAAAGAATTAAAGTCATCATATATCAGTCAACATAGCATCATAAAGTTAACACATATGCACACCCATGTTTATAAGAGCACAACAATGAAATGACGGGACCAGTGTAGGTGTCCATCAACAGATGAATGGATAAAGAGAATGTGGTATAAATACACAATGGAGTTCTATTCAGCCATACAGAAGAATGAAATTATGTCATTTGCAGGAAAAGGAATAGAACTTGAGACCATTATGTTAAGGAAAAATAGCCAAACTCAGAAGGCCAAGAGTTGTATGTTTTCCCTCGTATATAGAAGCTAGAGAGGAAAAAGGAAAAGAAAAGAGCAGATCTCTTGAGAACTAAAGTGGGATCACTAAGAGAGAGGAAAGGGACCAGGGGGAGGAAGGAAGGAAAGGAGAAACACTGGAAGTGATACTGGCCAAACTATATTGTTACGTTGTGTGCATGTAAGAACATGTAACAACAAATCCCACCCTGATGCCCAATTTCAATATACCAATAACAATGTGGGAAGAAATAGGCATTTGATCCAGGTCCAATGTTAAAGTGGGATGCTGATGTTCCCACTTCTTTCTGCACTATGAGGCTCCACCTGCTCCTTCTCCTCCTAAAACAAGGCTCTGGTGCTTTAGTGCCAGCCTGCAGCTGGTGACTTGTCAGTTTGTGCCCTGTGTGTCACCCTCTCCAGCAGGAAGAGAAAACTCTGTAGCAATAAAAGTCCCTGCGCACAGTAGGCACTCCCCCAAAGTTGGTGATTTATGAAAAATCTATCCTTCATAATCCTTTGCCAGGTGCTTCAGTTTAAATCAAAAAGGGTAAGACTTCCTGTTACGTACACAAGGACACACTCTATTAATGTGATGACACACAGTGGTAAAGAAATCACGTTTTTTTTTTTTTTTCCTCTGTAACTTTCGGTGACCAGGCATGAGAATAAACCACACTTAAAAAAAAAAAAAAAAAAAAAAAACCTTTTAAACCTAATTAGCATATTTATTTACTTGTACTAATTTAAAGGACAGAGGCATATACATGTGACACATAAATGTTCACAAATCTTTGCTCCCCTCTTGAATTTTACTCTTCTTTGCAACGTTAATTCTACCCACCTACTCTCCCAGAAAACACATAAAACACCCACACACACAAGTCTGTATTTTGTTCTTTTGAAATAAATTTCTAGTGATTCTCCACACACACACACACAAATACTATATTTGACCAAACAACTGTACTCAAACCACTGAAAGATATATATTTTTACCAAACACTCAAAAAACCTTGAACTACAGAAATAGCCAACTAAGTAGTTCCATTTCAATTAGCTTTATCATAACTTTAATTATTGCCTAACACAGAGTGTTGCACCAAATGTTGAGTTTAAAAATAAGCTTGCCTAACCACACATTTAGATGTTTTTATTTCATCCTATGCAGCAGAGTATTTTCCTAAGTCAACAAGTTCATTGTGTGGAGGTGGGAAGAAGAAAAACAAAGGGACACTCATTAAGAAATGAAGGCGGGACTTCTCTCATGAAAACAGAAGGGCAAACACACCCTTTGCAGGCTCTGCATCACAGCCAGAATTTTGATAAGAGAGTGAACTTTGATCTGCACTGATGAATCTGAGAAATCTTCCGGGAGAGATGCCACAGATTATTGCAACAAAAATTATTAGCAGACTAGCAAGGCTATAATCACTCTCTGTATCCATGGTACTCAAGTTTCAAATTAACATAGTTATTTTACTTGTGTTCCCAAATTTAGCATTAGGGAATCTAGGCTGGGGGCCTATCATCATTTAGATAAATACATATGTTGGTGCTGAAGATAATTTTGATATAATTAGACAGCATTTATTAGAACAAGTTTGGGAATTTAAGAATATACTTACCTCCATCCCCCACCCAAAAAAGGTCCCATATTATTATTATTATTATTTTTTTAATATTTATTTTCTAGTTCTCAGTGGACACAACATCTTTGTTGGTATGCGGTGCTGAGGATCGAACCCGGGCCGCACGCATGCCAGGCGAGCGCGCTACCGCTTGAGCCACATCCCCAGCCCTTACGCAAACATTTTAAGCAAACATCAAAAATAATATGGGGGGAGGGGCCTCACTCAGACACTCGGAGTCAGAGAGAACTGTACATCATAGTGATTTGGACTCAACCAATTTTTATGCAGCAAAAAAAGAAAACAACCAAGACTGGACAGATACAGCCCATTTCACATTATTTGAAAGGAAATAGTTTTACTTCTTGTGTGGGGGAGCATGAGTGGGGCAGAAATCATGGTAAAATGTATTTGGAAAAGTGCCTTTCCACCCGTCTTTGATAAGGGTAAGTGAAACGAGATAAATATTCATTTTTAGATCTTAACACCTGGGACTTTCTCTAACTCACGAATAGGCCATATACCTGCCAGTACCTTAAAAAGAGGAAGTGTTCCATGATTTTTAAGTGACTATTCAATGAAAGTAATGTACCCTTGCTTTTATCTTCAGTCTCATACACAAAAGGCCAGGAGCTTTAAATGATAACAAGACCCTGTACTGTGATCTCAGATTTTGAAAGGAATAGGTGTTTGGATAACTGAATTCTCTAGTTATCTAAATATCAGAGAAAAACCAAATTTCTTTTTGTTTCCAATACTTGTCTATTAGATTGTCTAGCTCTGCATCCTAACAAAATACTGGGCAAGCAGCTAAATCTTTATCATTATACTGAACACTTTCTCATTTCCTATTATAGATATGGAATCTAAAGAAATCAGACATATTTTTCAAAGTTCAGGACTTCTTATCAACCTATCTATTATGATTTGCAACTCTCTCTAAGGTGGAGAGGAGGAAATAAGAAAAAAAAATACAAAAAAATATTTAAAAATCCTACTGGGTTTTCAAATGATCAAAGTAGTGTTGATTTCTGTGCTGTGGCAATAATCAGAAAGTATAAAGTGGTAATAAAAATAACTGTCATAAACCAGGTTAGTTGGCTTATTTATAATAGAGTCCACGATTGCCAAAGTACAACTGTATATTTAGGGGTGGATGAATCTGAATGGTTTTTGGAATTCAATTATATGAATGAATGGAATGCTCCTTTTCTCCTATGCTGTTTCTCTGGTTTCCTTCAAGTTTCTGCTCAAATGTCACCTTATCAATAAAGCCTTCTCTATTTTACTTAAAATAGCAACCTGCCCTCCTACCCCCCACCCCAGCCACTAACTCCCTAACTCCCTTTTCCTTGGGGCCAATGCAGAATACTACACAATGCTGGGGGCAATATTCTAGAACCCACAGCTAGGTCCTGTGTCTTAGCACCTGTCACTGTTTGCTACATCCTACATCTTCCTTCCTTGTTTACCTTCCTCTCTGAGAGCAGGGGTTTTTGTTTGGTTATTTCCAAGTGCCAAAAACAACTTTGGCCACATAGTAGGTGCTCAATAAATATTTATGCATGAACAAGCTGTTCATCCAATTTTAGCATCTTCTAAAGCTACAGTCTAAGAGTTTCTGACTTTAACATCTTCCTGTCTAATGGGAAAACCAGATATAAATGTTAACGGTTACAATGCAACAGGATCAGAAAAGAGTGCTTGAGGAGGCTGATATTGGTTAGGAGCTGGGTGTTGACCTTGTATAAAGTTGTATTGTAGCCCTCAATAGGCCGACAGTTGTGAGACTTTTGGCAAGTTAGATAACATTTCTATTAGACAATGTCTTGAACCAAAGATGACTATAAAAACAAATGTTTATATTTACAGACTTGTGATGAGAAGTCAGCAAGGAGACATGCAGTCCTGGCACTCAAGAAGTCTGCAGGAAGAGGCAGCAGCATCAGGATAGAATTTTACAGAAGCAGAGTTGCAGAACAGGGAGATGTTCGCTGGTCCAGTGACATCAGAAAACTTGACTGTATAAAGCCTGAGATAGGAGTGAAGGAGGAGCTGTCCTCAAAATGCATAAAATGAAGCAACACATTGACATTTCCCTTATCTTTTAAAAATACAGAATGAACCTGCTAGTGATATCAGAGTAAAATCCACAATTGGGGCTTCTCCAATTGGCAACAGGTTGACAAGTTTTACTACTAAGCAATTATGGCTTTAACCTCTCTTACATTTTTCACTGATTTGCCATTTTTTCTAAAATGGAATGGAGGGGAAAAACAAAGTACAATTGATACTGAAAATATTAAATATTATTGCACTGAGAGAAAAAAAAATGCCAGAAACCACCTGCATCCACCACCAGCACCGTCCCAAAGCACCATTGCTTTAGCAGCAGAGGATTTGCTAAGAACACATTGTCTTTTCAGAAAAAAGTAGTTCATTCAAGATCTGATTCCAGATCAGGTTCCAATCAGAATATTAAACCTACCCAGAAAAAAAGGAGTGAACCCATCCCCATCACTGTCCCTCAGTGGATCTCAAACTAATTATGAACAATCTATTGAGGGACAAATCTTTCTGTCTCTGATTCAAGAATCTATAGTAACCCATGAGTCAGCTGAATCAACTTTGCAACAAATTTTGTTGTGACTTAGGTCAATATTCTAACTGTTCTTTGGCAATTGGTGCTAAGAACTAGATGAAAAGAAATGCTCAAGGCTGGGACTTAGCTACATATATAGGCTGGACACTGGTCTTCCTATCTGTAAAAGCCACTACAGAGTGACTTCATCAAGCTAAGAAAAAGGAGCATGGAGAAGTATTATATAAATGTGGTATTATCACAATCTTTTTCGATTGACCGAGATTCCAAAATCTTAGGACTGTTTGTGAGTCAGTGCTAGGGATATGACTCAGACTTGACTCCTCACTTTAAAGGCCTAAAAAGACATAACAAATTGGGTAGGGATGTACTATATTAGTAACCACTAAATCATAACTAGTTGAAAGGCAATGGTTTGTTCTGGCAACAGTTTGTTTCATGTTTAAAGTAACTATTGCATGTTTAGGAAGCAAAAATAAAGTTATAAAGAGAAGAAGAAAAACAACTCATTTCTAATTTGAGTTCTGGCTCCACACTCATATTTCTTAAAAATCAAATTTTAAGTGCCCCCAAAGGGAATTTTCTGGGGTGATAAAAATGTTTTATTTCTTGATCAGGGTGTGGATTATATGGGTGTGCAAAATTCCCTGAGCTCTCTCTGTTTATTTAACTATATAGATTTCCCCATCAATTTGAAGAAAAAAAAATGACTCATACTTGAAAGTTATGGTCAGGAGGTAAGTAACAGTTAAAATGTAAGCTTAGACTAGAAACTAAAACATTTTTGCAAAAATGACAAATATCGTAACAAAAAATAAATGAAAAATATTCAATGTATTTGAATTATACTCTTTCATACACTATTGACAGTGACTCTAAAATAACTCTAGTCCATCTAGTACCTCAGAGTAAAGCCCATCTTTTTATGCCAAACCTTAAAAACAGTAGTCATTTAATGGATACCAGAACAAATCATACAACATAGCTGTCTGGGAAAACACACCCTTTGAATATTAATTGTGTTCATTTGGACGAGGTAAAGTATTCTAATTCCTTAATATATTAACTAGGAAGTAATATACACTGCTGGTTGTAAAGCCTCTAAAAAGAAGTAATGCTGCACTGTGGTACACACCTATAATCCCAGCAACTTGGGAGGCTGAGGCAGGAGGATTGCAAATTTGAGGCTAGACTCAGCAATTAAACAAGACCCTGTCTCAAAATAAAAAGTAAAAAGGGGTGGGAATATGGCTCCATGGCTAAACATCCATCCCTGGTACCAAAACAAAACAAAACAAAACAAAACAAAAAACAAAAAACAAAAAGAGGTAATACTAAACAGCAGTTACTTGTGACTTGAGAGGCTGAGGCAGGAGGATCACCAAGTTTGAGACCCACCTCAGCAATTTAGCAAAATTCTGCCTCAAAAATAAATACATAAATAAAAAGGACTGGGAATGTAGCTCAGTGGTAAAGCACCATAGGTTCAATCCCCCCAAAACAAAAAACAAAAACAGGTAATACTGTTAACAGACATGGCCTTTGAAAGTAAAGTGATTCCTAATTAGAATAAGTTATACTCCGTGTATGTGTAATATGTCAAAATACACTCTACTGTCATATATATCTAAAAAAATTTTAAAAAATAACCAAAAAAAAAAGGAAGAAGTGTCCATATGTATACGTTCTGGCTGATGTTTTATAGTCTGCGCTTAATTAACAGCATCTGTTTTTACTGCAAAAAGTCACAATTCGGTTGATAAATTAATTTATCCATCAAATTATATGGCCACTCTACGTAAAGCTTGCCCCTGGACTCACTCTCAAAGATCCTCTCCACCCTCAGTGGCACTGGTCTTCCTTCAACCCCTCCCCTTCACAATCACTCTCCAGAGTTTGTGCATATATTTCCCTCTTCCTGCCTTCTCCACTTAAATCACCTGATTTCAGCTCTAGGTCCCTTTTTCTGGGAAAGTATTCTATGACATTCATATTCACCACACCACTCCACCATCTTCTTTTCCTTAGCAATGCTCTCTGCTACCAAGCTCCAAACTGCTTGAAAACAGGGACAGTGACTTAGTTTTGCATCCACAGTGCTTACCCAGGCAATCATTTGGCCCAGACACTTCCAAGTATTTTTTCAATGAACGTGAGAGGTACAGCTGGCAGACCCAGGACGAAACATCAGTCATTTTAACACTCAGAAAAGATCCTAAGAGAATTAAAAAATCAGAGACTTAAATGGTAGTGGGACTCAAGGAAATGAGCTTTTATCTAGTGTTTCAATATCATACAAAGGCTCCAACCCCAACTCTATAACCATAACTAGTGTCTCAAGGGACAACACAGGCTACCTAGCCTTCTTCTAATTAGTTCCAAACTCATATTTTCACATCACAATGTTAAACATAACAGGAGCACAGTGACTGCCTGATGACAAAGCCACACACAACTCCAAGCAGGTCCTGAACCACACAGGGGTTTGTAAGAAGCAAGATTGCTGAAGGGCCAAAGGGAATTCTGCCTTCAAGTCCCTTGAAGTTCTTTTATGAATGGCGCCCTTTGTTTCCTTCCTGTATCATTGCAAAATAAATTAACATGAAGCCCTGATGGCTGGGTATCTACCTCACCAAGGTATGCAGTAATGCTATACAAGCCAGCAGCAAGTATTCAATGAGGATTATCATCACGTAGGGAAAAGGACTTGAGTTTAAACCAAAGGAACCCGTGGTCACTGACTCATTTATGATTGACTGGTGGAAATCAATTACATTATTAGTGATTCAGGCAAATGTTGCATCAGGTTACATTACAAGAAGAAACTCAAACCCCAACTGATAATTTATAAAAGGCTGCTTTTCTTTCCAGTGAAGGAAGTACTCATACCACTCTAGATTAAGAAGAGATTGGGCACCACTGAGTCCTGTTTGAAAATAACTGAAAGTCTCTTGTAAAAGCATGGCCAAAAACAAATGGCTTGAAGGACTGCAAACCCTGGGAAAAGTTAACTTCCTTCCTTCCTATAGCAAATGGTTAGAGAGGATTAAGCAACAAAATGGAGGCACAACTGCTTTGTACAGGGCTACACTGTTGACATGTGTGGGGCCATTTCTTAAACTTGAAACTTAAGTGTCTTCAATATAGACAAAGGATCCCAAGGATTCCTTCTATTTTATTGAGGGGGGGGGGGAAAGGAAAACCACATGTTAAGAAACCCACTCGGAAAAACCTGTAAAATAAATATGCAAGCCCTAAGTCATCTATATTTCCATACTGCAAAAGGACAACTCATTTTTCTTCCTATATTATTTCAAAAACACAGTATTTTTCTTGTAGCCACAGGCTAAAGCAGACTTTCAAGACATCAAATACAATAACAATATGATCAAAATTTTCAAGAAAAAAAAGTCTGCTATATTTAATTGATAAAGAATTCAAATTCCAAAAAAATCCAACCTTTCATGCTTTCATGTTTATTTGATGTTGAGAACAAATTTATTACCCCCATTTTTATATATGGAGTGATGGGTTCAGACACTGACTAGCTAACTGCTCCAAAGTCACAAGCCAAGATTCCAACTCATTCTTCTGAGTCCAAGACTAGTATTCTTCACAATAAATCCCAACTTCCTCAAAGAAAGAAGCCTAGTGGTACAGTTATCCATCTCCTGGGCAGACAGAGTTTCCATACTGAAAATGACCAAAGATGGCCAAGTAGTAAAGGGAACTCAAACATATTCCAACAAGGAAAATAAAATGATATACCAATAGTTAAGCACTCGAGTTTTGGGTTCAGAAAGGCTTTTTGTTCAAATAGTCCATTAGCTGTCAGGCTTAGGGAAAATTAAGCTTAGATTTTGATATCCATAAAATGAAGATTAAAAAACACTAACCTTCTTGTCAACCTCATCCAGTTGTTGAATGGTTCAGTAAGAATATGTACTGATAACCTGAAGGTTCCCAAGTGCAATTCTAAGAAATACAACTTCATTCAATCTATTGACTTGAGGGGATGAAAGAGTCATAAATCAGGAAAACTAGAAAATATATTAAATCCTACTTAATAGTACAATTTTCAAGTCTAATGAAATAAGGCTTATGTCCATTTTAGGAATCCTCTCAAATGAGGTCCAAAAATTTAGGAATGGCTCAAAACAAAAAGAAAAAAGAAAACAGGAAATTCTGGCTTAACCATGACTACTAAAAATAATTTAATTACCAATCTATGACTTCAATAATTCAGTTCCCTTAGAACCATACATATCAATGTCACCAAGTACCTAATATTTTACAAAAAAAATTCTACAAAAGATAAAATGTGAATTTCCACATAGCAATACATTCTTGAAAATATAGGAACAATACTGTCTTTGAATTAGCAATTACACTCAATTTTGGATATCTGTTGGCTATTAAGATGACTTAATTTTACAAATAAGAACTGGTAAGCTAAAATTATAATATAATTCTCATTTTAAGACTTATCACTTAAGAAAAAAACATAATTATGAATTATTCTTGGGTGAGAAAATACCTATTTGAGTGATGAAAAATAGTCTCTAAACATTTTGAACATTCATCCCTATCAATAAAATTTTTAGTGTATTCTAATATATGGAGATTTGCTTATGTAATATATACCATGTGTTTTTTGAATATATAGTAATTTTCATGAAAACATATGCAAAAACATTTTAAGAGAATGTTATAAAAAAACTTTGGAAATGACCATCTAAAGAATCATTCAAATTAAATGTACTGATAGGTGAATGTCTTCTAACAATGCTAACAATTTCAACTAAGTAATGTTTAATGTAATATTCTCCAAATACAGAAATCCTATTAAGACAACTGTTTTCTCCTGTCTGGTAATCCTCTAGGATATTAGAGGTCTGGCCTGTACATAGCCATCCTTCTATCATTAGGAACAGTCATAAATGGCCTTCATAATATAGGTTCTAATTGTCAAGCGTTTCATAATAGCATAAAAAAAATACTCTCTTTATAGAATAATGAGACAGAAAAGAAGAATGCCCAGTTTGATTTTCTTTAAAAATGTCTACAGAGTATACTTTATGTTCCTCCTCCACACCTCCTCTGAAAGTGGGGCTATAAGGCTGTACTAACACTTTGACCAGAACGTTCAAAGAAAAAAAAAAAACAAGAGTGATGCTTTGCTTCAGACCCATGAATTACAAAATCCCTACAATAGTGGATTCCCAAATTCTGCCTGAGACTGTGTAGCACAAACGTTTAGATGTAAACCTATAACCACCCTATCTTTTCCCTTTTTATTCAACCCTGGACTAGACTCAAAACATTTCATCCTTCAGCGTCACTATTCCCTATAAACATATAAGAATATTGCAACATCAACACTTAAGTGGTAAATATCATGAAAAAGATCACGTAAGTCAGAAGTGAACTCCTAAATGCTCCTTTAGATTAGTTAATCATAACAGGAAGCACAAAAAATAAAAAAGAAAGAAAGAAAACAAACTAGAATTCTATGAATGGAAGACTTATGGTTTGTTATTCCTTCTTGACAGAGCAATGCATAAAAACATTGCTAAACCAATTTAAAATTGTAGTTTAAAAAGTTGGTTTTGATTATTATTACTCTGGAAATTTGTGGGGGAAAAAAGGGTTGTTAAACCTATTAATATAACTTAAGTTTATTTAGGAGCATCTCAAACAAAATTTAACATCTTCATAACCATGTTCATTTTGATATTCTCGGATGTAAATATCAAGATCTACACATACAGTCAGAAATTACAACATCAGATTTCTCTGGTCTGTACAGTCCCCATTTACTAAAGTAAATGAGGTGGTGGGGAGAGGAGGAATATCATGAAAACTGTAGAACAATCAGTCAAGTAAAGAAAAGGGGAGGCAAAGGAGGGAAGTCAGAAATACTGGGGAATTCTGGCCAAATTATATGCTTATATTATGTGCATGTATGTATATGCAACAGATCTCACCATTTGGTACAATTATACTGCACCAATAAAAATATGGAAAAAAATGGTTGAAGGCCTTAGATATGCATCTTAACTCTAACTATTAGCAAACTATTTTACTATAAAAAATTTTTCATATTATTATATCATGTTCCAAATATATCATGAAAATAAACTAGTTATGTCAACAGCAGCCATACATATAATAAAGTTCAATTCCAGTAACTAAAACTATCTGTAGTCTGTATACTTTCAGATAAATAATCAATCTATGCAGTTTTAGGAGCATAGATAATTGGCAAATTGTCTCCATATAGCTTACCACTAGCATTTTCCAACACCATCTGAAATACAAGCTAAAACAGGAGAATTACCTTCAACTTTAATATACAAAATTGTTTCAGATATTAAGAGGAAACTAAGAGAATCTCAAGTGTAAAAATCAAGTGATAAAAGCCTAATAGCAAATTTATTTATTCCTAAGATTAAAAGGAGCCTGGAAACCTTCATTAACACTAGACATGGAATACTGCTTCCTTCCTTGTAACTATGAAGCCCTATTCCTTAATGTAACACCTATACAGAACAAAAATTAATTACCTGTATGGGGATTACTTGTGCAACTGTAACTGAAAGTCATTTTCTGGTGGTCTATTACAGAAATACTATAAGTAAGGACACACAATTCCCATTCTAGATGACAGAGGTAACAGCCACACTGCATGAACTAGGGTAACTTTACTATATAATCCACTTCAAGCCTTGTTTCAGCATTCCAAAGCAAGACACTATTTACATTTGGAGAAATAAATCTAAAAACTACCTGTTAAAACTTAGCAAGTAACATTCCTCAAACTTATTGCTAATCATAACTATGAATTCCTGCTGCCAAAAGCAACTAATAATTTTGAAAGCAGGCATCCTTTCTTAAAAGGATTTCTAATGAGCTACTTTTTTAACTCAAGCAGTGTAAAACCTTTTAAAAATTATACCACTGTTATATTAAGGAAAAAACCAACTGGTATAAATGACATGTGGCAGTCTGGCATACACCTGCACATGAACAGAGCGGACAGACACTCAATGTTTTTGTCAAAATAGCTAGGCAAAACATTCCCCAGAAGCAGTGAACAAGAAATATCAAACAGCTACTGTATTGTAGACACAGGCTTGGCTCAATTGCCTGGGGAATATAAGGTTCAAGTCACAGGAAACAGCTGGATGTTAAATATGAGTGATGTTTGCAAGCCTTTTTTAAAGAGGAACCTAATAAATAGCCCCTCACATACCAGATATCACCTCTATTCCAAAATAAGTATTGTTATCTTCTTACCATTTTTTTCTTTAAATACCAAAAAGTGTGAGAAAAGGTTTTATGGAAAAAAAATTTTTGGTACTCAATCCTTACTTTTAAGTTCCATTGATTTAATATTCAAAACTGTACCAGTTAATTAGCTTCAAAGGAGTTACCGGATGATATGCAGTTAATAAACTGCAGGTGAGACCCTTTTAAAAACTGTTTTTATCGTAAATTAGAGCTTCAAACACTGAGGATATTTTCACTGAAATGACTGAAAAATAGAAACCGGACAATTCCCAAGAATAATCCATATATTGTGGTTGTAAGAATTCAAATTTCCATGAAATGACCTGCTAATGTCAAGGGAAATAACATGTATTCTAAACACATGGTATGTTTAGCAGTGTATTTTGGTATAGTCTACCAAATTGGGAAAATTTAATTTTACACGTAGGAAAAAATTCTCAATGTTATTACTGACTTCAAGTGATTATTGACTTTTAAGTATTTCAAATTGTATTAATATCTTTCCAATGTAAATGTTTACATGTATATCCCCCTGCCCAAAGTCACTGTTTAACTGTAGAGCAAAATTCCAATTTCTGCACTTTCAATTTCCACTTAAATTTCCTTTCTTATCTTCTCACACCAAAGAATTTCCACTGAGTCTTTAATATGTGGGACAGGGAGCAACTAACCTATACAGCATCCTCAATATTCATTTAGGTTTTTAGAATTTCTGAAATAAGTCTGAAAAATGAGGAAAAGGTCAGCATTTCAATTTTTTGAGAATAAAAATTCATAAACATACCTTTTGTTGAATTCCAGCTTAAGGGATTTTTATGTAAATCTTGCAGGTGATGAAAACCAAAAAGCAACCAATCTCTGAGGTGATTAGCCTGTTCTCTTAAGACTATGGATCACCTGCCTTAGGATTTTCTAATTGAACAAGAAATCCATGGGGTAAAATAACTGTTTCTCAAAGGTGGGCAGAATGGAACATTTATATCTTCACTTCAACAGGGAAGCAATGAAATATAATCCTTTGAATATCGCTTTTTTGGAAGATGTTACACTTTTGTCTTTTATCCTCATTTCATGAGATCATTAGCCTGTGAATGTGTTCATGTTTTGATTCAAGATTTTAAAAAATGTTACTTCTGTTTTCTCTAACACCTAAATATGTATAGACAGATCACCCTGATGTGATCTCCCTCATTCCTCAATGTTTTTACAGACAGCATGACCAGTGTGCAACTAAGATACCTTATAGGACCTAAGTCTTTTAAGAAAAGTATTTAGCTGAACCTCTATAATCATGACAAGAGATTGATTAAAATGCCAAGATAAGAAACAATTTATTATAGAGAGAAGAAAAATTTCTCATCCAAAATATAGAAATCTGTACAACTTTGCCACAATCAATATACATGAACTGTACAAATTTACACCAGTTCATAATTTACCAAATAAAAGATGACTAACAAAGTTCACAAAATAGATGGTGGTTTGTGGAAAAGACTTTTACCCAATTAAGTACAAGGAAAGTTACAAACCAGACCTCCACTTTCTAAAAATAAGAAGTTTACTCAGTCTTAGAAAACTACAAGCTAGCAAATGTACAGAGAGCTGGCTGGTGTTAACACCACAGTTGAGACAGTGTCTTTTTTAAGGGTCTTTTTAAAAAGCCTGTTGCCATGGCAGATTCTGGTCACTTGCTACTTCCAAAGCCAAAAACACAATACAAGGTCTGACCATTTCCCCAGGTCATGCTTACTAGTTTGTCTTTATGTACATTTATACATATTTAAGTGCTAGGTAAAAGTCTTGTAAAATTTCCAGTACTACCATGTTTAAAACAAGCTTTCCTACTGAGCTGCCAAAAAGGTTAACAACAATTTTCAAGTGTAATAGTGCAAATTCCTCTGCAAGATCTACTGCAGAGAAAGGTTTTTTGAAATACAGATTTTCCTTAAAGGGATTGATGTTAAAATTTAGGTATGTCTGGGAGAAACTGAAACCACCCTAGGACTTCACTCCCTAGCAAATAAAGTGATCATTTACTTGGACTCACAGGCTATTAAATCATTGAAAGGTACTGTCCAAACTATGGCACTGTCACTTAAAATTTTTTTTTACCACTCTATCTTGTGCCAGATCTTCACAGCTGTGACATGGTTTAAATTCCATAATCCATCCCCAAGAGGAGCCCACCCAAAGCAAAAATCAAATTTATCCATCCATTATAAGATGATCCATCCATAGACTATATCTTAACCCGATACAGTCATCATATTGTAGTTTTTGGAAGGGCTTGTTCTGCCCAAGAGAAGTTCCTCCTTACAGCTGATTCTGCTGTCTACCATTTGCACGTTGGTGCTGTTTTGAGTGCTACCTCCTGCTGGTGAGGCTTCATACAGCACACAGATGGAGCCATCCTCTCCAATTCTGTAGGACACTTCGTAGGGGTCAACCCAGAGTGTGAGTTCACTTGGGAGAAGCCTGAACAGCTCCTGACTGCTCAGTCCAATCCGCTGTGCTGCCTGTCCAATCAGAGGATCCATTTTATGGTTGATGCGAATACAACGGTAACCTGATCCCTTGCACGGCTTTTCAGGGAACCAGTGATGTTTATAATGTTCTACAGAAGAAAAGAACAGAGAAACAATGCTTAGATCGGTACTGTTAGCTTCTCAGTTTCCTCCTGCAAGCTCCTTTGAAGAGCGAAAATGAAAACTACCAACTTCTAAAAATGTGCAGGATTGTGTTCACTGCTGTGCGCGCGCGATGATGGAGAAAAAGCGGGCAGGGTTTTAGAAATAACACAACAGTGTGGGACAAAACAAGCTCCAGGAACCAACCGGTTGAGCCGCCAAAACAAGAATAAGGCGCGCAGCCTGGCCAGCCGGGGAGCCGGACCGCTGGACCGCACCACGGCCAGGCGGGAACCTGTTTACTTTCTCCACCCCACCCCAGCCACACACAATGGGAGTTTATGGCTTTGGAAAAGAGAAACGCACCGGACTATTAACCCCGAAGCGAGGAAAAACAAGAAACCCTAAACCACGCTCAGGGCAGGGCTGTAATTGTGCCGGTGACAAATCCGATGATTAATGGGCAGGGGCAGGGGGTGCGGAGAGACGGCACGTCGGTCCCGAGCTAGCTCCGGGCAGCGGCGCCACGTCCCACCCCGGGGCCCGGCCGCCGACCCCGCAACGGTTGGAGGACTTTGGGGGAGGGGACGTCGAACCAACCCCAGCCCCGCGGCTCCTTTGTCCCCAAAACCACCGACGGTCCTCGGACCGCGACTCCAGCCTCGTCGGCTTTAGTTTCTTTGTTGTGCGTCTGGTTTCTTCTCCCCCTTGGCTGGCAAGCCGAGGTGAGGGGGCGCCCTCGACTCCAGCCCCCAAATCCTCGCCGGGACCCGCCGTTAGCGGCCACCTAGGTGCCGCCGCGGGACCGGAGTGCGGACTACCCGGTCCGACACGGGATGTGAGGCTCACGTACCCCGACGCCCCGGCTGCCCGCGCCCTCCAGCCGCGACCCGCTCACCTGCCAGCAGCTCTTGCAGGCTCTGGCTGAAGGTCTGCAGCTGTCGCTCGCTCGTGAGCCCCTTGGTGCGGAGGAACTTGGAGATGAAGGACACCGCGGCGGCGATCTCGCCTATCATGGTGGCAGCCCGGGTGTAAAAGGGATGCATGGGGGCGGCGGGCGGGGGCGGCCCGGGGCGGCCGGGGCTCGGCGGCGCGGCCCCGACGGCGGAGCGGCCACCCCGGGCTCCCTCACAGACCAGACGGCTGAGAGGAAGGGAGGGTGTGAGGGGCGGACGGCTACTTTTTTTCCCCTTGCTTTAGAGTTAAAAAGTTATTTCGGAGACAGGAGGCGGCAGGAGAGAGGAAGAGACGAGCGATGGCGGCCCGGTCACATCGCTCGGACCTCCCCAGCCGCCTCCGCCTCCAGCTCCGTAGCCTCCAAAGATCCCAAGAGTTGCATTTCCAGCTCCGAGGGGCGAAGAGATGCTGCCGCCGTGCAGCACTTTTTATAGTACCGCGGAAAGGAAGTGGCGTAGCTGGAGCGTGACGGCCGACTCTAGCCAATCCGGAGATCGCACCATTGTGACGCAAGCAGATTCGGAGCCTGAGGGGGCGGGAAAAAGGACCCAGGGGGCGGGCCCAGAGACCGGGAAGAGAGGGAGGAGCTGACGTAATCCGCTTGTAAACAAATAAACCCCGAGTGGCGGCCGGAGACCAAGTTGCTGGGTCCGAGCGAAGAAGGAAATAGAGGGAGGGTGCGCGTGTGAAAGCTCCGCCCTCCCCCGTAGCTCCTCCTTCCCGCTTTGGCAAGTCCAGGCCCTGGGCCAGCGCATCCTTTTGCAAGGAGTGCGCTGCCTGACTGGAGCTTGAGGCTTAGTGTTGTGTGAGATGTGTCTACACGCGCGCTGGCTGGTCTGGTCGGGCTCCAATCCATAGCTCCTTTCCCATTGCGTACTCGGTGTTTACGTGTCATCCCCGCTCGGGATCTGCGTGGCTAGTTCCACACGCAGGAAGAGCGTGCAGCGGGATGGGGTGCGGGTAAAGGCTTTATATGTGCAGGAACCGAGCGGTGAGGGTACCAGGGAAAAGGATAGGGAAATCGCTCTCATGAGGTATCCTTCCCAGAAAACCAGACTACATCTTTGGGGAATCCCAGTCCCTTCTCAGAAGAGGTGCCAACGCCATGAAGCTGTTTCTACTCCACACAGGGAGAAGAATGAGGAAATGTCTTTGTCAAAGTTTAAATTGCAAAATAAGTAGGTTAGTAATGCCATTTGTGGCTGCTGTTTCAGTAACTTTGGGAGTTAAAGAAGAGTTGAAACTTTATCGAATCCAGTTTAATGTGTATAGGAAAGCCAGTCATTGAACATAAATGTAACATGGCTCCTGTAACAAACTGAAAACTAAAAAGCCTGCGTATGCATTTAAAAACGTGTATAGACAAAAACAACAACACCCCCCCCCCCAGTTCAAATACTGTTTAAGACTTAGAGCTCTGCTAATCTTAAAAAAAAAAAGAAGAAGAAGAAGAAGAAGAAAGAAAAAAACTTTTGAATCTCGAGAGTATTTAGTACACATCTAATTTTACTTGAAACTCTACTTGCAAAATCTTTTGGAAACAGATTGTGGTAAGAAGGCATGAGCCTGCTAAAACGATCAGACCTAAAACAGGGTTAACCTGAACTCCATTAAGGAGGAGGGGGGAAAAAAAAAAGATGAAGGCCAGGCAGGCAGATGGAGAAAGCAAACAAGAGGCAGAAGTTGAACTCTACCAGATGGAAATAAATATCCTGAGCTTAGTTGGTCATCAATATTGCAAAACATGCCACTTTTTTTTTTTAATGCTGAGCCAAAGGGTATAGAAAAGAAGCAAAAGAAGGAGTTGTTATAAAATAGTCGGAGAAAGGGCTTTTTAAAAAAAATCAAATACATAAACTTTGATTTGAAAGGTTAAATTCTAGGTTATTGTTTTCACTAACACAAAATTAGGTAGTTATGTAGCTTAATGCTTTAAAGATAGCATTAAAAGTATTGATTTGTGAAAATATTAATTGTCTTTGAATAAATACATAAATAATGGTACATAGGTATATTTTTTTCTTCCAAAACTTCTCAGATTGAACGGGCTAAAACAAACCCATGATGATGATTTCACTTGGGGCATGAAACCTCTTTTAGGACTTTAAAAGGAGATCATCAAAAGTAAATGCATGAAACTGTCATGGCCTTAGGTCTTCTGGCATTCCTCCTAACCCCACCCACCCTTAATCATCTGCTCTATTTTTTTTCCCTTACATTATTAGTCATTTGAGTCTAGATTAGGAATCATATCTTGCAAGCCTGATCTCTAATTTGGATTCCCAATGAGGTTGACCTTAAATGATTCATTTACAAAACAAATAATGAAGTTAACAAAATGCCAGGATGTGAACACAGACTTCTCCCCAGTTCATGTTCTCTCACTATTTTAAACTGCCTGCCCAAGCACTAGTAGGACCCATTTTGAAAGCTTTATAAAATTAGTTGAACAGGGGCTGGGGTTGTAGCTCAATGGTAGAGTGCTTGCCTACCACATGTGAGGCACTGGGTTTGATCTTCAGCACCACATACAAATAAACTTTATTAAAAAAATTAGTTAAACAGAAACAAAGTTTAACCCATGTCCTTGTGGAGGATTTTCCTCCACTGAAGATTTCTTTAAAAAAATATTATTCTATATTTCTGTCTTCAACCTTAAGTTATCCTTTTAAGAAATAAATGTATAAAAATTAATTTCATACCTAGGGGGATCTGAGATATAGTCAAAACATTGGAGATAAATATTGGTCCTATATGCAAGCCTAGATAGTGCACAGTGTTAATTGCTAATGTGTAGTTTTCCATTCTGGACATATCTCTATTTAGCAACGTTTTCAAAAGTTTATTCAGGCTTTTCTCTTCTAGGAAACAAGCTGGTATTTTCTGATAGATTTTGAACTATGAAGATACTTTCTCATAATTTTGTTATACTGAACTACAGGGTTTGACTAACTATTTACACAACTAGCTCCTGGCTGTGTATCTTTAGGCAAGTTACTGAACCTCTCTGCATGATAACTTCCTAAATGAAACAAAGACTGTTGTGGGGACTAAATGGGAGAACTTCAAGAGACTACTTAGTGTGACCAGCACAAGATAAGCACTGAAATATATATTAGCTGTTTATATTATCAGGTAATTTGATAATATTGTCAAATTCATTTCTAAAACATAAAATTTAAACATTAAAGTATTAAGAATTCTGTCCCCCTCCCCCCAAAAAAATTAAGTCAGGCATAGTGGTGCACACCTATAATCCCAGCTATTCAGGAGGTTCAAGTTCAAGCCCAGCCTCAGCAATTTAGACCCTGTCTCAAAATAGAAAAAGCTGGAGATGTGGCTTAGTGGTAAAGTGCCCTTGGATTCAGTCCCTGATAGGTAGATAGGAAGAAAAAGCGAGAGGGAGGGAGGGAGGGAGGGAGGGGAGGTAGGAGGGGGGAGAAGGACAGAGGGAGGGAGGGGGAGGTAGGAGGGGGGAGAGAGAGGGAGGAAGGGAGGGAGGGGGAGTGAGGAGGGGGGAGAGAGAGGGAGAGAGGAAGAGAGAGAGGGAGGGGGAGGGAGGGAGAGAGGGAGGGTGAAGGAGGAGGGGGGAGAGAGAAAGAGAGGGAGGGAAAGGGGGAGGAGAGAGGAGGGAGGGAGGGGGAGGGAGGAGGGGAGAAAATAGGGAGGGTGGGAGGGAGGGGGAGGGAGGAGGGGGGGAGAGGGAGGGAGGGAGGGGAGGAGAGAGAGGGAGGGAAGGAGCTGGAGAAGAGGAAGAAAGAAAAGAAAATTTTAAAATGAAGCCAGATTTCAAAATAAGTTGGCAAAAGAAGCACCAACATTGGGTCCTTAAAATGGTGCTTAACAGTTCAGAAAGGACTTTCTATAGAGATAAATATTGGACAGTTAACTAGAATTTCAAAAGGCCAAGGGTTTATGTTTCCTTATTTCAGATGTTACTAGAACAGTTAACTCTGGACTAACAAATCAGAGTTTCCTGTAGACTTTGAGTATTGTGATTTTTTTTAACCAAAAAGAAGGAAAATTAAATGTTTGTATAGAATAGGGGAATGAACTTAATTTCATTCAGAATTTTAGGGATCAACAGAAAATTGAAAACCTTTTATTTTGCAAAAGTTGGTTTTTTTTAAATCACATTGCCATGTGCTGTCACTCATTTGAGAAGATGACAGCTTAGCACCCCCAAAATAGGAATGGTATCAGTATCAGAATGAAGCATGATTTGTTTGTTTTGCACTGCTGGGGATTCAACCTAGGATCTCAAGAATGCAAGGCAAAAACCTACATCCTCAGCCCAGCATGATGTTTTTAATTGAATAAATTTAAAGTTATTAAACATTACCTGTTGCATTTCATCATGGCCCTACATTGGAAGATCTTTAAGTTGTTCATTTATGAGTATCTTACCACTACATTAAGATATTTTGATATTCATTATATATTCTATTTCTACCACCTGGGGTACCTCTACCCTTTATTCTTTACTTACCAACTATCTGTTTTCCTTTATGAATAAATGTTATTTTTTTCTCCAAGAACCTTGCGTTGATCCTCTAGTTTTCTTTAAGGGTCTACTCTTCTTGTCTTGGCTCTGGAGCTTATCATACAGGCTGAGCATCACTAATCCCAAAATCTGAAATTCTAAATGCTGCAAAACCCAAAATGTGAAGTGACATGACATCCCACATGGAAAATTCCATATCTCCCCTCATGTGACAGGTGGCAGTCAAAAGGCAGGCACACAACATACAGTTTATTCAACATTCCCTACCTGAAAAGCATGTCCACAAAGGGTAACAAAATGCCAATTGTGCACCTCAAAGGAGCCAACGGCCAGTTCCCCATGATACCCCATGTTGGGCCAAGACCTGTGTACATTATCCACTGTGTATGTTTGTTTGTTTTTATTTTCTGTAATGTGGTATGAAGATATTATTGAAAACATCAAAAAAGCCTGCAGATTTTCATTTAGATAAGGCCAATAAGAAAAAAAGGGGAAGCATTTATGTTTATCCACACCGCGGAAAGCAAAGCTGTTGGAGAAAGAGGACAGCAGTGTAAAGTGAGGAACATCTTCCAGAAGAGTAAGGAACGACTATTACACATGACCTCAAGAAACAGAAGGACACATTATTGAAGCTCTATCTTGAAAGTAATAAACAGTTAATGAAAAATAGAAAAATGCTGCATAAAGCTAAAAATGAAGATCTTGATTGTATTTTGAGTTGGTCCATTAGTGTCATAGAAAGCTCATGACACTGAGCAAAACAAAAAAGATAAACATGAACTGAAAATGAAAGGAAACCAAACATTTAATAAGTTGATTAAGGTAACATAAGAAAACCCAAGGTACTTTATCAGAGCCCGACGGAGAGTATGCCTATAATCTAGTTACTCAAGAGGCTGAGGCAGGAGGATTGCAAGTTTGAGGGCAGCCTCAGCAATTAAGTGAGGCCCTAAGTAACTTCGTGAGAAACTGTCTCAAAATAAAAAGGACCAGGGATGTGAATCAGTGGTAAAGTGCTTCTGGGTTCAATCCATACACAGTACCAAAACCCCAAAACAAACAAAAAATCCTAAGTCAAGATGATGGTGATAATAGTAAAGATGATATTAACACTGTCAGAAAGTCTAGAAAAGAGCCTATAAATGACATGGTAAAAATATGCAATAGGCTTTTTTGAAGGACTAGAGCAGTGTACATTCATAACAAATGATCTGAGTTGATAAAAGCAAAGAGACTTCTAAGACAAAAACTACTATTAATTAGGCAGATGACTGGAGGAAACATTTAAAAAAAATTAAAAATAGAACTACCACATGATCCCATATTCCCACCACTGGTTATATTGCCAGAGGAAATGCACTCAGTATGTCCAAGAGACATCCATACTCCCAAGATTTTTTTGCTGTGTTGATCATAATAGCCAAGAAGTAGAATCAACCTAAATGTCCAACAACTGGTGAATGGATAAAGAAAATGTGAGATTCATACATGGTACAATAGGATTTCACCCATTAAAAAAAAGGAAAAATCCTGTCATTTGTGTCAATATAGATGGAACTGGAGGTCATTGTGTGAAGAAGAAGCTAGTAACAGAAAGATGAATACCATATGATCTCACTCATGTGGAATATTGAAAAGCTGATAGAAGTGGAGAACAGAACAGTGGTTACCAGAGGCTGGGAGAAGAGGAAGGGAGGGATGAGAAAGGATGATCAAAGGGGACTAAGTTACAGTTAGATAGTAGCAAGAAATTCTGGTATGCAATTTCTTCATAATCTCATGCGTAAAACAAAGTTTCAATTATGTGCCATATATCCCAAAAGCTGAAAGAAAGGATTTTGATTTTTTTTTCTTTCTTTTTTGTGCCAGGGATTGAACCCAGCAGTGCTTAACCACTGAGCTACATCCCCAGCCCCAGCCCATTTATTTTTTTATTTTTATTTTTTAAGACAAGGTCTTTCTAAGTTGCTCAGGGCCTTGCTAAGTTTACTGAGGTTGGCGTTGAACATGGGAATCCTTCCTACCTCAGCCTCCAGAGCCACTGGGGTTACAGGTATGCACCATCGAACCCAGAGAAGATTCTGAATGCTTTTATCATAAATAAACTAAAAATGGAACTGCCAATGTGGCTCAGTTAAGTTTGATCCTGAATATCTCAAAAACAAAGAAATGATCAATGTTTGAGAAGTCAGACAACATATAACCTGATTTAAACATCATACAATGTATACATATATTGAATCATCACAAGATATGCAAATATGTGCAAGCTTTATTTTTATGTATCAGTTTAAAAATAAATTTAGTTTGAATTTTAAAAAAAGATATCGCCCAGCACAGAGCCTTCTCTAGAGGAGCCACTTCCCTGTCCTACAACTCACCTTAAAAAAAAAAAAAAGAAAAGAAAAGAAAGAAAGAAAGAAAGGAAGGAAGGAAGGAAGAGAAAGAAGAAAGAAAAAAAATCAATGTACAGTTTCTTTTATCTTGGAAGGATACTGAGAGCTGTGGTTATTTGCTGTTGCTGTTGTTTACAGCCAATACAGGTGACGCTACTGTGCTGCTACTGTTACCCGAACACTATTTTTTTCATTGAAAAATGATACAACTTTTTTTTTTCCTTTTTTACTGTTAATTGCTTGTGTGTGAATAAGGGCAAGAAAATTATTGATTATTTGTAGCCTAGAAACTCTAGTCAGGAACAAAGGCAAAGTCAACCTAACCAGAGGCTGTCTACCTGGGTAGCTGAGACAGCAACCTCTTTGTTTTCTGATAGTTCAGTGTACACAAACCTTGTGTCATACACAGAATATTAAAAATATTGTATAAATTTGTATTCAGGATACCTGTCTAAGGTGACTATGAAACATAAAATAATTTTGTGTTTAGACTTGGGTCCCCTTCCCAAGATTTCCAAAATCTTAAAAATTCTAGGCTCTTTGAGGGCCGGCATGTCATTCAGTATTTTATCCGATGGGTCCTGACACATAGTAAATGCTGAGGAAAGATGTTGAAGAGACAGATTGACACAGAAATGAATTCAAAACCATCACCTTGGTGGGCTGAGGTGTAATTCAGTGGCTGAGCCTTTGCCTAGCATTACCAAGGAAGGCCCTAGCTTTGATCCCCACCAACACAAAAACAAACAAAACCCCCCAAAATGATTACTTGCCAGTTTTCAACTGAAAAACAATATAGATAGCTATTTGCTGCTTAATATTCGCAGTCATATTTGGGGGACACCACCAGGTAACCTGACTGTGCATTTCTTCTTCCCTGGTTGTCATAAATTATTGTGCAAGTATTTTTTTTGTAATTGACAAAAATTATATAGATTTATAAAGTACACCACAATGCTTTAATTGCTTTTTTGTTGTCATTTTTGTTTTTGTAGTATTGGGGATTGAACCAGACGTGCTCTACCATTAAGCTACATCTGCAACCCTTAATCTGTCCACATGCTTGGCCGGCATATTTTTTATTGTTATTATTGTTGTTGTTATTTTAGGTCCTGGGAATTTAATCACTGAGCCACATCCCCAGCCATTTTCATTTTTTACTTTGAGACAGGGTCTCACTAAATTGCTTAGGGCCTTGCTAAGTTGTTGAGGTTGGCCTTGAACTTGTGATCCTCCAGCCTCAGCCTCCCAAGTCACTAGGTTCATGGGCATGGGCCACCATGACCAGCATATTTTAATATTTTGTATATCAAGTTGCCCACTGGTATCTTTTTCTCGGGCACTGCTCTCTCTTGTTGGCACTCTATCTGTCATTCCATGCTCCTGAGGCATCCTTCCTGTCCTTCAAATCTCCAATTTTATCTAAGTGATATAGAATTCCTGGATTATTGTTGGGAAAATCCAAGATTTTAAAAAATGGCTATATGACAGGTCACAAAATTACCCAGAAGACCTTCTTTATCTCCCTGTCTAATGCCATCTAGAATGTTTTTTTCCATCCAGAACCTTTGGACCTTCCCTCCCATGAAGGTACATCCATGGCTGACAACTTCCAGAATGAGCCAGAGGTAGCCTGTATCACTGAAGTTATGTTTGTTGTATTATAAACCCATTTATAGATGTCCAGAAAATTTAAAGCTTAACCAGCAAATCCAAAGTAGAGCAGGAGAGTTTTCTGGAGTGTGAATGTCAGCTAGAGAAAAGGCACTCATTTTCGAACATGCATTTGGGGGCAAAGCGGTGAAGAAAACCCAAAAAGTTGGGCTGGGGATGTGGCTCAAGCGGTAGCGCGCTTACCTGGCATGCTTGTGGCCTGGGTTCGATCCTCAGCACCACATACCAACAAAGATGTTGTGTCCGCCGAGAACTAAAAAATAAATATTAAAAATTCTCTCTCTCTCTCCCCTCTCTCACTCTCTCTTTAAAAAAAAAAAAATTCTCTCTCTCTTCTTAAAAAAAAAAAAAAAAAAGAAAACCCAAAAAGTGAAAGGGGATCTATGATTATGCCTCCATGGAAGGAAAAAAAGGGGGGGGGGACCTGGTCTTTGAGTATTTTAGAAGCTTAAACCAACATTGATAAATATTGTTGAAAACACTGGTAGTTGAAGGGTACACAAGGTTCTTGGGATATTTTGGGCAGAGAAGAGATATGATTAGATTTAGTTTTTGGAAAGCCCAAAAGATGATGGATTGGAGAGAGGTAAAGTTGAAATGACTTCTATTTTTGTCTCCAACTCTTATTTAAATCTTTAAATAATTTAGTGTTTCTTGTGGTCTTATCTCTTCAACTTGAAATCTATTTATCATGTTTTATTTATTTATTTATTCTTCAGTCACCCCTAAAAAGGAGAACAATTTTAGTTCCCTCCCCCTGGAACCTTGTCTTAACTTTGCTTAGATTTGAATCCAAGAGCACAACCCAAGCCATTTGAACTGATATAGATCTGGGGTTCAGAAAATGCGAAAGAACCAGCCATCAGAAGGTGACACATACAAATTTTGGACAAAGCTCGGCTTCTTCTTGTTAAAGCAGTTCATATTGTTTGGATTGTGAAAGAGGAGTGAAGCATTGGACAACAGCAACAACAGTACAAATTAATATTAGTAATGATGCTTCAGACACTATGCTAAGTTTTTGGAAGCATTATCACTATTTCTCCCAGAAACCCCTATTTAGCTGACAGCATTTCATATATGAGGATAGTCTTGAAGAAAATGTGCAATTTTCGTAGGATCCACACAGATTTGAGCTCTCACGTTGTAGACTGGAAAATCTGAATTCTGAATGTAATAGGGGTTCATTTGATGATGCTTTGACTATACCCTTGTGGCTTTAAAATCTTACATGTTTTTTTTTTCTTTTCCCCAATCTTCTTTTCCCTAAAACTTCTCTTCCCTGATCTTCTTTTCCCTCACCTTCTCCTTCCTGATCACTCCTTCTTAATCTCATTTTCTCTGAATCACCTCTACAGCTCCCTGTTCTCCTTTGGATGGGTAGAATCACAGGCTTTGGGACAGGAATCTCCTGTGTTACTCCTTTGCTAGCAAAGTAATAAACCATCTTTTTCCTTTTTTTTTCAAAACCATGTCCTCATTAATGGATTGGCATTAGGGACAAAGACCCAGCTTTTGGCAATATGAACTCCCTGTAGGGGTTGCAGGAGTGATACCTCTTCTAAAAGGGACTATGAGGATTAAAACCTGATAAAATTAGAATACTATTGGAGATGAGTAGAGACAGTGGGGACAAGGAGGGGACAAGGCAGCAAAGGAGACATCTTGGGGTTGAAATACCCAGGAAAAAACAGCTACATTTATTAAAAGACTCCCTGAAAAAAAGGAATCAAAGGTATATTAAAAAGTTAATCTGCCAAATAAAATAATTTCACTGGAATGAAAACTTTCCCTAGGGGCAGATAAGAGAAAGCAGCAAAAATAACTTCTATTTAAGTCCATTTCAAACTCTTCACTTCCCCCTTTGGCCTGAATTGGTGGGAAGAACCAGGGAGCCCAACAGCTATCTCTCCCACCCAGCAACACAGGCAAAACTTGTGACCACTGGAAGGACCACGGGAAGGCTGGAGGGCAGCAAGGAGGGCTGGTTTTGTTGCCAAAGCTTGGTCCCTGTCCCCATGCCAATCCAATAACAAGGACGTGGTTTTGAGAAAAAGGATAAAGGAGGTTTATTGCTTTGCTAGCAAAGGAGAAACACGGGGGATTCCTGTCCCAAAGGCTGTGATTCTGCCCATCCGCAGCAACAGGGGGCTTTTACAGAGGTGATTCAGAGAAAATTAGATTAGGGAGAGATCAGGAAGGAGAAGGTTATGAAAAAGAAAATCAGGGAGGAGAAGTTTAGGGAAAAGAAGATTGGGAAAAAGAAAAAAAAATATGTAAGTTTCAAAGTCACAAGGGATATAGTCAGTGAACCTCTGTTACAGTTCTGTGTCCATTCAGGCACAGCCCTGTTGGATCTGATCTCCTGCCCCCCCCAGGAATTCTCATTGATTTTTCTGAAAACTAGAGTCCTGCCAGAATTTTCTTTTCCTTCCTCTGAGCAGAACCTCCTGACTCCATCAATTTGCCTCTTTGTAAAGCTCCCACCCTCTATGCTGTCTCCCAGGACAACATCCCGATGGCCAGCTGTACCCTTTACTGCGTGTTTACCTGAGTCAACCCAGTGGCCAAATTTAAGGCCCACCAGTGCTTTAGGAAGAGAGGCAAGAGATCAAAATCATCCCCGGAACACTGCAAACTCTTGAGAATCATACAAACTTCTTATAAGTTATAAATTTATGAATCTGGCTTGTTGTATTCATAACTTTGTGAATATGGAACACGTGGGCCTCTAATTCCCTTCAAACTACTAGGGCAGGGACTTGGGACTTCTCTGTGGGGCCCCAAATATGTTTCTCAGGCCAGCAGCCTAAGCAGAGCTTTGGGAACTTATCAGAAAAGAAAATTTTGGCTCCATCCTTGACCTACTGAATCACAAATTCTGCGGATGTGGCCCAGCTATTTAGACACTAATGTTTGGGAACCATTGTTTTGAAAAAGCAGTGGTAAAATTCTGCTTTTTTCAAAAACAACAACAGTCAGACTCTGTGGCCCACGCCTGCAATCCCAGCTACTCCAGATGCCGAGGTGGGTAGATCAAAAGCTCCAGGCCAACCCGGGAAACTAAAGCAAACACTGTCTCAGGATGAAAAATAAAAAGGGCCAGGGATGTAGCTCAGTGGTAGAGCAACCCTGGGTTCAATCCCCGGCACCAGAAAAACAAACAAATACCTTTTTCCAGGTTTATACTATCTTCAAATAGAAATCTCTTCCCCTTAAATGAAAAAAGTTAACACAGTAATTTAATAGATGAAAGCTTTCTTTAAAGATCAACCAAATTTGGGGTGAGTTGTTATTTGCTGCCCTGAGTTTCTACATTGAATAAACTCCATTCTTTCTGGTTTTGTAGACATTAGGCATAATGATAATAATAATAATAATAATAGAGATGATCTGGTTTAGTGACTATGTCCACATTTTGCTCTTAAGAGACAATAAGCCATTACTCCAGATATGTATAATATGTCAAAAATACACTCAACTGTCATGTGTATCTAAAAAGAACAAAAAGAACAACAACAAAAAAAAAAGGGGGGGGAGAGAGAATAAGCCAGGTATGGTGGTGCACGGCTGGCTTGGAGGGCTTGGGCAGGAGAAGAGCAAATTTAAAGCCAGCCTCAGCAACTTAGTGAGACCCAAAACAACTTAGTAAGACCTTGTCTTGTTATGCTCGAATTCAGGACCCCCAAAAGACCACCAGAAACCAAGATCAATGTAAGCAGCAAAGAGGCGTTAATTGCGAGCTAGCTAGCTCGGTCCTTCGCGCGCACACAGCAACTGGTGACGCTGAGAGGCCCCCAGCCCAGGGTTTGCAGGGACCCCACATACATCATAGCATCTCTTAGCAAATCATCACACACCGCGGGAAAATCAAACAACAACTCTTAACATTGATTAGCACATTCACTGGCGGGAACAAGTTGGGTAGGGGTGATTGGTTAGTACAAGAGGGGGATTCTTTTAAGCCACGAGGGGTGTAAGTGCTGAATTACATGGTTTCCCCACATGTTATCAACCACCATAAACTACTGGGGGGTCACCTGGAATCCCAGGTATTTTCCCTGTCTCATGCTGATTGGTGGTTGCTAGGGGGATGCAATGGGTTCTCACCTATCCTGACTGAGTCAGGGACACCTGGCTCCACAGATCTCTCCTGTTATTTGTAGATAAACAAATCAGCAGGGTGGGTATGTGCCTAGGAGTGCTCTGTGGGTCTTTCCAAGGACAAGGGTCATGCCCCCTTCCTTGGACAGGCTTTGCTCTGAGGTAGAGGCTGGTTTTTCAGTCTCAAATAAAAAATAAAAAGAACTGGGGATGTAGCTTAGTGGTTGAGTACCACTGGGTTCAGTCCCTGGTACAAAAAAAAAAAAAAAAAAAAGAAAAGAAACTGAACAAAAGAGAATAATGTTCCAGAAGCTTGGTAAAATAATTAGTTGATCAAATGCTGGTGTATTCTATGCTTTTGTCTTCACATCCCAGAAAAGCAAACAACTTGTCTTTTTTTATGGTATCTTGAATTTAAAATCTCAAGTAAGTTGGCATTTAAATGTTTTTATTTATTTGCTTGTGGTACTGGGGTTGAACCAAGAGATGTTCTACCACTGCACTATATCACCAGCTCTTTTTATTTTTATTTTGAGATAACCAAGTTGCCCAGGCTGGCCTGCACCTTGCAAACCTCCAGCCTGAACCTCTGTAGTCACTGGTTATAGGTATGTACAACCACACCTTGATTAGACCTTTAAATGTATTAAGGTCATGTTACATCATTCCTGTGAAACTAGGTTGTCAACTAAAAGGGCATTTGTTTTGTGAAAGTAAGTACAACCAACAACTGTAGAGGTCCTATGCACATAAATACACAAGATGACTGCCAGGCATTTGGATGTACTTCAGCAAGAATTCAAATATTGAAATCCCACTGAAAAATGTAATTTAGGATATATTCAATTTATGAGGCATCACAAGTTAGATAGGGATCCAAATTCCTGAAAAGATTAGACTGTAATATAGTTATGTAGAAGTTTTCCAAAGAGGGGAAAATATCCTGGGCATGGGCACCTGTAATCCCAGCTACTGTGGAGGCTCAGAAAGGAGGATCACAATTTCAAGGCCTGCCTGGGCAACTTAGCAAGACCCTGTCTCAAAACAAAAAAATAAAAATAAGAAAAGGCCTGGAGATATAGCTCAGTGGTAGAGTGCCCTGAGGTTCAATTCCCAGTACTGAAAAAAATTTTTTTGTTGTTGTGACTGTTATATCAAATTGCCATTTATTTTCCGACAGGAGTAAAGTGACAGGCTTCCCATTATCTTGTGTTCTTATCCACTTGTTTAGTCAATACTAGTCCCTAAGTGAAGCAAAAGTAATCTCCAGCCTAGATAATATTCAGAGCCTCCCAGTCCCTTAATTGATTTAGTTAAATGTGAAAGCAAAGAATGCTCTTATTGGCATTAATGCATGTGTTAAAAACATTACTTATTTGAATGCTTTTTCTTCCTTCCCTTCTTTCCTTTTTTTTAAGTGTGAATCTTTTCTTTAAATCCTTCATTAAAGCAAAATCCTTATTCTTTGAAAATCAGTTTGAATCTTATTGTGATGCTGATCAAACCCAGGAAATAGTTCCCATTCTGTTTTTTCAACCAGTGACTTGACCAGGAAAGGTATGCCTTTAGAACCCTCAAGGAACAGTTCTTTCCCTGGTTTTCTCTCTTGTAGAAACAGAGCTGTCTGTGCAATGTTTAGATGAGAGCTGAGTGCTCTATCTTTGTGCTTTAACAGTTTTATCCTTAGTCCCTTTGAACAGGTGATAGTCTCACCATTTTTAAAGTTTTAATGAAATATATTTTATATATCATAAAACACTTCCTCTTTGATTATTCAGTTTAATGATGTTTAGTAAATGTACAGGGCTATGCAACCCTTACTATAGTCAGTTTCAGAACATTTTCATGACCCCCCCAGTAAACAGGCAACTCACACCTTAGGAAACCACCAATCTAATTTCTGTCTCTATAGATTTTTTTTTTATGGACATTTCATATAAACAAAATCATGCAATATCTGGTTTCTTGTGTCTGGCCCTTTTTTGTTGTTGTTGTTGGTACTGGGGACCGAACCCAAGGCCATGTGCACATTAGGCACATTAGGATGAGTTTCATCCATTTTTATTTAACATGCATGGAGAATTCATTGTTTACTTATTTATCCTTTTGTATCTTCTCAGAATTGGCTCTTAAGGAAAACTCTTATTAAGAAAGCTTAATTTTCTAGTTGCAGGCCAGGATGACCTGAGATGTGTTAGTCAATTTTTTGTTGCTGTGACTAAAATACCTGGCACAACCGGGTGCTGTGGCACTTGCCTATAAAACAACAGATTCAAAAAGCTGCGGCAGAAGGATGGCAAGTTGGAGGTCAGCCTGGGTACCTTGGCAAGACTGTTAGCAACTCAATTGACGCCATCTTAAAATAAAAAGCATAAAGGATTAAGGATGTGACTTCCTGGTAAACCACCCCTGGGTTCAAACCCAGTTCAAAAATGAAAATGAAAAATAATATGTCTGGCACTAACAACTTGGAAGAGCAAAAGTGTCTTCTGGCTCAAGGTTTCAGAGTTTTCAGTTCATGGTCAACAGGTTCCATTACTTTGGGCCTGAGGTGAAGAAGAATATCATGGCAGAAGGGAGTAGCAGAGGAAAGCTGCTCTCCTCATGGTAGGGAGTAAACAGAAAGTCGGGAGGGGCCAAGGACAAGATATTCCTCAAGGGCAAGTCGTGACCTCTCCCTCCAACCTTGCTCCACCTGCCTGCAGTTTCTACCACCTCCCAAGAGTCCATTAGCTATCAACAGATTAATCCACTGGTAAGATCAAGAGCTCTCAGAATCCAATCACTTCCTTAAAGCCCTGCCTCTGAACCCTGCTGCATTAGGAACCAAGCCTTCAACTCACCAAGTCCTCAGAGGACATTGTAGATCTAAACTATAACATGGGCAACATTGGGAGGCTACTTCTTCTACCCCTTTCCATGGAAGGACAAAACCTCCCAGATAATTCAGCCAAGAGGATCAAACTAAATAGTTAAGTCTTCAACAGAAGCTTGATTTAGGCTCATTCTAACAACCACGCATCAGCAGACAAGACCTTTTTAAAGAAAGTTCTCTTTCATCTGACTAAAAAGAAGGAACCCATTTAAACCAAAACAGGAACTACTCTGGCAATATATGTGTATAAAAATAAGCACCCTATAGGGCTCTTTATAAATTAGCCAGAGAGCACAGAGAGGGTTTTGAAAAGAAAACTCTGAGGGGAGAAGGTTTTTTTTTTTCTTGATTTCATAAACACTCATTGTTTAATCATCTGAAGAAAGTGCAAGCTTATGATTAAACCCCCACCTCCTAAACTGATGTTTCATTTCACCTCCTCGCCCCAGACTGACAGACATCAGAGGGCAGCGGGAGTCAAGGCAGCCCACCAGAGAAACAAGATGTGGCTTTGGAAGTCCCCACTCTCATGACACACACCATGTGGAAGGGCACACCCAGCAGTTCTGGCACAGAGAGCAGAGTTCTGCCTGGTGGTGGCCACGGTGTACTTATAGGCTATTTATATTTCATGGGCAATGGATGACCTGCTTCAGTTTATTTTTCTGCCATTTTAAAAAAATAACTTCAAGGATCACCGCTGTTCCCCTACCCCTCTTCTCCCTCCCAAAGCAGTTATATGCAATCCTCCCTCAGTACCCACAGAAGATTGGCTACCAGGACACCTAGGATACCACGATCCACTAAGGCTCAAGTCCTTTATATAAAATGATATAGCATTTACATATAGCTTAGGCACAGCCTCCCGTATATTTGAGTGCATCTCTATATTACTTATAATACCTACTATAATGTAAGTGCTATATAAAGCATTGTATTATTTAGGAAGTAATGATAAGAAAACAGTCTTCATTGTTCAGTATAGGTACAATTGTCCTAGGTCTAACTATTTTCAATTTGAGGTTGGTTTTGAACCACTTACAATTTTAGTTGGGACCTTTAGAAGCTTTAGAGATGATCTACATTCAGATATGGACCTAAAGGTGCTGTTTATGTGCTCTTCTGGACTTACTCCATTGAGAAAAAATGAGTCTGAAATAGGTTCAAGATATAATTATTTGGGCAAAGGATGTAACTCAGTGGTAGAGTCCATGCTCAGCAAGTATGAGGTACTGGTTTAATTTCCAGCACCACCAAAAACCAAACAAACTAAAAAGATAACAATTATGTGAAAGTTGAGGCAACTTGACATGGAGTAAATGTTTAACAGATTAAAAAAGTAAAAACATAATAAGCCATGAAAAGGAGGTAGAAAGAAAGTTTTTTTTTTAAACCAATATTCTAGGTTTGGATAGAATTGTTATAAATAAACAATAAATTTACTTTTGAACTTTCTAGTATCAAGAAAAAGCGAAATGCAACAAAACACATTGCTTTTACTGACTAAAAAATATACTATTAAAGAAAAACAGGCATTTCTTGTAGAAATAGATAAAGCAATCATGAAATTCATATGGAAAAATAAAAGACCCAGAATAGCAAAAGCAATTCTAAACAGGAAGTGTGAATCAGGCGGTATAGCGATACCAGATTTCAAACTATATTACAGAGCAATAGTGACAAAAACAGCATGGTACTGGTACCAAAACAGGCGGGTGGACCAATGGTATAGAATAGAGGACACAGAGACTAATCCACAAAGTTACAACTATCTTATATTTGATAAAGGGGCTAAAAGCATGCAATGGAGGAAGGATAGCATCTTCAGCAAATGGTGTTGGGAAAACTGGAAATCCATATGCAACAAAATGAAACTGAACCCCTTTCTCTCTCCATGCACAAAAGTTAACTCAAAATGGATCAAGGAGCTTGATATCAAATCAGAGACTCTGCGTCTGATAGAAGAAAAAGTTGGCTCCGATCTACATATTGTGGGGTCGGGCTCCAAATTCCTTAATAGGACACCCATAGCACAAGAGTTAATAACAAGAATCAACAAATGGGACTTACTTAAACTAAAAAGTTTTTTTCTCAGCAAAAGAAACAATAAGAGAGGTAAATAGGGAGCCTACATCCTGGGAACAAATTTTTACTCCTCACACTTCAGATAGAGCCCTAATATCCAGAGTATACAAAGAACTCAAAAAATTAGACAATAAGATAACAAATAACCCAATCAACAAATGGGCCAAGGACCTGAACAGACACTTCTCAGAGGAGGATATACAATCAATCAACAAGTACATGAAAAAATGCTTACCATCGCTAGCAGTCAGAGAAATGCAAATCAAAACCACCCTAAGATACCATCTCACTCCAGTAAGATTGGCAGCCATTAAGAAGTCCAAAGACAACAAGTGCTGGCGAGGATGTGGAGAAAAGGGTACACTTGTACATTGCTGGTGGGACTGCAAATTGGTGCAGCCAATTTGGAAAGCAGTTTGGAGATTCCTGGGAAAGATGGGAATGGAACCACCATTTGACCCTGCTATTGCCCTTCTCGGACTATTCCCTGAAGACCTTAAAAGAGCATGCTACAGGGATACTGCCACATCAATGTTCACAGCAGCACAATTCACAATAGCTAGACTGTGGAACCAACCCGGATGCCCTTCAATAGATGAATGGATAAAAAAATGTGGCATCTATACACAATGGAGTACTATGCAGCAATAAAAAATGACAAAATCATAGAATTTGCAGGGAAATGGATGGCACTAGAGCAGATTATGCTTAGTGAAGCTAGCCAATCCCTAAAAAACAAATACCAAATGTCTTCTTTGATATAATGAGAGCAACTATGAACAGAGCAGGGAGGAAGAGTAGGAAGAAAAGAGTAACATTAAACAGAGACATGAGATGGGAGGGAAAAGGAGAGAAAAGGGAAATTGCATGGAAATGAAGGGAGACCCTCATTGCTATACAAAATTACATATAAGAGGTTGTGAGGGGAATGGGAAAATAAACAAGGAGAGAAGTGAATTACAGTAGATGGGGTAGAGAGAGAAGATGGGAGGGGAGGGGAGGGGGGATAGTAGGGGATAGGAAAGGTAGCAGAATACAACAGTCACTAATAGGGCATTATGTAAAATTGTGGATGTGTAACCGACGTGATTCTGCAATCTGCATTTGGGGTAAAATTGGGGGTTCATAACCCACTTCAATCTAATGTATGAAATATGATATGTCAAGAGCTTTGTAATGTTGTGAACAACCAATAAAAAAAAAGATTAAAAAAATTAATCATTGAAAAAATTCTATGACCCAGGACTGAGCAATTTAATAAAAAGATATATTATAATTTCTAGAAAAGAAAAGAAAAACATTTTGTTTAGCATTAAACTCAGATCCATTAGTGGATTGTACCATACAGATATTCCTTGTTATATATCTCATGTATATCTTTATGATCCTCCTGCCTCAGCCTCTGGAGACCCTGGGGTTTCAGGCATGCACCTCCATAACTGTCAATTTTACATTTTCTTAGGCAGCCAAGGGAACAAGGACCAGGCAGTTCACTCTTATTTTGACTCTCCCGAGAACAGTTGAGAACAAGTTCACTGCCAAGGGTCAGCTGTGTAAGTTCCATGTTGTGCATCAATTCATTCCATAAATCTGATTGCCTACTCTGTGTAAGGTGTTAGCTAAATACTGGAGATAAATCCATAAACACGTTAAACTGGCCCCATACCTTGTGAAATCTGTTAAAAAGACAGAATAAAGCAAATAACATTAACAGACTTATTTGCCATTCTGAAAACTCCCATGGAAAAGAAATCAGAGAGCTCTGAAAAATTTAATCAAAATGGAGATGGACCAGAGGGAAGTCAGACAACAGTTACTTTTATAGCGGAGATCCAAAGAATGAGTAAGAATAATCCCAAATCCCAGACTTCTGGTGCACTCCTGTAATCCCAGCTATTTGGTAGGCTGAGGCAGAAAGATCAAAAAAGTTCAAAGCCAACCTGAGCAACGTAGCAAGGCCCTGACTCTAAATAAATAAATAAATAAATAAATAAATAAATAAATAAATAAATAAATAAAAATAACTGACCTAATTGGTGTGGGAGTTTGAAAAGCAATGCTCCAACTAAAGAAATTTGTAAAGACAAGAGAAATATGTCCAGAGCAGATCCTATGGTCCTAACAAGGAAAATAAATATGCGTGTGTAGTAGGGTGGGGGGGAGTACGTGCACTAATTAAGGCCAGAAAACCAAGTGAGATCAGAGTTCAAGGCATCTTGTAAATTACATTTAAGATATCAGTCTTATTAAAGAATAAGGAGGGAGCCATCCAAGAATTTTAAGCTGAGGAATGACAGATCACATTTTTATCATAAGAGTTATATGCACCAAACACCAGAGCAATGGGGACAAAGCACTCTGAAATTACGGAAATTAAAAGGTGAAGATCTGTCTCTTATTCACTTTGTAGGATATCTGCATCTCTTAAGAAGCTTCTTTAGATTTGCCCAAAAGTTGAATAACACTATACTTGAAGCTATAGGTATCTAGATTTGGATTAAGTAAACCTTTTTCTAATACAGGGCCAGAGAATAGATATTTTTGACTTTGTGCCTTAGAGGATCTTGTCACAACTACTTAACTCTGCTATTACAACATGGAAGCAGCTATTTTAGTCTATTTTGTATTGCTATAACAAAATACCTGAAGCGAGGTACTTTACAAAGAATAGAGGTTTATTTAGTTCACAGTTCTGGTGGTTCAAGAGCCTGGTCCTGGCCTCTGCTGGCACTAGTGAGGGCCTTATAGTGAATGGCATTGTCATGGAAGGAGCAATGCAGCAGAGATCACAAGATGAAATAAGAAGAAAGAGACTGGATAGGGGCCAGGCTTATTTTTTTTTTTTTAATAATAACCCACTCTTGTGGGACCTAATCCACTTCTACAAATCCTGACTCACTCCCACAAGACAGCATTAACCCACGCATGTGGGTGGAGTCCCCAGGACCTAATTACCTTCCTCTGTGTTCCATCTCTTAAAGGTGTCATTACTTCAACACTACCTACTGGGGACCAAAGCTTCATCATATGAAACTCTGGGGGGATGAATCATATCCAAATAGTAGTGGCTGAGGAAAATCAGAGCATGGCTATATTTTAATAAAACTTATTGACAAAATAAAAGTAGAGAGAAAGCAGATTTAGCACTTGGACATCACTTTACCTACACCCACCCAGATCAAGTTGTGTCAAAGAGATGATGATGATAGCAGATACGGGAGGTTAGACTAACTATCTAAGCAAACCAGGTTTTAATGGAATAAGTGTTTTCCCTTGAGCTTTGATTTTGAAGAGGCCTGCGCTATGTTGGAATTCCAGTATGGACCAGGGACAGAATGTACCTTATGTGAGCTGAATGAGATGACCTGTGCAAGGAATGGTCATCTGTGCCAAGTCTGAAGAATGTCAGTTCCCAAGAAGGAAAGCTTCATATCTGTTTAATTCAGGGTTTTTTGTTGTGTTTTGTTTTGTTCTCATCCCTAGCTGAACCTGTGGATTCTCAAGTTTTGTGGATAGAATACTATGTTAATGAGCAAGAAGCACCTCACAAGATACATGTTCAGCTAATAACTTTTCAGCAAGACAACTCTTGAAAAAATCACATCATGATTGAAAAAAAAAAGTTCCTTTTTATCTTTAGTATAAGGACTGTTTCACTCAAAACACATTAAATACGGATACTATGAGAAATTTTCTCCACATTCTGATTCTAGATGTACACTATTCATTCTCTGAAGAGAGTTTCTAGTCAAAAGTACTGGATTAACCTGGCTGCCCTATTTGGATGTACCCAAATGTACTTGCTTTTGCTGGTGGACATCATCTCTTATGATCCTTTGGTCTGTTGTAGACATACTTCATCTCCACATGGTTCAAATTGTGTTTCACTTTTATTTTTACTCTAAAGACAACTTTAGAAATATATCTTAAGCAAAATCAACTTCAAGAATAAGGAGCTCCCCCTCAAATATTGAAAATTTCCTGAAGAAAATGTACATAAACACTTTGATATGCTACATAGTGAAGTAAAATATGTGTGTGTATATGAAAAAAAAAAAAAGGAAAATAGTACAGAAAGAAGAATGAACTTTCTAATTCTTAGTCCAAATTCTTAGTCCTTCCATCTACACTCATTGACCATTATAAGTCCTGGTTTTCTCCTTTGAAGAGTAATACGGTTTGAATGGCTCTTTCAAACTCATGTTGGAGTTTAATTGCCACTGTGTTAAGAGGTAGGATCTTCAAGCAGGGATCAGATCATGAGGGCTCCAAAGGAATCAGTGCCATTATTATGAGAGTGGATCCTGATACAAAGGTCCATATTTGGCTCCTACCCTCTCGCCAATGCTAACTTGCCCTTCTGACTTTTGCCATGGTATATAACACAGCAAGAAGACCCTCACTGGAGACAGCACCATTGTTCTTAGGCTTCTCAATCTCTGAAACTGTGAGCCAAAATAGAGTTCTGTTCATTATAATTTACCCATTTAGTCTGTGGTATTCTGTTGTAGTAAAATAGACTAAGATAATGAAGGTAGTAAAATTTCATTGGATGACTATGTTCCATTATTTTCAAATTCTTTATTATTACTTACACCTGTACTTACACTTACCTATTACACATGTACGTTTGTGGAGATACACACAAACACATATAATCTTTGAAAATTTTGGGGGTGTCTTAGGATCAGATGGGCTACACAGTAAAGTTTCCCATTAAAGTTAATGCAGTTGTATTTTTGTTTTGTTATTGTTGTTTTTATCAAAAAGAGTTACTAGCAAGATTCGTAAGTAGTAGCATTATTAATCAAGGAATAGATGATTAATTTCATTGACAGTACAATTTATTCTCATTTACACATATATGAAAACATTGTCCTGAGAGAGTTCATACATTTCAGAGTGCTAAAGGGGTCCATGGCACAAAATAAACAGCAACAGTGACAATGAGGACAAAACACCTACAGCTATGTCCCAGAACAGTGTCTAACTGTTGTTGGGGCTCAATAAATATTTCTTAAATACTAAATGACATTCTTTTTTGTTTGTTCCTGGGCACTGAACCCATGTGTGCTTTACCACTGAGCTACACCTCCAGCCTTTTTTATTTTTCAATTTTGAGACAGGGTCTCAATAAGAGGCTTAAGGACTTGCTAAGTTGAGGATGACTTTGAATTTACAATCCTCCTGCCTCAGACTCCCAAGCTGAAAGACCCTGTCTCAAAAAAACAAAAAAAAACAAAAAACCCTTCTGGGTATGTAGCTCAGTGGTAAAGCACTCTCCTGGGCTTTATCCCCAGTACCCAAACAAATCAAAACAATAAAACCTTCTCTTCTGGGTAGGAAATGACACTGTATTCTTTTTATTATGGCAGGAGGGAGTAAGGAAGCTTGAAATCTGCGTCACATATTTGGATAGATACTTCAAAAGCTAATTGAGGGCAAAAAAAAAAATGCTTTTAATCACACCTAGTAGTAGAATTTTTTCAAAGATGCCTATAACTTTTTCATTCACCAATATTATTTATAGCACTTAACACAGTGCTTGGTAAATAGTGGCATCAATAAATATCTGAGGAACAGATGAACCCTGATTGAGTTTCTGTGGCAGTAAAAGCTCAGATGGAAGATTAAGAATTGTGAATCAATATCCATATCACCATGGCTTGGCTAAGTGGTACCTATCTATGGAATCAAAGATTGATGAGAGATCAATAAATATTGCAAGAGTCTGTTATTTTTAACTGCATTCATCCCCACCTAGATAGATTTAAAAATGCCCCCAAAGTCCAGTAATAGAACAGTGGTGCCTTAGATAATCCTCCTTTTTTTTCATGCAGAATATAAATGGAGAAGCCAGATCTGCAGGATTTGAAGGGAAAAGCCAGCCGGTTATGTGGAGAGACTTTGGGGGCTCACCTGGTACCAGTGGCCCTCAAGAAGGAGTTCCTTTTTGAAGATAGAGGGATTTGACTATGGCTCATCTCAGGGGAGTTGAGTAAAGAACTTTGCAGAAAATTGAGACCAAGATTCAGAGCAGGATTTGGAGGACTGGGACAGCCAGATTTTACTTTAGGGATTTCTTCAGCTGGTAGAAGTAAATTGGTCATGCCTTAATGAGACAGGCTTGCTAATTCTTAAGATAGCATGCTGTTATGGCTTTTAAAAGAAGGAAGTAAAGCTATAAGAACTGATTTGGGGGGCTGGGGATGTGGCTCAAGCGGTAGCGCGCTTGCCTGGCATGCGTGCGGCCCAGGTTCGATCCTCAGCACCACATACCAACAAAGATGTTGTGTCCGCCGAGAACTAAAAAAAAATAAATATTAAAAATTCTCTCTCTCTCTCTCTCTCTCTCTCTCTCTCTCTCTCTCTCTCTCTCTCCTCTCTCACTCTCTCTTTAAAAAAAAAGAACTGATTTGGTGTTCTTTTCCAATATTTTAAACTCTTTTACAAAAAATAAAAACAAACTGAAGGAAAATAAAATAAAAATGAATCATGCTACATATACAGCATTTAATTGTGTGTGTATTTGTAAACACACACAAATCAAAGGACTGTATGTGCATAGAAAAAGGTCTAAAGTTACACATCAAAAGAGCAATCTTCTAAGGAATACTTTGGAGAGTGGATAGTTATTTATTTTATGTTGCCCCGCACACCAGTTCTTCAGATGTCAGTTATACATAAAATAAATTCCATTTGGATTGCATTAGTAAAATAAAAGGAAATTTTAAAAATTAGGAAATTAGATCCGCCAGGGTAGCTTTTTTAGTCCTGTGATGCTGTTATAACACAATATCACAGACTAGTGACTATGAACAACAAATTTATTTCCTTGAGAAGTTCATACTCAAGATACCAGCAGATTCTGTGTCTGGTTCACTTCCTGATTTGCTTCCTGTTTCGCAAAGGGCCACCTTCTTGCTCTCACCTCACCTGGTAGAAGGCTCAAAGGAGTCTCTGGGTCTTTTCTGTAAGAGTGCAAATCCCATGCAGAAGGACTATACTTCATGGCTGATCACCTTGCAAAGGCCCCACCTCCAAATACCAATATATTAGAAACTGGGCTTCAATCTATGAGTTTTGTGGGTACACACACACACACACACACACACACACGCACGCACACTCATTCTGGGGCTTGAGGAGGGGATGAAAAGCTTTCTTAAGTTAGGAAGACAAGACTCCATCAAGGAGAAGGTTAACACATCTGACAAAAACAAAACCAGATGTTTCTTTATGATAAGCAGCACTGAAAGGGTTGGGTGTAGCTCAGTGGTGGAGTGCTTGCCTATGATGCACAAGGCCCTGGGGTTCTGTCCTTAGCACAGTAAAAAACAAGCAAAACAAAAAGGCATGTAATAAACAAAATGAATATAAAAGTGATAGGTGGAAAAAAAGCCACAAATAATTGGTAACACTTTTGAGAAAAAAGGAATAACATTAACAGTAAATATATAGTAAGTAAAAAATTTAAATGTAATGATTAAATTAATACATACACTCAAATCAATACGTAGTTCTTGAATACCAGTTGACTTTTAACTCATAACAACAATACTGGTTTTGTTAAAACGATACTCAATTGTTTAAACCAAAATTGTTGTAACTTAGTTATTGTTTTTTACAAGTTGAAAAAAATAACTAAATGAGAAAACATAGGCATGACATAAGAACGGGCAGTGGATAATAAATGTTGTGAAAGATATGGAATTTTAGTGGTAGTCAGGAAAATGCAAAACAAGACAATATGCCATTGGTCATCTACAGAATTGATGGATTATTAAAAAAATAATAATGTTTGATACTGATGTGGTTATAGAGAAATAATGATTCTCTTACTTTGCTTATGGAAGTATAATAAGCTTCATCTTTTTGAAAAGTAATTGGTAGAATTTATTATGTAAAACTGAGTATACCTTGACAGCTCACTTTTGACAATCTCTTTTACAGAAGTTTTATTTTTTAAAAATTAAGCTGGTGCTGGGTGCAGTGGTGCACACCATAATTTCAGCAACTTGGGAGGTTAAGGCAGGGAGATCACACATGTTTGAGGCCAGCCTCAACAATTTAGTGAGATCTTGCCTCAAATATAAAAATGATTGGGGATGCCTCTCAGCAGTATAGCATCCCTGGGTTGAATCCCCCTTGCCAAAAAGAAAAAATAGACAAATAAATAAAAATAGTTTTTTTTTTCAGTGTTGGGGAGCAAACCCATGTCTTTGCTCATGCTAAGCAAGTGCTCTACCAGTAAGCTACATTACCTACCCAAAACATCATTTTTTGCAAATAAAAAAAACATTTCAGGTCAAACCCAAGAGTCTACGGGCTCAGTGGTGAACTACATGCCTAGCATGTAAAGCCTTGGGTTTGATTCCCAGCATGGCAAAAAAGAAAAAGAAAAGAAAAATCAGTATATAAAACACACACACATATACATTCACACATACACACATTTCCACACATGTGTGTCAAAGAAATGTTTATTGCAGCATTTTAGAGTAAAGGCCCCTAAATAGAAACAATCTGAATGGAATTACTATTACTAACAATGAGAAAAAGAGTCTATAAATTATGAACTATCCCTACTAGAGAAATTCCATAGAGTTAGTAAAAATTACTATGTCTAGACATGCCCTGGAGCAGCCCAAGTGGCCTCTTTGCTTTGGACATCTGACCTCATGTGAGCTTGAAATGTTCCCCAACTGCTCCTGGGCCACTGGAGCCTCTGCACCAGTGCACACTCCTGCAAATGCAAAAAAGTGCAAAAGCATCTCTTGCAAGCAGAGCTCCCTGGTGTCAGCAGAGCCTGCTCCCAGAAGTAAACCATGACCTGCTTGCCGCAATTCTTTTTTCTATGAAATACGTGAACAATCATGAAAACACGGATTTGGGGGGAAAAAGGGGGGAAAGAAAAATTATTATATCCGTACATTGAACAAGTTGTAGAGAAATAAATATGATACATCTAATTCTAAAAAGGACTTTCTATGAAAACAATAATCTGGTTTTTAAAAGAATAGAAAAACTCTACTGAAAATAGATACAGCAGGGCACATACTAAACTACAAATATACGTACATTGGGACACTCTTGACAATTCTTTGGTAAACTTCGTTGTAAATTTTTTTCAATACAAAAATACTGTGGTTTTAAGGAGAAAATTAGATGATTGTATGTGTGTGTACATATAAATTATTAATTCACTCATTCCAGCTATCCAGGAACTTGGGAGATTTTAAAGAATACACAGCGTATGGCTGAGTGCCACGATGTACATCTGTAATCCAAGCAACTCTGGAGGCTGAGGTAGGAGGATTATAAATTCAAGGCGAGTCTGGGCAACTTAGAGGGATCCTGTATCAAGAGAAAAAAATAAAAAGGACTGAAGATGTAGCTCAGTGGCAGAGGGCCTCTGGGTTCAATCCCCAGAACTGAAAAACCAAGGATAAGGCACGGAGAGTGTATCACATGGTGATGCGCAGCCAGGAGCTCTACCGTCCTGCTGTTTCCTCATTTTTCCTCTCGTTTTCATCTACCGCTGCAGGAATGGTTATGGTGGGTACCTGGGTGTGACCAAGGACGTTTTTGGACCTGAAAACACTGGAAGTCAAGTTGGTGTCTCTTCTGTACTTTACATGCTGAAGTAAAAAATAATGACTACCAATTCTGGGATCATTGGTAGTCATTATTTTTCCTATTATGTAAAGAGTACAGGGTGGGGTGGGGGGGGCGGATTCTGGAGGGTGAGGAAGAACAAAGAGAAACAAGGGTGAAAGGTAGGGAGAATGCTCTTGGGATACTTATGCTCCTGGCTTGGACTGTTCCAGAAGTTTCTGCTACATTCTGTGCATTCTGACCCTACTAGTGACTTGGTTGTTTACCTTTTTTATTTCTGTCAGCCCTCAATAGTTGAGTTCAGTATGTCTCTCTCTCTCTCTCTCTTTCCATCCTGTGGTGTTGAAGATTGAACCTAGGACTTTATAGGCAAGTGTTCTGTCACTGAGCTACACCCTCAGTCTGGTAGACAACTTTCACGTTTCTCATTTAGATAAGAATCATTATTCAGAGGGACACATCTTATACTGATATTACACAGAAAAAGTAGCAAGAATAGGTGACTACTAGATTTCATAGCTAAAAATTTTCCTTTCAGAGTCTGTTCTCTGCTTGCAGAGATCAAATGCAGAGTGAATACTACATCCCAACATGATCAACAACACAGGGGAAAAAAATATTTAAAACACACACAACATACATGCACACCCAAGTAGAAAAATGAGCAAAGATGATACAGAGATAATTTCCAAGTGTAATTAAATGACAAGGGAGGGGGCTGGGGATGTGGCTCAAGCGGTAGCGCTCTCGCCTGGCATGCGTGCGGCCCGAGTTCGATCCTCAGCACCACATACCAACAAAGATGTTGTGTCAGCTGAAAGCTAAAAAATAAATATTAAAAAATTCTCATTCTCTCTCTCTCTCTCTCTCACTCTCTCTTAAAAAAAAAAAAGAGAAGCATGCTGAGGCAAGCATATAAAGCACGGTTTATTTGCTTATTTATAAAAAAAAAAAAAAAAATGACAAGGGAGGGCAGGGAGGAGAAGTGCAAACAGTAACAGGGGCAGTGGCAGTTGCTAGAGACCTGGCAATGCAAGCCTCCCAGACTGACTTTTCTGGCAATTGCAAGACGCTATAGACTTTTTGCATTTCTCTCCAGAAGAGTAATTTAGCCTGTGGTCTTCTTAAATAACCTGAATGTATAATTTTAACCTAGGTCTTCTGCACCAGGCCTGGCAAGAAGATATAATTTGAAGAGCAGGAAGGAAGCCTGTAAAGCTACCTCTGAGGCAGACAGACCCCTCTCTGTGGTGCCACTTCCTCTTTTCCATTGCTAAAAGTGAACTATTAAAGAGAGATTTAAATTAGCTAAAATTTAGTTAACAAAGTAATTGAGATAATCAGAACTAGCAGATATAATCAAAACAGGACAGGCCCACTCTTGGACAAGCCCCAATCCGAAATAATTAAAGGCAATGCAACTTGTCCTGAGTTGCAAATGTGACCTTGAGGGTAGGGGCATTTCTCACTCAGGGTCATATTTCTCTATTGCCTCAAGTCTAAGATCGGAGAACTCTCCCTTGGACTACTCCAAATATATATGCATGCTGATTGACCAGGCCTGGACAGGCTCATTAGTGGTTTTAAAACATCTTTATTCTCTCCTGACCCCAAAGAAGTCATATAGAGATTTCAAAACCAAAGCTCTAGTCTCAGACTCCATACTTGGAGAATGTTCATCAGGTCTATTCCCCATTTTCCTGTGCATCTACACACCAGGTCAGTAAATGGTAATCTTATGAACAGAGAAGGGAGATTTTATGAAATTTGCCATATCCATTACCTATCTCTGAGATGGCCATACACCTTCCCCCCCCCCCCCCCCCCCCCCGTGGCTAACTTCTCTTTAGAATGTTACAGAAAACTAGGTAGCTACAGGGGGAGGTAATCATATTAAAGTTATGAGCAAGAATGAATGGTGTCCCAGAAGAGAGCCTTCTTTGAAAGCAGACTCTGACATTTTGCTAATCTGCAAGCACATTTTAAAGCAGCTGCATATTAAACTACTTTAGAAATTGCTGGTTTTGGATATTAGTGATAATATATTTCAGTTACAGTTGCATTTAAAATCAAATTGATATCAGTTGGAATGATGGTATACCTATAAATGTGTTACATTAAATAAATTACACATCTGGTGTTCACCTCGCTCCCAAGATAGCTGATATCTGTTGAGCTCAGAATAGCCAGTTCTCAGCCAGAGAGGAACTAATCTGAAATCTATTTTTCCAGGCTTCATTTTATGCATTCTAAATCTTACCAGACTGTAAACAGGCGAAACAACAAGAAATGACATGCAAATCGCTTGTTCTTCCCTTGGTTTTCTTCTTTGCTGTCTAGATGAGAAGGTTGAAACTTACAGTTGTTACTTGTCTGATAGTTTTGATGCCATAAATCCTGCAAAGTTTGGTGTTTGCTAATTACCAACATTATCTTCATGGAGTTTCTTCACAGAAATCAAAGAGAAACCTACATCCAGGACAGGTGATAAATGACCTAAATCTTTAGGATTTGTTTATTGAAAGACAAAATCAAAAATTCAAATGAATGAGAAAAACGGAAAAGACATTCCACAGATGTGGCGAGCACTATGTGGCAGTAGCAATGGCTGATGTGTCCCATTCAGCTAAAAGGGTCAATGTCAGAGAGGAACAAATAAATGCTACCTGGCAGGGAGTGGTTTCCCTCCATGACCTGGATTATAGAATAAAGAAGATGGTTTTTAAATCTGTGGATTGCCAATAAACTTGAGACCTAACATTTTATGAAGAAGGGTTGAGATGGGGGTAGGAGTCCTAGATAAAATACAGGATAGTTTTAAGTATATCTCATGCAACATTTGGGACATGCTTTACCTAAAAATTACTTACCGGTTATCTGAAATACAAACTTAAATGGGTATGCTGTTTTATTCTTTTTTAAATGCTCAATATAAAAACCCTAGAAGGGGACCTCTGAGGGGAGACAACTTAAACAGTGTGGGGGAGAGGTATGAAATTAGAACAGTGATACTCTCTTCTGCAATTTAAAATGATCTCATAAAGCTGAAGAAATTTTCTGACTGCTAGACAATGAAATTGGGTGAAAGAAGAAAGTAGATAGTAAGGTATGAAAACCCTGGTTGTGAGATCCTTGTAAGTTTTGTTCTTTCAAATCAGTTTTCTCTTTCTAGTCTGCAGTCTTTCACTTTAGGTTAGCAGTTAAGTGGGTTTTGAATGAATGAACTCTTTCCTCAAAGACAGTGCCCTTACAAGGTTCTCAAAAAAATAAAATTATTGGTTTTGCCAGGTGCTGTGGCATATATCAATAATTTCAACTATTCAGGAGCTTGGGTAAGGAGGATCTCAAGGTTGAAGCTAACCTGGGCAATGCAGATAGACCTTGTCTCAAAATAGATTGCAAGAAAGAACTAGAGGTGAAGCTCAGCATTTGCCTGCCATTCGTGAGGCTCTGGGTTCAATTCCCAATGCTGCAAAAATAAAAAAAAAACAACAAAAAAAGTTTTATTTTGTAAGAAGGTCATGACATTTATCTATTTTCTGGAGAAAAGATCAGAAGATTCTGTCTGGCCATCAAATGAGAAAATCCCCAAATTGGGTGGAACTTGAGCCATTCAATAGTTGCCACCTAGTCTACAGGATGTAAATTACTTATTTGAGATAAAGCCACTCCCAAGATAACTTTCAAAACACTCGGAGTTCTACCTAGAGAGGGGAAACACTCAACTAACAAGCTAGTCAGAGAAGATTCCTCTCAAAAGAAAAACAACCCCCCCCCCCCAAACCTTAACAGCCATCCAGGGACAATGTCTCATCAAGGGAGTAAAGACCTTCCAAGAGTTAAGTTTTGTAACTGCCCTAATGTTATTTTTTGAATGATTCTCCTTTTGTTTTTCCTCACAATGTTTTCCCATAGTGACTGCAAATCTTTACAGTAGGAAGATCAGTGGGTCTCTGCAGAGAGTGACAGCACAGACCCAAGACATTTGGACAGCAGCCAACATAGAAGGGAAGCAGGACAACCGTGACCCCAGACTCCACCCTATTCCAACATGAGAGGGGTCCGTCTAAATACTAAGAGAGTAGGGTAGCCAGCCTGGTGTTCCATGCCTGTAATCCCAGCTATGTGGGAGCTGAGGTGGAGGATTGGATTGTAAATTCAAGGGCAGCCTGGGCAATTTAGTGAGACCCTGTCTCAATGTAAAATAAAGACTAGGGATGTAGCTCAGAGGTAGAATGTTCCTGGGTCCAACCCCCCATACCAAAAAAGGGGAGAGGGCTTGATCCGTAGGGAAGGAGGTTTGGGCAGGAAGGTGTGTGTATCCACTGCAAATATTTGCAAATTGTATTTATGCATTCTTTTGGAAAGAGGGTCCCTACATTTCATTATAGTTTAAAGAGATCTTAAAGATGGCTTTGGCTTAAAAAAATGAACAAGTAAAACTGGGCTTTGAAGATCAGTTGGAAAAATTCTGCTTCTCTGTAAGCAATAAAATGTCATTGTAGCATTTTTTTTCATAGTAGTCCTATTGGTTCTTTACCATTTCCTAATTCTTAAAGCAATAAAGCATTAAATATTAAATATATCAGTGTTTAGGGACCCACTTAAAAATCTTTGTGTTCAGGGGGGATAGTAGGGGATAGGAAAGGTAGCAGAATACAACAATTACTAATAGGGCATTATGTAAAATTGTGGATGTGTAACCGGTGTGATTCTGCAATCTGCATTTGGGGTAAAATTGGGGGTTCATAACCCACTTCAATCTAATGTATGAAATATGATATGTCAAGAGCTTTGTAACGTTGTGAACAACCAATTAAAAAAAAATCTTTGTGTTCTCCTAGTTTATCCAGACATTTGAGAATATAGCAAAGGGAAATCAAAGAATCAGGAGAAAGTTTACCAACTTCACAGTTTAACTCCAGGTCATGTCTGTTTAATTATCTTAGATTAATAATTACTCTTTAGTGGACACAAGAGCCTTCTGTAAGCAAAGGTATACTCAATATAGCTCCACAGCCTGACTCTGGGTGAAGTAGCTGGAGGCAGCACCTGCCGATATAAGCAGCTGTAGTTGAAATATACTAGAATATACACGGACACACCTGTACACCTTGCTCATGCCTTTTTTTTTTTTTTTTTTTTTTGGTCTGAAGACAAAGCCTCTGTCACAGAAAACATCACCTTACTCACCAAGAACCTAGGTGGGATGGGGGGAGGTGGAGGTGAACTTCATGAAATCTGAGATAACACATTTGACACATTCCAAGTGCTGAAAATAAGTGTTCTTGCACCTCCGAAGTTATTCTCACAAAACAAGGTGCAATAACAAGTTAACATGTAGGTTTCAGTTACCACTTAGCTGCAGGGGACTCTTCAGAATTATTACATCTATGAAATTAGATTTAATTTTTAAAGTCCCCTTTAAAAGAAGCATAACCTTAAATAGAGCCTAAATATCATCATAGATCATGGCCATCTGTAATCAATTAAACAAATAACTTAGAAATCAGTGACCTTTTGAGAATCGATAATCAGAAATGTGTATGTTTTGCAATACATTTTCCCCCTTTAAAATAAACATGCTAGAAAAAATTTTAAGGTGATAGGTATGCTAATTACCCTAATTTGACCACTGGACAATGTATACATGAGTTGAAATATCACATTGTACCCCACAAAAATGTACAACTTTAATATGTCGAACAAAAAAATTAAAATTAAAAAATCATAAAATGTATGTTTTTTTCATAGACATAAGACTTAATTACTTAACTTATTTTAAGCTTAATGCTACAATCCAGGGTTCTAATCTGCTGGACATTGATGTGCATTCTTTGAATTATTGGGTACAACATTCTTTGAAACAAGATGTTGGACAACCAAGAGATCATCCTACTCCTATTTAACCTAGAGGGCAAGAGTGGCCTGTCAGTTGAACCCCACCCCCCACTTTCATTTCATTCCAGTCATGCATCTTTGAGTAGATGAGTAAAGAACTTGTGAGAGGGCTGGGGATGTGGCTCAAGAGGTAGCGTGCTCGCCTGGAATGCGTGTGGCCCGGGTTCGATCCTCAGCGCCACATACAAACAAAGATGTTGTGTCCGCCGAAAACTAAAAATAAATATTAAAAATTCTCTCTCTTAAAAAAAAAAGAACTTGTGAGAACGTCAGGTTTTTATCTACTCTATAAAGCCCTCCCAGACCACCTAGGGAAGATGCATTTGTTTTAAATATATCTTCAGAAAACCTATTTAATGGCAACATTCTCAAAATATTATGAATTCCTTAAAGGAACCACTTGTGTCCTGGAACCTGACACTATGTATGATACAAAGTAGCTACTCCTAAAATATGGGGTGAAGATCATAGATTGTAGTCACAATGGCAAGATGGAGTTGGAAGCACTTCTCTAAGTGGTATACCACTACTTTAGGACATTAAATATGTCCCCGCCCCCAACCATTTGTAGCTGTCCAGAATTTCAGAATGTAACATACTTGAAAATAGGGTTCTTATGGATATAATCAGTTAAAGATTTTGAGGTAAAATAATCCTGGATGTAAGTTCTATTCTATTGGCATCTGGAATCTTTATTAGTGAAAGGAAAGAGAAACTGGAGACAGACGGAGAAAGGGAGGATGGTCAGGAAAAGATGGAAGGAGAGATTGGAATTAGATGGATAGAAACTCAGAACACTAAGAATCACCAGGAACTAGAAGAATCAAGGAAAAATTCTCTTCTAGAGTCTTTGGAGGTTGCACAGGCCTGCTGACACCTTGACTTGACTTCTGGTCTCCAAAACTACGGAACATATCCCATTGTATTAAGTCATCTACTCTGTGGTAATTTGTTACGGCAGCCCTAGGAAACCAATGTATCACCATTTGGATGGCAGCTGTGATTCTGATGATTGCAAAAGAACTGCAAACTCACCTCCCTTCTAGGTTCCCTAAGAGCTATGAAAAAAAAATGTATTAGACTGAATGAGTGTATAATGTCATGTACAAAGTCATAACTTTATATGTCATTGTTACAGTCATTTCCCCAGCCGACATATGAAGACATTGGGATTGAGAGAGTTTAAATAGCTAGTGCAAAAATTAAATAACTGCATATATATAATCTGAGTTACTTGGGAGACTGAGGCAGAAGGAGCTCAAGTTTGAGGCCAGTCTGGTCAACTTAGTGTGAGACCCTGTATCAAAATAAAATAAAAAGGCCTGGGGATGTAACTCAGTGGCAGAACATCCTTGGATTCAATCCCCAATACAACAACAACAACAACAACAAAATGCAATAAGGTCTGGGGTTAGAATTCAATAATAGGGGCTGGGGATGTGGCTCAAGCGGTAGCGCGCTCGCCTGGCATGCGTGTGGCCCGGGTTTGATCCTCAGCACCACATACAAAACAAAGATGTTGTGTCCGCCGATAACTATAAAAAATAAATATCAAAAAAAAATTCTCTCTCTCTCTCTCTCTCTCTCTCTCTCTCTCCCTCTCTCACTCTAAAAAAAAAAAAAAGAATTCAATCATAGATCAGTTACCTAACTTGTGAGGTCTTTGAGTAGATGAGTAGAGAACTTATGAGAACGTCAATATCCAGCAACACAAATTTTTTAAAGTACTTAATAATAATAGATTTTAATAATTCAAGTGCTTGCTATGTGTTAGACATTGTGACACTATATATAAATTACCTTAGCTGTACAGCAAAGAGAGGTACTCTTAAATATTTTCTGACTTTAAAAATAAAGAAACTGACGCACAGAATATAAATTATGTGTCCCAAATCTCTAGTATTTAGCAAAGGTAGGATGTGAGCCCAGATGGAATGATTAAGCCAAGTATCTAATAATAGTTTGCTATGCTATCTGTGGATAATGCATGCTCATCTCCCTTCCTTCCTCTATCTCTGATTTCATAGGCACCCCATGCACTTAGTACTTACTGCCCATCAGCATCCTGCACACGTGATCACATTACCATGGCCATTTCCAACAAGATGCTGTCTTTAACTCTCACCAGTACTCCTGGAAGATCTAAATAGCAATAAATTGTGCTTATTTTCTCTGATTTCAGAGCTAACTCTTACAAAATGCTTTTCACCCATGAAGTAAGTCTGGTGGTCAAGATATAACATAATCTTTTACAATTTGTTCTGTTTCGTTTCCCGGAGATAGAGCAGCGAAGTCACTCTGTTTTGTCTACGTTGTTTGATAACAACGTTCTGCTTTTGTAGGTGTAGGCAGTTCCGTAGGGACCTTTTTATTTGTCAAGATTATACAGCTGTGGCTTGACAAATGTTCATCATCTTGGTACAAAAACTGATCTGGGTTTTCTTTTCCCTCTGCCTGAGTTGTTATCAATTTTTCCACATATGTAGGACAAGAGCAGAGAGCAGAGGTCCAAAAGAGTTTGCAACGTGATGCAGTTAGGAAGCTTTAGTTGGCCTCAAATGTCAAACCATATCCTTCCTGAATAATCAAGAATGTCAGCATCTGTCACTTTTTGCTTCTTGTTATGCATCTCGTACAAATCTCAAGTCTCATATGATGCATTTTCTTGGTGGAAATTTTTTTGTTGTTGTTAGAGAGGTTCCATTTTTCTATTTTACGCCGTTAGTGTGAGTTTCACCATGTCAGTAATTCAATTATATAAACAATAGACCAAAATGAAAAAAATATTGAAATAACTGTAGACTAAATACTCTAGTCTACCTAGCTGTTATAAAAATTGCTATGTCAGTACACTTGACACAAGCAGAGATAATGCCAAATCTGTTCCTTGCCCTTTTGTCTGGGGTGTAGACAATTGGTTCAGAGGTGAGAATTCAGGGTAGGAAAATGCGGGAACTATTGCTAAATTTGAACACAGAGGATCAGGCAAGGTAGCTTGGTAATGAGAGATGAATAAGACAGATGCCTAGAAAAAAAGAAAATCAAGGAACAGAAAAACATTTATACTCCCCGACATGGTCCTATAGTCAACCCCCTACACGGTCCTTATCTATTGTTATATGAAGAATTACCATAAAACAAATGGCTTCAAAATACCATGAATAATCCCATGATTTCTTCGGGTTGGGAGTCTAGACATGACTTGACTGGAACCTCCTTCTCATGGTCTCTCAGGAGATTGTGGTCAAGGTGCTTACTGAGGCTGTGGTCTTACAGGAAGTTGCAAATGAGGAAGAACCTTTACCAAGCTCACTCATATGATCTTGGGCAGGGTCCAGTTCCCTGCAGACTGCTATACTGAGAGCCTCAGTTTCCCCTAGGTGTGGCCAGAGTTTGCCCTCAGTGCTTTGCCACACAAGTCTCTCAGCTCCCTGCATGACATGTGCTTCCATCCAATAGGAAAAGAAAATGCAACCAAGAACGAAGTCACAGTGTTCCATAACTTAGCCTTGGAGGAGACTTCCTAACACTTTTACTATATTCTATCACTTAGAGGTCACTAGATCTAGCCTGGATTCATGGGACAGAGGTGACACAAGGAGGCAGAGTCATTGAAAGCTGTTTTAAAAGTAGATGACAGCTTGACACATCTCAGTCCTCACACAGTTGTCCTACCTCCACTTTGGGGGTTATGTTTCAAGACACCTAGTGAATGTCTCAAACCACAGGGAGTTCTTAACCCATATTAAGTCAAGAACTTTCTCTTTTTCAGTTGAAAGAAGCATTATATATCTTCTCTTTAGCATATACATGTTTGGATACTGCCAGCATCTCTATGTTTTGGAGACTTTCTTAAGTAAAATAAGGGTTACTTGAACAAAAGCATTGTGAAACTGCAACAGTCTGCTAAAGAACCGAGATGCCTACTAAGTAACTAATGTGCCAGTAGAATATGCAGAATGGATATGCCAGACCAAGTGATCATTCACTCCTTGGGTAGGAGCACGTGATCGTTTATCATGCTATGAAGACTGGCATACAATTTAAAACTTACAAATTATTATTTTTAAAAATTTCCACTAAAGTTTTCAGACTGCAGTTGATCCCAGGTAACTAAAACTATGGAAAGCAAAACCACAGGTAAGAGGGGGAGCAATTGCATTGCAAAATAACCTCAATATCCCTGAAATAGATCTTATTGCCTCAAGTAGCCAAAATTTGTTGCTATTGTTTCAAACCAAAAATTCTTGCATATCTACCATAGTTTAACAAGATCGAAATTTAGAATCAAGGGGCAATAATATTATGAGAAAAGTTGCTGCTACATGTCTAAGTTCCCTTTACATACTATATACCTAGCAGATATAGTAATAATAAAAGCTGAAATATGAGAAAATGAAATATTAAGGACTCTTATCAAAAGAAAAATGAATCCTATGAAAATTAAAATCTCTGGAATCTTCAGGCAGTCAGTTAATACACGATTATTAGTGGCCTTTCCTATTGTTTGTTGACCCCTAAGTACTATTAGAGAGGGAAATTATTTTTCTGTGCTTTTGATTTTCTAAGTCTTCTGTTGTGATATAGCACATTGGAAAAATTTAACAATAACAAAATAGGGATAACATAATGACTAACATGAAATTTCTTTGCTTCAAATTATCAGGTACATTTTTGTGGTTTTTATAAAAATTGAAAGAAAAAAAAACAGTGAAAAACCCTTATCTTGGCTTATGTAGGAAGTTGGGTAGCTTTTCACAAAAACTTTTAGCAAAAAAATCCCCTCCCTGGTTTTTCTGCAAAATTGACCTCAAGCATTTACTTCCTTCCATATTAGTTATACATCTAACCTCAAAATTTCATCTAGGAAGTCAGAAGCAAATATAAGGAAAGGCCTAAATGTCAGCCAGCTGTAGACCAGACCTGACAAGCTTCCTGGGGGATATGAAAACCCCTCCTTTCATAAGCTGGAGAAAGGCCTACTGTATACACCAGAAGCTAGGTGTTGCTCTTCTAGGGCTCAGCAACCAGTTGAGAATCCTATAAATATGTACCTCAACCATCTGAATAGTTTCTTTTCAGTTTCTGGATTAGAGTTTATCTTTGCTGTGCAGAATCAATTTAGCTCTGGACAAAAATTTGAAGGAAATAAAAAAGCAGGTTTAAAAAGCAAACAAAGAGACATAATGAGCTTGATTTCCCAAACACAGCAGGACATGGCCATGTGTTGGATTCTACTTAAGAAAGCAAAGAAAACCCCAAAGGATTTCCTTGGGCTCATTTCTTATTATGCTTATGGTTTCTTCTTTCTATTGATTCTGACAATTAAAATAGACTCTGCAGGATACAATGGTATAAACTATGACCAAAGACCTCTGAATCAAAAAAAGAAGTTGGTGCTTTCCAGAAGGGTTGAGAGGGACCAAAGAATATGGTGGGTATAGATACTTTCTCAAGTGCCTGTTCTGGATTTTGACAGTTACAAAGAAACAAAGAAACAAACAAATAAAAAAAAAAAAAAACATTGGGGGGAAAATCCACACAAGCCTTTCTCTACCAAAATAGCATATATTTCTTTTCCAACCCTCCCCCAAAATAACAGATATAGTGAAAGTTCTTACAATCAACAATTTTCTATGTGGTTAGTTTCACCAACCTTGTAAGTGTTGCTGGGGACCCAGCTGGTCTATCTTACTGATGTTCTCTGTATCCATCATGTATCCATCAACTCACCCTGAGTGGTAGTTCTCTTCTTCAAGTATGTGATGCTCTGTCTCACTGACAACACCAGATGAGCCAGTCTCTATCTGGTCTACACTTTAGAATCATCAGGGAACACATCAGTGGATGAAAAAATCTTGATGTACAGGATTCTCCCTGGACCAATTGAATTTGGATATCTAAGGATGAGATTTAGGCATTGATATTTAGGCCAGTGACTACAATGTACAGCCAGAGTTGAAAACCCCTAGCATATCTTATTCTGGTTCATTTCAACTGACTGATGTCATTGAACTGCTAGGGAACTTAAGTACAAAACAGAATATCCTTGGAAACCCAATGATCACTTACTAATTTAAAGTAGGAGCACAAACTTAATATTCTCCTTAAGAAAATACGTTTCTCAAAAATTCCATAGATTATAGAAGATATGTTCTCTCTTATGAAAGAATGTTCTACTCATTCATTTAGGTTCACTGGAGGGGAAAATAGTGGTGCTGCTTTTGATAAGCTACCAAAGAGATCATTCCAAGAAAAATATCAATTCATCAACAGCATACATACGCTCATAATACTCTACAAATGTGAGAAGCAACCTGAACACCATTAAGTTGATCCTGAACAAGCAGTAATGGAACATTAGAGTCTACAAGGAGCCCATCAAGATACTCTACCATATCATTCTTCACCTGAGAATCTCAGCATAGAGACCAGTGCAAAGTCTAATGACTTATCACTCTTGAGGTGTTTTATAAAAATGGCCCTTCTCCTCATTCTCAGCACACAGATTGTGCTTTTAATGTGTGCAGAAGACTTTCATTTCATGTCTGGCCAATGCTCAAAAAGTTGTATTGAGAGGGAGAAGTGATGGTGCAATAAACTAATGATCATATTGATAATAATGATATCCACAGGGTTTTATCCAGTGCTGGGACTGCTGCCTTAAAATACTTAGTGAATAAAAACAACTATTTCTTTTGTTGATGGCAAGTCCACAGATAATAAAATAGGAAAAGATTAAAAAAAAGACTTTCATTTAGAGTTGCAACAAAAACTCAGAATTGCCTTTTTACTATGCAATGGCTCATCAGTTGAACAATTTATGTAATTAATTATAAAATATATTAAAAAATTTGATCTGATTTTATCTAGAAGATTCTAGACTATCATTTCCTGATTAAAATATTGTCTATAGTTATAGAATTAAAGGGTGAAAAGAACTTTCACATGCCACTTAATTCTCACATGTACTTGAAAATATAGATATTATTGCCCTCTTCCTTTTGTCCTGCTGGGCTTGAACCCAGGGGTGCTCTACTACTGAGCTTCATTGCAGCCCTTATCATTTTTTTTTATTTTGAGACAGAGTCTTGCTAGGTTGTTCAGGTTGGCCTTGAATTTGCAATCCTCCTACCTCAGACTCCCAAGTCACTGGGATTACAGGCAGGCATGACTGGGCCCTTACCTTTGAATCCTTCATTAGGTTACATGCTTGGACTGTATCAGTTGAGTCTTTTAATGACTGATGTCACAGAGCCACGGTGTAATGCTCTGTCTTTGGCTTTCACAGGAAAAATGTGAAAACACATCTATTTGAAAACTTGCTTTTTGAAAACAGTACCTCATTATGTTGGTCAGTGATTCTTATTTAAGGGCCTTTAAGACAGATAGTTCTCAGTGTTCAGAGGAAAATATCTATAGGATATCTATATCACCTGATTTGAGAATCTGGGAGCCTCCCTCATTCAATCAGGAAAGTTGTATGATTCATGGAGTCTCTTCTTGCCGTGGCTTCCAGGAAGCTCAAAGCAAAGCTTTATACTTGATCCTTCCAGGTTTTTTCCATTCCAAGTTTCTCTAGTGTACTGTATATTTTTCTCTCTCTACTTCCTGCCCAGACTATCACCACCTTTAATATGTGACTTTTACTTTTCAATATTTATCAGTGATTCAACTTTATTATACTGTGATCTTGGTAGATGTATTCAGTATTCATTTTACTCAGAAAGTGTTCCGCCTTTTGTGATAACGGGAACCCAACACTTCTTGATTCTTTCCTTTTCCCCAGTCTCAGTCTTTTGCTTTGGATGAGATTAATCCTAGGCTTTTAGAGCCAAGGGCAGAAATGACCCAAGCCAGGTCAATGTGTTCTGTTGTCCTGGTTACAGTAATTAGATCAAAATAAGTACATGACATGATAGGAGTCAGTTCTATCACACTGAAATGATTTTGCTAGCATGACTGTGTTAATTTTCTACAGTAGTCAAAAAGATTAGATGGGAAAATTAGAGCTTCTAGATGCCATCTTGCCCCTACAGAATAGAGTGCCTGGAAATGTTGGCAACCTACAGAAAAGCAGATCTGGACTGAGAGGGGAAGATAGGAAGACAGAGCTTGGTCGCCATCTTTTAATTCATGAATCCAATGGGGCATGGTTTAAGCTCCACGTCCAAATTCCAACCTGTGGGCCAATAAATTCCCTTGGGCTTAGGTCAGTATGGTCTGGGATTTCTGACTTCTGCAACCCAGAAGGATTGGGTTGACTAATAGAGGCATTTTATTTTTTGTCACAATAATTCTTATTTAAAAGCAGGCAAGATACAAATTGACATAAAAACATACTGTGTAGCTAAGCACAGTGACTCACAACTGTAATCCCAGGTCCTTGGCAGGCTGTGGCAAGAGAATCACATGTTTGAGGCCAGCCTGGGTAATTTAGGGAGACCTTGTTTCAAAATCTCTTTTAAAAAGGCTGGGAATGTGGCTCAGTTAGAGGACCTCTGTGTTCAATCATCTCCAGTAAACACCCCCACCCCAAAGCACACCATGTGCAGGATTTTAACCTTAATACCACAATTAATCAGGACAGATTTTTGATTATCCAGTGATTATGTTGGTCATCAACCCTGCATTCATAAGAAATGAACTACAGGGGCATTGTAATACTTCCTTTCTTTTTTTTACTTTTGCTAATTTTGAGTAGAAGATAACAAAATTTAAAATATTTTTTCCTTTTTGGTAATGTTTGCTTTTTTCATTTTATTTTGTTTTCTTTATGGAGGTGGGGACCACCACAAAGGTCTCAGGCATGCTAGGCAAACATTTTATCTCTGAGTTATGCCCCCATCCCTGGTTATAAATCTGAAGACATTGCCAATAAAATAATGTTAAATTTCAAATGTGTTTATTCTTATAAAGTACTTTGTCCTCTTAAAACAGAGAGATTTTTGAGTTCTTCCAGCATAAAGATGCTCAAGTTAAATTTAAAAGTCTTTTTCAATGATGGGAGATTTTGCTTACCTACCTAGCACACCTGAATTCCTGAGTTCAATCCATAGCACCATCAAAACCAAACAAACAAAAAGTCTCTTCACAGCGAGTTATATCAGTGTTGATAATATTGCTGATTTCTTTAGCAGTCCTTCCTGCTGATTTATTTGCATCTAAATATTTCTGATTTCTTTACCAATAACATCAAATGCATGAACCACCACTCTTTGTGTTTTGTGGACTTTGCTAACTGTAATTTCTATTGTTCAGAATCAGTGCTTCAAGATCAAGGATAGTATCATCTTTGGTCCATTTGTCAATATTTTGAAATGTAACTTAAAGTCTATTTTCGATGTCCATGTGTTCTTTAGAATGCATTTAATTTCTTTTAGATATTCTTCCTGTTATGGACAGAATGCTCTTTCCTCAAAATTCCTATGATGAATCCCTGACCCCCACTGGCATAGTATTTGAAGATGGGGCCTTTGAGTGGGTCCCCAGGAAAGGATGAGTGGTGAGAGAGAGAGAGACGGAGAGGGAAAGAGAGAGAGAGAGAGAGAGAGAGAGAGAGAGAGAGAGAGAGAGAGAGAGAACAAGAGAGATCGCTTTCTACTATGTGAGGATAGGGCAAGAAAAGAGCTATGTGCAAGAAGAAGAAGAGGCACGAAGACAGCCTCATCAGAAACCACATCTGCCAGCACTTTCTTGGACTTCCCAGCATCCAGAACTGTGAGAAATAAGTTTCTGCTAAGTCACCCCATCTATGGTGATTTGTTATGACACTCCCTGTGGACACTTTTAGTCTGTCTGTCCTCAAATAAATTGTGGAATCTTTCTTTTTTATATGCTATGTATAGCTGTTTAGGAAAAAAAAAAAAACTCTGCTAAGATAAAAAATAAGTAACCAAGCTTGTGAAGATTTATTTTATCTCTGTGATAATGGAATGGAGATTTTTTTTTTCCATTAAAAGGCAAATCTTCCCTTTCAAAGTTTGAATAGGAAAGTTATTTTAAAAGAATTTCAACTGGTTAAATATAGGTTGCTGGAGAAGTGAAAGTTTGAGACAAGTTTTTGGCTTTGATATCATACCATTTTAATTTGAGGATGAATTAGATAAATTTTCATTTGGGCTGGGGATGTGGCTCAAGTGGTAGCGGGCTCGCCTGGCATGCTTGAGGCCCAGGTTCGATCTTCAGCACCACATACAAACAAAGATGTTGTGTCCACTGAAAACTAAAAAATAAATATTAAAAAAAATTAATTTGTACACAGCTTAAGTCTTCTCATTTTTTTCCCCAGATTTATTGACAGGCACAAAACAAAGTTTCATTACTACTAATTCTGTTCTTTACATTGATGACTTTTTTCTAAAGACAGAATGGTTTGGTGAAAAACCTCTGGTGCCAGAATTCAAAGATAATTTTATCCTATCTTATCAGCCAAGAGAATTTGAACAAACCATCTAGCCTCCTTCGCCTGTTTTCATATTAGAACACTAATACTAGCTGGGCATGGTGGTTCACTCCTATTATCCCAGTGGCTCTGGAAGTTGAGGCAGGAAGATTGCAATTCAAAGTCAGCCTCAGCAACTTAGTGAGGTCATAAGCAACTTAGCAAGACCCTATTTTAAAATAAAACATGAAAAGGGCTGTGGATAGGGCTCAGTGCTTAAGTGCCCCTAGATTCAATCCCTGATTTTAGAACAATAAAAACAACAACAATATACTAATACTTGCCAAGTTAATCTCGATTTTTATAAGATTATGTGAGTAATTTGGGCAACTGTAGTTTTACCTAACCAACACAATCAATAATAATAATAATAATAATAATAAACCTACTATGTGGTATACACTGTGCACGGTATTGGAAACAAAATAATAAACCATGTTTTAAAAATATATTTTATTTTTAATTAAAAATTTTCTCTAATTATGTTCAATAATAATAGTCATATACTGGATACAATGTAATATTTCAATCCATGTATAAGATAGATAATGAGCAAATCGAGGTAGTTGTCATATTCATCACCTCAAACATCATTTCTTTGTGCTAGGAAGATATACAATTAATTGTTGTCAACCATAGCTATCCTACTGTGCATTAGAACATTCAAGGCTTCTCTTTCTAGAGATTTGCATCTAGGAGGAGAGAGAGAATTTTTAAATATTTATTGTTTAGTTTTCAGCGGACACAACATCTTTGTTTGTATGTGGTGCTGAGGATCGAACCTGGGCTGCACGCATGCCAGGCGAGCGCGCTACAGCTTGAGCCACATCCCCAGCCCTTGTTTTAATTTTAAATTACACATTCCTCTGGTCAAGGACCTCACAGTCTGATAGAGGAAGTAAACAAACACATAAATACGGGGCCTATAATATACTCTCTTAGAGTCCTTTTCCTCTACTAGTTTTATCACAGCTTATGACTCTTTTATTATCTATGTCCTTTTACTTCTTTTAATGTCTCTTTTCCTTACAAGGTCAAACAGATTCCATGAGGGCAGTCTGTTTGGCTAACTGCTCTGCTCACAGTGCCCTCAGCGTAATTATCTAGGAACTGGGAGGGGGAAAAAAAAAGTCTGGGAAGTCACTTGAGAAAATCAGTGTGATATTATTTCTAAAGCCATTCAATGTTAAGTGACATTTGCAGTTTAATCCTAGATGGAAAGGAAAACCCCAGCCTTCCATTTTTGCACAAATTGAGAGCTTTTACTTCTTATAATTCTTTGCAAATCACTTAACTGCATATAATCCCTACCACTGGACTCATTTTTTTTTTCTCTGTCCTGGTTTTATATTAGTAAATAACAAAGTCAGGTACCAGTTTTCATCCTCTCAGACTAAATTACATTAAACCAACGACAATGAAAAAGAAAACCAGAATTGATTGGCTTCATTTCCCATGTACACAAGGATGCTCAGTTTAAATAATAGCCTTAAGTGTTTCGTGGGTAGACTCTTTCCACACGTTTCTGGTTTCAGGCTGCCTCTGTGCCCTGATTGTCCTTGCAGTAAATAAATCAACAGGGTGTGTAATCTTGTTCTGTAACCTCCTGCAAATCCCAGGGATGTGCAGAATTCATCAGCTCCAAGGTATGTGAGGCTGCAGTTTGAAGAGAAAATCCTCTCCCTCTTAAAGAAATGCCCTTAGCGGGGATTTTTACTGATCGGTCACCTTCACCTTAGTGATGTGGATGTATGTTTAATTTTTCACCAAGAAAAGTTCATGAAAACTGAGATCCTGAAGGAATGTTACATTTGGGCTTGTATCTCTTATTAGTTTATTTTGTTCCCTAAAATCTGGTTCCCCAGAAAATAGATATATTTAAAATTATAATTGAGAAGAATTAATTGTGACTAGGTGGCATTATATTTTTTTAAAGCTATGCATTTATAATTTATGTTGTACAAATTAGAAAACAAAATCAGAAGGACGTTTGTAATTTGGAAAAATTGCAGACATTCCCTAATTACTATTATTATTTGTTTTTACTTTGGAAAACGAAGGGAAGGGAAAAGGGATTTATACATTAGTATAAAGTAAACAGGCCCCTTGACTCTGAAAACCAGTTCAGTAGTAAATAACCAAGGTTTGCTAGCCATTGTGACCCTATTTGAAAAGATTGTATTGCTTTGTCAGATCTGAACTTGTGTCAGAGAACCACGTGTCAACTTTCCACTTAAAGATTAGGCAGCCAAGAATCCGTGTGTCTGGTTACACAGAATACAATCTGTCCTTGACCTGTGGCTTTACACTTGTTCTTTGCTGCAGAAACAGTTTCCAAGAGAGCTGAGAATGGTGCTGATGTGTAGGAAAGAACTTCATCTCATTACTTCCCTCCAAGCAGCCGATGCCACAATGATAATAAGAAAATAGGAATATTATTGAATTTTCTTAATGGCGTCAACTTACTACCCTCAAGTCTGGTATTTTTCAAATCCCATTAAAGGTTTGTAATCCATAGCTTTTTAAAGAAGTCCTTTCCCTTTCTCTAAAAAGACAAAGGAAAAGATTTTGTTATTGTGTACACTAGAATAGTATGTCTTCAAAAGTTGAATAATTTAATTTTAGAACATTATAGATTTCCTTAAGAGCAATTTATGCTCTGTGTCTATGTGTGGGATGTGTGTGTGTGTGTGTGTGTGTATTTGTGTGTGTGTGTGTGTATTTGTGTGTGTGTGTGTGTGAGAGAGAGAGAGAGAGAGAGAGAGAGAGTTAAAATCTCTCAACTGTCTAAGTTTGTCAGGGTAATTTGATCTTTTCCTCTGGGGCACACATGGAATAGTATTTACTGTGACTAATGTTACCAAGATGGTGAAAATTTGCCCTTGATATATAGGCTTTCAAATGCTGAAGAAGTAAATGTAAATAGGTAATGCTAACCTTTGTTAGTTAGTTACTTAGGAAAGATATACTATAGCTCCTGCCCCTTGCCTTCCAACTGTCCTTTCTCAGCACACACTTACTGACACACAAAGTATATTCTAGATTTATAATCAAATTACAGGAATCTGGAGAACCCAGCCACTGTAGTAAATTGTTTTCTGAAAGTCATGTTTGTGATTCACAAATGCTGGAAAAGCAAATGCTAAAACTAGAATTTTTAAGTGATAGGATACCCTTGGAAACATTTCATTTAGGAGCAACATATATATATAAAACCCCAAACCCTAAACCTGGCATGTTCGATTTAGCTAGCTTTTTGCAAATATTTTTTTTAAACTCAAGTTTTAATTCATTTCATAAGTATTGAGATTATTAAAACCTAACATGGAAGAGTTCTGAATATGCTTACAAGTTGATGCTACCCTTTAGTTCACTAAAAAAAAAAAAAAAAAAAGAATAGGCTCAGAAATGTTGGTATGAATTCAAGTCACCATATGTCCTCTTAATGATTATTTGGAAACAACTAGGAACAGACCTCCCACAGACAGCTTTCTGTATTACTAGATTTCTTCAAAGCATAGACTAAGAGTCCAAGTTACTTTGAGCTTCAGAATGGGTGAGAAGCAGGCTCCAAGTAGACTTGTAAATGAATTTAACTGGTTTGTTGGATGGTTATGCAGAAAGACCTTTTTAAAAAACAGACAATGAATTGTATGTAGCCTCTGATCTGTTTGTATTCAAAGGCGTTATACACTCAATATTAGAAAAAGTGGAGGGAAAGGGGGTCATAGTGACTGGTAGGGGAATCCATAAAACTTCTGCAGTGCCAAAGAATCCTGACTTTGAAGAGAAAAGAATGGGGTTCAAATTTGGTAAATCATTCTTAAAGTTGATTTTACACAGTTGTACAATATCTATGATGTTTGTAAAAATTAAAATAGACAACGTGTGATAAAAGTAATTTATTTTTTTCTTTCTACATTTTTATTGGTGCATTATTGTTGTACATAATGATTTGTTGTTAGATATTTGCACATGCACCTGATATAACTGTAACTTGGCCAATGTCACTCTGTAGTACTTGCCCTTCCCTCTCCTACTTCTATCCTTGGTGCCTTTCCTATACTGATCTTCCTTTGATTTCCATGAGACCCCTGCCCCCCCAACCTTCCCAACCTTTCTTTTCAATAAGCCAAAAGCACCATGGAAATGAGAAGCTTACTATTATTTGAATTACACAACAGAAAAGAGTTGAGGCCTGTATGTACATAGTAAAATAGGTAAAACTTTTGTAGGGGTAACTTCAATGAAAAGGTAGAACAATGGAAAGGCTCATGCTAGTTTGTTCAGGCTGGTGAGAACTAATTCATATTCAGGAACCATGTGAACTGGGTTGGCGGCATCATGTTGGTAGCTTGAAATCAGCCATGGATGGCAGGTGGGATGATATTTACACCACAGAAATTGGCAAGTACAACCATTAGGGTTTTGTTCCTTTCCCTCCTTTCTGTGAAGAGGTGGACCAGCAGGTCCCTGGATAGTTAATTTTGAAGGTTGGGATATTGTTTCAATAATCTGTTGCTATGTAGCAAAGCACTCTAAAATTTAGCAGAGACATACAATGTCTACTGTTGATTATGTCTCAGATTCTGAGCAGTGACTGGTCTCAGCTGGGGGATTCTTCAGCTTCATGTAGAGTCAGTAAGGTCTGTAGTAATCCAGAGGATTACCTGAACTGCAGGATCCCAGAGGACTGATTCTTAGGACTGTTGCTACTGGTTGTTGTTGTCTGGGAGCGCCCCTGGAACTGTGGATAGGAACACCCATGTTATCTTCCATCTGGTCCTGTATGTGACTCGGACTGCTTATAATATTAAAGCCAGGTTTCCAAGTAGAAGCATTCCAAATGTAAACATAGAAGTTCCATATCTCTTAAGGCCCAGTTGTAGAAGTTGTAGACCATTACTTCATTACATTCCATTGATATAAAAATAAGCAACAAAGAATTTGTTACTATATTAAACTCATCACAGATAATGATATCCAGATCCATTTAAACCCAAGAGTATTCAATCAATTGTGGATATCAGAGTTTTTAGTGATTCCCTCCCCTAACTAGAGATAAAGTTTCCTTTTTTTTTTTTTTTTTTGGTGGTATTAGGGATTGAAATCAGGGCCTTACCGATGCTAAGCAGGCATGCTATCACTGAGTTACACCCCTGTTAGGGTCTGTAAACAAGTCGGGATGGCTCCTGGCATTTTGCCAGAGGGAGTGGTTTGTGAGGTGGTGCCAGAGAGCCATTAAGTGTGGAGATTCTTTATTGGTTGACTGTTGTATTTAGTTTATGTTAATTAAGATAAGCTGTGTGGAATGTATATATACCCCTCCTGTCCTACAATAAACGGCTCCCACTCCTGCTGTATCAATGTACATAAGTTGTTCGTCAACCCCCAGTTATTTTGCTGCAGCCGGACTGCGGCACACCCCCACCCCTTTTAATATTATTTGAGACAAGCCGCCACTAAATCGCCCAGGCTAGCCCCAGACTTGTGATCCTCTGTTTCATGTTCTTAAGGAGCTGGGATCACAGGTGTGTGACACTGCACCCAGCTAGTTTACGGTTTCATATGATATATTTTGCCAAGCTTAAAGTTCCCTTTAGTCTTGGTGTTTCACCTATGCAACTGGCCAAACATCTAACTGTTTAAGACTTTCTGAAAATAAATTTTTTTTAAAAAAATTACAGCATGTCCTTGAAAACATACTGTACGCTTTAAGGGGAATTTTGAAGGATAAAAGGAAGCCAATCATAAGCCTAATCAGGATTAGGAATCATTTGGGTGGCTGAATGGTTCATGTCTGCAAGGCTACGAAAGACAGTCTCACAGGTAGCTCAGGGGAGGAAACAGAACTGGGGTAGGTGGAGAGTGGGATTTACGATGAAGTCTAAAGGGTCCCTGTTGGTCAGTAAACCTCACAGGAAGAGAGCAGGATGTGGACTTTGTGTCAGAATGTTTCCTGCTCTAAGATATCTAATTAAAAGAGAATTATCATCCTACATAGTAAGAACTCCTGAGTTTGATCATTGTAGGGTTGGTTAAAACAACAGCTCACTCTGTCAAAGGTCCAGTCTGCTGCTTTGTTCTTCTCTGGCCATCCCTCCTCCCCACGGGTGACATGATATTGTATTGCCTGGACCTAACACACCAAATCTTCATATGGCAAAGCCCAAAGGCAGAGCAGATCATCAGGGGAGGGAAGAATTGGTAGTGATGTTTCATTTATATCTCTCTCTGGGACAAAGAAAATCTTCCCCACATACCACTGAGCAAATTTCTTCTTACGTCTGATTGGCCAGAATTGGATCTCATGCTCATCCTCCAACTATCACCACCAAAGGAGAATGGATCAACCATGATCCAGCTCAGCCAGTCCCTAGGAACTCTGGAGGAAGCTCAGTATTTCTTAAACATGTCATCCTCTGCTATCTTGACAAAATTCGTACTGGCAAAGTATAAGGGGGATGTGGCTATGGGAGCAACCGACAGTATCTGTCAGGTTTGTTCTTAGAATATCACCACAGTTCTGTTGGATTCATCCATCCAGTTAGCATCTTTTCAGGATCTAGAAGTGCAAGGTTATAATGCAGACCCAAGAGGCAGGTGTGGGGCTCAAAACAGATAGACTTCCATTCAGCATAGTCCCAGAGGAGAATCAAAAAAATAGCAGATATAATTTAGATTTACTAAGAACTTACCATGGACCAACCACCATACTAAGTAGCTGCTCTCCATCCAACATCCTACTTAATACTCGAAACAGAGGGTGTTTTTGGCTTCAAAACTGTTGAGAGTTGGTAGATCTGAAAATTAAAACTCACTGTCTCTTTATTTTCAAGGGTGGTCTGGCTGAACACATGTTGATGAGCAGTTCTTTCCTGTTCTACCTTACGGTAGCATCCCTCTTTCCCAATTGGACTCCCCAGTACTCCCACTTTCTCCACCATCCCCCCAACACTGTTGAAAGAATGGAAGTCAGGGAGAAATAAGAGCTAGAGGCCTCAAAACTTTCCAACAGATCCCAGTTCACCCTCTCAAAGTCCTGGGATAATGAGAAAAACAAAACAAAAGTCATACAAACAATGGTGACAGCACATTGCAGACTTTCATTTCATGTCAGTGACCTCATCATTTGGACCAATTTAAGGTGGACTGATGGTTGGATGTATCAGTATCAAGGGTGAATATCCTGAATACTCAGATTAAAACTCAAATTGGTTTTGAGATTCAGAATTATTTTGATATTGGATATTTTCACGGTTAATCGTACTGAAAGACCTTACTGCATAAATGCTTTGACCTCAGAAATTTGGTGAGATATAGAAGGAGATTACCTGTATGTCCTTATTATTTCTAGCTGCTTGATGGAGAAAGGGAATGATTGACCTCTGTTATAGAGGACATTTCAGCAAGAAAACAGTCATTAGATTCTTCATGTGGCTTTCCCGACCAGGCTGCCAAGTTTACCAAAGATTATTATGTTTTCCCTGAATCTTCAGGAGTCCATTGTTTATAGTTTTTTTTTCCCCCTTTGGGGACTATTTTCAGGAAGAGCTTAGTCTAGGAGATTTTCTTGTAGGAAGTCTGGGGTTCAATTGGGTAGGATATTTTCAGCCCATAGATTGGGGTGTTTTATGGGCTCATAAACACATTGCCCTCCATTAAACAGAGTGAAACAAACTTAAAGTCAGTCCCCATGATATTTTCTAACATATCATGCTTCTTTTCTGACACATAATCAATTTCGTAGGATGGCAAGCATCCAGAGGGGATTGTGAAATTTAGGCAATTATTTGGTTCCTCTCATCCCCAACTGGTTTAATATTAGTTTTATTTAAATATTTTTCCAATGGCTATATCATTATGTAGGCTTTGCAGTTTTTATTTCTAAAACAATGCCATTAAGACCATTCTTCAACTTCAGAACTGCAGAAGTGGGATCAGATGTCTCTCTCTCTCTCCTCTCTCTTTTGGCAATGCCTTATTTTCACTAAAAGAGAGCAGGAACTTGGTGATAATGGATCTGGAAACAAAGGAAAACAACAAGCAAAACCACCCAATGGAGCCTTTATCCTATTTTCTTTTGGCTCAGAACATCCCTACCCCTGGCAAAGCATGTCTCCAGGGAGACCATCCAACCAACAGCTTGAAAAAAAATAGTACTTTTAAAAGTCTTTGGTTGTGAGAATGAATTGAGGTGATTACTGGGGTACTTGTTTGGCCAGATTCTTTGTTCTGTTAGTAAAATAGCAGCAGTGAAATATGAAAGAAGAACACATTTTAAGAAAAGGAAAGCAACTCAACCCGAAACACATTGCACTAGCTATAGTGGTCCTTAGGTTCTGCTAAATTAGGGCAATTGTACCCAGTGCCTATGTGTAGGGTGCATGTGGCACAGGCATGTGCTGGGGACAGGGAGGGGAAAATTTATCCAGCTGTTGCTGAGTGAGAGGAGGGTCTGATTCATACATAATGCAGGCGGTTAATTATGCATGCACATGCATATAATCAGACATATGTGCCACAGAGGGAACAACAGTCATTTTCAGCTTCAAGTCCTTCTAGGGAGGACAGAATGAAAGGCCCCTTTGTCCTTTTGTGTACCTTGAAGGTGGGCCTGGAAAGTTCTACAGGTAAGGTGTTGAGAGAGACCCTGACTCCCCTGGCCATCTGTCTTTGACCAGTGTGGAGGGGAAACATTTTAAAGTATATGTCAGTATAGTATCTATCTGATCATTAACTCATTTCCACAGGAAGCATAAACTCTGCTTAATTTCTCTTAGGATTTCATGTACAATAATGTTAGGGAGGAAAATGCATCTTAAGTTTTTTTTTTTTTTAATAACTTTCTTTTTCTATTCAGTCTCCTTCAGTTATCATGATCAGGAAGAAATTAATTTCCTGCTTCAGTAAGAAAGGGTTTACTTTCCAAAACAGACTTGACTCTCCTTCCCCCTCTTTTAAACTCTGTTTCCTTTGCCTCTCACAAAGAAGACATTCTGTAATGAAAAGAGTGTAAGTTTAGCTTCTTTCTAAGCCGGTCTCTGCCTGACATCTTTCACTGAATTACACTAGTTGTATGGTGATCTTTGGGAGGTATCTAAAGATAACCAGAAAGATTCACAGTGTACAAATCTATCATAGACTGTGAACAAAATGATAAATATATATGGTAATAATTATTAGCACCCATCTCTCCTGCCCTAATTTCTAGAATCTTGTCTCTTTTTGGTGCTTCTAATTCACAAGAAGTATATAGTAGAAATGATCATGTTACATGATAATTCTCTGATCATGGCGATTGATTCAAGGTTAGCTAATTAAGTGGAATGTATTTTTTTCCTTGGGTCAAAAAAAAGAAAAAAGGCCCATCTGACTGGTCTGAACCGTAACATATATTGCTGTAGTTTTTCACATGTAGTAAAAACTGGTCTGTATTGATAGAAAAAGAATACTGACAGTGTTGCTCTTGATTGAAATTCTTTTTTTTTTCCCCTTTCTCTGAGATGAAGTCATATGCACTTCTTGGGTTCTATGAAACAACTTAGTATCTTCATTCATAATACATAATTTTCTCTATGTTTAAACTAGTTTGAATTGGGTCTGTGTCACTGGCTGGGAAAAGAGTCTCAAGAGACACAGCAGCTGTCTTTCAAAAGTCAAAAATTTGCTTCTGGTGTGGGTCTGTGTTTCTTACTGGAGGAGGGTGCCACACTAGCGAAATGGCAATGGGGTTTAGAGCCAAAGGTGGTATTAACTTCCTGTTTTGTCCTTTATAGACTCTGGTCCTTTCAGAGAATCGCTTAACCTCTCTGATATTATTGTTTTCCTTGCATATTATTTTTGAATTGAGAAATAGCACATGTAAAGTCACAAGCATGAGAAGCACCCAATGAATGGTAATTGGACTCTAAAAATAACCATTGCAATGACTTAAAACAAGCTCTCACAAGTGTAAAACTGCAAACCGGAGTTTGAGTTTATTTGGGTGGTTACTTTCATCTTTGCTTCTCTTCCTCCTCCGTCGTTTCCTCCTCTTTTCTGTCTTTGTGCCTATTTTTTCCTTTTCAGCTCATTTTCCTTTTATAGTACTAGTGATGGTACAAAAGTTCAAATATTCACTCACAGGATTGCGAAGAAGAGGCAGCTTCAGGGTTAGCTTGGAACTTCCAAGCACAGGGTATTGCCAGAACAATTTTCTCAGTGGTTTTAGATTCCCTGATTTGGGGTCCAGGATTCTCAAGGTGACCCTGGTAGCCTCAGGTACTCAGAGGCAGAGACGTGAACACAGGTGTGTAACAGGGGAGTGATTGTGGAATAACATGAATGGGTCAATCAGAAAGCCAGCACCGCAGTGAACAGAGGGAGAATTACCCCCCACTCCAGGTAGGAGCAATGGAGGCCTCAGCCCACCCCCTGCATAGGGACCTCTAGACGGGAATGATCCTTTAGAGGGTCCCAAATAGATGTAAGGTGGTAGACCTTTGGTGTCTATGTCCAGGATGTATCATGGATGCAGGAGGTTGAGGCTGTTTCCCTCAGTGAAGGGCAAGTTCTAGAGAGAGACTCTTCTGGCAGCAGTTAGCAGCTTGCACTCCCAGCAGCTGGAAGAACAAGACCCTGGTCCTGAAGGAGTATCTAACCTGTACACACAGCAGCCGAAGTCTTTGCACCCCAGGCCCCCCTCTGAATCCATCATCATAATAATTGAATACTGAGCAAAGGGCTCTTTGTCGGTTGCAGGAGCCAATGATTTAAAAAACTTTAAGACTATATTTTTAAAAGATTGCTTTTTACTCCCTTCATTTCCGAGTATCTGTTGACTTCTGGGATTTGGGTAAAAAATATTCTTCAATCACAGTGTACTGGGAGGAAAATACTCCTTGTGGCAGAAAGTGATATTTAGATGTTGCTAATTATAGTCTCATTTCTAGTGTCCAAACAAGGTGCTAAATTTCATGACATGAGGCCATCACCTCCGTTTGAGGTTGGGAAGCCATTGCTGGGCTGATCCTAGGAAATGGATCCACTAATCTCTGTAATCCAATAGGGCACAGAGACAAAGGACCTGAATTGTCAGCACAGGCTGGGAAAGGACCCGCTGTACTAAAACCGATGAGGCATGAAATTCAGGGCCTTTAAGGGCTGGATATAATGGATTAATAAAGAAGAGAGAATAAATAGAGGAGAATTTAAAATTTCACCCTACCTTATTTTTGTTTCTCATTCAAAAGAGGATGGCTATCCACTTGGTCATTTTAATCAAGTTGAAACAGCTCTATTTTGAGGACATCTGAGTGATTGTTCCAGTTTTATTTAGGTCAAGAGCTGGAACATTTAGCCTCAAGCAGTTCTGTTGTGGGGTCTTTGGATTTTGTTGAAGGCTCAATTATTCGTTCATTTATTGGGCTCCCATAACACTAAAAGTTATTAGATAGCTGGGTGAGGATATAGCTCAGTGGTAAAGGGCTTGCCTAGCATGAGTGAGAGATCTTGGCTTTGATCCTGTGCATAGCAAGAAAAAAGTCTTTACTTTAAATGATCCAATTTGTATTTTCTATTAATTCTTTTTTTTTTTTTAAGGGGAGAGAGAGAGAGAGAGAGAGAAATAATCTCTCTCTTTTTTTTTTTTTTTTTGTAGATGGACACAACATGACGCCTTTATTTTTTATGTGGTGCTGAGAATCGAACCCAGGTCCCGCCTGTGCTAGGCAAGCACTCTACCGCTGAGCCACAATCCCAGCCCCATAATTCTTTTTTTTTTTTTAAATTGAACCCAGTGTCTCATGCATGCAAGGCAAGCACACTACCATGGAGCCATGTCTCCAACCTTTTTATTTAACCTATTTATTTATTTATTTTTGAGATAGAGTCTCTTTAAATTGCCCAGGCCAGCCTTAAACTTGCAATCCTCTTGCCTCAGCTTCCCAAGCAGAGGTGGACTTGGATTGGATTATAGGTGTGTGCTCCGAAAATTCTTTTAAAGATTCTTTTTGTTATCTGTGTAGATCTAAACTCTGGTCAAGTGATTTAAGCTTCGAGTGGGAGGAACTATGATGTATTCAGTTATTCAGCAGGATGCTTTCAAAAATATACTGAAAAGAAAATAATATTTTAAGGAAATAGTATGGATTTCTGTATCGTGGTAGATATATGTGGGTTTGGATGCCCAGAGATTTTCCTTTCTCCTGGAAACTACTGGCCTTGTGATCCCACCCACATAATTGTACTGGGGAATACAACATTTTTATGTGACAGTGCCTTATACTACAGTTTATGGTTCTAGGATCGAGCATTTGACTAAGACTGGGTTAAGATTTTCTTTTCTTCCTTCCTTTCTCTGTGTGTGTGTATGTGTGTATGTGTGTGTGTGTGTGTTGCCAGGGAGGGGACCTAGGGGCTCCACCTCTGAGCGACATTCTGGCCCCTGGGTTATAACTGTCAGTGAACTACTCCAGATGTGAGTCTGGGAGATCTGGTGGCCTTGGTCCTAACCATATAGAACATGCTACTCTATGGAGAGAAGAGGGAACTAATGGAGAGAAAGAGAAAGAACAGGCAATGTATAAGTATCTGTTTCCATTTTTTCCCTAAAGCTTACATGAATCCTTAACCTTTGCAGAATTTGACTGATCATTCCTGACTTATTTCAGATACCTCCAATCCTTCCCTAAGCACGCCCAATTAGCACAAACTGTATTTCTATCGTTTGTAATTAAATAATAATTATAGCTAAATATAAGTACCTATAACATAAAGTGAAGTCTTCCTTTCTCTTAGACCAGCAGCAATTTGTTTTTTGGGCTATTTTAACAAATTATTACAAACTTGGTGGCTTAAAACTGAAACATTCTCTCAGAATTCCAGAGGCCAGAAAGGGACACTCCAGGTTTTTCAGGATCCCAGGGAGAATCCTTCCTTGCCACCTCCTGTTTCTGGTGGCCTGAGGTTCTCCTTGGCTTCTGGCAGTGGCAGTTCAATACAGGGCTCTGTGCCTCTCTTTTCTGTCACTCTTTTCCCTGTCTTTTTGTACCTTCCAAATTTCCTTCAAATGGTGGTTCCATTTCTAGTTTTTTGAAGAATCTCAATACTGCTTTCCAGAGTGGTTGCACCAATTTGTAGTCCCACCAGCAATGTATGAGCATTCCCTTTTCTCCACATCCTTGAAGAAACAGCGACAAACCCACAGAAATACAGTTACCTCATACTCTTTAATAAATGGTGCTAGGAAAACTGGAAATCCATACATAGTAGAATGAAATTTAACTCCTATCTCTCACCCTGCACAAAAATCAACTCTAAGTAGATCAAAGATGTAGAAATTAGATCTTTGCACCTACAAGAAGAAAAGGTAGGCCCAACCCTTCAATATATGAGCACAGGAACTAACTTCCTTAACAAGACGCCTAAAGGGCATGAAGTAAAATCAAGAATTAGTAAATGAGAGGGCATCAAACTAAAAAGCTTCTTCATAGCAAAAGAAACAAGAGGGTGAAGAGAGAATTTACAAAATGGGGAAAAAAAAACTTTGCCACCCTCACCTCAGTGCATTAATATCCAGACTATACAAAGAACTCAAAAAACTTAGTACCAAAAAAACCAAATAACCCAATCAATAAATGGGCAAAAGTATGAAACAAATACTCTTCAAAAGAAGAAACGCAAATGGTCAATAAATATATAAAAGAATATTCAACATCTCTAACAATTAGAGAAGTGCAAATTAAAACTAAACCGAGATTCCAGTTTACTCCAGTCAAAATGGCAATTCTTTTTTTTTAAATTTTTTTAATATTTATTTTTTAGTTTTCGGCGGACACAACATCTTTGTTGGTATGTGGTGCTGAGGATTGAACCCCGGCCACACGCATGCCAGGAGAGCGCGCTACCGCTTGAGCCACATCCCCAGCCCCAAAAATGGCAATTCTTAAGAATACAAGTAACAATAAATGTTGGCGAGGATATGTGGAAAAGGGAATGCTCATAAAATCCAGGTTTTGTTTTTTTCTTTGAAAATCCAAACTACAGGGCTGGGGATGTGGCTCAAGCGGTAGCACGCTCGCCTGGCATGCGTGCGGCCGGGGTTCGATCCTCAGCACCACATACAAACAAAGATGTTGTGTCCGCCGAAAACTAAAAAATAAATATTAAAAAATTCTCTCTCTCTCTCTCTCTTAAAAAAATAAAATAAAAAAGAAAAAAGGAAAGAAAATCCAAACTACACCTGCAAAGACATAGTGGCCCCTTATTCAGATATGTTCATATTTATAGGTCAGTGTCTGGTGAAAGTACTTTTGGAAGGGGCCACTATTCAACCTGGCACAACTGGTTCTCAATAAGGAGTGATTTTGCTTTCCAGGGTTATTGAGCTCAGAAACATTTTTGATTGTTACTACTTGGGTTCCTGGTGGTTAAGACATGTTCAGAGGCCAGAGATGATGTTCAATGTCCTGCAGTACACAGGACCATCTCCTATGAAGAAAAAAATTTCCGATTCACATAGTCACCAGTAATGGAGACACCCTGCTTTAGGCATAAGATTATTATAATAATATATCAATCTGCCTAATGCTGACTATGGACAACTGATGTAAGTTCTGACCATATACTGAGACCGAACTCATTGAGTCAGCTATCATGTAATGGAATTGTGACTACATAATTTAATTAGTAACCAATTGCAACTAATAAGAGTGCCATCAAGCAGAATAATTCTTTAATTATTTAATACATATAAAGGCTCACAGTTCCCAAAGAGCTTATATGCCTATTTTCACAAGTTTAGAATTCATATTTTAATCATACTGAAATGTAAAGTGCCTCTAATGTATATGTTTAATGTGGCATTGATTCCTACTTTGCTTCAAAAACTGTTATTAAGTTGATGGTGTGTCTTATAATATGTGTTATCTTAGAATCAAAGACATAATATCATAATGTATTTTTTCCTTCTAAAAAAAGCAAAGAAGTAAGCAGATACAAAGTGCTCTTCCAGCTCTTTTTTTTTCTTTTCTGTATAAATTGGAAAGCATTATACAGGAGATATTGAATCACAGTCTCTGGAGATGAGACCTGAAAGCAGAATTTTAGCAGGTTTCCAAATGATTCACATTTAGATAATGGAGTCAGTGCCCACTTACCAGATTTGTAGATTGCTAGTATGTAGAAAATATTTTATGCTTGGAGAGAAGGTTTTAGTCCTTTATTAATTGTATGACCTTGGGCATGTGCAAAGCTCTGGGTTCAATTCTCAGTACTAAAAAAAAAAAAAAAAAGAGAATGAAGAAAAGGTAAAGAAAGAAATTCAGCATACTACAGAGATATCTTTATACTCACATTATCATAGCACAATTCTCATTGGTCAATTTATGAAATCAGCTTAGGTGCCCATCAACAGTTGAATAGATAAAGAAAGAATATTATTCAGCCATAAAGAAAAATCAAATCATGACATATGTGGGAAAATAGATGGAACTAGGGAGCATAATGTTAAGTGAAATAAGCCAGACTCAGGAAGACAAGTGCCATATGTTTTCTTTCATATATGGAATCTGTAAAGAAAAAAAAAAGAAGGCAGGAATGTAGAAGAGAGAATATTAGAGAAAGGAAGGGAATCAATGAGACCAGGGGAGCAGGAAGGAGAGTAAGGGTGGGCTATGGAGGAATGGTAGAAAGAATAAAAATATATTATATACACATTTGAATATGACAGTGAAACTCACTCTTTTGTATAATTAATATGCACTAAAAGTTTTTTAAAAAAGTGAAATAAAAGTAATCTTACTTCTATCCTTTCCCCACATTTGGGGGATGGCTACTGATTATTTATATGCTGAAGCAGTAAGAATAATTGATAGAGTTTAGTTGACTTTTTAATCTCATTAAAAACTTGTATCCATTTATTTACTTATTTTTAGTGTTGCTGGAGATTGAACCCAGGGCCTCGTGCATGCAAGGCAAACACTCTGCCAACTGAGCTATATCCCAGCTTGTCTGGAAGGCAATCAGCACACTCACTATCAGAAGCTGAGTTCATGCAATAAAGACAACTTTGAGGGAAGCCCTTTGTTAATGATCTAGAGTAAGGTTGTTATACTTCAATTGTGCAATTCTGATTTGGCAAGTGGGTTCTGAACACTACTTCAAAAAGCAATGCTTGGTCTGCAGCTAGTGTGGACATTCCCTGTGGCCCATTTTTGTAAAGTTTGATGGGAACACCCAGTCATGGCAATCTGTTTATATGTATGGTCTGTGGCAGGTTGGAGTAGGTGCAACAGAGATGGGAGAAGCCAAGCATCTTAAATTTTTATTATCTGGCTCTTTTGCAGGAAAGTTTTGCAGGCCCCTGGTCTAGAGTGATTAGAAGCCAGAATCAGAATGTCTAAGTTTGTATTCTGGCTGTGCCACCCGATCCACCATGCTTGTCAGCTTCTCTGAATCAGTTTCCTGTCTGTAGGAAGAGGATAATAATAGCACATGCCTCATAATGTTGTTGGAGGATTAAGTGAAACCATGCAGGTGAACAACTTAGTACACAAATGCAACTTTGCCTAAGATACCTGGGGAGAGTATTTTTTTTTTCATTTTTAAAAAATTTTAATTTGTCATATATGAGAGAGGAATACATTACAATTTATATTACACACAGAGAGCACAATTTTTCATATCTCTGGTTGTACCAAAGTAGAGTCAGACCATTCGTGTCTTCATACATGTTCTTAGGATAATGATGTCCATCTCATTCCACCATCTTTCCTATCCTCCTGTCCCCTCCCTTCCTCTTTTCCCCTTTGCCCTATCTATAGTTCATCTAATCCTCTCATTCCCTCACCCCCACCACATTATGAATCAGCATCCTTAAATCAGAGAAAACATTTAGCATTTGTTTTTTTGGGATTGGCTAACTTCACTTGGTATTATATTCTACAACACCATCATTTACCTGCAAATGCCATGGATTTTATCCACTTTTAATGCTGAATAATATTTCATTGTGTATATATACCACATTTCCTTTATCCATTCATCTACTGAAGGGTATCTAGTTTGGTTTCACAGTTTAGCTATAATGAATTATGCTGCTATAAGCACTGATGTGGTTGTAACCCTGTAGTATGCTGTTTTTAAATCCTTTGGATATAGACTGAGGAGAAGGATAGCTGGGTCAAATGGTGGCTCCATTCCCAGTTTTCTAAGGATTCTCCATACTGCTTTCCATATTGGCTGCATCAATTTGCAGTCCCAATAGCAATGTATGAGTGTGCCTTTTTCCCCACAACCTTACCAACACTTATGGATGTTTGTATTCTTAAGAGGTGCCATTCTTACTGGAGTGAGATAGACTCTTAGAGTAGTTTTGATTTGCATTTCTCTAATTGCTAGAGATGTTGAACATTATTTTTCATATATTTGTTGATTGATTGTATATATTCTCCTGAGAAGTGTCTGTTAAGTTTCTTGGCCCATTTATTGATTGGATTATTGTGTTTTTTGGTGTTAAGATTTTTGAGTTCTTTATATATCCTAGAGATAGTGCTCTATCTGATGTGCTTGTGGTAAAAATTTGTTCCCAAGTTATAGGCTCTCTATTTATCTCACTGATTGTTTCTTTTGCTGAGAAGAAGCTTTTTAGTTTGAATCCATCCCATTTATTGATTCTTGATGTTAATTCTTGTGCTATAGGAGTCTTATTAAGGAAGTTGGGGCCTAATCTCACAAAATGGAGATTTGGGCCTACTTTTTCTTCTAATAGTCACAGTGTCTCTGTTTCAACCTAGGTCCTTGATCCACTTTGAGTTGAGTTTTGTGAATGGTGAGAGATAGAAGTTTAATTTTATTTTGTTGCATATAGACTTCCAGTTTTCAAACCCAGAAGCTATCTTTTCTCCAATATATGTTTTTGGCACCTTTGTCTAATATAAGCTATCTGTAATTATGTGAGTTAGTCTCTGTGTCCTCTATTCTGTACCATTGGTCTACCAGTCTATTTTGGTGCCAATACCATGCTGTGTTTGTTACTATTGCTCTGTAGTACAGTTTAAGGTCTGGTATAGTGATGCCACCTGCTTCATTTTTCTTGCTAAGGATTGCTTTAGCTATTCTGGGTCTCTTATTTTTCCAGATGTGTTTAATGACTGCTTTTTCTATTTCTATAAGGAATGTCATTGGGATTTTGATTGGAATTGCATTAAATGTGTATAGTGCTTTTGGTAGTATAGTCATTTTGACAATATTAATTCTGCCTATCCAAGAACAAGGGAGATTTTTTCATCTTAGAAGGTCTTCTTTAATTACTTTCTTTAGCATTTGGTAGTAGTTTTCTTTGTAGAGGTCTTTCACCTCTTTCACTAAGTTTATTACCAAGTATCTTTTTTGGAGGCTATTGTAAATGGGATAATTTTTCTTGTTTCCCTTTCAGAGGATTTGTCATTGATGTATAGAAATGCCTTTGATTTATGGGTGTTGATTTTATATCCTGCTACTTTAATGAATTCATTTACTTGTTCTAGGAGATGTCTGGTACAATTTTTTGGGTCTTCTGGGTATAGAATCATATCATTGGCAAATAGTGCTAATTTGAGTTCTTCTTTATGTCCATATTCCCTTAATTTCTTTCATCTGTCTAATTGCTCTGGCCAGCGTTTCAAGAACTATGTTAAATAGAAGTGGTGAAAGAGGGTATCTCTGTCTTGTACTAGTTTTTAGAGGGAATGGTTTCAGTTTTTCTCCATTTAGAATGATGTTGGCTTGGAGCTTAGCATAGATAGCTTTTACAATGTTGAGATATGTTCCTGTTAGCCCTAGTTTTTCTTTCTTTTTTAGTTTTAGTTTGACCCAATATCTTTATTTTACTTATTTATTTTTATTTGATGCTCAGGATCAAATCCAGGGCCCCACATATGCTAGGCAAGCACTGTACTGCTGAGCCACAATCCCAGCCCCTTTCTAGTGTTTTGAACATGAAAGGGTGCTGTATTTTGTCGAATGTTTTTTCTGCATCTATTGAGATGATCATATGATTCTTATTATTAAGTCTATTGATGTGATGAATTATATTTATTGATTTCCATATGTTGAACCAACCTTGCATCCCTGGGATGAACCCCACTTGATTGTGGTGTACTATCTTTTTTATATGTTTTTGTATTCAATTTGTCAGAATTTTATTGAGAATTTTTGCATCTATGTTCATCAGAGATTGGATTATTAGTTTCTTTCTTTGATGTGTCTTTGCCTGGTTTTGGAATCAGGATGATATTGGCCTTATAGAATGAGTTTGGAAGTGCTCCCTCTTTTTCTATTTCCTGAAATAAATTGAAAAGTATTTGGTATTAGTTCTTTTATAAAGGTCTTATGGAACTTGGTTTTGTTCCCATCCAGTCCTGGGCTTTTCTTGATTTGTAGGCTTCTGATGGTGTTTTCTATTTCATTGCTTGAAATTGATCTGATTTAGTTTATATCATCCTGATTCAAATTGGGAAAATCATATGACTCCAGAAATTTGTCAATGCCTTTGATATTTTCTATTTTATTGGAGTACAAGTTTTCAAAATAATTTCTAATTATCTTCTGTATTTCTGTAGTGTCTGTTGTGATATTTCCTTTTTCATCATGTATGTTAGTAATTTGAGTTTTCTCTCTTCTCTTCATTAGCATGGCTAAGAGTGTATCAATTTTATTTGTCTTGTCAAAGAACCAACTCTTTTTCTCAAGTTTTTAAATTGTTTGAATTTCATTGATTTTAGTTCTGATTTTAATTTTTTTTTCTGTCTTCTACTGCTTTTGGTGTTTGTTCGTTCTTCTTTTTCTAGGGCTTTGAGATGTTAAGTCATTTATTTGTTGACTTTTTCTTCTTTTAAGGAATGAACTCCATGCAATGAACTTTCTTTTTAGAACTGCCTTCATAGTGTCCCAGAAATTTTTATATGTTGTATCAGTGTTCTCATTCACCTCTAAGAATTTTTTAATCTCCTCCTTGATGTCTTCGCAATCCATTGTTTATTCAGTAGCTTATTATTTAGTCTCCAGGTGTTGGAGTGGCTTTTATTTTATCATTGACTTCTAATTTCATTCCATTATAATGTGATAGAATGCAGGGTAGTTTCTCTACTTTTTTATATTTTCTAAGAGTTGGTTTGTGGCAAAGTATATGGTCTATTTTACAGAAGGATCCATGTGCTGCTGAGAAGAAAGTATATTCTCTCATTGAAGGATGAAATATTCCATATATGTTAGTTAAGTCTAAGTTATTGATTGTATTATTGAGTTCTATAGTTTCTTTGTTCATCTTGTGTTGGGAAGATTTATGTAGTGGTGAAAGAAGTGTGTTAAAGTCTCCCAGAATTATTGTGTTGTAGTCTATTTGACTCTTGAATTTGAGATGAGTTTGTTTGATGAATGTAGATGCTCTATTGTTTGGGGCATATATATTCATTATGGTTATGTCTTGTTCATGAATGGTTCCCTTAAGCAGTATGAAATATCCTTCTTTATCCCTGTTGATTAACTTTGGCTTGAAGTCTACTTTATTTGATATGAGGATGGAAACCCCTGCTTGCTTCTGCAGTCCATGTGAGTGGTATCTTTTTTTCCAACCTTTCACTTTTAGTATGTAGATGTCTTTTCCCAAGAGATGAATCTCTTGGTAACAACATATTATTGGGTCTTTTAAAAAATCCAATCTACCAGTCTATGTCTTTTGATTGGTGAGTTTAGGCCATTAACATTCAGGGTTATTATTGAGAAATGATTTGTATTCCCAGCCAATTTTGTTTATTTTTTGTTTTTAACTTGACTTGGTTTCTCTTTTCATTAGTTTTCCCTTTAATGTAATACCTCCCTTTGCTGATTTTCTTTGTTATTTTTCACTTTCTCTTCATGGAATATTTTGCTGAGTATATTCTGTAGTGCAGGCTTTCTAGTTGTAAAATCTTTTAATATTTGTTTATCATGGAAGGTTTTTATTTCATCATCAAATCTAAAGCTTAATTTTGCTAGATGTAAAATTCTTGGTTTTCATTAATTTTCTTTCAGAGCTTGGTATATGCTGTTCCACAATCTCCTGACTTTGGGGGTCTGGGTAGAAAAATCTGCTAAGATACAAATTGGTCTACTCCTATATGTGATCTGATTTATCTCTTTTGCAGTCTTTAAGATTCTATCCTTATTCTGTATGCTAGGCATTTTCATTATAATGTGCCTTGGTGTATATCTGCTGTGATTTTGTACATTTCGTGTCCTATAAGCCTCTCATATTTGATTTTTGAATTTATTCTTCATGTTTGGGAAATTTTCTGATATTATCTCATTGAAGAGATTGTGCATTCCTTTGGTTTGAAACTCTGAGCATTCCTGTATCCCAATAACTCTTAGATTTGGTCTTTTAATGCTGTCTCATGATTCTTGAATGTTCTTCTCATGATTCTGTATCATCTTCACTGTGTGGTCAACTTTTTTTTTTCCAGATTGCATACTTTGTCTTCATTATCTGATGTTCTGTATTTGCTCATTTAGGTCATTATCTGTTTATTGATGTCATCAATGGATGTCTGCATTTGCTCTCTTATCTCTTTGTTGAAGTGTTCAAATTTTTATGTATTTGCTCATTTAGGTCATTCTTTAATTCATAGATCATTTTAATTTGAACCTTCTGAACTCCTTCTCTGACATTTCATCAACTGCACTGTCCATGAGTTCTCTTATTGTAGTATCCTGGTTTGTTTGGGGGCACTTTCTTCCCTTGTTGTCTATGTGATTTCCTTACTTGCAGTGTGGATCTGAGGTATTACAGTTTCTACCTTATAATCTTGTAGTATCCATGAAAATTTTCTATATTTCACCTTGGTGTTGGGTTGTCAGACCCTGCTGGTGTCACAGGATGGATGGTATTGTAACTATAGGAGGTGGTGGCAATAGCAGGAGATAACTTGAGATAACAGTAGAGATGCCCCAAAATGGATGCAATGTTTTTCAGAGATGGGACTAAAAGGGTGGGACTTACACTGGCTTTGGGATACCTGCTCCAAAATGTAATTGCTTCTAGGCCCTGTCTGTTGTCCCAAGGTAGAAGTTACTGCATAAGGAAGGCTATGGGGATGACTGCAGTGTCTCAAGATGGATGTGGGTTAGACCTGGGCTCCCAGGTACGGGGAGCAGACCCAAACTTACCCTGGACCATGGCTCCCATGCAGGTCAGTGAGGTGGGTCTTGGGGAGAGTGTTTAAAGTCTAAATTCCAAAGCTCTACTTCCAGAGATTCCACCCAGGAAGTCTAGGCTGGGATTTGTGAATCTTTTGAAAACTGCTTTCCAGGAGATTCTGGTGCAAGTGTTCCACAGTGTCACACTTTGAGGTCAATATGTGGCAAGTTGTCAGCTCATTAAGTGTTTATGCCCCATCCAATTATCTCTTCTCCTCATCTCTATCATCTGCAGCAAGGGAGGGTGGGACTTGTTACTCTGCACCTCTCAGACTTCAAGTGCTCCACGTCAACCAGCACAAAAGTCCAAGTTTGTTTTCCAACTTGTCTACAGCATGCCAGCTTTAAATTTGTTCTTAACTTAATAAGAATTCTTTGGAATGGACAGTTTACTCACCTGGTACTCAGAGTTCCTTTGGGGTGATTAGGTTTTCTCTTCTCTGTGGCTCTGTTATTATTCTCCCTTGGGTCCATTTTTTATTATATTCTGTAGGTTCAATCTAGCTGTAACTTGAGTGTATCTCTTAGGTAGAGTTTGACTGACATTTTAAGAGAGGATCATTGAATGTGGGTAATCGGTTCTTACCGATTGTCTGAGGATGGCTGATGGGACAACTGATTATCTGGTAAACAGATGATCTAAGGAGATTAGTATGGTTTCTAAACATGTGGCCCGATTCCCTTTTAAGTACTTTGCCTTAGAAGTAGTAGGTTCAAAACTTTTTGAAAATCAGTGTGTTTGATATTATAATTCTCAATGAATCTTCTTTAATGTGACTGTGAAAGTGGTAAAACTTTTCTCAACTGCTCCCTTCATTTATACCAAGTGCCTGTAAGTACACATACACAAAGTCTCATAGATTTGAATGGATTTTTATATTACTGAAGAAAGCTGTAAAATGCATATTAAAAGTCTTAATATTACCAGTTTAAAATTCAAAGTCTTAAGACTGTCTTTTTTAACCTGTTAAGAATTAGCTGTGTCTAGAAATTCATTTTGTACCAGTAATTAGCTTAGTTGTGAACAAAACCAGATCTGAAACTTTTTGAGTAGTCTCAGATTTGCCCTTTGACATTCTAATTAATGAAGGTATCAAATATATCATTTCTGAAGACACAGAGTATTGAAGCTCTTTTATGAGCTAGTTGAAATTCACATTTAAATATATATATATAGACTGCGTCTTTGACCCTGCCCCTGGCTGAGCGTACACTGAGCTGGGAGAGGTTGGAGCTGCCAGGCTCGGGCTCCTGGGGCTGCTTGGGCCTGAGGCTGGGGTACCTCTGTGGAGCCTGCTCCTAGCAGACTGTGGCAGGGATCGGAGAGGCTGGGTTCTGGCTCTCGTGGTTGCTTGAGCCCAGGGCCGCGGAGCCTGCGGGGACCGCGAGCTGAGGCCAGCCACAAGTGAAACTTGCGACGAGGGGCAGCGGGACTCTGTCTCCTGGAACAGTTTTGGCCCGGAGCCGGGGAGCCCGCGGGAAGTGCGTCTTAGACTCTGCTCCCAGCGGAGCGTGCACCGAGCAGGGAGAGTCTGGTGCGGCCAGGCTTAGGCACCGAGCAGGGAGAGTCTGGTGCGGCCAGGCTTGGGCTCCCGGGGCTGCTTTGGCCTGGGATTGGGGAACCCGCGGCGGTTGCCCTGAGGAGCCTGCTCCTAGCAGAACGTGGCGGGGATCGGAGAGACCGGCTCCTGGCTCCCGAAGCGGCTCTGGCTCAGGGTTGGGGATCCTACAGGGACTGCTTCTTGGTCCGGGTCCTGCTGGGTGCTGCGGGGGCCTGGGGGGCAGAGTGGAGCTGCCTCCTGCGCCCAGAGCAGGCTAAGGGTCCCGCCGGTGTGGTATCGCGACACCCCAACTGCAGCTGGGGCGGAGGAGAGTAGCCGCCCACGCCTGGAACAGGACCAGCGACCCGATGGCAGGGTAGCCAAGTCAACCCACTTGGAGTGGAGGCCGTGAAGAGCTGCCGTCTGATCCTGCAAGGTAGGCAGTCCTGCGTCCCACTGGCAGGACAGGCTCGGCAGCCTGCCAGTGTGGTGGACGAGTAGCATCGAGGCAGTCACGTCACACTGGTTGGAGTGGGGGTTGAACAGAGCCGCCGCCAGCGTCCAGAAGGAGCCCAGAGACCCGTTGGAGAGGCAGTTAGGTACCCCCACTGGGAGTGGGGGTTGAGCAGAACTGCCGCCCAGGCCCGCAGGGTGGGCAGATCTGAGACCCACCGGCGGAACAGGCTTGGAGGCCGACCAGCGTGGTAGACACGTCACATCAATTGGAGTAGGGGTGGAGAAGAACTGCCGCCCACATCCGGATCAGGACCAACGATCCGAGGACGTGGTAGGAACGTCACCGCAATTGGAGTGGGGGCAGAGTAGAGCAGCCACCCGTGCCCGCAGGGCGGGCAGACCTACGACCAACCAGCGTAGTGGATAGATCACCCTGATTAGAGGAGGATCACAGCCACTACCTGCCCTACAAGAGAGATATCCCAAATATACAAGAGCAACATAAATAAACAGGGGGAAAAATTTCAAAAACATAACAGTTTCACCAAGCAGAAAGAAATGCAAGCAACATGAAAAGACAAGGAAAGAAAGGACCACAAGCAATGCAGGTCAACTCAACTCTAGAAGAGGTAATAGCTGCAACAGATGGAATGTCAGATAAAGAGTTCAGGATATACATGCTTCAGATGATCTGGACTCTCAAGGAAGACATGAGACAGCAAAATCAGACAATGAAAGATCACATTGACAAGGAACTACAGAAACAAATCCAGGAAGTAAAAGATCAATTTCACAGGGAGTTAGAAGTAATAAAAAACAAACAAATAGAAATCCTAGAAATGCAGGAAGCAATAAACCAACTTAAAACCTCACTTGAGAATACTACCAGCAGAATAGATCACTTAGAAGATAGAACATCAGACAATGAAGACAAAGTATTTCAACTTGAGAAGAACATAGACAGTTCAGCAAGACTGCTAAGAAACCATGAGCAGAACATTCAAGAAATATGGAATAACATTAAAAGACCAAACTTAAGAGTCATTGGGATACAGGAGGGCACAGAGCTCCAAACCAGAGGAATGAACAATCTATTCAATGAAATAATACGAGAAAACTTCCCAGACTTGAAGAATGAAGCAGAATCCCATATCCTAGAAGCCTACAGGACGCCAAAAGTGCAAAATCATAAGAGATCCACACCTAGACACATTATAATGAAGATGCCCAACATACAGAATAAGGAGAGAATTTTAAAAGCTACAAGAGAAAGAAAGCAGATTACATTTAGGGGCAAACCAATCAGGATAACAGCTGATCTCTCAACACAGACTCTGAAAGCTAGAAGATCCTGGAATAACATTTTTCAAACACTGAAAGAAAATGGGCTCCAACCAAGAATCGTGTATCCAGCGAAATTAAGCTTCAGGATGGAAGATGAAATTAAAACCTTTCACGATAAACAAAAGTTAAAAGAATTCGCAGCTAGAAAACCATCTCTTCAAAAAATCCTTGGCAAAACATTACAGGAAGAGGAAACTGAAAATAACATTGAAAACCATCAGTGGGAGGTAGGACAGTAAAGGGGGGAAAGTAATCAAAGAGGAAAACTAATCAGGTTTAGTAACATAAATAAACAAATATGACTGGAGGAACAAACCAAATCTCAATAATAACCCTAAATGTTAATGGCTTAAACTCACCAATTAAGAGACACAGGCTAGTCGAATGGATCACAAAACAAGATCCAACAATATGTTGCCTACAGGAGACACATTTGATAGGAAAAGATATACATAGACTGAAGGTGAAAGGCTGGGAAAAATCATTCCACTCATATGGACTGCGGAAACAAGCAGGAGTGTCCATACTCATATCAAACAAAATAGATTTCAAGCCAAAGTTAATCAAACGATAAAGAGGGACACTGCATACTGCTCAAGGGAACCATACACCAACAAGACATAACAATCATAAATATATATGCCCCAAACAATGGTGCAGCTACGTTCATCAAGCAAACTCTTCTCAAGTACAAGAGTCTAATAGACCACCATACAATAATCATGGGAGACTTCAACACACCTCTCTCACCACTGGACAGATCTTCCAAACAAAAGTTAAATAAGGAAACTATAGAACTCAATAACACAATTAACAACCTAGACTTAATTGACATATATAGAATATACCACCCAACATCAAGTAGTTACACTTTTTTCTCAGCAGCACATGGATCCTTCACAAAAATAGATCATATATTATGTCACAGGACAACTCTTAGACAATATAAAGGAGTAGAAATAATACCATGCATCTTATCTGATCATAATGGAATGAAACTGAAAATCAACGATAAAAGAAGGAAGGAAAAATCATGCATCACTTGGAGAATGAAAAATAGGTTACTGAATGATCAATGGGTCATAGAAGACATTAAGGAGGAAATTAAAAACTTCTTAGAGTTAAATGAAATCACAGACACAACATATCGGAATCTATGGGACACATTGAAAGCAGTTTTAAGAGGAAAATTCATTGCTTGGAGCGCATTCCTTAAAAAAAGAAAAAACCAACAAATAAACGATCTCATATATCATCTCAAAATCCTAGAAAAAGAAGAGCAAAATAACAGCAAAAGAAGTAGAAGGCAAGAAATAATTAAAATCAGAGCTGAAATTAATGAAATCGAAACAAAAGAAACAATTGAAAAAATTGACAAAACCAAAAGTTGGTTCTTTGAAAAAATAAATAAAATTGACAGACCCTTAGCCATGCTAACGAAGAGAAGAAGAGAGAGAACCCAAATTATTAGCATACGGGATGAAAAAGGTAACATCACAACAGACACTTCAGAAATACAGAAGATAATCAGAAATTACTTTGAATCCTTATACTCCAATAAAATAGAAGGTAGTGAAGGCATCGATAAATTTCTTAAGTCATATGATCTGCCCAGATTGAGTCAGGAAGATATAGACAGCCTAAACAGACCAATAACAATAGAGGAAATAGAAGAAACCATCAAAAGACTACCAACTAAGAAAAGCCCAGGACCGGACGGGTATACAGCAGAGTTTTACAAAACCTTTAAAGAGGAACTAACACCAATACTTTTCAAGCTATTTCAGGAAATAGAAAAAGAGGGAGAACTTCCAAATTCATTCTACGAGGCCAACATCACCCTGATACCTAAACCAGACAGAGACACTTCAAAGAAAGAAAACTACAGACCAATATCTCTAATGAACCTAGATGCAAAAATCCTCAATAAAATCCTGGCGAATCGGATTCAAAATCGTATCAAAAAAATTATACACCATGATCAAGTAGGATTCGTCCCTGGGATGCAAGGCTGGTTCAATATACGGAAATCAATAAATGTTATTCACCACATCAATAGCCTTAAAAATAAGAACCATATGATCATCTCGATAGATGCAGAAAAGGCATTCAACAAAGTACAGCATCCCTTTATGTTCAAAACTCTAGAAAAATTAGGGATAACAGGATCATACCTCAACATTGTTAAAGCAATCTATGATAATCCACAGGCCAGCATCATTCTGAATGGAGAAAAATTGAAGGCATTCCCTCTAAGATCTGGTACAAGACAGGGATGCCCTCTCTCACCACTTCTGTTCAACATAGTCCTCGAAACACTGGCCAGAGCAATTAGACAGACGAAAGAAATTAAAGGCATAAAAATAGGAAAAGAAGAACTTAAATTATCACTATTTGCAGACGATATGATTCTATACCTAACAGACCCAAAAGGGTCTACAAAGAAACTATTAGAGTTAATAAATGAATTCAGCAAAGTGGCGGGATATAAAATCAACACGCATAAATGAAATGCATTCCTGTATATCAGCGACAAATCCTCTGAAACAGAAATGAGGACAACTACTCCATTCACAATATCCCCCCAAAAAATAAAATACCTGGGAATCAACCTAACAAAAGAGGTGAAAGACCTATACAATGAAAACTACAGAACCCTAAAAAGAGACATAGAAGAAGACCTCAGAAGATGGAAAAATATACCCTGTTCATGGATAGGCAGAACTAACATCATCAAAATGGCGATATTACCAAAAGTTCTCTATAAGTTCAATGCTATCCCAATCAGAATCCCAACAGCATTTCTTGTAGAAATAGATAAAACAATCAGGAAATTCATATGGAATAATAAAAGACCCAGAATAGCAAAAACAATGCTAAGCAGGAAGTGTGAATCAGGCGGTATAGCGATACCAGACTTCAAACTATACTACAGAGCAATAGTAACAAAAACAGCATGGTACTGGTACCAAAACAGGCGAGTGGACCAATGGTACAGAATAGAAGACACAGTAACCAATCCGCAAAACTACAACTATCTTATATTTGATAAAGGGGCTAAAAGCATGCAATGGAGGAAGGATAGCATCTTCAACAAATGGTGCTGGGAAAACTGGAAATCCATTTGCATCAAAATGAAACTGAATTCCTTTCTCTCGCCATGCACAAAAGTTAACTCAAAATGGATCAAGGAGCTCGATATTAAATCAGAGACACGGCGTCTGATAGAAGAAAAAGTCGGCTATGATCTACATACTGTGGGGTCAGGCTCCAAATTCCTCAATAGGACACCCATAGCGCAAGAGTTAACAACCAGAATCAACAAATGGGACTTACTCAAACTAAAAAGTTTTCTCTCAACAAAAGAAACAATAAGAGAGATAAACAGGGAGCCTACATCCTGGGAACAAATCTTTACCCCACACACTTCAGATAGAGCCCTAATATCCAGAGTATACAAGGAACTCAAAAAATTAGATAATAAGATAACAAACAACCCAATCAACAAATGGGCCAAGGACCTGAACAGACACTTCTCAGAGGAGGACATACAATCAATTAACAAGTACATGAAAAAATGCTCACCATCGCTAGCAGTCAGAGAAATGCAAATCAAAACCACCCTAAGATACCATCTCACTCCAGTAAGATTGGCAGCCATTAAGAAGTCCAACAACAACAAGTGCTGGCGAGGATGCGGGGAAATGGGTACACTTGTTCATTGTTGGTGGGACTGCAAATTGGTGCAGCCAATTTGGAAAGCAGTATGGAGATTTCTTGGAAAGCTGGGAATGGAACCACCATTTGACCCAGGTATTCCCCTTCTCGGTCTATTCCCTAAAGACCTAACAAGAGCATGCTACAGGGACACTGCTACATCGATGTTCATAGCAGCACAATTCACGATAGCAAGATTGTGGAACCAACCTAGAAGCCCTTCAATAGATGAATGGATTAAAAAAATGTGGCATTTATACACAATGGAGTATTACTCTGCATTAAGAAATGACAAAATCATAGAATTTGGAGGGAAATGGATGGCATTAGAGCAGATTATGCTAAGTGAAGCTAGCCAATCCTTAAAAAACAAATGTCAGATGTCTTCTTTGATATAAGGGGAGTAACCAAGGACAGGGTAGAGACGAAGAGCTGGAGAAGAAGAATAACATTAAACAGGGATGATAGGCGGGAGGGGAAGGGAGAGTTAAGGGAAATTGCATGGAATTGGAAGGTGAGCCTCAGGGTTATACACAATTACATATAAGAGGAAAGGAGGAGTAGGAGAAAAATTATATAAGTGGAAGAAACGATATATAGTAGAGGGGATGGAGAGAGAGAAGGGGAGGGGAGGGGAGGGGAGGGGAGGGGAGGGGGGACAGTGGAGAATGGGATAGACAGCAGAATACATCAGTCACTAGAAAGGCAATTTGTAAATCAATGGAAATGTAACTGATGTGACACAGCAATCTGTGTACGGGGTAAAAATGGGAGTTCATAACCCACTTGAATCAATCTGTGAAATATGGTATATTAAGAACTATGTAATGTTTTGAACAACCAACAATAAAATAATTTAAAAATAAATAAATAAATAAATATATATATATTTTTTTAGTTCAAAATTTCTAGTCTAGAGCTACCTTTGACCTCTGATAGATTATTCTTGAGTAAGATTTTTTTTCCCTCTATATAAGCTAAGTCAGATGGAATACTAAGCTTTCCAAAGTTTAAAATATTTGCAAATGCTTTTATTTTTTTTCTAAATAAGCTTTAAAAAGTAGAGTCATATTTATCTCATCTTATTTCTGGTCCTATGGATTTTTATTGGTTTAGTTTAAGAAATAGAGGCCCTGACACATTCAAACTATGTTGACTGAAATACATCGAATCAAGCAGAACTACTTACATTTGGTTATGACTTTTATGTTCTACTATTAATTTTGACACAAGATGTGTTTGCTTAAGTTTTACTTTTTTTTTTTTTTTTTTTGGTACTGGAGATTGAACCCAGGGGAATTGTATCATTAAGCTATATACCCAGTCTTTTTTATTTTTATTTTGAGACAGGGTCTCACTAAGGTACCCAGGCTGGCCTCAAACTTACAATCCCCTGCCTAAATTCCTGAGTTGCAGGTATGTGCCACCATGCCAGGCCTCCTTCACAGCAAGTTGAACTATAAATTATTTTCTTTCTTTTTGCCCATTGGTATTCCTATTTCCACTTCACTCCACAGGTGTAGAGTATAAATATATATATTATATATATATTATATACATATATGTATATAATATATATATGTATTGAAGCAAAAATATAAGCATGAAAACTTCACTCAGATCATGATCCTCTTTTTTTTTCAAAAGCCTTTAATGTATTTCCCTCTCTCTTGTTTATTGCCAAGTCTCAACATGGCCTTTATACAAGTGGCCTTGGCTCACTTTCATGTTTCCTGTCATACCATTTTCTCCCTACTCATGCTAATGAAAGAATAGGAAGAGTTGTGTCAAGAATGATCAGAGCATAAGGAGGAAATTAATCTTGTATTGTTGCCTCTTCTTTTCTGAAAACTCACAAACACTCAAACATGAATAAGATTTTAAACATCGATGTTCTTTCCAATTGAAGAGAAAACCCTGGTATCTTAGCAATTATATCATTTGTTGATTACTTTCGACAGGCTACAGACTTAACAATTTATCCACCTTTTTATTTGTTAAGTAACATTCATCAAGCCCCTGTTTCACTCATGTTCTTAGTCCCAAGGGGATGAGGATAAAATAAATTTTCTCCTCTAATGGAAGAAAGCATTCTAATCTTGTAATAGAGGCATTAAGCAAACAAACAATCATATAGTGTATGAATAGTGATAATAAAGGGAATGGAGCAGGATGAGGTAAAGGGTACCATATTAGGCTATTTAAGGAAGGCTTTAATAAGCTGGAGGGTGAACTCGGACTTGAAGGGAGTAAGCAAGTATGCTCTGAGATAATGCAAAAGTTCTGTGGTAGAGGGTTCTCTGCACATTTGAGGGAGAGTATGGCAGTTAGTGTAGCTACAGCAGAGTAAGCAAAGGAGAAAACAGTAGGAAATAAACAAGGAAGTGAGTGGAGGTCAACCTTACAAAGTCTCAAGGTCACAATAAGGACAACACCATTGGAAGATTTTGAGCAAATGAAGATTATGATCTGAATTAAGTTATAAAAGGATCATCAGATTGATACCATGAGAAAAAAATTGTAGACACATAAAGGTGGAAGAAGGAAAATCAAATAGAAGTGCTTATAACTCCTGTCTAGGAGTCAAGTGGCAGAAATCAGAGAGCTATTTACCAAACTCATGTCTTCTTTCTTCCAACCACACAGCTAGGCTGTTTCTCAGCCTCCTTATAGTTAGGTATGACCATCTGATTGAGCTCTGTCTAATATTCTACAAGTACCAGTAAGGCACATTGCTTCCAGATCTGGCCCATGAGATCTTCTTGTGCAAATCTCCACATTCCTTCTGTTTTACAGCTGTAGATGCCAATGTTGAAGATGTGCAGAAGGACAAACCATAGAATCACTGCTTGGGTGATAGCTAGCCACTCAGCAAGAGTGAGAAATAACTTCTGGGATGTTAAACAACTGAGATATTCTGATACCACACCTACCTTAGATCGTCCAACCTAAGAAGCGAAGGATAATTTTCCTTTGGACAAAGGTGCAAGAAGTGAAGAATGATAAAGTGTGATCAGATTCTACAAATATTTAGCTGAGAAACAGGACTTCCTGAAAATTTGGATGTGATAAGATAGAGAGGAGTACCAGACGCCCACAATGTTTTGCCTTGGACATTTGGAGGAAGGAGTTGCCCTTTATTGAGATTGAAAGATGGAAGAAAGAATAGCCCTGTGAAGCAGAAAAATCAAGAACTTAATTTGGAACATTAATATTGAGATGCTTGAGGCCATCTTTGGAACCATCTTATTATATAAATCTAATCATCTTGATTTTTGAGATGAGGAAACAGAGGCTTGGTAAGGAAAAATGATTTGCTCGGGGAAATAAGTTTAAGGATAAGAATTCTAATCCAGTGCTCTGTGATTTTAGCACCTAAATTAAACTCCTAACTACTTTAGCGTACTGTCCTTTTTTCAGAAGGTATCAGGAGAACAAATGTAGCCAAATATATTAAATACATTAAGCACACTTACAAAAAATGTTTTCAATTTTCAATGTGGTTTCACTTTCTGACTTAGGTAATTAAAAGAAAAGAAAGGGAAGGGAATAATAAAAATTTGGAATGCTACAAAAATTGACTGTATTTTGGAAAAGTGGGATTTTCAGGAACTTTTCTCTGCATTCTCTAATGTGAAATCTTACTTCTTACTCTGAAAGGTGCATCCATTCACCTTGAGGAAGATTAAGATCATTTCAGATCTAAAGAACCTGTTGGAGTAAATATTCTGTCCTTAAGATTCAGAGTAGGATATTTTAGAGTTCTCAGCCAGACGGAAGCATTTTAAGCAAGACTACAATGAGCAAAGGATTTACTTCTAAAACTCTCTTAGCAGCTCTTAATATTAAAAGGCAGGGCTAACCTACCATGCCAGATCTTGGATTTTGTTGGAGAACTTGATGAGAATACCTCTTCTACCACTTAGACTGAGCTGTGGTGCTTTGTGACTTCAGGAAGAAGAACACAATGACTTAGAGGAGGTCTATGCCAGAAACTTGAGTAAGGAGAAAGCTTGTCCCTTCTACTCCAATGATATGTGGGAGAAGAGTGAACACAGAAGGGGAATAAAGAAACCTAACATCTCTATCTGTGTTCTGGAATCAATTTCTTCCTCTTGGGCTAGAATCTTGACCAGAGGAGAACACAATACATTTTTTTTTCTTTTTCTCTTTCTTTCTTTTTTTCTTTTTCTTTCTTTTTTTTTTCTTTTTTTGAGGGGTGGTGCTGGTGGTTACTGGGGATTGAACTCAGGAGTGCTTCACTATTGAGATACATCCCCTTTCCTTTTTATTTGAGGTAGGGTCTTCCTAAGTTGCTGAGGCTTGCCTCATGTCTCCTGCCTCAGTCTCCTGAGTAGCTGGGATTGCAGGCATACAATAAGTTCATTTTGATGTGTGAGATCTTCCTTAAAGCACTTATCTACACTTTAACAGGATAAGAAGTGAATGTTTGTGTTCCCTAAAAATCATATGTTGAAATCTAATCCCCCATGCAATTGTCACTGAAGGTGGAGACTTGGGGAGGTAATTAGATCATGATGGCAAGAACCTCACGAATGGGATTAAGGGTCTCAAGAAAGATGGTTTGGAACTAGAAAAGGCAGTTTTGAAATTTATTTGGGAAAATGAGAGACCCAGAATAGCCAAAGTAATCCTTAAAGAGAAAAGCAAAGCAGGAAGCATCACAAAACCAGATCTCAAATTATAGTACAGAGATATAGTAACAAAAACAGTATGGTACTGGCACCCAAACAGACATGAACACCAATGGAACAGAACAGAACACAGAGAAAAATCCACATAAATACATTTATCTCAAAAGTGCCAAAAATATACATTGGAGAAAAAGAGAGCCTCTTCATCAAATGATGCTGGGGAAACTGGAAGTCCACATGTAGTAGCATAAAATTTAACGCCTATCTCTCACTCTGTGCAAAACTCAACTGAAAGTGGATCAACATCTTGGCAATTAGACCAGAAATCCTGCAACTGCTAAAAAGAAAATGTAAGCCCAACACTCTTAACACGTTGGCATAGGAACTGATTTTCTTAACAAGACTCCTAAAGTTAATAAATGGGATGGTATCAAATTTAAAAGCTTCTTCCCAGCAAAGAAAACAATCAAGAGTGTGACGAGAGAACCTATAGAATAGAAGAAAACCTTTACCACCTGCACCCCAGATAGGGCATTAATATTCAGGATCTACAAAGAACTCAAAAAACTCAACACCAAAAAACAAATAGCTCAATAAATGGGTAAAAGAACTAAGTAGATACTTCTCAAAATAAAAAATGGTCATCAAATATGTAGAAAAATGCTCAACATTTCTAACAATTAAGAAAATGCAAATTAAAACTACATTCAAATTTCATGACTCTAGTCAGAATGGCAATTATCAAGAATATAAGTAATAATAAATGTTGGTGGAGATGTGGGGAAAAGGGTACACTCACATTTTTTTGGCAGAACTGCAAATTTGCCCAACCACTTTGGAAAGCAGTATAGAGATTCCTCAAAAAAAATAGTAATGGAAAGACCAAATGACCCACTCCTTAGTATATATCCAAGAGATTTAAAATCAGTATCTTACAGTGATGCAGCCACATCAATGTTTATAGCAGCACAATTCACAATAGCCTAACTTTGGAGCCAACACAGGTGTCCTGTGGATAAAGAAAATGTGGCATATATACACAATGGAGTATTACTCAGTCATAAAGAAGACTGACTTTAATGGTATTTGCTGGTAAATGGATAGAACTGGAGATTATCATGGTAAGTCAAATAAGCCATTCTCAAAAAGTCAAAGGTTGAAAGTTTTCTCTGATATGTGGAAGCTAATCCAAATAAGGGGGAGGGGAATAAAAAAATAGAAGGCAGACCAGTAGAGTAGACAAAGGGGATTGAAGGGAAAGGAGGAGAGATACGATAGGGAAAGACAGTGAAATGAATGTGACCTAACTCTCCTATGTACATATATGATACCACAGTGAATTTCACCATCATTTATATCCACACAACACTAATAAAAATAACTATAAGTAAGTAGCAGAAAGATCAGTAGCATAGAGGGAAGGGAATAGAGGGGAGAGTGCTGTGGACTGGATTAGGACAAATTATGCTCCATGCTTTTATAATTATGTCAAAATGAATCCTAATGTTTACACACACACACACACACACACACACCTAAAAATCAATAAAAAATAAATAATTTTTAAAAAAGAAAAAGTGAGCACATTACTTTTTGCCTTCTGTCACAGGTGGAGACAGGGAATCATGAAGCAAAAAAAACAGGCCCTCATCAGACATAGAACCTATTGGTGCCTCCAGCTTGGACTTCTCAGCCTGTAGAATAGGGGGACATAAGTTTCTGTTGTTGAGAAGCCACTTCTATGGCATTCTGTTATAGCAACCCTCACAGAATAACACAGCAGGTTGCAGGTAGAGAGAGTCCAGCACGGGGTAGGAGGCTGGGTTCAGCATGGTGGGGAGCAACACTGTTGTGTGCATAGAAGGAGGCGACTCTGTAGATGAGCCTGCAGGAAACCCCTTCTTCAGAGTAGAGGGAGTGTCCTGATGAGCCAGCACAGAAGAGCTGGGATGCTGTGGAGCAGCTGAGTCCTCAAGTTGGAAGGGAAGCTGCAGAGTTCAGGGATGTTGCTTCTAAATGTAACAAATCCAGAATTTGGAGGAGTTCTAATAAATTATAAGCTTAAAGGAACTGGAAATGTCTCAGCTGATCATATTCCTGAAACCAGACCAGATTAGCAACTTCACAGCAGAAGTTGGTGAAGACTCTCTGATAGTCTGCAGGCAGAGGTCCCCCGCTACTGCACTGTGAGCGGTCACTCCCCATACACAGGTGACATCTCAAAGATGAATAAGGAAAAGGAAAGACATCTCTAAAAGACAAAGAAGTTAGTTGAAATATCCTGAGTCATTCAAAAGAGACAATTCAAATAGAGACATATTGAGACAGCATTATTTGGTATGTTTTAAAAATGTCATCTTGTCCCCCACCAGGATAATGATTCATGGTGAAGATTTCATCAGTTATAGAAAGCAAAGAATTTCCTTTTCTTTGTCCATTTAATTCTGTGTGGTAAGTGTATGGTCCATTTTAAAACTGAGGTTTTTGTTCTAATGATACTCCTTCTTTAAGTCCCTTAAGACAAATGTTTAGAAAGAATTCTCTGTTCTACTCTAGTGTCCAAGGAAATTTCCATTAATTTGTTTGGGGTTTTGTTTTGTATGTTTGCAGGGGGGTACTGGGAATTGAACCCAGGAGCACTAAGGCTGGCCTCCAATTTGCAGTCCTCCTCCCTTAGCCTCTCAAGTAGATAAGATTTCAAGTGTGCACCACTGTGCCTGGCCTATTTTGTATTATTTAAAAATCAACATGTCAGGAAGCCAAAATACCCTATATGTAAACTGCAGAGAGGACTTCCAGCTAATTATGGAAGTGAGCTAGTAAAATCAAGAAATTAAAGCTCTCTGTTGGAGAAAATATACAAAGAAAAGACCATGAGCCATTATGCACTTCATGCTTTTTACATTATGTCAGTCTCCACTAACTTATTCTTGATTATCGTAGCTCAGATTTTTCTTATTCTGGATTTTATTTCTTATTTACTTTTTATTTTTTAATCATCTGTGGATATTTATTTATTTATTTGTGGTGCTGAGAATCAAACCCAGTGCCTCACACATACTAGGCAAATGCTCTACCATTGAGCTACAATCCCAGCCCTTCTTCTGGATTTTCTGTCTTTTGTTCCTACATTCCTGTCATTGACTCATTTGGTATTTTTCTACCAGATCTTATTTTTTGAATCTCCATCAACCATAGGTTCCAAGTTTTACCACATCCTGCTCTTAGGGAAAAAAGAACTCAAGACCATTTTTTGGGATCTCTACAAAGACTGAATAAGAAATAACCTGTCCCATAGAGTCAGTCCCCAGTCTTCAGAACTGGTCTGCAGCAGTGTTGGGGCCTTTCTAGAATCAACTCCTACAGAGAAGGGCTTCAAAATCCATGATGATAGTGGTTGGACAATGGGGTTGTGTTTTCATACAAAGAACAGCAACAGCAATAAGAAAATTGTCAAGAGAGATGATTAACAAACAAACAAAGAAAATGGACCTAAGTGCAAGAACTAGCTCTAGAAGTAAAATAAAAATGAAAAGCCCTATCATCCAAGAAGACAAATAGAGGACAATTTTACATAAGGAAAATCAAATTCCAGTTATGCCATCTGAGTTCTATCAAAGCCGGGAGGTAGAAACAGTTTTGTGATAAAGAAAAAAAAAGTTCTGCTGTGGTGATATTTACATTTATCACTTTACAAAAAGTCATAAAAACTTCAAACATATGCACAAGTAGAGAGGAAAACCTATAAATACCCAAGTACCTGTTACCTTAAAAATGAGTAACATAGCTGGCCATGATGGACCATGCCTGTAATCCCAGCAATTTGGGAGGCTGAGGCAAGAGGATCTCAAGTTCAAAGCCAGCCTCAGCAACATAGTGAGACCCTTTCTCAAATAAAAAAATAAAAAAAGAGCTGGGGATGTGGCTGAGGGGTTGACTCCTAGTGGGTTCAATCCCTGGTACAAAAAATAATAACAATATATTGTTTATTTCAAAAAAACAGCTGTAAGAGATTTTGAATGTTCTCACTGCAGAGAAATGATGATTGTTTCAGGTGATGGATATGCTAATCACTCAAATTTGATCATTACACATTGTATACATGTATGAAAATGTCATGCTGTGTGCCTTCAATATTACCCATTAACATTTTTATAAAGTGAAAAGAACCCCCTACCACCACAGGCCTGGAAACAGAAATTTGATCAGTATTCCAGAATTTTCTAATATTTGTGAAGAATCCCATGCACAGTATCTGTATCAAATAAAGTTTCGTTGTTACTGATGTGTTGGTAGAAGTCTAACTTCCTTTCTGGCTCTCATCTTCTAGTTTATTTTCCTTTTCTGCAAAGCAGAAGGGAAACGCTCAAGGAAGAGCGACTTACTCTGGAGCCAGTACAGAGTCGGCTGTGGAGCTGCCCATCTGGGCTCCTCTGTCACACAGGAGCAATTGGACAGGTCCCTCTGGAACTCCAGAACTCTCTTCCTTTCCTCAGGCCTTTTCTTTAGGGTCTAAGCATTTTAACCAGATTTTGAGAATCGACGCTTCAACCCTGGGGGCTCCCCACTGCATCATGATACATTTTGTGATATATATTCTATTACATTGAGCCATTCTGTATCTTTCTTTGGTTAAGTAAAATTACTGTTGTTTTTTTTTTTTTTTTAAGTTAGAGTAAACATAATAGCAGCTGATATTTCCTGAATACTGGCTGTTTGCTATGTACTATAAGTAGCTATTTTAATGTATGTATGTACTTTTTCGGTTCTAAGGAATGAACTCAGGGATACTCTACCACTGAGCTACATCCCCAGACCTTTCTTTTATTTTTTGTTTTGAGACAGGGTCTCACTAAGTGGCCCTACTGGGTTCAAACTTGTGATCCTCCTGCCTCAGCCTCCTAAGTAGCTGGGATTAGAGGTGTGAGCCACTAGGCAGGCTTAGGTTTTCCAATTCAACTCTATGCAGTAGGTACTATCAACAGTTCCATTTCCTTAACCAAGAATACAAGCCAACAGCAAATGGTAGAGCTACATTTTGAGCTCAAGTAGGCTGATTCCAAAAATCTAAGATCCTAGACACTACAGCACAGGGCTTCCTGCACATGAAAGTACATAGCTCCCTATTTAATAAAATAATAATAATAATTAATAAATAATGGATTTACCTGCCTTAAAATAATTTGCCTCTGAGTTTTATTATTCTTTGTTCTTAATATTCTAAACATAATTCTGTTGGTAGGGTTTAATTCTAAGTTTTCATATATGGGATGAATTCTTGTTTAATTTTCTAGCAAAGTCCCATAAAATTGCATGCATATGATGCAGAGTGGCAGGGGAACATTCCAGGACCATCGTGAAAAGTCATAGAAGTCAAGTATTCAGTGTTTCATGGTTGGGATGGGATGTGGCACTCTACACAGGGGTTGGTAGAAGAGGAAACTGGGAAGGTCAAGGCAGGCCAGCTGGTCCTTAGAAAGGGCAGTGAGTGGCAAACTGTTGGACATGTACTCTATACCATTGGTGCTGAAAATAATTTTAAAGGAGAGAGTGACATGATCTTTGTTATTAAAGGCAGCTGTAGCAGCAGAATTAATAGTGATTCAGAGTGGACAGACACCATTGATATTGGACACCAAATCTTGACTTGACATACTTTCAGCATTTGCAGTGCTAAAGGTCATTTTGCATGTCAGCACCTAGAACATGAGGAATGACATAGATCAGACTTACCTATTCTGGCCCCAGAACATTCCTTTATGTGTTAACTGACAATACAGATTTTTCCACATGTGAGGGGAAAAAAATGGGCAGATTTTTGTATGAGGATATTTGAAATAAAAGGTGCATTAAGAGCTTTATAACAAGCCATACTTTATTTGCTAGTAAGTCTATGAAGGAGATGTCTCGGGTTATCAGAAATTATAACTTCCAATTTGTGGAACATCAAAATCATAGAATGTGCTTCAAGAAGTGAGTTAATACATCATTCAACACTAAATCTTGTCTTCAATGATGGCACTCACATGCCATTTGATAATATTAAACTCTAAACCTTGAAATGCCCCTTTTTATTTTTATATAAAGGTATTTACCTTGCTAAAGGAAACCACTATATCCATTTTTAAAGGGAAAAAAAATAAATGGGCTTCCATCTGAGGAAAAAGTCCATTTTTATTTTAAATCTTAGCCAAGGAGTCCCATGAATAAAGCTAAAGGACAGATTCTCATTTCATCTTTCACCTGCATGTGAAGTTTTCATAGATTTAACTATAAAACTTCAAAAGTTCCTTATCACCAGCTTTTTATCAGAAAAATTCATAGTTAGAAGTATTGGAAAACGATTTCAAGATACATTTCTATAGGTAAGAAAAAGTAAGCTTCTTTCTACTGTATATCAGCTAAAGTGTGTTTATAGAAAATTTCACAGAAATAATCATATGTCCTAACAGCAGACTAAGAGATGTAGCTGCACCAAGATGGGGGATTGTGAGATCAGAGTTTGAAGAGAACCAAGCAAGACTCAGACACCTGCAATAAGAGCAGCCTGGATTTTACTTTTACATTTCCCATGAAGTTTACAATGGAATAAGGTTATCCTACAGGAACAAAGTAGTAAATGAATGATTTGAAAGCTGGTGAGGGACAGGGGCAGGATGAAGAAGGACCAAGTTCTTGGTTAAAATACAGATGTATTTTAACAGATCTCAGGAAGCAAGGTGGAGTCCCAAGGCGCCAATGTGGCAGTGCTATGGAGGATTAAGAGTTGAGTTAGAATCTGGAGGGTGTTCAGTTCCCAGCTAGGGATGAACGAATAACATATTTGTGCCCTCAGCTCCCTCCCACCTCTGTGGCTTTGGCAGTTAGGAAGCAACAGAACACAGATGTAGCTAAGAAAGCTCTGCCTGGTGCACTGGAGGCCAGAATATTAAGATAGGTTGACAAATACTGCTTATTTAAGAATGTTTTTCATTTAAGAGTTAGGCCCAGCCAGGACAAGCTGAATCCAGGTGTGTTTGAGGAGAATTGGAAGATTGAATTTAATAATAGCAATGATGGTAGTGGTATTGGCAGTAGCAATAGTAGCAATTTAGCAGCTCTAGGACTAGCTCACACCTGTAGAGACTCACCATAAGAAGGCCTGCTCCAAGAGCTGCATGTGGGTAAATGTGATCTCACAATTCCAGGAGACAGGCACTATTGTTATCCCCATTTTGAAGATAGGAATCCAAAGGAACAGAATCATTGAGTAATTGCAGAAGTCATAACTGGTACCTAGCACAGTCAAGATTCCTGTTCATTTAGACTGGTTCTAGAATGTGTGATGAAGACACAGCATGCTAGCTCTTACATAGATCCCATGGAAGGAACAAGGAATTTCTAGGAGAAGATGGAGATTCTCATTTTGGTTCTGTCCTTGATTTCCTGTGGGACCTTGAAGAATATTATTACATATACATTCATTTGATCATTTAGGTTTTCTGAGCACTCCTTCTATGCCAATTGTGCTAGATGCTTGAGATTGATGGTAAACAAGGACAGGTCCCTGTCTCAGGAAATTCACAGTTGAGATCTTAATTATTCATTGTGACTATAGAAAGTGCTATTTAAAAAAAAAAGTTCAGTTGCTATTCAATTGCTATAAGTTGAACTTATAGAAAGGGATGCTCCCTAGCCAGGGACCAGCACAACTGAGCTTCAGTTCTTCCATTTAAAATGTGGGAAATAGATTTCTTGTTTCATGTAATTGTTGTGGCAATAAAGTGAGCGACTATTTCAGAACATGCTATATAAAAGTAAAAATTACCTACATTTAAAAAATATTACTATGGTGATTTCTGCTGAGGGCCATTACCAAGTAGGAATGACGCATCGATTTCCTTGCCAGCGTACCCCATGTTAAATTTGCTGTGACCTTGCATGTGTGTTTGAGAAAGATGACCCTACTCAAGGACGACGGTGGATCCAGGATTAGGGTGTATCCTGCAGTTTGAGGAAGTATAGTATCCCGGTCCTTGGGTTTAGGGCGTTCCCAGTTTAAGACCTTGGGTTTTAGGGAAGTTCGATGTTGAGGATTATTGCTGCTGGAAATAGGGCGTTCCTGCTACCTGAGCTCCCGTTGAGCTCTCGTGAGATTCAGAGAGCATTTTTGGAAAAAAAGCCTCGTGGAGTAGGTGAATTGGGTGGCAGCAGAACTGGGATTGCCCCAGAACGTGTGTGGAGGCCGGTGTGAGTTCGGGAATAAAGAATTGCTGTTTGAATCTACAAAGCTGTGTGGTGGCTCGTGATTCTGTGCCCAGCCAAGACTGCGGCAGATTTCTAGAACATGCTAATGTTTCTGAGAATCTGCTTCACATCAGTTTTTACTACCCACTAGTACTCTGTACAGAATTCAGTTACTTTATAGATATTAAAAACCTTACTAGGTGGCCTATAATGACTGTCAGACTCTCTAGCCAGAGAAGAGGCCCTGGCTTAGAAAGAAGTAGAGATAAAAAGGCAAAAGTGATAGTCTTTCCCTCTTTGTACCTGTAGGCACTTTGCATAGGAAAAAACAAACCTGCATTTTATCAACCTCAGTGTTTGTCTGCCCTCTAACTGTATTTCATAAGTCATATAACAGCATACTTAAATGCCATCCAAAAATGTTTCCCAACTTTTTCAGTAGTTTGCTTTTCTATCTGACTTTTTAAATATGTATTTTTTAAAAAAAGTCAACTCTGAGATGAAACATTTTTTATTATACATTTTGAATACAGTATTTAAATATGCCTGGCAGTCAGAAATGAGATTCATGTCACTGTATTTTAGAGTTTCCTGTTCAAATTCTGCAGCCAACCTAAGTATTGTTTTTCTTCTTGAGAGTAATTAAATCTTATTACAGTGGCTCCTTCTACCTGAGATCACTTCTCTGACTTGGAGTTCATTACTGTGGCTTCAGCTAAGAAAACAGACTGTTCAGCCTCTCGGAAATTCAGATTTCCACACATGTACTTTATTCTTTTAATCATGAAATAAATAAAAGCCCTTGTACTTTTAAAGAGAAGAGGCTTAGCTTTTCGAATTGCAGGGTTGATTCTTTTTATTACTATAGCAAGGCATTCTTCTGAAATCTACCTCAGTTACAGGGCCGGGTGTGTGACTGGAGACAATAGACAGCATAGTAAAGACAGAGAGAGAGACAGAGAGGGAGGGAGGGAGGGGAGAGAGATGGTTTATATTAACATTTAGATGGCTTATTGAAGCAATTTTCCACTGTGGGCTTGTAACACAAAGATCTTTGCTTAAGCCCATTACTTTTATCCATCTATCTCTATCTCTATCTCTAGCTATAGTTTTATCAAAGAAAACTTTCTTAGGTTCCTATTGAGTTCTTTTTTTCTGTTTTAATTTATGCATATACTGAATCCCAGATTTCTGGGTATCACAAAGGAAAAGTTTGATCTATCAGAGAATTTTTCTTTGAGGGAGCCTAGTACCGACATCATTTCATCTCATCTTTGGATTCCAACCAAGCCACCGGGTCCTTTGATTCCAAGTAAAAAAAAGGAAGTGCTTAAAAAAGGTAAAAGCTTCCTCCTCCATCGGTTTATTTACTTCTCTTTATTTTCTTTCTGGCCCACCCACTCTGATCTTGGTGACGGCTGATTCAGGGGAAGGATGATTCAAGCTGCTGTCAAGCCAGTTGTGAAGAAAAATAAGAATTTACGTGTTCTCCTTTCAAAATGATTGATTTCCCCAGCTCCACATTTATCATTTGGCTCATCATTACCAACTCTTCTCAGCCCATTGCAGGGTGACCTTGTTAGCACTGTCTGTCCCCTTCCTGCTACACTGGGCCGCCTGGAGGCTTTGTATGTGTGGTGTAGGTTAATGAGGGTCTGACTCATCCAGTTAGGAGCTCACCTTTCCAGTGATCAGGCCCAGAAATGCTAGAGAAAGGCACAGGGCCTGTACTCAGATCTGCCACAGTGATGATAAAGGAATGTCCTCATCTTCTTGTTGAGATCATCCACAGGACCTGTGCTGAATAATTGTCAGACAGCCGAAAGGCCCCTAGACCTTGCTAAGTCCTGTGCTCTCTGGGGTCAATTCATCATCCCAGATGACCTGCTTTGCTAATTGCAGTGTGCATGTCCTCATGGGGCAAGGGGTGGGCAACAGGCCTCAAGCCAGGCAGCCCCAGTATCACACCGCAAGTGTCCCTGAAGCATCCCTGTTTTATGTATCTGGGAGATTTTAAATCTTTGATAGTAAACTGATGATCATGTTTGGTATTAAATGCCAGAGTTAGAGAAGTTTTAATGGTGAAATGAAAAACTTCAAAGAGATTTTGCACTTGAGGCAGGCCCTGAGTCCCTCTCTTAACCTCTCCCATCATCTCCATCTTTCTTACTCCTCTGCTGCTCCTGGGGTGGGGGTAGGGGGTTCAGTGGGAAAACTTAAACAAAATATCGCAAGACAGCATTTTCCATACAGTGGGTCATGACCCATTAGTGGGTTATAAAAATAAATTTATTGGGTCACAGCCAACATTTTAAAAAATGAAATAAAATAGAACATCTGGGTTGCAATGAAACACATTATTTATTGAGGATCATGACAAAAAAATATTTCAAAGCTTATGCCCTCAGTAATAAATTTCAGCAACATCTTCCTATACATAAAATAATCATTTAAAAATTCCTCAAGTTGGTTAAAACAAATATTTTATAATCACTTGATATTGACCACATCTGATGATTAACAGAAGTGAAAAGAAATCACAGGCTTGGGCTGGGGATGTGGCTCAAGCGGTAGCGCGCTCGCCTGGCATGCGTGCGACCCGGGTTCGATCCTCAGCACCACATACAAACAAAGATGTTGTGTCCACTGAGAACTAAAAAATAAATATTAAAAATTCTCTCTCTCTCTCTCTCTCTCTCTCTCTCTCTCTCTCTCTCTCTCTCTCTCTCCTCTCTCACTCTCTCTTTAAAAAAAAAAAAAAAAAAGAAATCACAGGCTTGCCCTCACCTAGCCTGTCAGTTCATTAATTTTTCTTAAAGCAATTTCCAAATTGTCCACTGTGGAGAATACAACTGATTGAGAATACAGCTGATCCAGGACACAGTGGGGTGTGTGTGTGTGTGTGTGTGTGTGTGTGTGTGTGTGATGAAGAATATTTACCTTGGCCTCTATGGAGAAGGAAGAGAAAGACACATTGCTAGAAAATGGAATCTTTGGATGTAGTTCTTTCTTTCAAGACTTTTTCTTTAGATGATTATTTTAAAAGTTTTAAATATAAAATGGTTTCGATATTGGCATCTAAATCATGTAATCTGTCTTCCATATGTTGTGTTTGTCTCTCTGTGTGTGTTTTCAGTCTGTGTATATAACCCCAATGCTCAGAAGCATTGCTTTATGTTAGAATCATTTGCTTCTATGACCTTTGCCTTTATTGATTTGTTTTCTTTTTCCCTATTTTTAATGTAGCCTTTGAGATTAAAGCCATTTTTCTTCTGCAATAGTAGATGAACAGGAACTTTGATGTTAGGAAATAGAAATTCTGATAAGGGGGAAAAAAAGAATGAGTAGTTCCATAGTGGGTTTTTTTTTTTTTAAATCTATTCAGAAAGCAATGAGATGTAAGTACTCTCTCCTTCATAAACACAAAGGTTATATAGCTAGAACACACACAAACATACACACACATACATACACACACACACACACAGGAGGGCATGAGACAGAGAAGAGAGAGAGAGAGAGAGAGAGAGAGAGAGAGAGAGAGAGAGAGAGAGAGAGAAATAATACCTAAAATTTATGGAGTACTTATTATATACCAAGAGCTATTCTAAGCACTTTAGAGATTATCTCATTTAATTATCAAAACAAAAGGGAAGCATTGATATTATTTGAATTTTTCTGAAGCTTAAACTAGATTCATGGGGGTTAAGTATTTTACTCAAAGCGCCATAAGCAATAAATGAAAGATTTCAGAAAGGTGGTCTAACTACACCAGCTTTGTTCCCAACCACTGACCCCTGGCTAAGGTTCTTCAAATCACTATCCTTTGCCACCTCCTTTATAAATAAATGGAAGCAGCGGATATTGATCATGTTCATCATATTCGTTCACACCTATACTCATTCAATTCAACAAATATTTATCAACTTCCTACCATATGCTAGGACCTAAACTAGGTACTGGGAAGATCATGTTCAGTTGAGTCAGAGATGAATAAATCTGTAGCACAAAGTAAAATATGTAAAAGTATATGTTACCCACGTTCAATTCTAATCAGTTCTTTGTAAACTCTGTAAGTGATTGGATAAAAGGATAGAGAGAAGCAGCACATTCTGTGAAGTCCATTTTAGGAGCTTTAATAATAACAGCATGGTAGGATGCATCACGAATTAATTTTGTCGCCTGCATCCAGTTATTCCTAGACATTGTTCCTAAAAGGAGCTATGAACATGATGGAATTTTATATCCAATTTGTTTAGCTTCATTACTTTACCAAAAGGCTAATAAACTAGCTAATTTTTAAATAATGTCCCATTCTGTTGTCTGAGCTCAGAATGTGGCAGTCGTATCAGCCACAGGAGCAAAAGGACCAAGGTACTGGGAGGAAAAGTACCTCAGTGAGCTTCTGTTGTCATTGTTAGCATTTCCTCCACAGAAAGCACACGCCCACCTGGTTCTTCTCACGGCTGCCATCCCATGGTGCAGTCATAGAGTGATATCCAATCAACCCTTTCATTCCTAGATGAATGGCTCCCACCGGAAGCCCTAAGCATTGCCTGCTAGTGCAGGTGAGAAGACTCAGAGAAGGTGCAGCCTCAAGTCTCAGCCGGGTTGGGTTCAAATCCAATTCTGCCTCCTCTGCAATGGCTGTGTGACTTTCAGCAACTTGCCAAACTAGTTTTTAATTTCTCATCTTTCAAAAATGCTCCAGCCACACAAAAATGTGTAGAGAATGACAAAATGATAACACCTACATTCCATTCCTACCTTAGCAAGAAAACATTCAAATAGAGAGGAAGCCCCTATGTGTATCTTTGACTTCGTTTCTCTCTACCAGAAAAGAACCATTCTAATTTGGTGTGTGTCATTTTTTGCACATTATTCTTAAGTATTTTTACATGTGTACTTATGTCTAGGCAATATGCACCTTTGATGGGAATGTTTGGAACAAAACACATAAATTGTGTAATACTGTTAGTATACTTTGTCATGTGTGTTTTAGATGGAAGATTCTGTTGGGGATGTATAGTTATCTCTGAATTTCAGTTTATTCTCTGTGAAATGAGCACAGTAGGCATGTTGCATTAGGTAGTAAGCAGTGAAGATCTTAAATTATTGTGTCAAATGCATGTGACACTGCATTTGGCACATTGTTGATATTTAAGAAAATGTCATTCCCTTTCCATCCCTAGTGAAACAGTGTTCTACATCTGGAAGCTGAAAGGAAGCAGCTACATGAACAGCAATGTTCAAATGACAGTTTGCTACTAAAAATTCCCATTGGTATCAAAATGGCCCCACACAGGACAGGCAGGCTGATTATAGACATTAGCGTCTAATGTTCCCCAAGAGGACCTAGCCAAAGTATGCTGCTTTACATAGTTATAGTCATAATTTCCTTCTGTTCTTTCAAACCAGGATTAGATTTCTGAATATGAAAAATATAAGAGTCCATTTTATACATGGAATACTCAGAAAAGCCTATGTCAATCATCTCTGATGAAGATATTACACAAGCACAAACAAGCGGCAGTGTGATTTAATGTACTCCACTTCTATTTTTTTCCTCAGTCTATTCTTTCTACACTCTTGTGTGCAATTCCCTATTTTTGTTATTTTGTATTTAATTGCCTCTGCTGAAGCAAACATATTGTGGAATTGCCAATTATCTTATAAATATTCAAATCATGTATTGCTTTCATTGAGAGGGTTTTAGTTTTTTCTGGAATCCCAACAAATTTCAATCCATCATTCACACCATAAAAAAAATGTTGTAGTTTAGAAACCTTTGAATGCTTTGCCTGAGTTTTAGGTTTCTTATAACATGTGGCCTAAAGTTGGCTGAAGGCATGCTTACATAATGTCAAAACATGGTAATTCAATCATTCAATAAGAATTGCTGTCAATTTGTAGGGCGAAAGAAGGGAGAATCAAACTGAATTTTTAGCTTTGTACAAAGTAAACAACTGATTTATTAATGCAATATTTTGCTTTTTTTCCAGAATATTTATTTGATGTGTGAATGTAGGCACAATCATAGAGAACACAAACATTTGCTTGCAGTAAACAACATTAAAAAGGAGAAATTCTCACAATCTCAATGTAATAAAACATGTTGAATCACATCCTAACAGTAAAGGTTTCGTGGGAGGAATAGAGCTTTTGCTCTAAAGGTTTATTATTTTGCAATTGAACTTGACTTCCTCGTAAAAGCCAGCACCAAGCCTTCAATTAGAAATACAGTAGATGGCAGTTGTGTGTAAATCTGATTAATAACCTATCTGAAAATCCTCTTACACCAGCTGATTAAAGAAGATGAAGTTGGTCATCTAATAAAAGGGAACTACTAAGTCTCTAAATTATACCTATAGGCAGAAGAGCTAATTGTTAAAAGGGTAATGCTCAAAGCATCAAAGTTCTATTCTTGAAGCAAGCTCAGTCCAAGGTAGATTTAGTGTGATTTACAAAACATACATAAAGAATTATTATTCCAAAGCTGTTATCTTTCTGTAATTCTTGTTCCCCATTTGCAATGATGACATAGTATACAAAATGCTAAGGAGAAGCTAAAAATATCTATCTCATTTGTATTAGGCATTATTCTTCAGAGGTGGCAAAAGCTGCCCACAAATTGCACAACACATTACTAAAATATTTATTTGAAATAACTATATTTAACTGAAAATTCAGTTAACATTGATAAACTTGGTTTCAAGATTTCGCGCAGTCAATAGGATGAGATTCTTCTCAATAACTGCCTCTGCTCTGTCACACCAAAATATTTAGTTGCCTTTAAGAAATTCAAATGGGACCTCAATTCACATGTAATGGGCATCTCAGGTATCGTTTAAATGAGTAGTTATATGAAAACGAGGCCAGTGATTTTGGCTAGATTCTTGGCAGTAGGAGGCACAAAATCATTCTGTTTTTTTTTAAATGTTAGCATCTGTTATTCAGTTCATACAGTTCGTCAAATTGATCATTACTGTCAATAGTCCAGAGACAACTGAAAAATCACATTTTCCATAGGTTGTTACAGGCAGCCCTTGCTTCACACAGTGGTGTGGGCTGTTAAGAGTAACGGTGTGTGTTACACAGCTCTGTATCACTGTGACAAAATACTGATGTATTTAAGCAAGAACAATTCATTTTGGCTCACGATTTTGGAGGTTGCAGTCAATAGTTAGTTGGCCCATTATTTTTGAACTTGTGGCAAGACAGCACATTATGGTGGGATCTTGTAGCAAAGGAAGAGGCTCAGCTCTTGGTGGCCACCAAGCAAGAGAAAGAAAAAAAAAGGGGGTTTTCAAGGTTGCATTCTCAGTGACCTAACTTCCCCGCACTGGACACCACCTCCTCAAGATTGTTTCTTTTCCTCAAAGTTCCATTTGCTGGGGACTAGTCCTTCAACACATGAGCCTTTGAGACACACTTATCTAAACCATAGCATTTTGCAAGCCGAAGTGCAAAATTCTGAAATCTTTAATACTTTGTCAAAACACTAATATTATGTAATGTTATTACATTATGCATTCATGCAACATTAATCGTACTGTGATATAGATATACATATATATATGTATAGCAGTAAAAGTGATATTTATTTAGTGCACTATAATTTAAAATGTTAGAAATATTTCTTTTGTTAAAAATGTGTAGCAAGAGTAATTTAAACAGTACTCATTTTATTCTCCTCATGTAACTTATGATGCACAGTAAGTATCATTCCTATGCCTCAGCTAATTGTCATATACCTTAGTTTGATTAGCTACCACCATTTTATCCTTTACATTCAGTACCCTAATCTGAGAATCCCTTTAATGTGAGGACTTTGCTGCTGTTTCTTGCTCTGAGACCTCTTCCAATGCCACACCATTTCTGCATTGTGTTGGCAAGTTACCTTCACTGGGTTCCTTTCCCTATGCATCTAGATTGTCTCGAAAGGGAATAGTGTCAATCTTTCCATGCTCCACCATTTCTCCTATAACTCCATGTTCACGAAGGTCAAAATTCACTTATACAATCACATTTTTTCTTCATTGCACTTGCACCCTTGTTGGTATATTCACTCTTTCAGTTATCAGTTTTTTTTGTAATATGTCATATGGGTTTATCACCAGGAGATTAGAAGGCGATACAATCGTATGTGTTGCTGTCTCTGTATGAACTGAATAACAGATGCTCAGTGACCGCGCCCTGACAAACTTCGAAAGATGTGATGTAATTAGTCACTGATCATGATGTGCATCTGTTATTTACACAGTGATTTGTGGACTGAAGAGCTAGCAATGAAGTTTGGACTTTGTGCAATTACTCATGGTAATATACCATGGTAACTAAAACTTGAACCATGCTTTTGAGGGACTGCTGTTACACCATGGTAACTGAAATCCGTGCATATTAAACCATGAAAAGCAAAGCCTGCCTGTATTTGATTGCTTAAAACAATTCTTGGGAGATAGATTAAAACAGCTATGATCAGTGTCACAATAAAAGAACCTGGAAGCATTTAATTCCTTGTATCAACAAAGCTCATGTCTCAACTTTCAATCATAAATAAAAATGTAATTTCATCCCCAATTTTTTTCCAGTGTGGAAGGTTAAAGGAGGGGGAAAAAGGTCAGTCTAATTATAATTCACATCTTGGAATTTAAAAATGTAGATACTGATCAAATTCTCAATGAAAAGATTTTTAGATTGACAAGCAAGTTAATTTCCTAGGATCATATTTGAGTAATGCACAATTATTCCTAATAAGATTTATCATACATTAGCATAAACACTGTCTTACTCATCTGTTTGTGCCTAATGTTGTGTATAAAACAATAATATTGAACTTATAGAATGTAAAAAGATCAGTGTTCAGATGTAGAAATAATGTTTATATATGGAATTTATATATGAAACTATAACATTACATACACACAGAGTCAATTACTCTGTAATGCTTATTTGAGAATATGCATTTGTTCCATTAGGGAACAATTCAGCATAATGCAAATTTTGCATTTGCTTATGCATGATTTCACATGAGAGAAGCACTAGAAGAATGCAGAAAATGGCACCCAGATGAACCAAGCTGCCCAGGAAGACACAAAATGCACAGACCTCAAACATCTACCAGCTATGTTATTTTACTATGTGCATGATGAGCCGCATTCATCCACACTAGTATGACAACTGTCTGTTGAATTGCAGATGACTCTTTTTCTACCAATTCATAATAACTTTAAGCTACAATTCTGATGCCACTTTGACATGCAAATTTCAGGGATCTTTTTGAGGTAAAATAACATACTTATCGTAGTATTTTTGCACATATTAACCATTGAAGATAGAAAAAAAAATTGTGTTGCTGGTTTAAGTTCCTATTTCTTTTTTATATTTTGCTGACAATGGTCTCCCCCAGCCCTGCAAGGTCTGTGGTTTTGACTGTGCAATTTTGCATAGTGTAGTGATTTTGAGAAACACATTACCTTTTAATATATAGTAGACTGTTAAATAGAATGTATTTATCTTTTCTTTCTCAAGATAAAATTAAGGACTCTAAAATTACTTAATGTTTAAGTGGTTGGTTCCATTGTAATACGTTTGCTTTCTAAGGCTTTAAACATCTTGTATGTAATAAAGTCAAGTTCAAAAAAAAAATGCCAAAAGAATGATTACCCAATCTGACCTCTGAAAAGAGACCTGTGACAGCAGAGGTCATTGCTACTCTCTCAGTAAAATCTGGAGGTGAGAAGGAGAATTTTTCAGTTTCTGCAGAATAAGGTTCTACCTGTCTAGCTTTGAGTTGTCTAAACTAGCTGTTCTCAAACTGGAGCGTGCTTCGAAATTACCCGGAGGGCTTGTCAAAACACACATTTTGAGTTTCTGGTTCATTAAGTATGGGGTAGGGCCCCAGAATTCGAATTTCCAGTAAGTTCCCAGGTGATGCCAGGAACAACTTATTTGTCAGGTACAGTATCTATAGCCCATTTTATTTTTACTGGACTATGAAAATAGTTAGATTTTAATATTTAGTAAAACAAGAGAAATAATTAACATGATAATAATGAATATATTTGAGGAATCCAACTTAGACTATACTTACCTTGATATCAATTCATTTCTAAGTTAATTCTAATTTTTTTTTTAAACAAAGGAAAGGACACATGAAAGCCAAAGTGGCCCCGATCCTTTTAAGTCATGATGTGGCCCTGGGCTGCACTGCTGTAAGAAGCGTTTATTGAGAACTACTACTACAAACTTATTTATCTTTGAGATGTGTTAGGGCTCTGTGTTTTATTATAGCTTGTTTTGAATCTGTGACATTTTTACCCAAAACAAACAATTTTTTAAACCTTTCCTATGATGCCAACGTAGTCAATTGGGCAATGATCTAATTGTTCATGAGGAGACACAGGGAACAATCAATGATCCAAAAGGTACATCTGATGTGTTTGTTCTATTCTTACTCAGATGTAAGTTGCAAATTATAATTTGCATGTATTATGTTCCCAGAAATTGCAAATGGATCAGTATAAAAATCCAACCAGCTGGGAGTGATGGCACATGCTTGTAATCCCAGATATTCTGGAGGTTGAGGTAGGAGGATTACTAAAGCCAGCCTCGGAAACACAGCAAGATCCATCTCCAAAGCAAAAATGAAACATGAAGGAAACATAAAAATTCAACCAGTGAATCTGGACCACAATACAATAGTTCAATAATACTCTACGTTTGAACAGACACTGTCCTGTTCAAAAAGCACTTTCCCATTTAGATTTATTTGTTCCTCAAAACCTCCTGTTTAGTAGGTGGTATGTTGAGCAGCAAAATTGTTATATCTAGTAGGAGAATAAACAACAACAACAAAAATCTCCACCCCACAAATCAACCACAGGAGAAATAAAGTCAAAACCAACAGCCCTTTACTACCTTGGCTACAAGTCCAGTGTTTCTCGTCCTTCCAAACTCACTGTAGTACAAACTACAAAATCTCAACTGGCCCAATCAGCACATTTGTATTATACTACATCTTTGAAAGAGGTTATCATTGAAAATAACAGACAAAATTTTTTTGTATTCTATTTGAAAGATCGTACACATTCATTTTGGAAAATATGGGACCTATTTGCTATCAAGTAAAAAATAATAAAAAGTAATCTGTAATCACTCCACAGAGACAACTGTTGGTAATATGTTGGTGTTATTTAAATACATTGTTGCTTGCTTCATATCAGGCATTTTATAAAACAGATGATACAGTTTATAATGTTTGCCATTTTACTTTAAAGCTTATTAACATATTACAAACATTAAATCCTTGAGCTAAAGTTATTTTCACAGTACTCCATATGGACAGAGTTTTGTTCTTACATAACTGATTAGGATGTTTCTTATGTTTTTCTGTTATAAACAATGCTCTGGTGAATATTTTTGTGCATGTGACTAAATATTTACTTAATTTGTAGAAATGGAATCTCTAGGGTACAGAGACTGGTATTTTCAAGGTTTCTGACCCATATTTTCAAACCACTCTTTAGTTCTCAGAGTCCGCAAATCACAGTGACAAGGAGGTACTATGTCGTGAGATCATTATCTGGTACAAAAAGACCAAGGGACATTTACCAAGAATTGAATTCTGCAGCAAAGCACACAAAATGTACTCTCTAATTGAAAGGAATAGGCCAAGGCAAGCTGAGGGCAAGAGAGGAGACAGACGAGGACACAGGGAACCAGGCCACGCTGCCTGCTGTCTGCCTCTGCTCCCTGACTCCTTCCATTCTCACCAGCTTGTGAGGGATCTGTGTCTGCTACAGCTGGAGAGGTGGTGATGGCAGGGGGATTAATTCCAGAAACTTGAAAAATTACAAAAATCTCCCTTTTAAATTGTAGTGCCCTGTGCAAAGCTCTGACCACCTCATCCAAGTTATAGCTCCAAGAAACTTCCCTAAGACTAGGGAGGTTGACTGTTCCTGTCTTTACCTTGTGGTTCTGGAGAAGTGGTGCATGCAGCCTCCGTGACAGGTGACTCCGCAAGTGTGCTTCTGAAAAAGGATGATAAATAAGTGGTAAATAACCCTAGTGTAGGTTAAACTGCAGTAGAGTTAGTCGGGTCTCTAATACTATGATGAAATACTGAGATAGTCAATTTAGAAGAAGAAAAGCGTTATTTTGTCTCATTTGTTCAGAAATTTTAATCCCTGGTCACTTGGCTCTGCTGGCTTTGGTCTAAGGTGGTACAGGACATCATGGCAAGAGCATGGGGCAGAGGAGGCCTGGTCACCACATGGTAACTGGGAAGAAAAGACAAAGGATTGGGCTAGAGTCCCAATAGCCTCTGGGGGCATGCTCCCAATGACCTAATTTCCTCCAACTAGTCTCTACTTACTAAAGGTTCCACCACCTACCAGTGGTGTCTGAGGTTTGAGACCAAGTCTTTAACACATGGGGACATTACAAATATATACTCTAGCAATGCTTAATGACAATGAAGGAGAGTGGCACCCTGGAATGCTATGTTGAGAAGGTTCCTGAAGCTACTGACAAAATAGGTGGGGTAGAGAGCTGCTAATGGTTGGCAATATCTGCCAGAGGGGCCGAATGAAGCAGGTATCACAGATGCTCCAAATTCACCAGGTCTCTTCTAAAGTTCTCTTTTAATTATTGTCTTACTCTTAGTGACCAAAACAATAGCCCATTGACTGACTTACAATGTAGTCCTTGTACAATGGATAACTTGACCTCAGTTATAATGATAGAAATCCACTTGGGCAAGATTTTCTGTTTTTAATTTTTTTTAAAAAAAATTTTTGCACTATAATTAAATATAATAGAGGGATTCATTATGCCATATTCATATATTCACATGATAGAACTTGCTCAATCCTCCTTCCCTATCCTTTTTTAAAAATTTTTAAAATAAATTAATGCATTTAGCTTATTACAATTTTCCTTCATGTTTTGGTTTCTTTTCTTTTTAAAAAAAAAGAAGGTAAAAATATCTAAAGTCTATTAAAATATATCTCAGCTCTATATTATGAATAGTGAGCATAAACTCAAAAAAGGAAATCATGGGAAAAAGGAAAACAGAGACCAAAGGTGAAGGAGAGGCCAGTAGGAATTTAAAGTGGGAAAGAATGACAACTTATGTCGCTGGGGAAAAAATGAGGATAAATAGGGACTAATGCAATAAAGAAAAGCAGTGGAGGTGGGAAGGACTAGGGGGGTAGGAAGGAAAGAGAGAAGTCTTACAGTTCTCCAAAAGACTATTTTTGTACAGATGAGCTAAGACTGAGCACAGACAGAAGGAAATTCCTCCATAATCTTATCAAGTCATTTGAAGTAAGCTTTGAGATGCTGTCTCCATGGAGCCCAGAAGGACTTACTTTTGTTGAATATGCAATTACATGTTGAATGAGGAACCCAACAAGTGGTATTGACCAGTTTCTTCTAACAACTTGCTTTGGGCATCCTTAGCTTCTGTTAAAGCTGATAATTTATTTGAGGACAATGAGTCACAATAGTGACATCTCGTAATATTCTCATATACAAATTTCCTAAACTCAATTGAAGAAAATGCAAATCTGCTGTCAGAGGCAATAGTGTCTAGTAAGACACGTGATGCAAATAATCAGTGTAGGGGTGTCACTGTTATAGCAGGCATTAAAATGGAAATGACATTTCATCAAGGTCACTCTGATTAGTTTGAATATTCTAAACAATTCTGAAATACCAATATGCATTTTTCACCAAAATTTTCTTGGTCACTTCCTGTGAAAATGTTGGTACTTTTGGAACATTATGTTACTGTTTAAATATTCTCTTTGAATCTTCTAATATTGAATAAAAACCAGGTCACCAGACATTTCTTATTGGTAGTCCTTTCACATAAATGATTTACGGTATGTTGCATTTTTTTATGGCTAAAAATATGTGATAACCACTTTGTGAAATACCAGATCATTTATTTGTTATCAGCATATAAGTGAGAATATTTCTTATTCTGTCAATTCATGATATAATGTATTTATCAGAGTTCCCTGAAAGAACATCCCAAAAGAGTGGTAAAAGAGAGTTTAGTATATAAATTATTTATGAAAAGTGAAACTAACAAGAGTCAGTGAAGTACCCCAAGGCTGACAGCCATTAGAGGTTGCTACTAGTCTTGGGTAAAAGGAAAGAAGGGGGTGGTTGCTAGAAGCACATGAGGCCTGCCATTGGGATAGGAGCCACTTACTAGAAGCTATGTGCTCAAACAGAACCGTAAGCGATGGCCTGGCAGGAAGAGAGTGGGGGAGAATAGACTGGAAGCTCTTTCCCCACTACCCTTCAAGTTCCAATCAGAACCTTTCATTGGCTGGACCCATTCAGAATCCAGGGAGCAATAAAGCCCAGGTAAAGTCCACAGACTGTTAGCTCCCTGAGATCAGAACAGAGTAAAGACAACAAAGAATAGATTTGGAGAGACAATAGAAAACACCCAGCACCAATAGTTTTTGTGTTAATTTTGCTTCCTCCCTTCATATTCCATCAGCAGAGAAGTTCCAATATGAAAATGTTCCTAGTATGTGACTCTGCCTATGCAGGGAGAATGGGTAGTGGTAGATTGTTTAGGACAACAGCATTCAAGGCCCTTCTCTAGGGTCACAGACAAGAAAGTAGCTCTAACTGAAAAGTTCAAATGGTGTGACTGGGATAACAGCCTCCAGGGTGCCCCAACTAGCAATAGTCTTTAGAATGTGATTTGGAACCAGATAATACTGGTATTGAGTCCCTATTTCTGGTATTTGCCAGTCCTGTGAAGTTGGGCGAGGTTTGTGCTGTAGCAATGTGGTAGCCACGTGTGGTTATTTAAATGTATATTTATATAAACTAAAAGTAAGTAAAAACTCAATTCTTTATTTGCTCTGGCCACAAGTGAAGAGCTCAATAACTAACGGTGGCTAAGGGGTTACCATATCGGACAGCGCAGGTATGAAATACTTCATCATTGTAGAAAATTCTGGACAGTGCTGGGCTGGATACCTAAACTCTTGGAAGTCTTCCTGAAGTCATTTGTAAATTGTGACCTTCTCTGAGGATTAAATAACTTAATACACGTAAAATTCCTAGTAACCTGCAAGGCACAGCATAGAGGCCCAATACATAGTAGCTATGGTAACGACAACAGAAGCAACACGATTGTAGCGTGTCATATCCCTGCTAGGCACCTCTAGCAATATGGTCACAAAAGGCTCCTTGCCAAGGCTGTTTAGGCTGCCAGGCCTTAACGATGATCACACAGCTGCTGCCGATAAGGGCTGGAGGTCCCTGAGTGGAGAGGTCCCTAGGCATTGCTAGGGGGTGACTGGCAAGCCTCTGGGTTGCAAGTGTGGTCATGCGAGTCCTTGTTGAAAACACTGCTTTGTCCTGAGACATAATTTCCTCAATCTTCTGAATATGAAACGATACTTATTTTTTTTTCTAAGTGGTTTGGAATATTGTGTGAACATATTCTTTTTCACAGAATCTGATTTTTGTTTTCCTTGTATCTGCAAAGAAAATGTGGTTCTAGTCTTCTGCAGGACTTCTATCAGCCTAGGCTTATAAACCAAAATACCAATGTATCTCCATATCATAACAAATGATTGATTTGACTCAAGCTCAGCCATGGTACTTAACCTCAAATAAGATAGGAAACTTTTAGCCAGGTGCAGTGGTGCACGCCTGTAATCCCAGTGGTTTCAGAGGCTGAGATAGGAGGAGAGAGAGTTCAAAGCCAGCCTCAGCAATTTAGTGAGATCCTAAGCAACTCACTGAGACCCTGTCTCTAAATAAAACACAAAAAAGGGCTGAGGATGTGGTCTTTGAGTTAAATCCCTGCTAACTGGGGCTTTTAAAATTTTGTCACTGGTGTTATTTACTTATTTGTATTTTAAAATGCTGATTTAAAAAACCCTAAAATCAAAGCTCAACTATTATTTGACTATTTTAAAAAATATAAAATAAGAAGTGAGAATCACCTTCTTCCTTACCAATCCTAATTTCCCAGGATGATCCCTGCTAAGAATTAGTGAACAATGTTGGATTTTTACAAATATAGACATGTGCGCACATGCATACCCCAAACATATTTACAAGAATAGAATGGTATTGAACAAGTTTATTTGCCTATGGTTTTTTTTTTTCATTTAATACTATGTTTAGACTTCTTTTCCCCCTCAGATCAAATTTCATTTTTTATTTATTTTATTTATTCATTCATTTATTTATATTATTAGTTGCTCAAAACATTACAAAGCTCTTGACATATCATATTTCATACATTTGATTCAAGCAGATTATGAACTCCTATTTTTACCCCGTATACATATTGCAGATTCACATTGGTTACACATCCACTTTTTTACATACTGCCATACTAGTGTCTATTGTATTCTGCTGCCCTTCCTATCCTCTACTATTCCCCCTCCCCAAATTTCATTTTTTGGTGATTGCTTGCTATTTCATCACACAAATGCACTACAATTTATTGAAAATATCTAATATGTGCTTTAATTTGCCACTAAAATAAAGCTACACTCAGCATCCTATATGACATTTTCATATATCCTTGCTAATGTTCTGACCAAATAGATTTCTAGGAAAAAAATTTAGGTAAAGGAGTTTGCTAACTTTATATTTTAATATAGATTAAAAATTACTTAGCAAAAAAGAACTTGATTTGCACCTCATGAGATTGTCTATTTCTTCACACTCCTGCCTGAACTGAAAATATATTCAATTATCTACCCATCAAATTGGCAAGTGTGTGTGTATGCATATGTGTGTGTGTATTTATGTATATGTGTGTGTGTGTGTGTGTGTGTGTGTGTATATATATATATATATATATATATATATATATATATATATATATACTGGTATATATAATAAGTGGTAAATACACGCCCATATATTTGCCAGTTTGATGGGTGAAACTGTCAGCTTACTACTTCAGTTCATTTACTTTACCTTGGTTATTAGTGAAGTTGGTCATCTCTTCATAGTTATGTTGGCCATTTATATATCTTTTTCTGAAAATTGTCTCTGAATTCAAAATCTTCAATAGTATTTATACTGGACATTATCTTTCATATATTAATTTTCAGATGTTCTTTGTATAGCATATTGAAGATAAAAGCCTTTTAAACTGGTAGTGGGTGTTACAGACCCCTTTCCCCAGCCTTAGATTTCCTCTCTCTCTCTCTCTCCCCTGAGCTTTACAATGTGATTTAAATGCCCAAACACTAATCCTTTTCTAAGGGTACCCAGAGCAGACAGATCTCTATCCAGAGCTGAGGCATGCTCTTAGATAGGATAATGATAAACTCATCCTCTTTCACATTTTTAAGATTCTGAGGCTCTGAGCATGACCACATTACCGGGAGAAATGAAAAGCTGAAGTGGATGGGACTCACAGGGAATCACGTAGAAGACATTTTCTATAGAGAGCACCTAATACTGAGCACAGTTCACAAAACCCAATTATGAACAATTGGTTGTGCTGAATGAGGTCAGTCCCACTACGATCTGATGAGATGAGCAGGTCATTAGAGTTGTCTAGTTGCTCAAATAAAGGACTCAGGTGAAACATTGAGAAAAGAATCAGGTGTCGTTAGCATTTATTGTCTAATATTAAGATTGTTGGATGATAAGTGGCTGAAAATTTGTATTTGGTGATTTACTTTTCATATTCCTCCACACACATTTATAGAAATTATTTTCCCCCACACCCGGGAAGATTGCATTAATGCTATAATGAGATTTGAATGTCAGTTGACATGTCCCTTTGTTTATCCCCACGTCTGGCTATGCAAGCTACTTATTTACATGATAGTCCTGAATAGCACTTGTATGGCTATGATTTCATTCATCTTGAGTTCTCTGTTATCTAAATAAAAATGAATCTCCTCAGGCATCAGTTTGGGATTGCAGTCTTTGAAATACAGTAGTAAACTGCCTGCCTCAGCAAATGTGGAGTTCAGCTCATTCTATCACCTTGCAGAATTATAATTCCTCATTTGGAGTCTTGAAATGGAATGATAGGGGGAAATGGGAGAAAAGACATGACTGATCAAAGAATTCATGGTGCTACAAAATGAATTTTTATGCCTTTGCCCCACGTCTTCTTTGTGTTTGAACAGGTGTTGCAGTTTGCAGAGAAGTTAACATTTTTTAAAAAGTTGACTCTAAGTTGAATTTCTGTATCATGGTAACTTATTGACTTCTATAAAATTAAAGGTACATTTTTTAAGGGGAAAATATTAACCTTCACATATTAAAACTCACACATGTATCACAAGAACATTTTAAAACTAAAAACTTTTTACATGAAGCCTAAGGAATAAATCTAAGAATAAACTACAGAGTGAAAAAAAAAAAAACACAAAGGAACTTGGTCATTTTTGCATTTGAAAAGAAACGTGAAGATTTAAAAGAAAAATAACAACACCACTGTGCTGAACAGAACATGCCAGGGGCAGAATTAAACAACTGTCTTATGAAAGACATTTTTCATTTTTAACCAGGGTATGCCTATGTGTGCAAAAAATAATCAAGTGAAGAGTGAATAATTCAGCTCATCAACAGGTTGCTTCATGTCAAATTGATACAAAGCCAATGAGGTATTTTGGAGAATTTTAGAGTATTTGTCTTACCAAACACTTTTAAAGAAAAAAAATGCTAAGCTCCAGTAAAATAAGCCCTGAATTTAGAATCCAAAAACCTAGGTTCTTTTGTTGCTTGAGGTTTCTGAATCTTCATTCCCTAATCTAAAAATGGAAAATGTTATTATTGCCTGAAATTCTGGTGAGGATAAAATGAGATAATGCACATAAAAGTATGTGGGAAGTAGTCAACACAAAAGACAGGGCCCAGGAATGGCCCACACACTTACATTTTATACTGCACCATGCACTGTATGAACACTTCTATACTTCTACATCTACATTAAATTAATAGTTTATATATGACATCCAAGGAGAGCCATGATAGAGATGGATTCTCAACCTTTCCAGCAATGAACACAAAATGTGTCCTTAGAACAAAAAGAAAGCTTGGCTCCTGCTAGCATTAATTTAAGAAATAAATAATTTCTAGCTATTCATTTATTCATGCAATAAAGCATCATTTGTGGCCTACAAGGTACTACATGCATGATAGAATTGAGGGGGAAGGGCTCTGCTCTTTGCATTTTTATGATCTATTTGTGAAGGTAAATAATAAGCAGAAGAGAATAACAAAGTGTCATTAGTGCTGTAAAAGTGGTTGGAACAAAGTACAGCCAGAAAGAATTTGTATCAGTCCAGCAGAGTGTCACATAGAGGCAGATATTTAATAGATACTTTTGGAAAAGGTTTAAAAAAAAGAAGATTTAGCTATTGTCTAATCATCTTGACATCTCTGCATGTAAATTTGTATGTGTGTTTGTTTTCATTATTTGGCTTTATTTTTCAAAACAGTCATTCAGAAACGTCTTTCCTGGAGCTTGGGGTTCACTTGGTGATCTGCCAGGTGGACTTTGATAAGAGGTTTTTTCTACCAGATGCAAAAGAAAGCAACATAGGCAATGGGATCCTTTCTTCCAAAGATGTGGCTGATTTTGATGTGATTAATCTCACTGGTCAAATAAGACAGCCCTGTGCTGATTGTGTTATTTAATTTATATAGGTTCAAAGACTGCCTTTCGATGTATGGTAAAAGTACAAAAATTCGAAGAATCAGTCAGGGTATATAATGTATATGTGACTTGCATTATATTTTTATAGTCTGACATTCAGCATAAACCTACAATCACCAATTCTCTAGATTCTCCACATCCTAATTACCTAGAATGTTTGATTCTCTGAAAGATGTGAGACTTGCTAAGCTTATTGGATCTTGAACAAATTTACTTTCTAAGTAGATTTCATAAAAAGCAATTTAACTCTGGGCTTCTTAAGGACATGTAAAATGAAAGGAAGGCATTAGGTTTTCAATTTTGTTTTCTCCACTAGCCTCACTTCTCTGCAGTTTTTTTCTTTTTCTTTTCCTTTTCTTTTTTTTTTCGGGGGGGGGGGTCCAAAAAAATTCTGAAGGCAGTGCTCTATGGAAATTATCTTATTGTTCCATTGTTTTGTTTGCCTCTGTGCCTGCCCTGTACCACCATTTGAGAGCTTGTGTGGTGTGAGGGGGCAGAAGATAAATAGAAATGGAAGGGGTGATTGAGAATCAGAATCCCTTATGAAGCTCTGTCCCTGTTTACTCTAATCCCACTCCAGATGGTTGTAGAACCAATGGTCAAATAGCTACAATGGCCCATGAATATGTTTTGAAAGAGCACAGGACTTAAATCATTTGGCTTAGACATTACACATCATGTCAAAAATAGAGCTCATAGGAGTTAACTGGATTAGACAAAAGGGAATGTAGAGAAAGGAGGGGGAATAGGAATAGGAAAGGCAGTAGAATAAATTGGACATAACTTTCCTAGGTTCTTATATGAATGCATGACCTGTGTAACTCCATAACATGTTCAACCATAAAAATGGGAAGTTACGGTCCATGTATGTACAATATGTCAAAATACATTCTACTGTTATGTATAACTAAAAAGAACAAATAAAAAATTGAAAAAAAAATCCACAGTGTTCATAAGGAGTAGAAAGGAAGTTCAGGAATGTGCAGGATTAACTGGGAATTGTTAGCAGATGATTAAGAAATTAGATTAGACAAATCCTTGAGACAATCACGCAGACACATAAGGTTGAAAACTGTGATTCACAGATAAAGAAAAGAACTCACTAATTTGGACTCACTAATTATGAGTAATTAGCATAGGTTTCTCCAGAAGCAAAGCCCAAGTCAATTTTGTATATAGGTATAAGAGACCCCCCTTATCCACAGTTCCCACTTAACCACAGTTATGGTCCACATACTCCAGAAACAGTAAATGATAATTCTAGATCTAAACAATTCAAAAGTTTTAAATAGCTTTTATTATAGCACATTGTCATAATTATTCATTTTATTAATTATTGCTGTTAATCTGTTACTGTGCCTAATTTATTATTAAACTTTATCATAGATATGTATCAAAACATTATATATGTATGTATATGCATATGTGTGTGTATACATATATATATATATATACACATACATATATATATGTATACACATACATTTAATTTGATACTAATTTGTGGTCTTAGGTATTCACTGGTGTCTTAGAACATATCCCCAGGTCAAAAGGAAGGACTACTACAGTCACTTTTGGAATGTGATCCTAGGGAGCAGTAGTTCAGGGACAAGGGAGGTGAAACAAGGATGAGGGAAACCTGAGAAAAGAGGCTTTTGCAGGTGCCCATAGCTGCAGTTGTCTAGTACTTGTTACATCTTTTGAGAAGTCTTAGCAGATGTATTTGGGAGCTGTCCACAGGGTGAAGTAAGGGGAGGTGATATTCATAGGATCCCAGCCCATAGTAGTCAAAAGTGAACCATGGGCTCTGGGATACACTTAGATTGCGTAAGTGTGAGGGCCATGGCATCCACAAACATCCTGAGCTGAGTGTTGGAAAGTGGAGGTGGGGATCCTGCAACCTTATACCTGCTTGAGCTGGTCAGCTTTGTGAAACTGGTTGTTGCAGCCATGGTTAGAGAAGAGAAGGATTGAAAGGACTTCAAGTCTCTACATGCATTTTCTTGTATACTAAAAAAAAAATCTTTTAAAAGTAAAACAAACAGAACTTTTCACAGTGAGCATATTTAGTACCTAAACCAACACTGGAATATCCTGTGGAGGATTTTTAGTAAATAGAAGTGTGCGAAGTGGATTTGGTATGACAAGGACAGGCCCTACATTTGACAGTTGCTGGCAGTGTGAACTTGGACAGGTTACTTTCCATTTCACCGTGGCTTGGTTTCCTGATCTCCAAAATTGAGGGAAAATAATATCCTTCTCATGGGATTCTTGAATGCTAAATGAGATGATGAATGTGGTAGCGTGGTTAGCATTTTGAGAAAGGGGCACTCATCATAATAATTATTTGCAATCCATCAAAGATGGCACACAAGGCAATGCGGAGAGGCCTTGCCATTGTTAGGGGTGCAGATTTCAGTTGGCCAGAACCAGGAGACACAGAGAGAACAAAGCAGGCAACAGCTGGTGGGAGCTCGTGGAGGAGCTTTGTTGGACCCTGGGGACTGCAGATTGTGCAGAACAATCAAAGCCAAGTTGGGAGCTGGGGTCAGAGATCATACAGAGGGCAGAGGTCAAGTGTGGCGACTGCTGGTCTAAAGCTAAGAAACAGAATGCTCAGAAGCTGGAGCTCAAATCCCTGTCAAGGGTCAAAGGCAGGCAAATGGTCATGCCAGCAGACATGCTGCTCCATGAGAGGCCTTCATTGTTATGGATTCCTGCCACCCTGAAAACAAATAGCTGATTTCCGAGGTGCGCTCAGCCAGCTGTCGGAGGAATCAGACAGCCTTGCAAATGATCAAATCGTGAGACAATTAATAGGCGATGTTCCAATAAAATACCCATGTTCTTATTCCAAGAAGTTATGCACTATATCTAAAGATGCACGCTATTTGAGCAATTCTTGCTTACAATATATAAGGTGTAACCAAATTTTCAGATTTCCTGCCTATTTCTGCCCTGGCCTTACTCCTATAAATTGGTATTGTGATCAGAATTCATTTAAAATAAATTCTCTTAGTCTCGTGCTTCCTTTCGTTCTAGGTCTAAAAATGTTTTACACTGTTCCTCCCTTTACTGATTCCAAAACTTCCATCCATCCATTCATTCATCCATCCAACCATTCAGTGATTCAGTCATTTCATCATTTAACCAGAAAATATTATGTATCTTCTATATTACTGCTTCAAAGAGTTGTCAGAGTAAAATGAGTATGCCCTCAATTCAGGGCCCTGGGATGGCTCATCTGCTTACCTTTTACAGGATGCTGTGCATTTTGCAAACTCGTCTTTATTTTGGTTTCTGTATTAAGTTAATAGTTTCCATGTGACATAAAAGGAGATAGGTGTCCAGTGATACCTGCCTGAAGTTTCAAATTCATTTAAAGGCTGATTGTGTTGAAAGTCTTTTTACGCTTGAGAGCCACCTAATATCTTATCACTGATACCTCTCTTCACATCTTTTGTCCATTTTGCTAACTGGATTGTTAGTTTTTCACTGCTGAATTTTGAAAGGTCTTTCCATTTTCCATTCTTGGCTATGTGGTTTGCAACTGTTTTCTTCACAGCTGTAGCTTGCTATTTCATCCTTTTAGCAGGCTATTTCACAGAGCAAAAGGCTTAATTTTGAGTAGGTCCAATTAAATCTAATTTATCATTTCTTTTCCTTTTATGGATTTTTGTTTTGGCATCAAGACTAAGAACACTTGGCCCAGCCCCAGATTCTGAAGATTCTCTCCTACGTGTCTTTCTTTCTAGAAGTTTAAATTTTGCATGTTTTATATTCAAGTCTATTATCCTTTCTGATTCTTGTGTAAGGTGTGAGAATCAGGCCGTGATTGAATTTCTGCCTTGGCTGTTCAGCTGCTCCCCATGACATTTGTTGAGAATGCTCTTTGCTTCATTAAATGCTTTTGCACCTTTGTCAAAGATCAAGGGGTTATATTTGTGTGAATCTATTTCTGGTTCTATTCCTTTGCCAATTCCATAAGCTCTTGATTATTGTTGTTTTATGATATCTTCAAATCAAGTACATGATTCTTCCCACTTTAGTCTTTTTTTTTTTTTTGAAAGTTGGGTTAGCTCTTCTAGTTTCTATGCCATTCCATATACATTTCAGAAATAATTTTGTCTATATCTGCAAAAGTCTTGCTGGGATATTGATAGGAATTTTATCAAACCAGCTATCAACTGGTAATAAATGACACCCCCACTATGTTAAGTCTTTCAGTGAATAAATGTGGTATGTCTCTCTATTTAGTTGGGTCTTCTTTGATGTCTTTCGTCAGAATTTAATGATTCTCAACACATAAATCCTGTATAACCAATCCACCATTTTTGATTGATTGTAAATGATATTGTATTTTATTTATTTATTTATTTATTTATTTATTTTTATTGGTTGTTCACAACATTACAAAGCTCTTGACATATCATATTTCATACATTAGATTGAAGTGGGTTATGAACCCCCAATTTTACCCCAAATGCAGATTGCAGAATCACGTCGGTTACACATCCACAATTTTACATAATGCCCTATTAGTAATTGTTGTATTCTGCTACCTTTCTTATCCCCTACTATCCCCCCTCCCCTCCCCTCACTTCTTCTCTCTCTACCCCATCTACTGTCATTCATTTCTCTCCTTGTTTATTTTCCCATTCCCCTCACAACCTCTTATATGTAATTTTGTATAGCAATGAGGGTCTCCCTTTATTTCCATGCAATTTTCCTCTTCTCTCCCTTTCCCTCCCATCTCATGTCACTGATTAATGTTACTCTTTTCTTCCTACTCTTCCTCCCTGCTCTGTTCATATTTGCTCTCATTATATCAAAGAAGACATTTGGTATTTGTTTTTTAGGGATTGGCTAGCTTCACTAAGCATAATCTGCTCTAGTGCCGTCCATTTCCCTGCAAATTCTATGATTTTGTCATTTTTTATTGCTGCATAGTACTCCATTGTGTATAGATGCCACATTTTTTCTTATCCATTCATCTATTGAGGGGCATCTGGGTTGGTTCCACAGTCTACCTATTGTGAATTGTGCTGCTATGAACATCGATGTGGCAGTATCCTTGTAGCATGCTCTTTTAAGGTCTTCAGGGAATAGTCCGAGAAGGGCAATAGCAGGGTCAAATGGTGGTTCCATTCCCAGCTTTCCCAGGAATCTCCAAACTGCTTTCCAATTGGCCGCACCAATTTGCAGTCCCACCAGCAATGTACAAGTGTACCCTTTTCTCCACATCCTCGCCAGCACTTGTTGTTGTTTGACTTCATAGTGGCTACCAATCTTACTGGAGTGAAATGGTATCTTAGGGTGGTTTTGATTTGCATTTCTCTGACTGCTAGAGATGGTGAGCATTTTTTAATGTACTTGTTGATTGATTGTATATCCTCCTCTGAGAAGTGTCTGTTCAAGTCCTTGGCCTATTTGTTGATTGGGTTATTTGTTATCTTATTGTCTAATTTTTTGAGTTCTTTGTATACTCTGGATATTAGGGCTCTATCTGAAGTGTAAGGAGTAAAAATTTGTTCCCAGGATGTAGGCTCCCTATTTACCTCTCTTATTGTTTCTCTTGCTGAGAAAAAACTTTTAAGTTTAATTAAGTCCCATTTGTTGATTCTTGTTATTAACTCTTGTGCTATGGGTGTCCTATTAAGGAATTTGGAGCCCGACCCCACAATCTGTAGATCGGAGCCAACTTTTTCTTCTATGAGACGCAGAGTCTCTGGTTTGATATCAAGCTCCTTGATCCATTTTGAGTTAACCTTTGTGCATGGCTAGAGAAAGGGATTCAGTTTCATTTTGTTGCATATGGATTTTCAGTTTTCCCAACACCATTGTTGAAGATGCTATCCTTCCTCCATTGCATGCTTTTAGCCCCTTTATCAAATATAAGATAGTTGTAACTTTGTGGATTAGTCTCTGTATCCTCTATTCTAAACCATTGGTCCACCCGCCTGTTTTGGTACCAGTACCATGCTGTTTTTGTACTATTGCTCTGTAATATAGTTTGAAATCTGGTATCGCTATACCACCTGATTCACACTTCCTGTTTAGAATTGCTTTTGCTATTCTGGGTCTTTTATTTTTCCATATGAATTTCATGATTGCTTTATCTATTTCTACAAGAAATGCCATTGGGATTTTGACTGGCATTGCATTAAACCTATAGAGAACTTTTGGTAATATCGCCATTTTGATGATGTTAGTTCTGCCTATCCATGAACAGGGTATATTTTTCCATCTTCTAAGATCTTCATCTACTTCTCTCTTTAGGGTTCTGTAGTTTTCACTGTATAAATCTTTCACCTCTTTTGTTAGGTTGAGTCCCAAGTATTTTATTTTTTTTGAGGATATTGTGAATGGAGTGTTTTTCCTCATTTCCGTTTCAGAAGTTTTGTCGCTGATATACAGAAATGCCTTTGATTTATGCGTGTTGATTTTATATCCTGCCATTTTGCTGAATTCATTTATTAGTTCTAGTAGTTTCTTTGTAGACCCTTTTGGGTCTTCTAGGTATAGAATCATGTCATCTGCAAATAGTGATAATTTAAGTTCTTCTTTTCCAATTTTTATGCCTTTAATTTCTTTCGTCTGTCTAATTGCTCTGGCCAGTGTTTCGAGAACTATATTGAAGATATAGTGGAGATAGAGGGCATCCCTGTCTTGTTCCGGATTTTAGAGGGAATGCCTTCAACTTTTGTCCATTCAGAATGATGCTAGCCTGAGGCTTAGCATAGATAGCTTTTACAATGTCAAGGTAAGTTCCTGTTATCCCTAGTTTTTCTAATGTTTTGAACATAAAGGGATGCTGTACTTTGTCGAATGCTTTCTCTGCATCTATCGAGATGATCATATGGTTCTTATCTTTAAGTCTATTGATGTGGTGAATAACATTTATTGATTTCCGTATGTTGAACCATCCTTGCATCCCAGGGATGAATCCTACTTGATCATGGTGCACAATTTTTTTGATGTGTTTTTGTATTTGATTCGCCAGAATTTTATTAAGGATTTTTGCATCTAGGTTCATTAGAGATATTGGTCTGTAGTTTTCTTTCTTTGAGGTGTCTTTGTCTGGTTTTGGAATCAGGGTGATGTTGGCCTCATAGAATGAATTTGGAAGAGCTCCCTCTTTTTCTATTTCCTGAAATAACTTGAAAAGTATTGGTATTAATTCTTCTTTAAAGGTTTTGTAAAACTCCGCTGTATACCCATCCGGTCCTGGGCTTTTCTTGGTTGGTAGTCTTTTGATGGCTTCTTCTATTTCATCCATTCATATTGGTCTGTTCAAATTGTGTGTATCCTCCTGACTCAGTCTGGGCAAATCATATGCCTTAAGAAATTTATCGATGTCTTCACTATCTTCTATTTTGTTGGAATATAGGTTTTCAAAATAATTTCTAATTGTCTTCTGTATTTCTGTAGCATCTGTTGTGATATTGCCTTTTTCATCCCGTATGTTAGTAATTTGAGTTCTCTCTCTTCTTCTCTTCGTTAGCATGGCTAAAGGTCTGTCGATCTTATTTATTTTTTCGAAGAACCAACTTTTAGTTTTGTTAATTTTTTCAATAGTTTCTTTTGTTTCAATTTCATTGATTTCCGCTCTGATTTTAATTATTTCTAGGCTTCTGCTACATTTGCTGTTGTTTTGCTCTTCCTTTTCTAGGGCTTTGAGATGAAGTGTCAGCTCATTTATTTGTTGTTTTTTTCTTTTTTTGAGGAATGACCACCAGGCGATGAATTTTCCTCTTAAAACTGCTTTCATTGTGTCCCATAGATTCCGATATGGTGTGTCTGTATTTTCATTTATCTCTAAGAATTTTTTGATTTCCTCCTTTATGTCTTCTGTAACCCATTGATCATTCAGTAACATATTGTTCATTTTCCATGTGATGTAGGATTTTTCCTTCCTTCTTTTATCATTGATTTCCAGTTTCATTCCATTATGGTCAGATAAAATGCATGGTATTATCTCCACCCCTTTATATTTACTGAGGGTTGCCCTATGGCATAATATATGGTCTATTTTTGAGAAGGATCCATGTGCTGCTGAGAAAAAAGTATATCCATTTGATGATGGTTGATATATTCTATATATGTCAGTTAAGTCTAGGTTATTGATTGTGATATTGAGTTCTATAGTTTCTTTATTCAACTTTTGTTTGGAGGATCTGTCCAATGGTGAGAGAGGTGTGTTGAAGTCACCCATAATTATTGTGTTGTGGTCTATTTGATTCTTGAACTTGAGGAGAATTTGTTTTATGAATGTCGCAGCATCATTATTTGGTGCATAAGTATTGATAATTGTTATGTCTTGTTGGTGAATGGTTCCTTTTAACAGTATATAATGACCTTCTTTATCCCTTTTGATTAACTTAGTCTTGAAGTCGATTTTATTCGATATGAGGATGGCCACCCCTGCTTGCTTATGAGGACCGTGTGCGTGGTATATTTTTTCCCATCCTTTCACCTTCAGCCTGTGTATGTCTTTTCCAATCAGATGTGTCTCCTGGAGGCAGCATATTGTTGGATTTGTTTTTTTAATCCATGATACCAGCCTATGTCGCTTTATTGGAGAGTTTAAGCCAATAACATTCAGAGTTACTATTGATATATGGTTTGAACTTCCATCCATGTTTGAGTGTTTATCTTTTTAAAAAAAAAAAAATTAGTTTGTTTCTCCGTGATTATCTTTCCCCTCACCCTCTGTCTTTACTGAGGCACTTCCCACTCATGGTTTTGGTTATTGTTTTTCATTTCTTCCTCGTGTAGTGTTTTGCACAAAATGCTTTGCAATGCTGGTTTTCTGGCTGCAAATTCTTTTAACTTTTGTTTATCATGAAAGATCTTTATTTTGTTGTCATACCTGAAGCTTAATTTTGCTGGATACAGAATTCTTGGTTGGCATCCATTGTCTTTCAGTGTTTGAAATACATTGTTCCATGACCTTCTTGCTTTCAGTGTCTGTGATGAAAAATCCGTTGTTAACCTTATTGGTTTACCCCTGAATGTAATCTGTCTCCTTTCTCTTGTAGCTTTTAATATTTTCTCTTTGCTCTGTATATTGGATATCTTCATAACAATGTGTCTTGGCGTTGGTCTACTGTGATTTTGTGTGCTCGGTGTCCTGTATGCATCTTCAATTTGTATATCTGTTTCCTTTTTTATCTCTGGAAAGTTTTCTGTAATTATTTCATTCAGCAGGTTTCTCATTCCCTTGGTTTGAATCTCTGTACCTTCTTCTATCCCGATGACTCGTAAGTTTGGTTTTTTTATGTTATCCCATAACTCTTGGATGTTTTTCTCGTGATTTTCTCGCCACTCTCTCCGCCCCAGGCGTTCCCGGCTTCTGGCTGCACCGCAGCCCGCTCCGTGTCTCTCCGGCTCGCGGCTCCAGTGGTGCCCGGGGCCTATGATATTGTATTTTAAATTTTAGTGTTCATGTATCCATTGCTAGTTTACGTAAAAGCAATTTGGGGGGGGATATGTTTTTGTATTTTTATTTTTTGTTTTGCATCCTGTAACTTCATTAAAATCACTTATTAGTTGTAAGAGGGTCTCTTTTTTTGTTTTTGTTTGGTTTTGATTTTTAGATTCTCTATGGGATTTTCTTCATGGAAAAATCCTGTCATCTGAAAATAGGGGACATTTTATTTATTCCTTTCTACCTGTTTATTCTTTATTACCTATTTAAAATATAACTACCTCAAGTGATTTTCAATATGCATTTAGAACCACAAAATTTAGAACACAGTAGTATAATTTTTGCTCCAGCCATCAAACATAATTTGGAAAACTCAAGAGAAAGTCTATGGCATTTAACCATATTTTTTTTTGCTTGTTTCAAATGTTTTATACAAAAATATTGCATTTTTTTCTTCCTAACATTCTAAGGTTTGTCTTTTATTATTTTCTTTCTTTAGCCATTCTTTTTAGGGAAAGGTAGCTGGTGACAAACTCTCTTAGTTATTTGTCACCTGAGAATTTCTCGATTTCCCTTTTGTTCTTAGAGGATATTTTCTAGATGCAGGATCCTGCACTGACCATTCCTTTCAGCACTTAATACATGCTGGGCCATTTCCTTCTGTCATGAGCTTTGATGAGACATCCAGTGTCACTCAAGTTGTTCTTCCCCTACTAGTAGGTGTTGTTTTCCTCTGCTTTCAAGACTTTTAAGTTTGACTCTGATGTGCCTGGAGGTAGATTTCTTTGGGTTTTTCCTGTGTGGCTTTAGCTTGGCTTTTTGATTCTATAGGTTATGTCTTTTGCCAAATTTTGGATGGTTTCAACAATTATATCTGCAGCTTTTGTAGTTCCAAACTCATCCACCTCTCCTAGCACCCCCATGTCACAAATGTTCAGTCTACTGGTATAGTCCCACATGTTGTGAAGCTCTGTTTATTTTGCCCCCTGCTTATTATATTTTTGTTGTTTATGTTTCTTCATTTCATTTTTTTTAAAAGAGACCTGTATTCAAAAGTCAAAAAGGTAAATACTTCAAACTCAGCCTAATGCATAAGATTAGAAAACATTGCCTTTTAGCCCAGATGCCTTGAATTTTAGCCCAAGACTTCAGTCCCACCGCAGACCAATGAATAGGATGGACTTGGAAGCAGTTGGTGCAGGGAGCACCCAAGTACTTCTGCACTCACCATCTCAATCCACACAACAGAATGGGTACAACTCTCATCACCATCTTACAAATGAAGACAAAAATGAAGCTTAGAAAGAGGCAGAGTAACTTGCTAAAATAGCCCAGGCTGGTTAGGGTGAAGTGGGAGTAGAACCACGGGCATTCCTGAGATTGTGCCTCATAGATTTTCAACTCCATGGTATCTTACTAACCAAAGGCCCCAGCTACTCTTCATGAAAACTCATTACTGAGATGCTATGATAGGTCAATTCCTGGATATCATGGACTCTGACAGCTAAATTTGCCTTAAGAACTCAAGATTCTTACCAAACCTCTCTTAGACTTTACCACAGTCTTTAATACTTCAACCAAACCAACATTCCCTCCCTGTCCTTCACTTGAGATCAGTCACATTGCAATGACGACTCTCTCAACTTTTCCCAGTACCCTCCCCTATTTTTATCCAACTTAGTCATCTCCCCATCTCCGTTTTGCTCCCACTGCCCCCAAATCTTTGTATGTCTGATAAATCTTGACATCTGCTTCCTAGGAGACCCGAACAATACATACAAGCAGGTAATGTGATTTAAGAGACTAAGCATCTGACTACCACCCCATATGTAATAGAAAGAAACAAATGTTTCTGTAGGATTACTTGACATTCCACTGAGAAGATAAAATAAAATATGGGGGAAGATTTGATCATCTCTTTAATTGAATGCAAATGCAAGTTTTCCTTATTATTCAAAGTTCACACAGCCTGGTTTTCCCTGGGCTCTGCCTGTGCTCAGACACTGGCCTAGGAGTGGATCATTTCTAATTTATCATTTAATCTAATTCTGCATTTCTTGTGAGAATTGTAGACTTATTGCTTTAATCTTTATAATACTTAGCAGAGCACAAAATTTATCTGGCATGCTAGTGACATTACAACTGTAATGTCTTTTTTTTATCAAAATAGATTGGGATTTGTCAACAACATTGCAAAAATTGATGTAATTTGCACCCCAGCAATTATCCCATTCATCCCCATTCCAATTTTCTAAATGGTCTTTAAACAGGGGTGTGGTGAATTCTTGGAGGACTGATAATAGGCTACATAACCAGTCTTACCTGTCCGACATCAGGGGTAATTGAAGCTCACCTGTTATCCTCTGGGCCATTGCAGCTGGGAAGTGAGAACCTGAGTGTGAGAAGCTTTTGTTCACATAGGCCACACAAATTGATTTCATGATTCACTTAGTTATTCACAATAACTAATGTACAATGATTCTGTTGTTCTTGTTGTTAAACAGACTACTGACACTGAAGAGTGTCAGAACAAATTGAAGTTTTACCAAAATGCCAAGAACATTCAATAGCATGTTTCAAAGCATATTTGCAACAAGAAAAAAAAATGAAATAAAAGTAATAGACATAGAGCAGATGGCATATTGTTAATGTGCAACAAAAATGAATGAGAATGTTCTCCATTCCTAGTGCTTTCATCTTTATCATTAAATTGCAAAACATGGGAAATAGAAGTTCAGTTTAAAAGAAAGAATTTAGGGTTTGAGGTGTAGGTCAGTCATAGAATGGCTACCTGGCATTTTCAGGGCCCTGGGTTCCACCCTCAGCACTGGGGAAATAAAAAAGAGTAAAGAAAAATCCCAGATGGGTGAAAAGATGATAAGAAATCATGTGACAATTATATGAGATAAAGTCTGTCTGAATTACATTTCAGGGAAGAGATAATCATGCCAGACATTGATTATCAGATGCAATAATTGCTCTAAATGCCTGATATAGATTCTCTAAGTTTATCCTTAGAGGGATAGACGTTGAAAAGTTGAAAGGGATAGAAGTTGCTCTTATTCACATTCATCCGATGAAAAAACTGAGGCCCAGGGAGATTAAATCACTTGCCCCCTGGCAAGGCTGGTAATTTTGCACAGATCACATGACTTTAGAGTCTTCCAGAGAGTATATGGTTTACAGACCAGCAGTATTGTGTTTGCCTGTGGATGTGCAATCATAGGCCTGTGGAATCAGACTCTGCACTTTGATAAGGTCTCTTGGTGAGTCTTGTGCACATTGAAGTTTGAGAAGCATTGCTCTGGAGCCCAGATGCTGACTCTTAATCATATGCTTTGCTACCTAAAGATCCAGTGCTTATGAGTACAGAACCCTATGAAGGGGCTTAGGAATGAAGAAGTACGAAAGGGATAAAAGGAGAGGGGTGATGGACAGCCTACCATGAATTTCACAAAGGACATTTGAGGGAGGAGAAATCAAGAGGCTAAAGACCATTGTACCTGATATAACCTCCTGGCAAATGATAAGTCAGAAAGCTCAAGGGTGATCATGAAGAACCAATGTGTGTTCACCAAGAAACATCTGTCCAATCGACCTGATTGATTTATGGCCTGACACAGATCTATCTATCAGGAAAATACCACAACTCTATTTCACATGGACGTCAGCATTAAGGATGAATTCAATAAAGTCTTTCATGCTACGCATGTGTATAACATGGATGCCTAAGGAAAATTGATAGATAACTGAAAAAAAATATCCAAAGCAGAATGATTAATGGAAACAAATAAACAAAAAATTCTATTCTTTCATTCATCTGAAAAATGTTTATCGAGCTCCCGGTGCAATCCAAGCTCTCCTCTAGTGCTGGGGGTGTAGTGATGAAGAAGACAATATCCTGATGTCATGAAACTTAACAACTAAGCAAGTAAAGATAATGACAAAACTCACACGTTATCTCAAGGGGGAAGAGAAGACTTTTGAGGTGCTGATATTTGACCAGAAATTTAATGGTTGAGATGAAGCAGCCATTGGGGGCTCTGATGTAAGAACATTCTAAGCCAAAGAAATAGCAAGCATACGAAGCCTGGGGTTGGGGATGAGCTGGGTGTGTTGGCAGAACAGTAAAGAGGCCTGAGAGTCCAGTCAGTCAGTGTAGTCTTGAAAGCTACGGGGGGGTACAAGAGAATTCACTGGAGGATTTTTAAATTGGAGCATGATGTGATCCAACTTAGGATTTAAAAAGATTATAACTTCCACACAGAAAATGGATAAATAGACAAAAGGTAATTCTAAAACTTTTTACTAGAAATTTAGATGAGGACTCCATTGGTTTAAGGTTTAATGATTAAATTTGTACAGATATCTTAGCTAAGGTCTTATATAGTAGGTTTAGAATTTATAATTAAATGTGAAGTCTAGATATAGTGTCCAAAGTTAGCAGAAATACTGTAAAAGGATGTAAAAAATAGAGGTCTGAGCTTAGATTAACAACATAAAAATGTCCTACAGTCCAGTAGGACTTGAGAGAAACATAGTTTAGTTGAATTTACAGGAAAAGGGTAGATGTTGCTTAACTGTATGCCCAGTGTGGGATAACATAATCATTTTAAAAATTCTGATGGAGTTTTGGGCTGCATGGACAGAATAAAGATCCTTAAACTTGAACGTGTGTTAGAATCACTTGGGAAATGCAACACATACACATAATTTTCTAGAATTGTCCACTTTAAGAGTGGCATGCAGAAATCTACATTTTTTAAAAAGGTTGAGGGCTGGGGTTATAGCTCTGCGGCAGAGCACTTGCCTCGTACTTGATCCTCAGAACCACATAAAAATAAATAAAAAACAAATAAAGATATTGTGTACCTCTTTAAAATAAAATAAAATAAAAAAGGTTGAGTCCATAGGTCATATTTTGGGAATCACTGTTGTCGAGTAGCAAGGATAAGAAAATTGTGCACTATTTTCAGAGCTCATTAGTTTACCCTACAGTTTTGGGTTCGATTAGGGAACTACAGGTATTAGAAGGACTAAAATGTAGCAGGATATCTTAGAGATAATAGTGGCAGATCTCTTTAAGGTCTGGTGCTTTGAATTCTATTTCTAATTCCCACTTTGTTTCTGTCTCTTTCTCCTTCTGATAAATTCTCCTATTTTTTACACTGATTGGAAACAAATACAGAGGTGGCTTAATTTTGACTATTTATATAACTACTTATATTTTACTGTGTCTATAGCTAGTTGTATAAATTTATGAACTTGTGACATGTTTACTAGAATTTAACATTCCGTTCCCTTGCCCCAGGAACAAAATGGAGAGAAATCTTGCCCAGCTTAAATCAGAGTGCACACAAAAGAAGGTAAATATTGAAGAATTAGAATAGCTTCAGTGGGGGAAAATAAGTAGAGAAACCACATCATGTGAATAGTGAAAAGAACTTGAGATGATTAAACTGAAAAAGTAATTTTTCAAAAAACAGGGAGCTGGAATAAGAACAAATTATGTGAGCTTCATAAAACATGATCAGCATTAGTTCAGATGAGGCAGAACTTCCTAGTAATTATTTATATCTCTCACATACTCTGATGAGTTCCTTATTAGAAAGGAATCAAGCAGAAGATGTAGGAAAAGTAATGGACATTGAATGAGACTATTGAATAGGAATTTGCTAAGATTCCTTCCAATGCAGCCTGTGATTTTTATCTCTTCTATTGAGTTGATCCAAATGATCTGCTGAAATATGCCATCTCCAAGAAGAATGCAATCATGGAGTTAATCTTGTTATGGCAAGCTGTAACTATAGCATAGTGCATAGATCAATTGAAAGGCCATATCTGGACCACAGCCATCTTCCCATATCATTCAGAGTAAATCTTTTTAAAGAGCAGGAGGATGAGGCATGAGCTTACTCCAGGGATGTTTACCATCCCAACCAGAAGGAAGGAGGTAGACTCAGGCTAACTAAGACAAAAATACATAAACAAAACAAAACAAAACAAAAAATTAAACAATTCTAACTGACTTTAAAGTCTACCTGTAATTCATTCAGTTGAACTTAACATTTTCTTTTCAATCACCGTTTTTGGTTATTTTTAAATGGAATTTCAAAACACTCTAATATAGAAAATTAAGGTGGTTAAGCTTTTTGGCATAATGTAAAACTCATTACAATTTTATGTTTAGAATGAAATTGACCGATTTTAGATTAAAAAAAATCTGTGTCTATGGAACTTAAAAATGTGTCTTCTGTTTGCATAAATGATCGAACAAGTTAAAATACTTGCTAGGATTTGATCATTATTGTGTATCCTTCTATATTTCTGTGATTATAGACTCATTATCATTTAATAGTTAAAGAATATGAGGCATAAGAAGACCTAGAAGAGTCTTAGAGTCATCAGTAAGAAAAGAGAAGTTTTAAAGTCATCAGTAAGAAAAGAGAAATTGATCTATTTTATGTAAGCCCTGTCCTAAGTAAGAAGACCTAGAAGAGTCTTAGAGTCATCAGTAAGAAAAGAGAAGTTTTAAAGTCATCAGTAAGAAAAGAGAAATTGATCTATTTTATGTAAGCCCTGTCCTAAGCCCCCACCCCCATCCCCAGTTCTAAAATCCTCAACTCTGTGATTTGATAAGCTCCTGTGAATAACTGACATAGGGAGCCACTGTTATTGATAAGCATGGGTCATATTTTTTGGCATGATCTAGTAGGAAAAAAATGAAGAAATGTTACATCCAAGGCAACCACCCTCATGTTCTTACTCCATATACTAAAACAAGGCAGTACTGATTTTTTTTTTTTTAAGCACAATGTGGCAGACATTATAGTACCCACCCCAAAATCATTGGCCTATCCTCGATATTAACAGAACCTTGATGATTTGGGAGAAAACATACTGGCATTCCTGACTTTTCTTTAGCTCGACGTGGCCATATGAAACAGTCTAACTGTTGGGAAATGTTTTTCTTCAATAACAGGAAGAAAAATGAGTTGCTCACTGTCAAGTCAAAGTTGATGCTTAAGACTGCTCACCATCCTGCCACCATGGGAATAAGACCAAAGAGTCTCAGAAATGCCAACCCACGGCCATCAAAAAACAAAGGAACTACCCATCTGGACTTAATGTGAAATAGGGTAATGAATGCCTGCATATCTGGGCCCAACATAGACTGAACATCCTGTAATTGCAGCCAAATACTCTCTGACGTTAGTTGATTTACTATTAGCCTTTCAAAATCCTTTGCCTGGAATGCTACTTGGATTAAATAACAGTATAGCACACCAATTGGAAGCTTGGAGTCTGGATTATATCCCAAGGGTATAAAGCCCTCAGCAAAGTAACTGGATGTAAAATCAATATGCATAAATCAAAGGCATTTTTGTACACATCTGCTGAAAGAGAAACTAGGAAAACCAACCCATTTACAATAGCCTCAAAAAAAAAATACTTGGGAATAAATTTAACAAAAGAGGTGAAAGACCTCCACAATGAAAACTACAACACACTAAAGAAAGAAATTAAAGAAGACCTTAGAAGATGGAAAGATCTACCTTGTTCTTGGATAGGCAAAATTAATATTGTCAAAATGATCAAAAGCATATACAGATTCAATGCAATTCCAATCAAAATCCCAATGACATTCCTTATAGAAATAGAAAAGGCAATCATAAAATTCATCTGGAAAGATCAAAGACCCAGAGTAGCCAAAGCAATTCTTAGCAAGAAGAGTGAAGCTGGTGGTATCACTATACCAGTCCTTAAACTAGTCTACAGAGCAATAGTAACAAAAACAGCATGGTATTGGCACCAAAATAGACTGGTAGACCTATGGTACAGAATAGAGGACACAGAGTCTAACCCACATAACTACAGTTATCTTATATTAGACTAAGTCACCAAAAATGTACATTGGAGAAAACATAGCCTCTTTAACAAATGGTGTTATGAAAACTGGAAATCCACATATAAGAAAATGAAATTAAACCTCTGCCTCTCGCCATGCACAAAACTCAACTCAAAGTGGATCAAGTACCTAGGCATTAAACCAGAAACCTTGCACCTAATGGAAGAAAAAGTAGGCCAAGATCTCCATTATGTCAGATTAGGCCTCAACTTTCTTAATAAAACTCCTATAGCACAAGAATTAAAACCAAGAATCAATAGATGGGATGGATTCAAACTAAAAAGCTTCTTCTCAGCAAAAGAAACAATCAGTGAGGTGAACAGAGAGCCTACAGAAGGGGAGCAAATTTTTACCACAAGCACATCAGATAGAGCACTCATCTCTAGGATATATAAACACTCAAAAACCTTAACACCAAAAAAACCAATAACACAATCAATAAATGGGCCAAGGAACTGAACAGATATTTCTCAGAAAAGGATATACAATCAGTCAACAAACATATGAAAAAATGTTCAACATCTCTAGCAATTAGAGAAATGCAAATCAAAACTACCCTAAAATTTCATCTCACTCCAATACTATCTCTTAACTTCGCAACATTAGCATTGTGCTTAAACACTCTGTGTCTGTAACATAAGAATAATAGTAATAATAATCCTGATCTGCAGAGTTTCACAAGGTTAAAAGAGAACACATATCAGGCATTTTGAAATAAAGTGACTTGCATATTTGGTAAATGCTCAATAACTGTTAGTTATTGTTATTATCCTAATAATGATGTCACTGCTGAAAACTTGTGGAAATCTTTATCTGAAATTGCTATCAGAGACTGCCTGAGGATCACACAAGGAAATCAAACTCTTCATTGACTGCATCTGTATCTACCTTGTTAAAATTAATTGACTTGATTTTCTAAAACAGCCTTAGGTTTACAGTCAGCAGAAAGCACAGAATAAGCAGAAAATACTAGATATCCCTTCTTCTGCAGACCATTTTCCTATTATTAGCGGGAAGCATGGAGATCCATAGCAACAGATTGGTTTTATTGGGAACTGAAACCAAAGGGGGAAGGGTGAGCACTGGCCGGAAGAAGAAAGCAAAATAATTCCCGGAAGCAGAAGCAAAGCAATGCAGGAATGACGCACGCACTAGGGGGACTTCACCTTGGAAATGGCTGCAGCACATTGACAAAAGGCAGATGGAGAAATAGACACATCCCAAATAGTAGTAGGTAAGTTACACTGAGTAATTATCATGTGCCCTGCAGTCTTCTAAGTTCCTATTATGACTGTACTTTCATCTTCACAATACCCTGCAAAGTAGGTACTACTATGATGTTATTATTCCCATTTTATAGACAAGAACTGAAAGATGGAGTGTTGATATGTGGAGCAAGGTCTTGGCTGAGATCTCAACCCAGTCTGGTACTAGGATACCTACTTTTATTTACTATGCCATAACAATTCTCAGGTATATCATGCCATGATGAGTTTCACACTGAATGCAACCAGATTTAAAGCAGAAATACAGTGTGATCTACATATATGTATATAATGTTTCTAGGAAAATTTGTGTCTTTAAATTCTTTGACAACTACTGTTTATCCTAAGCCTCATGTAGACACAGATTGATATGTTAATCTCAATTTTATCTTCAATTTTGTGATGCATTCAGCAGGTGAACAAAAAGATTTAATTATAAAATGCTTTAATAATGAAATGCCGGTAATTCATTCCCAAGTAAGCAAACTGCCAGAGAGTCCCTTTCCAAATCTAACATATTCCACAGAGATTTTCTCTGTGTTCTAGTAATAACTGAGATCTACCTCCAATCTAAGATGCTATTTTGTTAGCTTTCTCTGGCCTGCGTAATTTTGGATGATTGTCTATGAAGCCCTGAAACTGAAGGCAAGAAAGTTGGCTCATAGTGTTCGTCATACTGGACACGTGCCTCTGAGACAGCCACTTTCCCAAGAGCTCAGTGATTTCACAGAAAAAGAATTACAGATAATCAAGAAGAGATGTGCGAGACTTTTAGATACGTTATCGTATTTTAGTGAATTGAAGAAATGTATTGATAGTATTACTATTCCATGAAAGGGGGTCTAAAAATACAAAGTCATAGGAATTCAGTGCAAAATATAATTTTGTGCCTATTGTGGTTCAAAGAGACCTTAAAATCCAGCAAGGCAAATGGACATGGAAAAAAATAACAGGTATCTACAAAGTGTTATGGGGAATAATAGAGAAGAATGGTACTTGTTCCATTCTGGGAGTTCACAAGAGGTTTCCTGGAAGAGATAATGCTTTAGCTGTGTATTAAAAGATGAGTCAGACATAATTAGCCTGTGAAGAAGGGTGGGAGGAGTGTTCCAGATGGAAGGGCTAACTCCCACAGAGGAGGGAGCTGGGAACACACGTGGGGAATTAAAGGGGAATTACAGGGGCATAAAGAGAAAAGGGGAGTTATTGGGTGGTAATGTTGGAAATGGAAGTCAAAGAGGGGCTGGATAATTAATTTCATGTTTTGTGTTTAAATGATGGGAGTTTTAGAAGATTCTGAGCAGTTTAGATTATTCAAGCTGCCATATATGCATAGTTTTAACTGGGTAAGGCAGGAGATAGAGGAACCAATTATGAGCAAACAGGATGACTCTAATTACTCAGATTATGCTAATAATAATAAGAGTGGAATGAAGGAGATACATTTAAAAAGTAAATATTTATAATATAAAATTTACTCAACTTGGTAACAGATTGGATGTGTAAAAGGTGGGTAGAGATGGAGAATTAAAAGCTGGCCACTTTGGGGAGCTGCTGAAGTGGGGTGCCACTAACAGAGCTGGAAAACAGCAGAGAGGAACAAGTTGGGGGCTGAGATGCTAAGTTCCATCTGGGCTCGTGGCTGGACCTTTCCATTTTACATTTAGGTTGAGAAGTCCAGGCTGAGGCTTGGAATCAAGTCTGGGGCCAGATAAATAGATTGGAAGATCATCAGACTGCAGGTGCTAGGTGGATCCGCGAGACGAGAGAGGCTACTCAGGGATAGTGGGAAGAGGCATGGTACAAGTAGCTCACCTGGACTTACCAGGTAGATGTCTAGTGCCAAGTTCGGGCACAGTCCTAGGAGCCTAGAGATAGTCAGATCTGGATAGGGGAGATTGTCATGACGCGCTTCCTGCTTAGGAAATTGGTTTAGGGAACTAGCAACTTGCTCAAGAAGTAGGGAAAATGAATCAAAAGATTTGAACCTAAAAGACCAAAGTTAGTTATTTAAGGAAGTCCCTGAGTTCTGTCTCTCAGGAATATGGATGATTCACACCCCTACAAGATATTCATATTTCACTCCTTCTTGGTTTTTTGAAGTTATAATGAGAGAAGTGTGAATATACGAGACCATACTCCTTCCCAATGCTGAATGATTTGTCATAAGCAGTGTCTGAAAACTTGCTCATAGTGATTTCAGGAACCTTTCCAGTTCTGTTCATTTGGAAAACAATTTCCCCCAGGTTTTGGGTAGTTGTTTATTTCTAGTCCTTAGAAAAGTGCAAATTATCCCAAAGACCACTGGGCAAATGTGGTCTTGCCCTTGGGAGTAGCCTCGCCCTGGAGAAGCATCACTTGGAAGACATCAAATTCCCGGAGCTTGTCCACACATGACAGCTTGTGAGAGCTCCCGAGGAAATAGAGATTATAGAAGAAAATATCATCAGATAGCACGCAGGTCTGTCTTTCCCACCTCCTATGCCTTTTGCTACTAAGCAGATGGTGCTATGGCACTTGTTAGGAGCCTGGGCCTAATTCAAGAGCATATCTTTGTTTTCACTGTAGCTACTGAATTTGAGAGACCTGGGGAGAATTAATATACCTCAATATTCCTCTAACATCTTTTCCCTGTGTGATACATCCATTCTCACCTGCTGTTTTCATATTGTACCCCTTTCATCCCTCTGTCTCATATTGAAATCCTGCTGAGCTGGAACACAGCCTCCATCATTCTTAACAGGCTGCACACACCGCCAGAATTTGGCAAATGGCAATGCCCTTCTAGTGGAAATCTTTTCCCAGGGCTTCTTTCCCACATGCTCCAGGCCAGCAGGGGTTAACTAGTATTCTACCCCTGAGTCCATCTCTGGGAAGCAGACGTGCTTTGACTTGCCTGGCTTGGGACTTCTGTAGACTCTTTCACTGTTTTAACACGTTTTTGAGTTGGGCAAGGGAGATCTGGGACAACTGTCACAACTATTGCTAGAGAGAAACTCAAAGCAAGACTGACAATTAGGTAAATTGGAAAGTGTCCTTTAATTACAAATTCACCAAACTTCCCAATCATACCCACCACACTCTGCTTCTCCTCCAAATCCTCCTTCAAGCTTACAGATCCCTGTCTGCTCTTGGAGCTCTGATTCCCCATGGAAGCAGGATTTCATTCCTGGATAGAGGTGCTGAATTCTACCACTACTGGCCACACCCTCAAAAGAAATCTTAACAGCTCAATTCAAAAATTTGTCATGAGGTCAAAACTCGACTCAGCATCTTTGTGGGTCACAAATTCCGTGTACCTTGTTAATCTAGGTGGATGAATGGATAGATCGAGTGAGTGAGTGAGTGATGTTTAATTTTGTGTGTCAATTTAGCTAGTCTACTGTGTCCAGATATCTGGTTAAACATTATTCTGGATGCTTTTGTGAGGGTGCTTTTTGAATGAGGTTAACATCTAAGTTGGTGGACTTTGGGTAAAGCAGATTAACCTCCATAATAGAAAGAGGGTCAGACTCTTCTATTCAGTTGAAGGCCTGAATAGACTTCTACTAAGCAAGAGGGAATTCTCCTAGCAAACTGTTTTTGGTCTGGAACTGTAACACTTCCCTGAGTTTCCAGCCTGCTGACCCACCCACCAGATTTTGGACTCTGGAAATTTTCACATTCATAGGAGCTATTTCCATAAGATTTGCTCCCTACCTCATCTGTTCATCTAAATATCTACATCTGTGTGTGTCTACATTAGTGAGAGTTCTCCAGAGAAATAGCACCATACATACCTTGAAACATTTGATGATTTAAGCAACTCTTGGTTTTCTGTCCAGTCCTTATGAGAACACTTGAGTACCCAGGCTGCTCCAGTCTAGCTCTAGAGGACAATTCCTGATAGAGGAACAAGAGTTCCCCAATTGAGTAATTTCACTCAATGGAAATTACTCCCTGCCTTTCTGGGGTATAATTGCTTCATTTTAACCACGTTTCCCCCCCTACACGTATCAGTTTGAATAATTATTATTCATCTGCTGGACCCTTCACCGGATGCTGGTTGTAAATAGCCCTCATCATCACCCATCACCACAGCTGGTAATGAAGAGAAATGTGTCAGGTAATGAGGAGAGCGGCTGCCATCATGGTAATGAAGAAAAATGGACAGAGATGTCACGGGAATGGCATCTCCACTATTTCTTGGGGGAATTGGCATGAGGCAATTACTTTCTTTAATTCTCCCTTGCTTTTGTCTTTACAAACTACTTTCAAATTCCTTACATTCATCACAGAATAGAAAATTGAACTAGAGCTTTAAATTTAAAAAGGTGAAAGAGCTCATTGTTGTGGTGCTAGTCTTAAAAACAAATGAGAAGACTGGCTATGGAATTAATAAAAAGTATAATAATTTGGGGGACATTCCTTTTTGTTGTTATTTTTTGTCATTACAACTAAACTTTCTGTCGTCTCCATGTAAAGACAGACTCGCAAGAGAAATAACTCTGAATGTGCTCTAAACACACACACCACAGCCACACCCATTGAGATAGCACCCACTGGCAAGAGAATTGAGCACACGAGGCAGGCCTCCTTTCTCTTCTGCTGGTAAACTCAGGCCTAAGAGCAGCATAGAGACCAGGCTCGTATCTATGTATATATCTATATAAATATATTAGGGAAGGGAAAATTTATTTGGGGCCCATAATTTCAGAAGTTTCAGTCCATAAACATTTGGCTCCATCGCTCTGGCCTGAGGTGAGGCAGAATATCATGGCTGAACAGTGTGGTGGAGGAAAACAGGTCAGGACATGATGATCATGGAGAAGAAAGAGAGAAAGAGATAGAGAGTGCATAAATCTCGAATACTGAGCATTGTAGGACATTCCTGCTATTGAGTTTGGGTCAGATTCTTCAAAGAGACAATGGTAAGATATCAGAAAGAGTCTGATATTACAACACTTGTACTGTTGCATTATCAAATATTCCATTCTTTCTCTCCTGTAAACACCTCCTGGACATAAGAATATGTTGGCATCCTTCCTTACTGAAGGATTTGCAAGTCCTGTCATGTGTGAGTAATACGTAAGGGCCTTGAGACTCCTGTCTCCTGGTTATATGTGGTGACCAGCTAACCTTGGGTGTGACAGTAGTCTCTCTGAGACTTCATTGTGATCTCCATTGTATGTTAGTAAAATGGGATCATTCTACCCAAGATTGGATCCCTTAAAATTCCTTCCAACTCTAAAATCCCAATCCTGTGGATTGAGTCTTGAGGCCCACAGTTCTTCTCCAGGATGATCCCAGGGAGCCATACTTACACAGCTACCAGGGTGATCAAAGAATTTTTCCATCTCCACATTAGAAGTGCTCCAACCCAGATCAGAAGTCTAGTTTGTACCCTGAAAATTTAAGAAATATGAATGAGTTTAAGAATGAATGCTCAGTAAGACTGTGAACATCTATGGTCAAGGTTTATTTCCAGGGAACTTCTCATCTCAGCAGGAAGGTGGCATTCAAAGGGATGAAAACCTGATTGAAGGTCCCATTTCATCAGGGTTGCTGGCCTGGAAACTACCTAGGGCAACAAGAGCATTTAAATATGGCTTAGCCTGGATATACACATGGCTGGCATAAAGCTAAGAAGAAAGACTTTCCAGAGAACGAAATGAAAGTATGTTGCTTTCATTGTTTTGACTGACTGATAGCAAATGAGTTTGGCTGGTACTCAGAGCATCTTCTGCAAAAGCGAAACAGCAAGTAATTGCTTTTTCTTTTTCTTTTTCTTTTTTTTTCAGAAGAGTTTTTCCATTTCTCGTTGAAATGGAAGAGTCCTTATATGTGGGTTCTCAACCAGTCCTGTGGGTAGATGGTGAAGCTTGATCTATCTGAAAGTGGCTTTTTGGGGGGCTGATAGCTTCCCCAGGGAGGAATGAAACAACTGGCTGGAAACTCCCCACCCCCATCCTTTGACCTCAAAGCTTCAGGAAAAAATGAAAACAGGAGTGAGCAGAATGTCTTCTCTTGATAAAAAGATTGAGGATCTCTGTTGCAAAATAGGACTGTTTCTTTAAGGCTTCCAGGGAAATGGAAGATAGGTCAAATCTATTAAGGGAGTGGGCGAGGCATTTCCTCAAGAAAACTAGAGAATAAGAACATTTATTTTTTTCGGATAAAATCAGAGTATCGCTTGTTTGTTTTTGTTCATTTCACATTTATTTACAGATGGTAGAAAGAAATATTGAAATTTGGGTTTGAGAATAGCTAATTATTAGGAAAAAAAAAGAATAAAGAGCTTCAACGATGGAGTGCCTACAGTTCCCATGTTGTGTGAACTTGCCCCCGATCCCTTGGCCTTTCCTTTGTCAAGTCTGTCTCTATCCTCTCAGCTCCTAGAGAATCATCAGGAAGTAGCCCTGGTCTAAAACATATTTTATTCTTCTCTCTAGCCCCCAATAAGACATCGTATTAGATTTAGTTCCATCATAAGGGAAACAAGGGGAAGAGAGACACATATTTTTATATTAATATGATATCTGCCATCTGCTTTTCTCCTGGAATTTGTGAGGTTTCATTAGACATTCAAAAAGCCCTTCAGAGGACCTCACAAAATAAACCAAAGGTAATGCAATGATTTCCTAAAGCCAACACTTGTGTTTTATCTTTGATGTTCCCTGGACTATGCCAGTGTTTGGTCATATAGACAAAGGAGAAATATTAAACCATTTTTATTTCAGCTGACCTTTTTCAGACACAGAAGTAATTTTGTCTGAGTGCTCTATTTCAGTATGGGGCAATAACAGCTGGGCAGGGATTTTACTCAATACTTTGTAAGGTTTATACTCAACTGCAGTGGACAGATTGGCATTTTTATATTAAAGCAATAGAACATTGTTATTAAGACACAAGTCTGCTACAGCTTCACGAAGGTCCTGAATCAAGTAACTTTTTCGGGACCTTTAGAGTCTCCATGACTATAAAAATCTGGCGTTCTTGAAAAATCTGTTCCAGCCCAGGAAATATTCTAGTAGAATGATCTGGAATCAGACTACCTGGGTTTGAAGAGATACTTGCTTACAAATGCTGTGATGTTCAGAGACAATAGGTCCTAGATGTTAAGAATACAGGCTTTGGAACTAGGTTGCTTGGGTTGAAACCCGAGTTTCACCATTTACCTGCTGGATGATCTTAGGGGAGTTCTTCAGGGCTTTGGACCTCAGTTTCATCATCTGTGGAATGGGGACAATAATGGCATCTCTCCAAATGTGGAGGACAGGGATGAAATAAGGTGATGCAATAAAATGCTTCAAACTATACCTGGCACATAGTAAGCCCTCAGTAATTATGTTATCTAGAGTGATGCTATTATTCTTTCCAAAACTTCATCCAAAGCCTGGAAAAGTCAATAAATAAAGGGAACTAACAAGGAAAACTCTGGGGAAAATGCTAAATTTAGCAAAACTGGAAATCAGGCAGCCTGTACTCTTGGACAATCTCTGAATTTTGGACTTTCCTGTCAGTTCCAAGTTCCTCCTGTAACACTGTACCCAAGATTCCTTTTGCTCTGCTTCTCACCATACCACTCTCATAAATTGCTTTTTACCCACATTATTTCCATTCCACGGAGGACTTTTTCCTTCTCAGATGACAGTTAGCAAAGCATCAAAAAATTTGAAGGTATTAATGAATATTTGTGATTCAATGTAACCTTTTGACATTATGTGTACATTTTCTAGAATAAAGATCGACTACTTACAGGAAGAGTGACCAAACCTGAGAACTTTAGGTAATAAGTAGGGTGGGTAGAGATGATATTTTAAGACAGGTAGAACATTTGTTTTTATCTGAATCACAGTTAAACTGCTATTTTGACAACCCACAGAGCAGGTCCTAGAGTTAAGCGTTTAACATAAAGGATTACAGACAGATTTGGGGGCTACAGCAGAACACTGTGCTTAAACCAACCTTATTAGGTTGACAGGCATGACATCAAGGCTCTAGTGTGCAGTTCCCAGGGCTCCTGTCAAGAAATCATGACAAATTGGACCAGCCAAATCTTTCAGTCACATCCAGTTTTCTCGAAGATGCAGATATACCTGCTGAAGATGCTTCAGATGCAGGAAAGCCAAGACGGTAGAGCCAGCAAGGACAGAAAACATAGCAAAGGCTCAGCATAATTTCCATCATCAATTATTACGGATCTGGACTAGGGAGCATTCTGAATTAGAAAAAGGAGTCAAGAGTAAGGGTATTCCAGTTCTAGATCTGTCTCTACTACTAAGCGACTGTGTCTCTTGAAGCAAGTGATTATGCTTTCTCTTCAAGGATCTTATTTGTTGAACTAGGGGAGAGGTGCCTGAAAACACTGTCTCTTCATTCTCCCAAACACTGTCTTCCTCATTCCCAGTGAGGTTCTGAGGAATCCCTAAAGCTTCACAGAGCAATTGTTAATGCCACTCTATTGGAAGGCAAATGGCGTTTCCTGACAGGTTTTGGTTTTTCAAAGTTTCTATCTCTCTCTTGAAGTAATCTTTTGCTACCTGTATTTGCTCTCTTATGGAGTGATCAGTTTTTGCCTGTATTTGCTCATTTAGGCCATTCTTTAGTTCACAGATCATTTTAATTATGAACTTTCTGAACTCCTTCTCTGACATTTCATCAACTTTGCTGTCCATGGGTTCTGTTATTATAGTGTCCTGGTTTGTTTGGGGCACTTTCCTCCCTTGTTTTTTCATGTTGTCTATGTGTCTTCCTTTCTTACAGTGTGGATCTGAGATACTACAGTTTCTTCCCTATATTCTTATAGTACAGATTGTCTGTACCTCACTTTGATGGCTTCCAGACCCTTCTGGTGTCCCTCAATGGATGCTACTGCATCTAAATGTCATGGTGGCAATACTTGAGTTAACTTGAGATAATAGTTAAGGTGCCCCAAGATGGAAGCCATGTCTTACAGAGACGGGGCTGAAAGAGTGGGCCTCACACTTCCTTTGAGATGCCCGCTCTGAGATGCAGCTGCTTCTAGGCCCTGTCTGTTGTTAAAAAGTTAGAGGCTACAGGGTGGAGAAGGCTATGGCAATGACTGCAGTGTACCAAGATGGAAGTGGATTAAGCTTAGGCTCCCAGGTGTGTGTGGGGGGCAAACTCTGACCTAACCTAGACCTGGGTCCTGCCAAGTTGGTGTGGATGGATCTGTGCCAGGCCTGGACTCCCACAGTAGTCTGCTGGTCAGAAGAGGCAATCCTGTGCTGGAAGTTAGGCTCTGGCAGATGCCTGCCAGTGGAGGGGTGGACCCAGGCTTACTATGAGCCTGGGTCCTGTGTGGGCTGGTGTGGACCCAAATGGCGTTTCCTAAGCAAAAGAAATCATGAGGAAATCAAGATGCCAAGATTCATCTAGGCTAGGGGAAAGTAAGATGGGATAAATCAAAGAGTAGAAAGAGTGAATCCAAGATTACCAGCTCAAAGACTTTGATAGTAAAAGATAGTCAAATAAGATGGGTTAGACAAGTGTGACCGTCACCCGAAGGAGATCCTTTTTCCTTCTTCGTTTTAGTGATGCATTATAATTATACATAATAGTGAAATTCATTGTTGCCTATTGGTACATAAATATAGCATAATTTGGTCAATTTCAATTCACAGTACCTCCCCGTTTCCTCTCTACCTCTCTCCTTCTGGTCCCCTTCTCTGTTCTATTGGTTTCTCTTCTATTTTCACTTAACATAATGAACTCAAGTTCCACTGATTTTTCTTGCAAATGACATAATTTCATTCTTCTTTATGGCTAAATAAAACATACACACACTCGTGTGTGTGTGTGTGTGTGTGTGTGACATTTTCTTTATCTACCTAGGCTTGTTTCATAATTTACCTGTTACAAATTGTGCTGCTATAAATTGGAATGTATATATGCTATAGTGTGCTGATTCTAATTCTTCTGAATAAGTACCAAGGAATGGTATGTCTGGTTCATATGGTAGTTCTATTCCTAGTCTTTTGAGAAAACTCCAAGGAGATTTCAAAAATACAGATGCCCATGCTCTATCCTGAGAAGTTATATGGGACTTTCTGGATCTTTGCTCTCGACTTCAATATATTTTAGAAGTTTTCCATATGATTCTAATGTTCAGTCAGTGATGAAAAACATCAGTGATAGATTAGGTTTTCTGTTTTTTAACCAAAAAAAAAAAAAAAAGTAAGAGTTTTGAGGACTGGGGTCGTAGCTCAGTGGTAGTGCATGTGAGGCACTGGGTTTGATCCTCAGCACCACATATGAATAAATAAATAATAAAGGTATTGTGTCCACCTACAACCAAAAAAATTAATTAAAAAAAGTGAGAGTTGTACCAAGAGACCTCTAATGGCAAACTCAGGAGTGCCAGTGACCTAGGAGAGATAAAGATCAGGAAAGGCTCCAAGATGAATCCAATGGCAAGTGAGGGAATCTTAAAGAACAGTGATGCTGTGCTATGAATCTTGGAAACAGTGGAGGGGAGATGGTTCTGGAAGGAAGGTGATGAAATTGAGTTGGAGTAGACAGCAGGACATCTCGGAGATCCCATCTCTTCACAATATTTAAAGTAATTACTTTGACAGTAACTTTAACCTTGAATTGGCTACTCATTCCCTTTAATAAAAAATCCAGCTGAAATAAAATGGAAGTAAAGAAAGATGGAAAAAGAGCATGTCATGGGTTTCTCTGACCTTTTGTTTCTGGTGGTGGTTTGTTTGCTTTGTTTTGTTGGCTTGTTCAACTTCTTTGGGGAGATGTTAATAATTCTTTGTATATTTATGAAAGTTATGAACCCAATTCTCAGGAAAAAAAGGACACTCTAATGTATACAAAAAGTTTTATTGGAGTCCATGTTAATAATCCTTTTATTAAAATACGAACTAAAAGAGACCAAGGTAAAGTTTTTCTTGGCACTGTTATTACCATTATTGATGTTGCTCTTATTTTAAGATGGAGATCTACAGACAGAAGACACTAAAAGTAAAGAAATATAGGAAAAGGATGCACTATATAGACATTTCTTTCCCCTTTAACCAGGAGGTCACTACTGAGTCTCAAGAGGAAACATTTTCTTTCCAAAATGCTTTGGAGCAATTTATGTCATCTTGTTCTTTATTCTTCTGTTAAAAGGCTGATGTGAGGATGGGAGATACAGTGGTAAAGAGCTTGCTTAACATGGGTGAGGCTCTGAGTTTGATCCTCAGCACTGCAAAGTAAATAAGTATGTAAATAAATAAATAAAATGTTAATATAGTCTGTGTACCTCTTCTTAAAACATCTTGGTAACCACAAGAAAATGTGCCAGCTCCTGATAGCTATCTGTATTTTTTTTTTGTAATGTCTGCATTTTCTACAAATAAAATTCCAGTGTCTAAAACTTTTGATTTCAAAAATTGTGAAACTGCTTTTGTTAGTGCTAATAGAGAAAGACAGCTGGATCTCCAATGCTCTGTTTTAATTTGAATTTCTCCAGCCAGTGATTTTATTGAAAGTGAAATTCATATTCCTGCTTAGTGTTAGCATTTCAGCTCTAAAACAGGAAAATCACAGCTTTAGTAACAGAATTGAGAATGAGGTCTTGGCATCTTTCTTAAAAGGAATTTGGATAAGACGTCTTAGTAAATGCTCACAAATTACTCACACCGTATGTCTAAATATACACAAACAGGTTTAGAAAACCTGGTTGAATTCAATGAAATGACTACGTATGCAGAAAATAACTGGATTTTCTTTATGAGATTCTTATCAACGTGAGCCGTATCTGTTCCAAGGTAGAGAAGAAGGGAGATGGGGTCAAGATCACGACCAAGAAGGAGGTTATATACCTGAGCTCTCTTTATCTTCATGAAGAAGTTCATCTAGAGATCAGGAAAATGGACTACTAATCTCTATCACACTATGGGAAGAGGATAAAGAAGGCAGTTGTGACTCTGCTGGCTTCCCCTGAGCACTGGCTTGTTTAGAGTTTGAACAAACCCTCAGGCCACCCAGGTCACAATCAGGGTGAACCCCCAAATATCATGAGGAATATTTTGAATCTGCTGGAGGAAATTAAAAACCCTAGGAAATACTTCCCTTTGGAATTTTCCCCAAAGATTAGAATGATTTATAAGACTAAAGGTAGCACTTATTCATAATTCACTTGAAATGACTATCCTCACATTGATAGAACTTCTTTCATATAAAAATACTATTGTTTTGTTCTGAGAAGAAGGATAAAGAAGGTTTATTGCTTTGTTAGTAAAGAATGTACTCTTCTTGTACCAGAGGCTGTGATTCTGCATATCAGCAGGAATAGGGGGCTTTAAAAGAGATGATTTGAAGGCTACATTTCAGTGTTCTCTTTTGGAGTTGTAATTCACTTGTTAAGTGACCATCTCCTAGGATGGCCATTTCTGAGATCTTCTGGTGCCATCCCCAAAGTCTGGATTACTTTGTCCCTATGGTGGGTTATATTCAAATGTAACAGTGGACCACTGTTATATTTCCTTAGTGTTAATTTCTACATTCCATTTTTGTGGAAAAATAGAAGATGACATTTAGAAGCTGTTACCTACTGAAAGAGGGTAAAGTTTGGGGAAATAACCCAAAGTCCTCATTCTCTAGCAAGTGGGATGTGGATAGTTAAGACTATTCAGCATCAGAGCAGTTCAGAGGTCCACAGTGGCAGATGGCAAGTGACTGGACAAGGCATACATAAGTCAGGGATTATTCTAAGCCAACAATAAATAAGACAGCAGAGCATTACTTTGTTTTGAACAATTAGCACAAAAGCAATTAGCATTTCAGCCAGTCTCTAAAAACCCTGAAGAGAGTAACTTATAATCATATCAGTGGAAAATAGATCAAGTTTATCCATGTAGGAGGTTAGAAAGATTTGTATGTCCATGATATTAGACTCAAATTAATTTAGAACAAACTTGTATTTTTACAGTCCTTTATGATTATTATTAGGCACTTCCACACAAGAACTCTTCCTCTATAGGACAAAAATGTGCATCTTAAGTTTCATTTAAAAAATTTATTTCCTTTTAAAGGTCCACATAGGACTGCACTTAGCCTATGCTCCTCTGCCATGTGTTTAGGACCAATTTGGTCAAAATTGACCTCATTCCGAACTACTTTTAAGAGTCAACTAAGATTCCTCAGAGATTATTCTTTGGAATGTGTGTGAAGTCTCTTGGCTTCTTTAGCTTTCCTCTACCAGTTATGCCATCTGCCAGAATGGATCAGGGTCTGGCTGACCATGTGCAACTTCTCTTAGAATCATCAGGGGATATTTCCCTCTTTGATGACCCTTCTATTTGCAGAATGTGCACTTGTTGGCTTCCTGTTCTCTAGGGTCCTCTCAGTCTCCCTGATCAGCAGATTGGGTAAATCACTGGAGTTGCAGGGCCAAAGAGGGGTCCTGAAAGTTTCTGGGTCCTGGATGACCTTATGGGGCAAGGACCAAAGTGTTGGCTGCTTTTCCCCTGGATCTTTTTACTTTCTTGACTTTGGTTTCCAAGTTTTTTGTTTTAAACACTCTGCAGGCCAGTTTCACCAGTCTTAAAGTGAGAGTAACAGGTTATAACTTCACTATCTATAATTTACAGTTACCACTTTCATTTAATTGGTGTTAATATTGGTACTGAAATTCAGCATTATACTATTAGTCTTATAGAGGATGGCTTATTATGTCAAATTAACTAAAGTTGTTTTATTAGAAGTAGTCTCTCTGCAAAACGCTAACAGGCAATAGTTATAAAGTTTACAAGGAAAATACAAAATGAAATTAACAGAGCAGAAATAAATTAATTTGTATAATAGCTATGAGCCAAAAATATTATTTTATAATCTTAAAACTTCACTTAGTTGTATATTATATTCCCCTGTTTATTTTGAAATCATAGTAATCTTTACAACAAAATTTGATCTTTTGATCAAACAAATTTTTATCTTTTGAGCTCAAGTCTAGCCTATTTTGGAGTCATTCTAACATGGTGTAAGGTGGGAGGCAGAGTCTTAACTCAGGTAAGATGTGGCTTTTGACAAATAATACAATGTTAATTTTACAATGTCACCTTTAACACATCAGGCTTTCATTATCTTCCAAAAATACATTTAAATTTCAATTCCAGTGTGAAGAGTAACACAAAATTATTTATATAACTTATTGACAAAAAGATTACTTTAATCAGCTATAAAACATCAAGTGACATGAATAAATAGCAACCACATTTGTTATTTCTATACAAATCTGAGACTTTTGCTACAGACCATTTTAGCTTGGAGAACACCAATTTGGAAAAGTGCTCTCCTAAGCTTTATATTTAATGAAGTTTAACTTATAAAATATAATTTAGAATCCATAGTTTATGATAACAATAAATCACAGGTCTGCATGGGTTAGCAAAAATCAAAGGTTAGCCTTAAAACTCTTAAACATTTAGAAAACAATGGTTATAAATTGACATAATCAAAGCAAACAGATATAAGACAGATCTTCAAATGACAGTGTGGCCCTTCTATGTCAAATCCAATTCTAAAAGAAAGAACTCATTTATTATCTTGCCCATAAACTTACATAAACTTTCATTTTATAAACTTTTACATGACACTTAGACAAGGCTTAGTCAGACATAGTTCTCAGATGCGTTCATATACCTACCTAGTCACATATATTAAGGGTGTCAACTATATTGTTATAACCTACAGAACAGTTGTTTAAACAGTTACAAAATGATCATTTAAGACTTTAAAGCAGGTACAAACTCTAATTCCTTTAAGACTTTTTTTCCCCAAGTAAGAAGACCAAACAAAAACAAGAAAATTATCTTGACAGATAAGAGCAGATCAATGTTTCAAACTTTGCTTCATATCAGTTCAAATAACTTTGTGCTAATTATAGCCAATTTAATCACAAACACAAACTTTTTGAGATTTATCTTCCACAAACCTTCTGCAACTTACTTAAACATTTACAACTTCTTTACATCCTTAGTTTTATCTCCTTTCATCTTGGAATTTATAATATTACTTTACCAGACAAAATACTTTCTCATCCAGAGACACTTCTTTTTTTTTCTTTTTAATTTTTTTTTTTTAGTTGTAGATAGACACAACACCTTTATTTATTTTTATGTGGTGCCTGGGATCAAACCCAGTGCCTCACACATGCTAGGCAAGTGCTCTGCCACTGAGCCCTAAACCCAGTTCTAAGAGACATTTCTTTTACCTTCTAATTTCCATACTAAAATATTTCCATACCTATAACTTTCTTTCATCTTTTTAGTTTCCAGACCCTTTCTCAAATTTATATTCTGAAACAATCCTTATAAATGTTATCTGTGCATGTGATTAACACAATCATCCCAGGAGAGGTTTGGACAATCTGCCATACACAAAAACTGTCTTATTCTTTTCTCTCCCAGGTGGCATTCAAGAGGTTGTAGCACAGGATATTTTTGAGGCTGACCTGTCTGCCTCATCATTATCCCAATGACATCAACTTTAAGTGAGTTCTCCACTGCCAACTGTACTCAGAAGCTCCTTTGGGGCCTTTTTCTTACACTAGGCATATTGATATGCAATGGAGGAGGCCCTTTCCATCGTTTTCTTTAGGCTTCTTTAAAGATCCCTTTGCAGAGGCTGCCTACAAAACATAGGTTGGTCTTAGTTTGTCTTTATTTTCTGGGTGCAGTTATGTATTCTGCCAGTCTCCCCATTTAGTCAGATGAAATATTGTTATAGCAAGAATTTCTTTGCCGCGTGATGGATATGCCTTGGCCAAATGGGGTGTTCTGTCAGTTCTTAAAAAGGGAAACTATTCCTGTCCCCAGATCATAAACTAACATTGCTGAAACCTACTGCCACATCCTTTGTGGCCAGCAGGCTCCTGGGCAAAAGGGGATGAAAGGCAGGGCAGAGGCCAGGTTCTCTTTGACCATTTTTCTACAGCTTGAGCAGATTTTCTGGAATTTTTTTTTTTTTCCAGTTAAAGGCTAGTGTTCTTGACCACAGTGAGGTGATCTGCAGCTGCCTGGGGCCAGGCTGAGAAACAGTTCTGGGTTTAAAAGAGTTAAATAATTTTAACCCTTTCTCTGGTATCCTGCTATCTTTGAACACCAGAGCAAGTGCCTTTGGCACCTTCAACTTATCATGCAACTGCCTAAATGCCTGTACACACAGAATCTCTTTCATATCCTTTACCCCTGACAGATCAACTTCAATGTTAAGATTGTATAATAATCCATAAAAGTCATTCAAAGGCCATATTGTGTTATAGTAAAACCATCTTTTCTCTTAGGCTTATACCGATAGGGGCCCATTCAGCAAGATCTGTCCTGCTCAAGTGACTACTGGTAAGATCAAGGCAGCATGGCTCATGTCTTAAAGGGCCAGTAACAGATACAAAAACCAGATGAGAGAGTTTCACAGAAACCAGGGCTCACATATAGAAACCATTAAAACTGACAGACCTTCTACTTACTTTACCTTTGACAGACCAATTCCAACTGCAAGATTATATAATAATCCAGAAAGCTATTCAAAAGCCAGATCATTACAGTAAAACATTATCTTAGACAGGCTTATATATATAGATAGGTGACCCTTTCTTCAACTTACTTTACCTCTGATAGACCAACTCCAATTACAAGATTGTACAAAGAGTAAACACACAGAGAAAGAAACAACAAGACACAGAGAGTGACAAGAGAGGAACCCTAAAACCATGGCCAACAGATGGGAACCTTTAAATTGACCAGCCAAGATCTTTCCCAAGAGATTACCTATGGGATCAATGCAGTACTGGCCATGTCTTAAAAGGGGCAGTAGCAGATACAAACAAAACACACAACTATAGGGAATTCCCAAGCCCAGGGCCAACAAACAAATGAGAACCTAGAACAGACCAGAAGGGAATAAATATCCCTGGTTCTCAAGTTCCATTTAACCCTGAGTCCTACACCAGTGGTGCCACAGTTGTCCCCACAAAGATGAACCAGATGTTTCTACAGAAGAACCAGATGTGTAGAATCAAGGGTCTCTTTATGTACACCAGGGAACTTACCTAATGGCCAAAGGTGTTGTGACTTTACTGAGTTCAGTTTTCTTTTTCTCAAAGTGGACTATGGTGGAGCAACCTATACTGTTCAGAGAGAGAAAGCAGGAGTTCCCTGAAGCAAAAGGAGATTTGGCAGCTGCTGGGATGGTCTATCAATTCTTCTCTTTATTCACAGGAATAGCCCCCTGGTTCGACTGGAGGCAAACTCACCCATAATCTAACTCTCTTGAAATTCTCACGAAGTTCACCAGCACCTTAAATCCTCAGCTTGAAAGTAGGGTTCTTTGGAGAGCCAGGCCTGCCCAAGAAATTTGCAGCAGGGGCTGCTCTCAGATCCCATCTGGGTCGCCAAATTTGTTGCTGAAACCTGGGTCCTTGTCCCTGATGCCAATCCAATAATGAGGACATGGTTTTGCGAAAAAGGAAAAAGACATTTTATTGCTTTGCTTTACAAGGAAGAAACACAAGGGACTCATGCCCCAGAGGTTGTGATTCTCAATATAAAAATACTTATTAGGGGAACTTTTATGTTCTCTTATCATTAAGCGCCTGCCCATATTAATAATGCACACCAGGACACAAATCTATAACTGCCAAAGCCTGCATTCGAACCCCAGCGTATTCCACAACAATTGAAAGTTCAACCTGCCTACTGTAGAGAAGAGCCAGTGTTTTAAAAATTTGAACCAGAGGATTGACATTGATTGAGTCAGCCTTACACTAACCTCAAAATTTTTTCAGACCAGAACTCCCAAACTCAACCAAGAAACAATGCTTACCTACATCATTGCTCATGTTGCTTCTTACATATACAATTTTCTTCTATTTTCTTTACCTTTGACAGACCAATTCCAACTGCAAGATTATATAATAATCAACATGAGAGCTTTCATGCATACTGGACTGCTTCTAGACTGCTGTGCAATTTGGGTCACCTTGGGCTGAATGGATGGCAGAAAAGATGGCCTGCAGATTGATGGCCAACCTAGGGCAAGAGGAGACAAGAGAAGCCATGGACAGCAACAACCTCTGGCATATAGCAAAGTAAGATCTTGAGATAAATGTGCCTCCTAGTTGCACAAATTATGTCCTAGTTATCAGTATCATCTTCAGAATAATATTCACAAAGATAATGATAGTAAGAGCTAAGAATTAAATGTCGAGGATATTCTAAAAGTTTTCATGTATTTAATCCTCATAACAACTTCACAAGGTAAGTAGTGCTCCTATTCTCATGTTAGGAAACTGGGGATCCAAGAAATCAAGTAATCTGCCCAAAGTTATATAGCTAGAATGTGGCAGAGAAAGGATGTTAAAGATGCAGCCTATCAAGAACATCATGTAGGTATCTGTGGTAGGCAAGATAATGGCCCCTCAAAGATATATGTGTTCGGAATCTGTGGATACGTTATGTTATATAACAAGGAAGAACTGAGGTTGCAGACGGAATGACGGTTGCTGATCAACTGACCTTAAAATGAGATTATCCTGGATTTTCTCAGCAGTCCTCATGTAATCACAGGGTTTCTTTAAATGTGCAAAAGAGAAGCAGAAGAGTCAATGTCAGAATAGTGTGATGTCAGAAAGACTTGGCTGCCATTGCTGGCTTTGAAGATTGGAAGGGGCTATGAGCCAAGGAATGCAGGCAGATCTAGAAGCTGGAAGAGGCCAGGAAATAGATTCTCCCCTAGAGCCTGAGGAAGGAGTACTGCTGCGATATTGATGTCATATTGAATTTCCAACTTCCAGATCTGTATGATGATAAATCCATGTTGTTTTAAGCCACTAGATTTGAACTAATTTTTTGGGGAGCAAAGTATTCAGCAACTGCCTGGGTAACATGTAGAATTTTTTAAAAATTTATTTGTTTTTTTTTTATAGTAGAATGTATTTTGGCATATTGTACACAAATGGAGCACAACTTCTCATTCCTCTGCTGTCTATGGTGCAGAGTCCCTTCAGTAGTGTAATCATACATGTATGTAGGGTAATAATGTCTATCCCATTCTATCAACAGGTAGAATTTTTAAGATACAGACTGGTAGACATCCTTCCAGTGGCAGCGAATCACTTGCTCTGACTTCAGCAGTGAATGGAAATTATCATTCTGAAAGTCTCCCTCTCCTTCATACCTAAAATTACATGATTCAAAACAAAGACTCCCATGAGTCTACTTCAGTTGAACAGGGGAAGAAATGGCTTAGAAGAAGTACGAGTACCACAAGTATTGCTAAGATCACCAGTGTGATAATGAATCCTCTTGATTCAACCTTATCTGGAAAGCCTCTCAGAGCAACATTTTAATTGGGTTTTTCCTAAGAAATAGATATAGAAAGGAGGCAAAGGTAGCAAGCCAAATACATGTGGATTTACATCCAGCCACACTGCTGACTGCCTACGTAGACCAAAAAGTCAAACTCCCTGAAACTTGTTTTGTTTTGTTTTAATTGTAAAATGGAAGTAATGATATTCATCTCATGCATTAAATGCAATGAAAATAGTCTTTAATACACTTTAACCCCTTTCTTTCTCTTCCACACCTTCTTAGCTATAAACAAGACTTGCCATGTCTTCTTCCTGATAAAGTAATAAGAATTCTGTCTTTAATGCCATGTGCAAATTAAAGACAGAGAGTTACCCTAAATTCATAGGAGGCTGGAAATTCACAGTAACTGGGAGGTTAAGTTTTAGACACCTCACTGGTAGTTCTCTGATTTATTTTCTTACTCCTTTTACTGTTTGTTCCCATTGGCCTTTACAAATTTACTCTTTTTTATTTTTACAGGTGTAGATGGATTGATTCAAGAAGAGAAATAGTAGCATCAAAGAGCACCCCGTCCCCAAGCATAATTCATTTCAGAAAGGGGAGTGTTTTTCGTGATTAGCTACGTTTGAATGTTTACAAAGCACCAGTGACTGTTTCGCACACCCCCCACGTGTATTTCCATTGAATCCTCAGAGCCCCAGGAATCCCGTGTATTCACGGACAAGGAAACGGAGGCACAGACTCATCAAGTGAATTGTCCAAGGCCACACTTTAATATGTGGCAGTCCTAAGATCTTAACCCAGACAAATCTAATTGGGGGAGGCACTTTCTCCCTCTTCAAAGCTTACCCACCTTTTATCCCAAAAGCCCAGTCTATGTTACATCCAGAGAAGACCGTTGGGACAAATACAGAGTAGAAGAAAATGAACCCTGAAGAACATTTGAAATAGGTATTGAGTTTATGTCATTGAAATCTGATGCTGTCTTCAAATATTCATAGTAGAAGCACTAATATTTTATATATGGGCAGGTAACAGTCTGATCAACCTTGTTTTCCTAAGTAATGGTGGCAGAGAGCCAACCGACAGCCTTACAAAAAGGTTTGGGCTTCCCTATTATGTCTCAGTACTCACATTCCTTGACCTGAAACAATCTCAAGGTTTCCAAGGATGGCCAGACTGTCAAGACTGCTTTCTTAGAGGCAGGAAATATTTCTATTTCAAGGAGATGAAGTGAACATTGTCTTGGCCGAGTATTTGATCGTGTTTCTTTACTGGAAATACCTACATTTCTTTTTCCTGAATCAGACTTCTAGAACTTTTTCTTTCATCCTAAAAACAGACCATTGATCTCATTTGCTTCCTTCCCTGTCAGTGGCCATGAAGGAGAGGTCAAGTCCTTGGAGTTCTCTGCCTTATCTAGAAGATTCCCTGGGATTCCGCATGCAGTTCCCCCACCTCCTCTTCTGGTACCCGTGCCAGTTAGCCACATGCGTTTCTTTCTCTTACACACAGGCTCTTTTTGGCCATCAGTAAACACACTGACCTTTGAAATATGGAAAGAAAAGCGCTTTGAAATAAAACTGGCACAAACAGCGGTCAGACAGCCGTCATCTGGAGGCAGAAACAAAGGGGAGCATAGTTTTCAAGCTGTCTTGGTAATTACACCAAGCAGTTATCACTCAGGCCCCAGTCTGCGCATTACCCCCCAAACAAACAGCGGAGGTCTGAGAAAGTACATAGGCCACTTTGTTGCTGAAGCAAGCTGGGCTGCAGAGCCCCCCAGCTAAAAATCACATGTGGCTGGGAGTGTTTTCCAGGGCTGCGGGGCTCTTTCCTTTCTTCCTTCCCCATTAAACCCCTCTGCTCTTCTTGGCAAGGGCCATCAGGTGAGGTAAGTGCCAATTAACAACAAAAAGCTTGATGTATTTCGAGTTTATGGCTTGGAGCTGAGTTCCCAGGAAATACATTCTTCTTGGCTGGTCCAGAAATCGTGATAGGCGGAGAGCAAGGATTCTAAGTGTGATTGAGGTTTGGTTCATTGTTGCTACTGTCCTAAAAATGATGTTCCTTTTCAGTATTTTTTTTTTCACATGGAAGCAATGTAAGCAAACCTGGCAAAGGACAAAAACAGTCTGAAAACTTCAGCTTTGGAGAAAACGGAAGCATAGGGCTCAGGAAACTGCGCTTGGGGTGGGAGATGATCTTAAATTTCTTATGAATTTTGTAGAAATAAATATGGCTGGACTTGAGGAGTAGATGAGATGAGAATATCGGATCCTGGGGACACGTAAAGCCTTTTCTAGCTTTCAGCTTTAGACTGGATGTTTCTATACTAGGATGGTGTAGTCATTTTGCAATCATCTGAGCATAATCATATCAGTTTATGAAAAATGGCTTTGTGAATTGCTTTTAGACCATAGTGATCTGAGATTTGATCAACAAAATGATCTGATTTGATATCCTAGAGCCCTTAAAGAGGCTTGGCAATAGGAATATAAATAAGTGAAAATATATTCCCGAACAATTCCTCTAATCATTAATTGTACTCCATTGTTTAATATTTTCAGAGCCTACTGCATTTAGCAAAAGGGAATGCCAGATGCATATTAAAATGCATGCAAATGCTACACATAAGCCACATTTTAATATATTGTTTTGCATTCATCATTTTAGTCTTGTGATTTGTATTTTCATTTGCTTGGGAACAAAGACTTTCTTCTTTCCCCACTTGGGAAACAAGGAAAGATTTGTTTCTGCCAGCATCCTAATAGTATTCCTGAAAAAGCAGCAAACCTAATGGTTCAGGAACTGCTCTCCACCACCTGTTTGCTGGCCCCTAACAGGGATCGCATTTACAATGCATTGAAAAGGTAAAAATATGCGATCAATCAGTTGCTTTGTCCCATAATGGCAAGCAATCGTGTATATATATATATATATATATTTGTATTAAAACTGAAGAGACTGCCTTTTGAAAAAATTAAATTTTTTAAATGTACAGTCTTTTAAAATAGAGACTGGGGCAGCGTGACTGCTATGCATTCACCAAATCCCCTTCCCTTTTAATCTGAGGCCACAGACAGGCTGTGTTCCCCAACCACCCAAGCAATTAGGTGATTTCTGACCAGGGGAATGTGGGATAAAATATTATACACCATGTCTAAGTCTGGTCCCTCTAAACTCCTGGACATTCCTGACATTTGTGCTTCCATTGCTTCTGACTTTTGGCGAGAAACAGAGGACCAGGGGGAGAAAGTACAGGGCTCTTGGGAATCCTCCAGATGACAGGAGATTGGGTCCTGGAGTAAAATGACACGAAACAAAATTCTACTTCACTCATCTCTTCTGACCAATGACTTACTATGAATGTGATACCTATTCATTATGTGGTAGTTAGCCGTAAGGTCCCTGATCTTCTGGTATTCACACTATGTATCCCTCTCCTACATGGCATTTGGGTTTGCCTGTGTGACCTACCTCATATGGCAGAAATGATAGAGGCCTGCCTGTAATCATGTGAGTGAACTTAGAAAATGATTCTCCAGGCTTAGTTAGTCCTACAACTCCAGCCCATTGTTTGAGTTCAACTTTGGGAGAGACATTGAGCTAAAATCACCCAACTAAGCTACTTTTGGATTCTTGACTCCAGAAACTGTGTGAGATACATGTTTACTTTAAAGCCACTAAATTTTGGAATAATTTGTTACGTATAAATAGAAAACTAATGTCATATGAATAAAAAATAAACCTTTGTGAAGTGACTGAGGAATTGGGACTGTTTGTTATAGCACTAAATAAATGCTGATGAATACAGTGTGACAGTGCTTGTAGTTACTATGTACATGACAATGAACTGGGTGTTAAAATTTCTGAGAGTAAAGACTTTGATTTGTTCTTCCTAAGATTGCACTACCCAACACAACAGTTGAACAGGAGTAGGCTTGAATAAAAGATAAAAAAAAAAAATAGGGATGGGGATGTGGTTCAGTGGTAGAGTGCTTGCCTAGCATGCTCAGGGACCAGATTTTGATCCCCAGCACCATAAAAAAAAAAAAAAACCAATGTGGCTTTCAATAAGATCCATAATATAGTCCTGTGTATTGTAGGTACACAGTTAACATTAATAAGTAACTATTGCTCTAAGGCAAGGCTGGGTTACTGTGTATCTAACCCTGGAAGATGGTACCAAATGTACCTCAGAAAAACGCTAGGCTTATATTCCAATCAAATGCATAAATTGTCATTTGCCTGACATTTATGTAAAGAGGAAACCATAGGCATATAGTTATGCTTATGTTTGCAGATTATCATGCTTATATTTGTATAAGCCAAATTCTACTTTAATAGTTACACATGTTAACTTATTTAATCCTCATATAACAGGCGGATAAAGAAAGTGCTATTATTCTTCTAATTTGACTCATGAGGAAATAAACTCAGTAAAGTTAAGCACCTTGACCTTTGTGTCAGAGCAATTCAGTAGCAGTCTCTTTACTTGATCTCTGGACTTGCACAATCCAGGGATCTTGGGGTTACTCACTATACCATTTCCCCTACCTCATTTGAATTCTCCAAAGAGACAGAACAGAGCTGACCAGGCCATGAAAGAGCCACTAAATTGGAGTGGAGAGAGATATTCTCATGAGGACAGAAAATAATAATCAAGACTCTTGGTCTTGAGAGGTTGAAGTTAAGAGACCCAATGCTCAAAGTTGATAAAATCCTGAAGTGCATGTATTTATTCACCTAAACTGATACATACCACAGGGATGGGGCCTTCCCTGTAGCTTGTCACAGATAATTTAGGAGAAAAGTACATGCCGCTTTCAGATGATTGGATGTAACATTCTCTGCCTGCATTCCAGCTGCATAGAGACAAGACCCACCGTCCCAGAAGCCGCCACAGAGAAGAAAAGAATATTGCAAACCACAGGGCAATTAGGTTTGTGTTGAGCAGCCAACAGGGGGATGCTTGGCCTCCCTGCTAATTGGCAAAACCCTTCATAACTAATTCCTTCCAATGCTTGCAAATCAGCGCTAGCCCCAAAGAAATCAGAAATGAGCCAAAGAAGCACTGGTAATGGGCAGACATCTCGGTGTCTGCCTCTCTAACCAGTCCCCTCGGTTCTTCATGGGAACATGTGTGCTCGGTGAGAGCTCGGGGCGTGTTTGCTGCAGACAGGCCCCTTAGTCCACTGAGCCCAACGTTGGGGAAAGGGGTGGAAGTTACTGTGTACAGAGAACGCTGCCAATGTGCTCCTGGGCATTTTTCATGACTTTTGAATGTTTGCTGAACTGAAAGCTGTTGAAAACTTATTTCGAGGCTGACCTAGCATCTTGGCAACGTGGATTGTGACCTGCAGAAAGAAGTTGTGGCTGACACAGAAAATTCTCACTTATTTCAACTTATGAATCTTGGTTACCAAAATATGCTCTCCTCACTCTGAGATAGGAAGACAGATTCTAAGTCTATAATAGGGTTAGGTGAACTTTTAAATTTATTTATTCCTCTACTTCATAGAGTAATGGGTTGGGACAAAAAAGTGAATGACACATCAAACTTCTGCAAGAAAAATAGTACAGTTGGATAGCATAATAGACCAAAAAATTTGGAAGGACTTTTTAAATAAAAAAGTATTGATATGTCAATTATACCCTATTCTAAGTAATTTATATAAGAAGGCCCTGAAGGTTCAATTCTAACAGGGACCATTCAATTTCAAGAATGTATGCTTGAAAATAAGAATGAATGATTTATAATGTTCTCTAATGTAGCACGTTCACACATTTATGCTAGTAGTTAGTTTATCCCAATCATTCTGAAATAAAGAGCCTGTCTCTACGCAGTTTTGCAGTCTTTTCCAGCTGTGGTTCACATCAATTCCTTGGCATTAATCCATCACGTTTAGGTTTTTCCACTAGAAAAAGAAGATAATTTTTAAACAGTCAGTAATTGTCATTGTATAAATAAATTTAGGGTCCAGTAATAGATGGATTACAAATGTACAAAGGCCTTGTTCAGGGCCACCTCCTAACTGAAAGGGCAGTTTTGATGATATTTCTGACGTTGTCCTACCTCTGTTCCAAAAGTCACATGTGCTCCAGCTGTATACATTCTTTTATTTCTCTCAAGCCCACACTGGGGGTGACAGAGTTGAATAAAAAACTGCCACAGATTTCAATGTGTCAACTGTTCCAAACTTTTTATTTCTATTTTTTTCTTCAAACCACCTTACCCTTTGGCAGCCTCAAGTAAGTTCCCACTCTCTTGGGCTTCTGCCCTCATTTGCTCTTTTTGTCAAGTCCCCGTTGGTTACACCCCAGCTGTGACCCACCACCCCACTTCACATGCAGTCTAAGCTGACTTTTAGCTCAGGACCATGCCACCCTAGACCCTGTTGGTCAGGAAGATTACCCAACCAATACTGTGACCACCAGGGAACTGGGGAAAACTCTTATATTTCAAGAAGCTGATCTGGAGTTTCCAGGATGGTCCACTCTTCCTTTCTACCAAGTATGGCGATTTTCCCAAAGACCAATGAACAACTCTTCCCATTGAGAAATTTGGTAGAGGAGTCTCTTGGTATCTCCACACTTTTTAAAGAAGAAGAGCAAATACCTTATGGATACATTTGTATGATTTCAAAAAGTATGGTTGCCATAGGAAGGGGAAAGTGATTGCTAGTTGAAATAGAGATGTCAAATGGAAAATAAATTATTTAAAGAATAGTTTCAGGGTTTCAGTGTTAAGCTGTGTTTTTAAATTCTTGGCAGGCTGAAAGTGCCCCAAATTAACATCCCTTAACCCTAGCCTGAAATCACCTCATCCATGGACTGATAAAGCTAATGGGTAAATCTATATAGGATATGGTAACTCTGGAGAATGTGTTCTTGTTGACTCTCCAGTAAGATTCAAATCTGGCTACCTACCCTTTCTCTCATGCCTTCCCCCATGCACATTTCCATACATACTGTGGTATCATCTTTTCTTCCCAAATCAACTACATGAACTTGAATCAATAATGTATTGGATATGCTTTGGATACAACAAGGATACAATTGATCAACATTTATTGAGTCTCTATTCTATATTCATTATATAGTTGGAGAGAACAATATATAAATGGATAAGTTACTTTACAAAACAATTAGTACAATGACAGATCTCCACAAAGTGTTTATTGGAGCATAAGGGAATTCACACAGTTTAGTGGCGATTATAGGTATAAGAGATGATTCAACTAAACTCTCTAATCCAACCAACATTTTTTTTTTTTTTTTTGTATATCTTTTCCTGGTAAAGAGCATCTCCATTCACTTAACTACCCTAATTAGAAACATTTTCATCATCTTTCTTAGTAGCCATATCACTATTCTTGAATATTTCTTATGGAAATTAATCCTTACAGCTCTTGAACTAGTCCAGAGTTATCTGGATGATCACATGGTCTTTTACAGCAATGTCAAGTAGCTTTTCTTCTAAGGGAACATGCCATTCCCGTGGCCTCTGAAGCATTAGCAGCTGTCAACAGCTGTATTTTTCGGGCTGGGCACTCCTCCCGCTGAGCCAGAGATGGTCCCCACGGAAAGCCAACCTACAGACTGGTCAGTGATCTGGAATGAAGTATCAGATGAAGAGAAGGAATAGGCCAATTAGACTCTTTCTCTTGGGAGTTTGAAAGAGAAAATATTCATAAAATGAGACAATAGTGTAGGAATTGAAAGTAAGATTATATAATTGAAGTTGTAGCCATGAGAAATGCTGGGAAAATTAGGTACTGAGGGAGTGGAAATCTTGAGTTGGAAGAAGGTGTGGGATAGATACAAGAGATAGAGGAAGATAGTGAATGGACAGAAAGATGAGGGGTGTAGGGAGAGAGGTGAGGGCATGTTAATGGTGGAACTCTCAAGGGAAGGCTGGCAGCCTGGCTTTGTGATTTTTGACCTTCCTTTGGTCAGGTGGTTCATCTTTCTTCATGCAAATGTCTTTGCAACCAAGGAATACTTTGAATATGTTTTCTGACAAAAAATCTATTATTTTCCTACTTAACTATACCAATAGAGAAACTTCTGACTGCTTCCTGCTTCTTATCTTTGGCTCCTATCCATTGCCACACTGACATCTGAATACTCTATCTAAAATGCAAATTTGGTCATGTTACTCTCTTGCTACAAAATGGCTTCTCAACAACTGAGTACAATCCTGTGGTGCTTTTCAAGATCCTCCATAACCTTTCTCCAGTCTATCTTTTCCCCATCCTATACTTCCATTTCCCCTTCTTAGCTCCATAGTCACCGGGCACCTGAACAGGTTTACTCTCTCCACCTTGCCGTCCTTCACCTACTTTCCTCTCAGTCTGGAATTCTCTCCTCCCCTCATCTGACTATACTATTGTTGGTTAAGTCCTGTATCATTCTATAAGATCGAGGTTTGCATTTTAGAAGCCTCTACGGTCTCCCAAACAGAGAGAGCTCTTCCACCTTTAGCCATCCAGTAGCCCAGGTACAGCATTTGTGCTACTTGTGAAACTTTATTTACCTCACTTCTACTTTTCTCAGTATTTCTCAAAATGTGGTCCAAAGAACAAGTGCTTCAGAAATACCTGAGAAGATGCAAATGCATTGTTCCTATTTTAAATAATCATCCCTGAGACCTCTTAGGTTGCATAAGTTGAAAACTATTGCCCTAGACTTTTAAATCTTCAAGGGCTGATACCAAATACTAGTCTCCCTTGTACCATCTCTACTTGCCACAAAATAGGTAATGAATAGATAAGAACAGTTAATTTCTTTCAAACCACAGATTAGTGTAAATGTCACAGATACAGGAGCTCAGGATCCAGTCCTGTTCACCATCGTTTCTCTCCCAGATCCTAGCCCTAGACCTAGGTGTCAGATGGGTACTAAAGAAACACTTTTTCACTGGCTGAAAGAAAAGATGGTCTAGAGACGCAACGAGTGCCATGCTGCAGGACAGAAATGCAGCCAAAGCATCAACAAGATTAGCACAAGGCCTGTTCAGTTACTCGGGAGGAGGCACTACGTAAGAGCAAGAGCTGGCAGTGTTCTGCTGTTCCTTTGTAGAAATCCTTGATGTGGGCTGTGAAATGTCAAATCCAGATTTGATTAAGCCCAACTTCAAATCCCCAAGGCAAATGTGTATCCACGGTCTTAATGTAATTATTGGAGCCACCTCCGTGTGCTATTTTCAAAAGGGCTGAGCTAGCACCCCATCATTGATACCAACTCCTACAAAATGAAGCCTGCAATTAATTCATCACATCCCAGGCGGATAATGCCTAAAAAAGCTTGATCTGGCTCTTTCCTGAAAATTGAAGTATTAAATTAACCCCCCCCCCAAAAAATAAATAAATAAAAAAGACAAGAAAAAGAAAAACAACCCTCTGATCCTAATCCTGAGAAGTCAAGAGAAAACAGGATAAGGAGTGGGTCCTAAAGGCCACAGTAGAAATCATAGTTGTTTCTTTTGCTGAGGAATAAACTTGTGTCTGTTTTGGAAATTTTCATTTCCTCTTGAAATGATAACCTACCAGTTTTCAGTCAAACCATATTTTAAACCTTTTTTTTTAAAGGAGAAGCCAATAAGCAGCATGAACTGCTTGCAAGGGTAATGGACTTCCAGTTGAATGATTCAGGATATACTAGTGGAAACTTGGATTTTCTTGCTGCTACACCCTTGAAAGATGGGGGGAAAAAATCAGGCCAAAACCCAGTCCCAAATCAAAGTAGGCACACTGGGATCTATTAAATTAAACCCAAATGCCACAGATTCACTGGAGCAGACCAGATTTCACCACTACATTCTCCCAGGGAAGAGGGGTGGGGCCATCTACTCCCAAGCTCAACCACAAGCCAGAGTTCCACTTTGTTCTGTGAAATTCAGAACACATTTGCTCTCCCCACCCCCACCTTTAAAATTTATTCCTGCCTTATTTAGGGTCTGCCTGGAACCAAGACACCAGAAGGAAAAGGCTGCCTTATTGTGAAATCCAATCTAAGTAAAAGCTAGACGGATCAGCAATCCCTTGACCTTACTCAGTGGTGAAATCTAAAACTGATCCACATGGTGTGGAGAGAGAATTTGGAAAAGATCTGATGAGCTGTCACATCACTGAAAATTTAGAGTTTTGTTTGTTAACCTATAGAGAACAATTTCAATTTCTAGGAAAAAATTCCAATTTCTAGGAGCTTCCTAAACCAGGGCCAACAAGTTGGAAGAGACAAGAGTTTCTGGGTGATCCTAGAACCAAGCTTCAGTGCCTGTGACTATCTGGACTAACGCAGACTCTCTGGAGGTTAGAATAGATTCTGTTGGACATTCTACACCAGATCTGCTACAAGAGATAGAGCATTTCCAAACCATTATCTAATATAGGAAGGTGTGGGAAGCAAATGTTTTTTTTTCACGATTTTTAAAAAACTTTTACTTTAGGATTCCAATCCCAGACATGGCAGTGATATTAAGGCTAGAACCCTGGTAGTAGCTGTTACTGGGATGACTAGTATCATATTGCAGCACTCTTATACACAAATTATATTAGACATAGTTATTGCCTTTGAGAGTTTTTCTTATCTAAAAGCATCCATTCCTCACCCCTCAGCCTATATATGAAATCTAAACACTTATAAATCTCTCACCACTTACCTTCACCTATTTTTCCATATTCTTACCATCCTTAATATATCTTCTGCCCTCTATATCAAGGGTGGAAAATCTTTCAGTAAAAAGTCAAATTGTAAATATTTCAATCTTGCAGACCATGTGGTCTCTGTCACAACTACTCATCTCTGCTGTGGTTGAACACAAGCAGTTCTAGATAATATATAAGTAAATGAGCAAGGGTATATTTCTTTTTGTGTGTGTATTAGAAATTAGTAGATGTAGGTCTAATTCTCAGTCCTACTATTGACAAGATATATGTGGCAATTTATTTCCACATCTCAAGGCTTCCACTGCAAAAATAACTTATTTTTAAAATGTATTTTTTTTATACATATGACAGTAGAATGTATTTTGATATATTATACATACTTGGGAGCAAGGGTATATTTCAATAAAACTTTATTTACAAAAACAGCAGGCTAGATTTAGCTCCCAGGCTATAGTTCGCCCACTGTCTATTTTAGATAGACCAAATTTATTCCATTGTAGATACTAATTTCTTCTGCTTGGTTATCTTTGTCCTTTTATCCAAGCTTAAATGGATCAATTAAAATTCTTTATGTACTGAATGATTATTGTGCTGGGCCACATACTGTCCCAGGATCCCAGGATGCAGCAATGACATACAACATTTTCAGCTGTGTTAGAATTTAGGTTCTAGTGGAGGGGAACAGATAACAAATAAGAGCCCCAAACCATACATTCCAGAAATGATCAAAATATAGAATAGAAAGAAAATAAGGAAGGATACAGGGATGGGGGTTATTCTAAGTATAGTAGTTAAGGCTTTGATGAGATAATAAGGTAGCAGAGAGAAAAATAAAGCAAATTTCAAGTTGTTTGGATGCTCTGGGTGGGGTGGGAGGGATATCCCAAACAGAGGGAACAGCAAGTGTAAATTGCCCTAGGCAACACAGTGTTGGTCCCTTGGAGGAAGTGAAAGGACTGGTATTGTTGGAGCATATTGAAGGAGCCAGGGAAGAGACCAAAGTGTTATCCAAGGGCAAGATTTTAGAGAGCCTTACCAGTGAAGGAAAGGACTTTAACTTTTACTCATAGTGAGGTTGGAAATCACTGAAGGGTACAGAGCAAAAGCGTGATATAATCTGCCTTATATTTTAATGGGATCATCTGGAAGCCATTGGTAATACAGAGTGCAGGAAGGTGAGAGTAAAAGCCGAAAAAACCTCAGAAGAGAAATGCAATAATTTAGATGACAAGTGTTATCTGGGAAGGCAAGGGAGAGGGGTGAAGAGTTGTCAGATTCTGAATACATTTTGAATGCAGAGTTGAAAAGTAGAGTGTAAAAGAAATATAGAGCCAAGAGTTTAAAAGGATGGAGTTACCATTTATCAACATAGTGAAGAGTGTAGGAGGAATAGATTGGGTGGCAATAATCTGGATTTATTTTTTATCATGTTATGTTTGAGACGTCTATTGGATCTCTCGTGGGAGTGTTAAGTAGGCGGTTGGACAAATGTTTTGAAGTTTAGTGGAGACGTCATGGGTAGAGGTAGACATTTGGGAATTATCTGTAATTGGTGATATTTAAAACCATGAGATACGGCAGGATCACTAAAGAAGAAGTGAAGAAGAGGGCAGGGATGGAGCTCTGGGACACTCAGATATTTTGAGTTTGGGTGGATAAAGAAGAGCCAACAAACAAAACTTACCAAAAATGACCAGTGAGAAAGGAAGTGAAGTAAGGAAGAAGAAATCTCCTGGGAGCTAAGTGAAGAAAGTCTCTCGAAGGAGGAAATAAATTTTGTGAAAAATTTGTGCAACTTTGCAAATGTATTGAGCAAGTTGAGGACTGAGGCATGACCCAGTTTTGGCAACAGGGGAGCTTCTGTTGACTTTGCCAAGAACAGTTTAAGGAGTGGTCAAGATGAAAGCTGATAGAGTGTACACAACAGAACATAGAAAGGGACCAAATGGTCCCTCCCTTGTTCTGAGATCCAGAAGTACTTTATTCTGTATAACGTTTTTCACCATTCTAATTATGGCTTATATTTCCATTTCTTCAACTAACCTTGAGCCATTTGCTGAGTCATGTCCTACTCTTCATCCTTTATACAACACAGTACCAGGCACCTAGTAAATACTCATGAAATGTTTGTTAAATGAATAAGAAATTGTAATCTAATAAAGGAAGATTTTGCATCAATGACTATCATATGAGTATCAGTGAGTCCCATAAAGACTAGAAATATTAAAATGGATAAACAGCATTAAAAGAGGGAGTGGGTACTATATATTATATAATTTTGTGACACTATAGATTTTAGGGTTTATACTGTGAAAATACTTTACTCTTCTCTCTTAAAATTATATGCAAATTATTTTCCATGTGATATGGTGAGATCGATCAGGAGAGCCAGTCCAGTTTTGTTAAAGGGAATGGGTGAGGCTCTGGGGGAGTTAGTTAGGAAATTGGCCCTGTTTGTGTCCACTGTGTTGTACTTGGTATAAAATTTCATAAAATTTGTACCTCTGCTTTCTTTCAAAATTCCAAATTTACTAACTCACTATCATTGTAAGAAAACCTTCCAAATTTCTATTTCCCTATCTTTTTTTTTCTATGATCACATTTTTAGAAATGAGATTCACCATAGAGTGTGACCTTGGGATCTGAATAACATTTGATTAATACAATCTTGAGCATTCAATTCATAGAGCTATGACTATTAAGTCGCAAAGGCACAAATTATTACATGATGATTCAAGTGACTTTCTGGTTATACTATTTAATAAAATTAGCATTGAGATCTGAAACTCTGTCCAACAGTCAAATGGTGATTTTTTTCAAGGGTCCATTAAAAAAAAAAGTAACTTCACTTCAAAGTATAAAAACTGCAATCTTTCTATCTATGAGTAAAGATAGTGTAGTTAGTTACTGCAAATTAATGATTTGGTTAGAATTTATTTATTCAATGTGAGGGGAAGTCTGTGTAAGTGTTGAGTGAGTCATTTCATAAGACCAAAGCCAAGCAAAATCAGTACTCAGCTGAAGATATTTTTCTTGCAATGAAAAGATTTCTTTTTGGGTATTTGACACACGTGGTCAAATTTTGGCATGGAAAGTAAGAAGTCATGAATTTGAAGTGCTTTAGACATATTTAGACACATTTAATATAAGAAGCCAAAAGCATATGCAACAGAGGAAATTAGGTAGAGCACTTGAATATTTTTCCCTTTGACATTCCACTTGTCAATGATACCAAGGACCAAAATACCTGTTCTTTACATAAAGGGCACATATATTTTTTTTCTGTTTTGCAGAGAAATAACCTTGAAGAAAATTCCTCCTAAAAATCATTATTTTGTGCCTATTGAGCTTCTTATTTTGTGGGTCATAGATTTAATAGGCTGTAATGCTATTTAAACATGGTAGATACTTAATGCACCATGAAAAGCCCTTCAGCTATGGGAAATTACAAAAATATCTCAATGCCATGGTCACAAAAGTGAACGGTCTTCTCAACATGAACTTCAAAGGTAAAATTAAATTACATTTTCCATTGATTCCTGAGGGTCCTCTGACCAGGGACCATGGTGGCCTGTGATGACAATCATGCCTGTCTTAGAGCTCCTGTCCAAGCCAGCCAGTCAATTCTTAGCTGTAGCAGCTCTGGAAATTCAGCTCTCAAAGACATCAGGAGCTTCTTGGACACACAAAATATCACCTGGTCCAGGTCAGCATAGTTTCCTGGTATCCTTGATGTCAGGATAGCAAGGCTATCCTGTTACTCAGGAGTCTTTGGTCTGAAGAGAGAATCTATCAACAAAACAATCAAATGGCCAATGAATATTATCATTTTCAATTTTGATAAACTAATACAAATCAACAGATTTTAAAATGGGTATCTAATAATTACAAGCATAATGATATTGGTTTGGAGTTTGAAAACACACCAAAACATACAGATGGAAATAAAATACCATGGTCTTAGCACTTGGTGGGAAGGTGTGCTAACAGAAGAGGAGTGACTTCTGTACAGTTTTTTTTTATGTGACTTTTTGTTTTTGTACTTACAAAAGGGTCAGGAAAAAGTTTACAAAATTTTATTTTATTTTATTTTTTTGGTTAGAAGACTAGAAATGCATGCTTTCTCTACTAAATGGGAGAAATGCATTTTTCTCCAAGGCAATAGTGACCATCAGTTGATGAGACGACCTAGATGTCTGCTCTGTAACTTTCTGGTACTAGAGATAGGCACCCTGTACATCACATTCAGTGGCAGGTTTTCAATTACAGCATCACTTGCAACTGTTTTAGCAACAGGACAGCCAAATAGCATGCGTTCTGTATGAAACACTTTTGAAAATCAGGGTGTTTTCTGTCCTGCCTTGCTCTAGTTTTAAATAACAGCTACTTTCCATTCTTTTCAACGTGCTCCACAGACTATGCATGAACAAAAAATGCTCTCATTCTTTTTCTTTTCCTTCCTTGTCTTTTGTTTCATCTTCCTTCTCTTTCTTTCTTCAACCATTTTCAAGCTGGTAGAGCGTGTGTTTTGTAAGCAGGTTGGTAGAGCCGTTGACAGCCAGGCTGGCAGCTGATCTCAGCTCTGACACTTCCTAACTGTGCCCCTCAGGCTAGTTATTAGACTTAACTCCGAGCTTCAGATTGCTCATCTGTAAAATGGAGATATCAATAACGACTTCCTAGGTTACTTCGGAGACTAATCGGGATAATATAATTAAAACATTGAACAGAGTGCAGCATGAGTCATAGCTACTATTATTGAAAAAAAAATTGACTTGTAAAAAACATAGGCAACATTAAAATTCTTCTGTAGCAATAACATTTGTGAGGAACTCATGAACCCAGTAACAGAGCAAAATTAGCTCAAGATGACGTTAATAGGAATGAAACAAAAACCTATGTTCCCTGTCTCTAGGCAAACTTCACTCAGCACAGACACCCAGAAGAGACTGAGGGAGGCAAAACAGACAGCTGCTAACCTGACATTTAAAAAATTAGTAGATTTTGGCTCTTCATATGGCCCTGAAGAGAATATCTGGCCTAACAAGCTGAGAATATGTGCTATGGATCAATCAAGGTTATAAAATAACACAAAGGATAGGCTCTCATCAGAGTTTGGTGCTTTACAATAGATGAAAAGGCAAAGAGATTTAATCAGCTTACATTGGTCTGGGCTTCTCTTCCCTACTCTTAGGGGAAGGAATCGTGCTTTATTCTGGCTATTTCCTGAGGAGAGCCCTTCTCCCTCGCTCAAGGATTCAGGCTAATTACAAATGCTGAGGTAGTTTCCAGGCTGAATTAAAGAAAAAAAAAAAAAAAAGAAAAAAGAAAAAAATCAAAAGGGAAGGGGTGGGGAGTGGTGTGGATTTCACAGGGAAAAAAAATAATTTAAGAAAAAGCATGTTCTCAGAGGGGGGAAAATTAGAGAATTAGGTCACTGAGCTGGAGCCAGGAAAAATCCACATGAGTGGAAATTGGAACGATGAAAAGTATTTCATATTAACACATCCAAAGGCTGAATGTGCCCGGCTGGGAGGATGTTCTTCCCCTTCTGGAAAGGGGAGGGGTCTGAAAGACCTCTAGGCTTTTCTATGTCATGTTCATTCACTAATCAGCGCTATTCAGTCAATCCAACACGTGGTCACAGATGAGGTGCCCTGGAAAACACGAGGGCCACAGAGCAGCGATTATAATCAAAACCACTGGAGACTCTCATTTCGGCTTCTGAAATACAAAGCTTCAAAGACAGACAGGCCTCTGATGAGAACCAGCACTTTTTCTTTCTTTGCCTCTTTCTTTCTTCCTGTCTGTCTGTCTTTCTTTTTTTTTTTCTTTCTACTAAGTCTAGAGTTTTAGATTCAAGTACTCGATAATTATATATCAATAGAGACAGAATACATTTTGCCTAAAGCAAAGATATAAATGGCTGAAAGGGCAGGCAAAGTGTCATGTGTCACTAGACATTAGTTGAGGTTAAACTCTGCTGATGTGACTAGAATATTGACATCTTGGTTACAGTCAATATCTTGAAATTGGTGGTGTGGCTTGGCATACAGATCTTTATAATGACTTCCAGTGTGATAGGCAAATACCAAATTGGACTCCACACTGAGAATCTCCAACTTCTTCTTTTCAGATTGTCACCAAGACCCCGTCACACCTTTTCGTTATCCAAATTTCAATTGAGAGCAAGACATAAGTAATACAATTCTGAAGATACTGGCAAAAAAAAAAAATCAGTATTTCCTTTTGAGGTTAAAGCTAATCATACTGCAACTGAGGAGATTCTGGGACAGAATTTGGGTGCCCAGTCCTGTTACATATTGCTTAGGGAAGAAAAAGGCTGTTATTTCATTTGCCTCCTAATTTATTCACCTCTGAGTGCTGTATTCTTTATTTACCTTTCTGCAGCTTGTCTGATCTAATATAGCATGCTCTTGACATTTATCTAGGAAAAAAAAAGGGAATTTTTTTTTTGTTTATTTCGCTTGCTAAAGTCTCGTTGCTCTGTTTCAGCTTGACTTTCTAACTCAGTACATAGCACTTACTAATCCATCTAGACTAGTGGTTCTAAACCCTGGTCCTATGTGACAGTCTAAAGAGAGCTTCTAAAATGCACAGATCCTCAGGCTTGACTGCCTGAATTAGATTATCTAAAATTGAGGTCTTGGAGCTAACCATTACCCTTTAATGTAGAGATGGCAAAAGTCTTTCCTATCTACTATGTTTTAGTGGTCTGTTGTTATGTTTCCAGCCATCCCTATATCTAATGACTTAAATCAACAATGATTTGCTCTTTTCCATAATCCTGTGGGTCAGGAATTTGGACAGAGCTCAGTAGCCTGGCATTTACAATTTGTCTTCTGGTGTTATTCAGTTGTATTCAGCTAGTGGCTGAACTGGCTTGAAGGTCCAATAAGGTTTTATTCACATAACAAGCACCTCGGTTTATTCCATGTGGCCCGTCATCTCTCCATGTGGCTTGCTTGGGTTTCCTTATAGGACAGTGTACTATAGTTAGTTAGGCTGTGTTCTTAATCAGCAGCTGACTTCCAAAGGAGAAGAAGCATAAACTAAAAATCATCAACCATTTTTAGTAAAAACACCGTTATTAAGATCACCATACATTGTCACTGCAAAAATTATATCAAAAGAATAAAACTTAAGCTGAATTGTTCCTTATTCTAAGAATTTCTGCATATTTATGCATCTATAGATTTTTAAATGTATGTTTAGTAAAGTTAGTTTTATAATTTTTTGTTTCTGTTTTCAAGATACACATTCGATCAAATCTATTTCTTTTCACTACTTATGGGAAAATATCAGACTACATGTTTGGTCAATTTATTGGTCAATTTATTTCTGGTACAAGTTTTTTTTGGGGGGTGTCAAAATTAATGCATGAAAAGTGACTATCATGTGATGGGTGCTTAATAAATGTTAGTCATTCATTATTTTGGCAAACTTTCAATTTTAGAACAGTTTTAAATTTACATAAATATTGTGAAGAGGTGCAAAGTAACCACAGACCCCATATTTTGTTTCTCCATTGGCACTGCACAATCATATGACAAATCATATAATGCATTTCTTATAAATTAATGAACCAATGTTAATATATCATCATTAATTAAAGCCCATGCATCACTTAGTTATTCTTAGTTTTTCCAAATTGTCTTTTTTTGGGGCCCAGGATCCTATCCCTGGAACCACATCACATTTAGCTGTCCTCTTTGCTCAGGTTCCTCTTGGCTATGATAGTCACTCAGATTTTCCTTGATTATCATGAAATGGATGGTTTGGAGGAGTACTGACTAGGTGTTTCCTAGGATTCCCTTTAGTTGAAATGTACTTTTTTTTTTTCTTGTGATTTTACTAGGATCATGGGTTTGGGGAAGAAAGAGGTAAAGGACTGTTTTTGTCACGTCTTATCAAAGGGATACAGTATCAGTGTGGCTTGTCATTCTTGAAGGTTCACTTTGATAACTTGGCTAAAGGAGTGTCTGCTAGTAGCTTCTTCTATAAAGTTAATCCTTCCCCCACTTTCTAAGCTGTGTCTTTAGAAGGAAATCACTATGTACTGCAGCTCTTCAGGATTACATTCAGCATTGCACTCCACTCTCTGAAAGCAGAGTCTCTACATAAACTACTTGGAAATCTGTATGGGGAATGTATCCCTGCCTTTCTTCTTCTCCTCTTTCCCCTATTATCTTACTTATGTACATCAGTATGCACTCAAGGATGTACATTCAATTTTTTTAAATTTAATCCAATACCACTTTAATTGCTCAAATGGTTCCAGCTTTCATTATTGTGAGCTCTTTCAGTTAACTCTTGAGTCCCTTAATGCACTCCCATTAATTTAAGCTTGCTTTTTGTTGGCATGTTCTTTTTGTTTGTGTGTTTTAAATACTACCTTTCTTCCAAGCACTACAAGATGCTTCAAGCTTGATATATGTATGTTTTATATTTATACATATATATATATATATATATATATATATATATATATATATATATATTGTTTTAGTCAGCTTTTTCACTTTTGTGGCTAAAAGATTCGACCAGGACAACTGTAAGGAGGAAAAGTTTATATGAGGGCTCACAGTTTCAGAGGTCTTAGTCCACAGGAAGCCAACTCCATTCCTGGAGGTTGAGGTGAGGCTGAACGTCATGGCAGGAGAGTGGGGCAGATGGAAGCAGCTCCCATGAGGAAGCAGAGAGAGAAACTTCACTCTCCAGATACAAATATATACCCAAAGCCACGCCCAATTCCCATCCCCTTCAGCCACACCTTACCACTTCAGTTAATCCCTTCGTTAACTCACTGATTAGGCTGAGGCCACATGTGAACTTTCCAGGGAATCATCACACCCAAACCATAACATATATATTATAAAATAAAAACACATAACATAAAATAAAAACATAATTATATGTTTATATATTTCAATGTATGTTTTACACATATGAACACACACACACACACACACACACACACACACACACACACATATATATATATATATATATATATATATATATATATATATGTTTTTGCCTTTTGGAATAGTCATTTCTCAAGAAAACTTGGTTTCTTGTACTGGAGAACGGCGTTAGAAAGGAAGAACTTGACTCAGGTGTTTTCATCCAGCTGAGCTCTTACTCCTTTGCCTTCTCAGATGAAAGAGCAAGAAAATACATATGTGTATAGTAGCCCATCTATGGACACTTATCTCTCTATATTCCTATGCCTGTATTAAGCTAAACATGAGCTATTACTAATGTCTCCAACTCTAATCCATTACTGCAAGAATTCTTCTAACCTCTTCCCTTTGCTTATCTGTAACCTCCCAATCTAAAAACAAACAAACAAACAAACAAAAAACAACAACAAAAAAAACTGGCTCCAAATACTTATTCATTTACTAAATTGCTCCATTCTTTTTTTTATTGGTTGTTCAAAACATTACATAGTTCTTGATATATCATATTTCACACTTTGATTCAAGTGGGTTATGAACTCCCATTTTTACCCCGTATACAGATTGCAGAGTCACATCAGTTACACTTCCACTGATTTACATATTGACATACTCATGTCTGTTGTATTTTGCTGCCTTTCCTATCCTCTACTATCCCCCCTCCCCTCCCCTCCCCTCCCCTCTTCTCTCTACCCCCTCTACTGTAATTCATTTCTCCCCCTTGTATTATTTTTCCCTTTCCCCTCACTTCCTCTTGTATGTAATTTTGTATAACCCTAAGGGTCTCCTTCCATTTCCAAGCAATTTCCCTTCTCTCTCCCTATCCCTCCCACCTCTCATCCCTGTTTAATGTTAGTCATCTTCTCATGCTCTTCTTCCCTACTCTGTTCTTAGTTACTTTCCTTATATCAAAGAAGACATTTGGCATTTGTTTTTTAGGGATTGGCTAGCTTCACTTAGCATAATCTGCTCTAATGCCATCCATTTCCCTCCAAATTCTATAATTTTATCATTTTTTAATGCAGAGTAATACTCCATTGTGTATAAATGCCACATTTTTTTAATCCATTCGTGTATTGAAGGGCATCTAGGTTGCTTCCACAGTCTTGCTATTGTGAATTGTACTTCTATGAACATCGATGTAGCAGTGTCCCTGTAGCATGCTCTTTTTAGGTCTTTAGGGAATAGACCCAGAAGGGGAATAGCAATTGCTCCATTCTTAAGTCAGTAAATGGTATTGGAATTGTCAATCAATCTCTAACTCTATCAACTAGACTACAGTGTTTATGTGTGGTTTCTTTTGACTTTAGTTCTACAAACTTTACTCATTTTCAAAGTTAATTGATGAAGAATCTTCTCTCATCCCCTTTAGTGAGATTGTTTCGCACATTTGTAACATAGGTAGGTTGTCTTCTCATATTCTATATTGAATCCAATCTTCTAAATGAGGTTTTAAAAGTTTTTATACATTAAGGTTTGCTCTGTGCTACAAATTTCTTTGGGTTTTGACAAATGCATTATTTCACATATCTACCATTCCATCATTATTTTTATTTGTTAAAGATTTATATGGTACTTACTATGTGATAGACACTCATTTAAGTCTTACAGCAAACTTATTATACCATTATTGCTTCATCTTTCATACAGATAAGAATATTAAGACATAGGGAGTTTAAGTAACCTCCTTAAACATCAGAAAGATAACATGGGTAGATCTGGCTTGAGAATCTAGGGCATTTGTGGTCTTAACCACTGTACTATCCTATCTCTCTGGAGTCATGATTATTTTTTCTCCTATTTTGCTTTTATGACTTTTGTATTCCTCCTTTCCTTCCCTAAACAATTTCCCCTGAAATTGATACTCACTGAATATATCACCTGCTACACCTCTTTACTAGTTCTCTCAATTATTATTGATCTCAGAAATTCAAGATATGAAGACAGACAGGAGTATCACATTAAGGTCATTACACAAAGACATAGTTATTCTGATTCTACCAACATGTGAGTGAACACATTGACTGACCTTTTCTGCTTTGGAATGAAAGGTACTTAAGCATAAATTTAAAACTTTAAAGAAGAGGCAATTTTAAAATTAATACAACTTTCTAGTCACTTGCAAATGTGTGTTTTCCCCTGCTGTTCTTAACAAAAACAAAACAAAAAAGCAGAACAGCTTCTCTAACACTTTTATCCATTTCTAGAAGCTGCTGAACAAATGGATAATGTTTTGGAGAGCTGGATTCTGATCACCTCTGTGTCACTTCTTTGGGGGAAATAGGGCACCTAAGTTGGAAGTATTCATAAAAAGCTTTCAAGAGGATGCAAGATTTGGACAAAATGCTTATACTAATCTCCTCTCAATAGATTTAGAATAAAAATACAAATGGAAAGAGTAGGAAAATTTATTCTAGCAAATATCACATGGGTATTAAGAAAGAAGGTCATTCAATTAACTAATTACTTCTTCCATATCCTTGGTGTAACAATCAAAATCAGTTGCTATCAGAAAATCTGGGCTCAGAGAGGCGAACATCCAAGTTTGAAATTCACTTGGTTTTTAAAATCTCAACAGGCAGCATCCACAAGCAAAGGCTGTGGTATAATTAAATATTGACAAGCAACATTTCTTGGAATTCCGTGACATTTCCTTTTAACTGGGCTTTTCATCAACCAGGCCAAAATTCAGGCCAATTGCAGTATAACTTATGCTACTGATCCTTGGATATTTTTCTGAAGCTCTCCAAAGGACAACAGGGGGAAAGAAAATTAAAGTCTATTATGTACCTACTAGATACCAGACATTTTTTACATGTTTCATTTAAAACACACACACACACACACACACACACACACCACACCACACCACACACACACAAAACCATGTGGATCTTGGAGACAAAGTAAAGAACTTGCTGTCTTTAATGCAAAGGGAAACTATTTAATGTAAAAAAAATGGAGACCCTGGGCTACTAAGTGCAGTCTCTTTCTCATGCCGGAAGTTGATGGCGTTAGAATCTGAACTAACATCTTGAGCCTTTAAGCTCTCATTCATTTGTTTTTATGGCATCTGTCATTAGCCTCTGAGATCCTGAGCTGGAGAGCAGGCTATTGGGAGATGGGCATAAGTAATAAGAAGGCAGCCATACAGAGGAATGGAGTAGGGGAGAGCACCAGGCCACCGAGAGTCCAAGCAGGGGATCTGAGGCCAGGGAAGGATTGAATAGAGGCCTCTACTTGGGAGGGTGGACTGAAGGTCCCTGATTTGTTTTCAAGTTTCTATTCTTCTTTTAGTTCCAAGTTCATGGGACATCTCTAGCAGTCCATGGGGAAGTCCTCCCCTCCCACTGGCATAGGGCTGACCAGAAAGTGGAGGTGTCCCGGCCTCCTGCAGCATAGCAGCACTTCCTGTCTTTGGCCTATTTTTCCTGGGCGAAGCTCCTGAGAGGTCTTGGCTTTTCCAAACCAATGGGACCTGGGACCATCCAGCAGTAATTCTCCAATTTATTGCCCCTGTTCTACATTCCTGACCTATGAGTATTTACGGACATAGGGGCCAGCTTTCCAAAAGCCTAGTATAGCTGCTTTAATTTTGTCATTGTCCTATAATTTCATGGAAATGGCTGCTGTAAAGCCAACAAGTGACTAATAAAATCCCTCTGCCCACTCATTTTTAATGTCATTCTGGAACTCCAGAACAGGGACCATCTGGTCTCTGGGCTTACTTTAATATAAAAGAGTGGCTGAATTGAAAATCACATTTCTGAGAGAACACTAGAATAGGTCTTGTGCTTGGGAACCCGAGGCACAGCAAAACAAGCCACACGTGACATCTGGACAGTGTAGAGATACGTGAGATGCCACATTCTCAGCTCTGTCTATTCACATACATGTGACAAATAAGCTTCACTCCTTATTGCTAATAGCTGTCACATTTACTAAGCACCATGCCTGTGCTAGACCATAGACAAAGCTCTCCAGATTACTTTGTAAGAGGTAAGTATCCTCATTTTATAGGGGAAATAGAGATCGAAAGAAATTAAGTGAACTTTCTCCAAACACAGCTATACTCAGAGCCAAAGTCTGTCACTTTCTTCACATGACCTAAGCAATTGGTCTCATTTTACTTATTATCACAGTAAGGGTTTTTCGGGGAAAATCCATCCTCAGCAATGGCTAATTTTTCAATGATGTAATTTGTAGAGACTCAAAGATTTGTGGAGAAATTTTTTTAAAAAATTAAACCTTTTATTTTGAAATAATAGTAGATTTAACAAAATTGTTGCAAAAATTGTAGGGTTCTTAAATACCCTTAACTTAGCCCTCTGTATTTTATTTTTTGTTGTTGTTGTTAGCATCTAAAATAACCATGGTATATTTGTCAGAACTAAGAAACTAATTGGCAAACACAGTGAACTCAACTATGGACTTTATTGAGGCCGGGGAATAATTTTTATTTTGCTAGTTTTTCTTGTAATTTTAATTTGATCAAAGTTTTTAAGATATATGGGTTTGTTTTACATGATATGGAGTTGAGTATATTTTTCATTTGTATTAATTTGTATACTTAACTAGATCTGCTCTTGCCTGATGTTGGGGACTCCAAACACTACTTGGTTTGGGGTGAGGATACCATTTACGATAAGCAGAGAAGGTCCAGCCACACTCTCCACTGCTGATTTTCAGCATCTTCAACGCCATCTGGCTTCTTTGCTCAGATCTCAGTTGTATGGCTTGCTGGTCATTCTACCACTGCTTTTAGGTGCTTTCTACAAAGATCTGGCAACTTGACTCAACTTGAAAGTTTCTAACCTAAATTTCTATGTCCCATATCCGTTTTCCTTCAGGACATATTATTATGGCCAGAATTTAATTGTCCCTTGAGCTTGGTATTTGGATTTTTGTGACTTTACTTACCTCAGTAATCACAGTTTCTAAGGAGGAACCCCAAGTCCCTGCTACAACATTCATTTTGGCCTGTTTTAATAGAGCAAATGAGAACCTAAAGTGATTGGTTCAGAATTCATAGCACTTGACTAGAGGATTAAAAGGCCCAGGAAAGGAGAAGGGACTGCCTACACGTCCTTTAGCTGTTAGGACAGACACCGCTTAAAATAAATAAATATGTAAGCAGAGATCAAGCATCATAGAAGGGTATATTTTAAAGAAGAACTTAAAAGTCCTTTCTCTGCCAAATGGCAGAAACTTTTCAGTCCCCTTTTGGAAAGGAATGCTGTTATTAGTCACAGTATTTAAACTTGAGCTTTGACCAGGCAAAACAAGTATTAAAATCAGATTTAACATGTCTGAAACAAATTTATCAATTATATATATTATATATATTACACACACACACACACACACACACACACACACACATATATATATATATATATATATATATATATATATATATATATATATTTTTTTTTTTTTTTTTCCCCTGAAACCATTCCTTCAACTTGCTTTTACTGGTTTTATTCCTGGGACTGCATGTTCCCAGGCACCCGGTTAGGAAATTCAGTGTCACCTTTCCTTCTCTCTACACTGACATGCAACCAGCTACTGAGAGTCCTGCCCGTCTTGCCTCTGCAGCTTTCATGTTTGCTCCTGTCTTTCCATCTTTTACCATTCTCCTTCTTGGGTTATCTCTCAAATCACCCCAACTACATGCCCCTAGAAGATATGTGGGCAGATTACTTTTTGATGCTACTACCAGATCAAAATTTGCTCCAAAATAATGATGACATTCCCATCCCTACTGGGATTAGAATGGACTTCTTACTGTGGCCTTTGAGGTCTCCGGTACTCCTGCTCCACATTTCCAGTTGTATTTCTATTATTGCACCCTTGGCACATACATTATGAACATCCATGATAGTTTGTGTTTGTCCTCGAAAGGACGCTGCCACCAGGCATTTGCACATGCTCTTTCTTCTGCTTGGAAGAGCTTTTCTGTTCCAGTTCCTAATCTCAGTTTGTTGGTATACCATCCAGCAGAGGTTAGCAAACCTCAGCCTTTGCACCAAATCCAGTCTGGCAACCTTTTTTTTTTTTTTTTTTTTTTTAAATAAATTCCTACTGGAACACACCATACCCATTTGTTTAGGTACAATCATGTGCCACATAATGACATTCAAAAAACTATAGATACAAAGGTGGTCCCATAAGATTTCATTGCCTGGTGATGAAGTGCATACTCTGATATTTGCACAAATGACAAAATTGCCTAACAGTGATTTTCTCAAATTGTATCCCTGTCGTTAAGCAACGTGACTATGTATTTCCATCTGATCTTGCACTAAAACCGCAGAGGTGAACAACTGGAATATTCTATGGCCTGCAAAGACTAAAATAGTCACTTTATGGTCCTTTGCAGAACATGTGTGAGGATGCCTGTGACCATCTTTAGTCAATATTGATTGCCCTGTGTATCCAATTGAATGTTTTTAGCAAAAAAAAAAAAAAGTAGCCCCTTTTATGTGCTAAATACACAAAAGCAGAAAAGATGGGATCTTCCCTCAAAAAAATTTGCTTTATAAAAGCTATAAATTTGTAAAATCCCTCTACAATCTGAGAAGTAAAATAATAGCAGGATAAGGGAGAGATACTTGATGGCATAGAGTGGGAATGATTGATTTTCTGCAGGCACTGAAGTGGGGGATGGATGCAGCTACTGGCTGGGGTGGGCTTAAAATTACATAACAGAGTCTATCAGGGTGATGAGGGATTAAAGCCATTCCAGGTAGATAAAGAACATATGCAATGTCTTGGAGGGACATGCTACATGGTCCCTTTGGAGAACTACTTAGGTAGATCCCGGTGGAAGTGAAGTGGAAAAAGAATGAACTTTGGACTCAGATTAACCTAGATTGGAAGACTGACTCTCATGCTCATTAGCTGAGAGGCTTTGAGCAAATTAGCTTCTCCATTTTCTTCTCTAAGCAGATTTTATATGAACTAACTGATATGACACAGGTGAAAGTTTATAGCATAATGTTTGACATGGAACATGTGTATGTGTACACACACACACACACACACACACACGTTTTATTTTTAGTATTGGGGGTTGAACCCAGGGCTTCAGGGAAAGGTAAAAGTACACACATTCGTCCACGTACCAAGTGGCTGCTCTCTCCTCTGCATCTCACGTCTCTCTATTCTTCCAGTAGCACGTATTCTTTCCTGTGTTTTGTGCATCTGTTGTGTTGTTGGAACTCTGTCTTCCAAATAGGGAACTTCTTGAGAGCACAGATCCTTCCTTATTCCTTTTTGTGCCTCTCAAGATTCCCTGCATTGTGTCAAACAGAGCACAGACCTCTAATGAATATTTGTTAACTTTTTAGACCTTAGATTATGAAGGAACGTTTGCAGCAATCAATCCATTGTTTCATAGGAGACGGAGAGGAAAGGACATGTTTGCTCAAGCGTTTCCAGTTTGGTGATCACGAGTTTCACTTGTAACTTCCAGGAAGGTGAACTTTGTTTCTGTTATTTTTTTCCTCCCCTCCCCTCATGGTCTTATTCTGGTTCAAGTTTACTTTTTAGAAACAACACCCTCTGTCTTACCCTAGGTATGTCCACTGCTCTTAAAGGTGTGGCCTCAATTTGTTGAGACAGTCATACTGAAGTGATCAAATTTGTATCATACTTTTTAAAATTTTTATTTTTAATACTTTTGGTAAACTGTGGAAAGGAAACTTGAACAATCAGAAGAGCATTCCTAGTGGAGTTTTTGCAACCAGGAGGAAGCCAATATAATTTCAAATCCTTCCAAAAAAGGAAACCTAGTCTGCCCTATATAAGGATAGTTCTATGGTTCTTGGAATAACAGGACCCTTAATTAAAGCAGTCATTGTAGCTATCATGTGTTGGAAACTTACTATCTGGGGGACACTTTGCATCTATGTCTATCATTCAGAACGGCCCTGCAAGTTACAATTCTGCTTTTATAGGTGGGGAAACTGGGATTTGAAAGGTTAAGTAGCTTTTCCAGGCCACATAGCTAAGGAACAGAGTCCAGGTTTTCTAGCAGAGGACCCAGGGCTCATGGAAGTGTCTTTTGATTTCTCTGAAGCTAAGAGGGAAGTAATCTTTCAGACTTCAACTTCCAGGTGTCCCTTTCTCCTTTCCAGCACTTTCCATAGGCTGTTCCTTGGAATTCTGGCAGCAAAATTATGGCAACATAATTCTCCAGGTCAAGGGCAACAAACAAACAAACGAAAATAATTCTTTGATGAAAAAGAAGAGGGGGGAAAGTGCCATCAAATGTATTAAAAGCTAAAGTTGTAAAGTTGTTGGTTTGTTTGATACTGGTGATTGAACCCAAGAGATCCCAAGCCACATCGTTTCAGCCCTTTTTTAATGCTTTATTTTAGAAAGGGTCTTGTTACGTCTTGCTAAGTTACTTAGGACCTCACTAAATTGCTGACACTGGCCTTGAACGTTTGATCCTCCCACCTCAGCCTCCTGAGTAGCAGGGATTATAGACATGGGCCACTATTCCTAGTTAAATGTAAAGCTTTTATCCTTCCTCTATGGTTTCTCTCTTGGCTTGTCATATTAAAAAAAAATGTTATTTAGTAAATGAAAATAAACATTTTATATTATTAGCATGGACTTTATTGTTCATTTTTATATTGTACAATGCCAGTTTTAAATGCAAATGTGGGAGCATGCCCAGAGTCACCAAACTGACACAATTTATATTTTGTAGCTCATATATGCATGTGTATTTCATTCTTACCAGAAGAGTAGGTATACTGCCCTAGTTTAATTCCTTTCTTAATATATGCACATTCTGCCTTGGGCCTACTGATGAGTAAGGGCTGCAAGGAGGAGCTGAGGGCAGCCCTAACTCTTCCCCGGCTAACACAGGGAAGTAATAAGTAAGAAATAACATGATAAAATTCCTAAATTACTGACATTTCCTAGAATCCTTTTTTTTTTTAAATTTCTATTCAAAGCACATTTTGGTTCAGATATAACCAAAGCAGAGGCCACACCCTCTGCTGACTCAAAGGTTACCTTGGACTCACTTTCAAACTTTCTGGCCTTGCCTGCAGCAGGGGTCCACCAGAATTCTAGGTTTATGGGGGCATGACAAACACTGTATGCAGATGGAATAGCAAGCAATGGTGGACACCAATATTGTGCCTATCTTCTCTGTTCCAATGCATGCTCCACCATCCCATGGAATTTCACTAGCAAAGGACAAATTCTAAAATAAGATTTTCAAGAAGGTGACAACTGGACATTAAACAAAACATGAAGCCTGTGAAACTGTGTATCATATGCACAAGAAGCTGGCCCCACCTACATGTTGAGGTGTGCTCAGGGGGGAGGGGTCTACAAGCCAAACTGTTGGTGAATCCTTTCTCCAATCTCTTAGTAGACTTTCCTGCTTACCAACCTTCTTTTCACCAGTGTTCAAATCTCCCTGGAAACCTTCAACTCAACTGAGCCTTAGGAAACAGAGAAAGAGACCCCCTCAGGCCATTATTCAGCTATTCAGAGTGGAATTAACTCTCTTCTCAGTAACTCTACTTGTCTTCCTAGTGGTCAAGCTCCAACCCTACACTCTGGTTGCAAGCCCTCATCTTGGGGCTTACCCACATTTTTATACCTTGCCTGAGTCTACATTCGGTGATGGTACTTTAGTATAGGTCTATAACTTAGTACAATACTGAAGAGGAAAAATATTTAACAGAAAGAAATCCAATTATTCCAAATTCTCTATACTTTGCCTTGCATGAGCATTGTTTTTATTTTTATTCAATATCAATAAGCATTGGCCAGATGACTTCTGCTGTGAGCAAGGGCCCTTCTAGGACAGAGAGAGAGTGAAAAATTAAAGCTCTCATGACCTCTCACCTTTGGAGACTGGAACTTGGTAATAAATGTATGATTTAAATTTAAAAAAAATGTTCTAGGCAGACCCCTGCTTCTCTCCTTTCTACTCCACTAGTGTGGCTTGAGAGAAATGTGTGCTCAGGGCATTATGTCAGGGCAGCCCTCCAACCTCTCTCTTTTAGGGGTGACTTTTAAAAACACACACTTCACCCTATATTCAAATTAGAAAGGTCCTCCCTTAATCTTGAATGCTGGGCCAAACTTTTCAATACCCTCTAACTGTGGTTTTTCTAATTGATTTCCAGATTTAATCCCAAAGAAGTCTATGGAATTTCAAGTGTCTATGGCTTTTCCAGGTTCCCTACTTCCCTCTGTGAGTTTCTGTTTCGTGTTCTTAACTCCTTTTCTTAAGAGCAGGCTTGATGTCAATGCCAAAGATGCAGAACACTTTCAGTTCTAAATTTGAATTAGCCAAAGATCGGGCATGAATGGTTACAGAGCTGTACATACACTTGAATTTCACCACTGAAATGACAGTTTAGTTTTAAAGAGAGTGGATTGGAAGATTATAGCTAACAGGATACAGTTTGGAGGTGGGGCAGGATGGGAGAGGGAAGGAACTAATTGTTTATTTAAAATCACTTTTGTCCGTGACTTGAGAAATTGGATTATCATCAGTTCTGCTTCATCACGGCCAAAATTGAATATTTTACTCATTAGTCACTCATTCATTCATTCATTCATTGGTCCATGATAGCTTTTTATCTTGTGTCAGTTACTGTAGCAATTTTGAAATATAACAGGGAACAGGACACAGCCCTTCCTCTGTGGTCAGCGATTACAATGTAAGGGTAATATAATATAAACAGAATATGGGACAGGCTAGCAAATCTGATCTGGAATATCAGGGAAAATGTTCATAAAGAAGAAATAGGAAATCCAGGTGTAATGCAGCATACCTGCAATACCAGCAGCTTGGAAGGCTGAGGCAGGAGGATTGCAGATTCAAAGCCAGCCTCAGCAACTTAGTGAGGCCCTAAACAACTCAGAGAGACCTGTCTCTAAATAAAATATAAAAAAGAGCTGTAGATGTGGCTCAGTGGTTAAGTGCTCCTGGGTTCAATCCTCAGTAGCAAAATAAATAAATAAATAAATAAATAGTTAAGCATCCAATAATTATTTTTCAAACTTTAGAGAACACTCTGATTTTGTAAATCAGAGACAGCCAATAATCTGCATTTTAAGCATCACAGGAGGTACTGGGGCTTGAACCAGGGCCTTATCCAAACTAAGCAAATACTCTTCCATGGAGCTACACCCCCAGCCCTCACAGGTAATTTTCATGCAAAAGTCTTCAGAGTAATCTTCAAAAAATATTTACCTAAGCAGCATTATGTTTTCATTTTTCATTTGTGTCATTCCTGGAAAACAAAACACAGTGCTAATTATGTTTTTCGATAAGAAGTACAGTTAAGTTTTTCCCCTATTTAATTGAAAAAACTTGCACATATTTATGGGGTACAGTATAATAATCCAATACATATATAGAATGTATAATAATCAGATCAGGGTAATGAGCATTTCCAGCTCCTTAAACATTTATTATTTTATTGTGTTGGAAACTTTCAAACTTCCTTCTTCTACTTCTTTATAAAATATGCAAACATTGTTGTAAACTGTAGTCACTCTACTGTGCTCAGAACACTGGAACTTAGTCCTCCCATCCAACTGGATTTTGGTACCTAGTATCCAATCTCCTCTATTCCCCCTCTTGGCTTCCCTCCCCAGACTCTGATGACATGTGTTTTACTTTCTACTTTTATTTCATTTTCTCATATAAGTGAGATCAGGCAGTTTTGGTCTTCCTGTCCCTGACTCATTTCACTTCCTATGATGTCCTCTAGTTCCATCCATGCCAAAGAGGCACAGTTTGATGATACATTCCAGAAAAAAGTTATCACTCACTTGCACTTTTCTCCTAAAGAGTAAAGAGTGGGGTGAGACTAAGAAGACCTAGGATTTGCTTCAAGACCCACTGTTAATACAAAGATTAGAGCTGTGCTAATGATCGACAGGTATTTTTGTAGCAAAGTGTCTCATATATTTTCTTGAGAATTTGGAAATAGGATGCTTATGAGAATGCCCATAAGTTAGTAAGGAAGCACTATGTGGATTTAACCACTTTCACTTTAACAGGTTATTTCACTCCATTTCCTTCACTTAGTAATTATTATTTTTTAAAAGATGTAGGTGTTTAGTAGTATTTTAAAGAACTACTTTTAAAACCATTAAAGTTGACATTTTTGAATTAGCATTTTATTAGAACACAATCTAATTTATAAATTCGAACCATGAAGGAACTCAGTAGATAATTATAGTCTTGAAGGAGCTTCAAATCCACCTTAATGGGACTGCATCAACCAACCAACCAGAGGCCACATTTAAATTTTTAAGTAGCGCATTAAATAATTAAACAGCATAATGAATTATGTTTTGGATAACTGTCACAGCCTAATTTTTTGAGCACTCTTAAAAAAAAACTATAAATGGTTCATTAGAGGTACTGTTGAAGCCAAAAATGCTAATGCAAGTCACATGGAACTCCTAAAATGAACTTGGCATGAAGCAGGGAGTGAACTTGCTTCTGGAAATAGCAGATTAAACAAAAACTCAATCAATGTGGCTATAACTGAAGCATATGTATATAGACACCATGGACTTCTATGGTAAACACTGATGATCTCACTTTCTCTTCTGCCTCAATTTTACATGGTTTTATAAAAAGCCTTTGTTTAACCTATATCATGATCAATTTCACTACAATGCCTTACTATGTCCATGAATAAAAAGAGTACTTCATGACTTTTAAAACACCAAGCCTGGAGCCACAGAAGACAATATCAGTCTTTGCATTCAACTTCCATCTTTGTTGACACAAATTCCTTTGTCCTACAACTGCAAGAAAACTATTAGATATTTTATGAAGACAACCAGATGCCTGTTTCATGGTACATTTCCCCCCCAAGATGTGTTTAAGAAATGTGAAGGTGCTGCTGGTTATTTCCTTCTTGAATTCCATTATTCTATATTCCAAATAACAGTAAGTATTAGTCAAAACCCAACATATATGTGATGTTGATGTTTTCACGTTCTCTGCAGTGATTCTTCCTTGGAGGTGTTTTAAAAATACTGTGTTTTTTTTTTTTTCCATTTACATGATGTTAGTTCAGTCCTACATAATCCAATCATCCTTGGCTGGAGGATATAATGGCAAAATTTCTATAACCACACAAGACTATACATTTTATATGGCATGCCTGGTTGTGCTTTTTAAGGAATAAAGTGCTCTAAGGCTCTTTATTCTGAGATCGAGCCAGATGGAAGCAGGGTCCAAGGAACCTAAGAAAGAATGACATCTAAAATGCTTAATCAGCTTCAGATCTGTTAGTCAGCAGAGCGGCTCACCTGAAAAAATGAGCCCTAGTCGCGGGAGCTTGAATTCATTTACACCAATTCAATCAAAACAACTGCTTAATTCAGCAGCCATCACAGTTGAGTCATTTATTTGACTGGGCAAGGAAAGCAGAGTTTGAACCAAAAGGCGTCAGCAAACTTGGTTTCTGGTTCCAGTTGTCACTACCAGTTGTGTGGCCTTGGGAAAAGAGTGTCACTTCTCTGTGCTTCCATTTCCATAAAATGATGGGAATGGCATTCAATCATCGCTAACATCTCACCTCGCTGGAAAATTCAATAAGTCATTTAAAGCAGTTGTTCTAGCATAAAAGGCGAGGCTGGGAGGCATAGCTCAGTGGTAGCACACTTTTCCAGCATGTACGAGGCCCAGGGTTTGATACCCAGCTCAGCCAAATGAACAAAAAATAGGCCACTCAGGAAAGAGAGTTTGAATGAAGGACATCAGACTTTGCTTGTTGAGGTACATACTCTGCTCTTTGTATGAAACGATTAATTCATCCCAGACACCCAGTCTGCTCATTCATGGGTTGGCATCTTCATAACATTCTTGGGTAAGGGAGAAATGAAACCTGCTCTGACCTCAGTAGCCTCTTCTTCCTCCCTCAGTCCTCTGAAAAGATAAACCCAGGATACTGGGGGTGGGGGAAAACAGAGGAAGGATCTAAATACCATCTGCCTCTATCTGTGGGTGCTCTGTGGGTGCTAGGGTTTCTGAATTCAAAATCTCCATAACCAATCAACCCAAAGGAGAACATTTTTCACATCTAAAATGTGAAATCTACATTACACTTACACTCTTAGCCTGTTTGCCTCTGTGTGTGTGTGTGTGTGTGTGTGTGTGAGAGAGAGAGAGAGAGAGAGAGAGAGAGAGAGAGAGATGAATTTCAAAAAATGTGTTTCAGTCTTCAGAATGTAACTAAGTATGGCTACTTCCATAAATATTAAACGTAGAAATTTTAGGGCTAGTCTCAGTTTGCATTTCAAACCTAATTCCATGCCAGAGGATTATTGATACTGCTATTTTCTGTAGTGCGTTAGCCTGGCATGTAATTCTAAAACATGTTCTTGTACGAAATGAATATTTTAAAAGATTCAGTCCATTCATTGGACATCATTTCCATTGTAACCGATTTTCCTATAAGAGTGTAAGTAGCTCCTGGAACCTTAGAAATATGACAAGGTTTTCACAGCTCAGATTCCATAGTAAACATAGAGTAAGATGTCAATCCAAATTGTATTTTAAAAATGTAACATTTGGAAACCAGAAGCAAATGAAAATATTGTATTATTTGTAAAAGTATTTTTCATAGGGCAATGTGGAAAGGTGGAGAAGTGCTGGGATTTGATTCGATTTGGCTTGGCCTGGGTTTTATTCCCAGTTCTAACATAAACTTGGAAGAATATCTTAAATTTCAAAGTTGCTCTCTTCTGTTATCTGTGAAATGGGTGTGATAATACTTATTCTATCTATTCACAAAAGTAGTATTGAGGTCAAAGGTACAAATTTATGTGGAATATAATCATTAGCTTAAAGGTGGGATCAGGCATCCCCAAGACAAGGCTCCACTCTGCTGTGGTGTTTACCAGTTTGTTCTGTTCATCGCTACACTGTCATTAAAATGACCAGTGTGGGAGGGGAGTCACTTACTTATCATTAACAGCATCTAAAGGGGGTTTTAATAAAATGAACCATTGTGAATGCCTGAACATATCACGACATGAGAATCATAAACAGTTATAAATTAATTACACAACGTATAATAAAAGGATGGGTCTGGTGTTAACATAGGAGTTGGTCATTCTCTACCTTGTGGAATCTGGATCCTTTATCTTTCCTCTGATTTTGACTTTTCAGATCTGTGCTCTGTGTATCCTGAAATGATCCAGAATGGTTGAAATGGTCATTTCCCTGCATCTGGCTATTTCCATTTTACAGGTAATTTATGAATTCAGTGGAATTTGCATTAGTAAGTTGTGCATTACTGATGTTCATTGGGCAGCTGGCTATTTCCTACTGGGAATGGCATGTCTGTTGAATGTGCTTCCTGTTCTGCTTGGCTCTATTTTCTTTTATACCTACTGTGGGTTTATACCTACCGGGACTCCCTGGATGCAAATTATCACTTGTGAAACATCACAAGTGACCAATACTAAATCTACCTCTCTCTCCCTGATAGGAAATACATTTTGCTGAGCTGGTTTGTGAGAATATAGGAAGTTGGATACACCTAGATTTGGGGCAAGATGAGAAATTTGTTTAGGGTGCGTGACTTGGAAATGGTTCCTCTGTTGTGTAGAATTTTGGGAACCCAAGGTACTTCTGGATCTCCTCAATCTCTCATTGTAGCATCATTTAGTAAGTGCCTACTGTATTCCAAGTACTTTAAATATATGATCTCATAGAATCTTCAAATCCTCATAGAGACTGCAGTAAAGTATCTTATTTGACAGGTGCAAAAATGCACACAAGAAGAGTTAACTTCCCTACAGCAACAACTCAGCCAGCTGAAGTCAGGGCCATGTTTTAATGTCAATCCTCAATGCCTGATGCTAAAGCCGTGACTCAGTCACATCTCTCCATTATGCCCCTCATCCACACCAACTGTAGCCACTCTGGACTCTAATATTTCACTTTTTAATGTCTGTTTTTAAGGTGATTTTTTTAATGAAGTTAAATGTCCTAAGTAAGGTTTGAGTTTTACTTCCAAACTATACACTTGCCCTTAGTAACATTGTTCAGCAATGCGGTGATGGAATTATCCCTTTAATCCCTTTTAAATAGGTTTTGAATGTGCTCTTAGCATTGTAAATTCTGAGAAGTGACATTAAAGGGTATTTAATGCACACCCAAATTTCCTCTACAACATCTCATGAGACTCACTTCTGCTTGAATAAAGCATTCCCCTGTCTGCACCATCATCCCATTCCATCTTAGCCAATGCAGACCATGAGGCTGTGACTCTGGTTCATGAGCAAAAATGTCAGTACTCGATTAGGGTGGTGCTGGCCCAGCCCTACATACATAATCAACATCTGGACACATGTCAGTTACTAGGATTAGTGCTGAGAAATTTATTTTTTCTTGCTCTCAGTGGTTGAGATCCTTAGCCACTAAAATAAAGAAAGGTAAGCTTGCATAGGAGTTTACAATTTCACCTTTTGCATTCTTCCCTCAAGGGGGAAGGGTATACCTTAGCCTGGCAATAATCTCGAAGACTCAGCTTTACAATCACAGCACACTGATGAGCCTATATTGATGGTTAATAATGATAGGAAGCTAACATTTCCTTATACACTGTCAGGCACTGTGTTAAGCACTTTTAAGTCATGCTTTTATTTAATCCTTTGAAAGGAAAATACCACTTATGGATGTGATGAGGACTATACAAGATAAGACAGAAAAGGCACTTAAAACCATACCTACCTGAGTGCACTGTAAGCCTCCGTGATTGTAGGCCTGATTTTAATCAGTCACTTCCTTACACTTGAAGGGTAGGCTAGAGCAGGCTGGTAATAGATAATTGCTCTCAATATTAACTCACATTTTTTTAAACTGATACCATTTTCAATCTTATGTGAAACTGTATCCACACCCTGAACTGCTTCTTTTAAGCAATCTCGACATGCAGTCCTCTTTCACTGCTAATCAAGTCTGTTTTTGCAAAGAGACTGATCTAAAGTCTGAGCACAGACAAAAGAGAATGCACTGTTGATAGAAAGAGTGAGCCCAGCCCATGGCGATCAGAGACTCGTCTCTCATGTGTTGACATGACAGCTGGACTATTTGAACACTGGAAACGAACAAGTCACAGCAGCTCCTGCAAGTCTGGGGACTAGTGTACAGACAGTGAGGTGCATTTTAGTAAGAGTCCAGACAATATGTTATAGCCCATTAGCACTTAGCATCACTAACTCGTTTTCCCAGAAACTGGAGGAAGGGGAAGGGAATGACTAGCCAACAATGTTTCGGTAACAAAATCTTAATGTGCAACTTCCTTTATTGAATCCCCAAATTTCTACCCATCACTGATCCTGATTAATAATAAGTCTCATCTCCAGCATGAGAATGGGAGGAGGCTGGTGGGCTCTGCTTTCCTCTAATGTAGTGAGAAGGGTTAGGGCAAGTAGCAAGTAATATTTTAAGTTAATTGCCATGGTTTGGATCTAAAAATGTCCCCCTCAAGAGCTGCTGTGTTAGGCTGGTAACATGTTCAAAGGTGAAAAGATTGGATTATGAGAGCTGTAACTCATCAGTGAATTAATCCAATTGATGGATTAATAAATTGAATGGACTACAGAGTGATAACTGTAGGCAGGTGTGGTATACATGGAGGAGTTAGGTCATCGGAGGTGTGGCCTTGGAATATATTTGTCTCTGGCCCTTTCTTCTCTCTCCCATCTCTCTGATCTCTCTCTCTGTGCTTCCTGGTTGCCACGACCTGACAGCTTTCCTTCATCACACCCTTCCACCATGAAGTTCTGCTTCTTCTCAGAGGCAGAGCCATGGAATCAGCTTACTGAGGACTAACCTCTGAAACTGTGAGCCCAGGACAAACTTTCCCTCCTTTAAGTTGTTCTCGTCAGGTGTATTGGTCACAGTGATAAAAAGCTGATTAACATTAGGTAATTATGTTATGTTATATTGGAAATGACATAGAATAAAGAAGCTCATGAATTTTCTGGATTCCAATTAGCTATATATTTGTTAAACTGCTTTGAGTTAGCATACTTTCTAATGATGAATGGATTAAAACTTATCTAGCCAGATTTTTAAAATAATGGTTTAACAATTCCAAGATTATCTAAGGCAGTCTGCATGGCCCTCAGATCATTGTGATTAGTAATCCCTTGTGCAGAAATTGGAAATCAGGTATACAAGCAAAAATCTGTGAAAATTGGGAATGACGAGCAAAAGAAATCTTGATTTCTCCCTATACATATTAAAGCATTTGATTTGGGGAAAAAAAACACCTTATTTACTTTCAAACTGTTAAAAAGTTCACAATTTTTAAAATTGAAATTTTACAACAAAATTTTTAGTACCAGGTTTTTACCCCCTCAATTCTATTACCCACTTTCAATCATGTTAGATTATTTTTCAATGTATTTAAATGCTATTGATTAATTTAAAAACTTATAGACCCTGAATACTGAATATTGACTTCCTTTTGTGAAATTAAGTATTAGGATTTTTTTGTTTTTGTTTTTAACCTCGACTTTTTTCCCTATAGGCCTAATGTGATCACATAAATTTCTAGTTAAATAAGAAGAATGAGGACAGGCTACACAGGCTGATCCAAGATGGAAAACTGCAGAGAATAATTACTTTTTACTTGGCTAAAGCTTGCTTGAAATTAGTAACAAAGCAACTAACAAGTAATTCAAAAGATGCCCCTCAGTATCAAGCTACAAGTGTTGAACATCAGCCTTTGGTGGCTGACCTCGTTCCTCTGGCACAGCTTGAGTTTAGAGTGTCAGCAAACCACATATTATAAGGCCTTCTTAAGTTCAGACAGAGGTCACTGCTGTTGAACATGTCTTTCATGTAGGTGATGGAAAGTAGGGCCATACCAGCACTCCAAGGCCCATACTACCCTTGTATATTGGTTGATTTATAAAATAATTCTAATTGTATTAATTTAAAAATTCCACATAAAAAGTTAGAAAACTATATATCTAAGTGCAGCAAATAAATAAACAAACAAACAAACAAATAAAACTTCCTGAATATTAAAAATGGTATAAAGAGAATAATTCTTTTTGGTACCTCTTATATCATGTAATCATCAAAAAAGCCACATCTAGATCTAAAATCATGACACTGGGAATTTCTTGAAAAAGTATTTTATTTAGTGGACTTTGTTTTGGAGAAGTCGTAGTTCATAGACCCATTGAGCAGAAGGTAAAAATATTGCATAAAACTCCCTCTCACACTTGGATACCCTCCCATCATTGGTATCCCTCACCAGAGTGGTAGATGGTTTCCACTGGTGAACCAACTCTGATGTGTCATTATCCAAAGTCCACAGTTCACAGTAGGCTTGATTCCTGATGTTATATGTTCTATTGGTTTGGATAAATCTGCAATGATGTATATTTACCATTATAGTGACATACATAATGATTTCACTGCCCTCCAAATCCTCTGTGTTCTGTGATTTTATTATTTTTCTATAAAATTGCTTACAATCTTCTTTAAAATTGTCCTTCAAAGTGGTTAATAAATTTGACATTTTTGACAACCTTTATTGACTTTTCTCTGTTCACTAGCATATATATTTTTTTTTTACTGAGAAAGTTCTCCATATGTGCTGAGGTATTTTATAATTGCAGAGTAATAATGAAGGATATTCTTGAGGGAGTTACTGAATTGCATAAATATCTTAGTCTATTTTCAAGGTACCTTATTTAGAGTGCTTCCTTTTTCAAATATTTTTCAGGAGACAAACATACCAAGGAAGTTTTCTCTATTTGCAATTTTTTTAACATTTTGAAAAATTTAAAGGCTGCAAAATCATAGGCCTTCTTAATTGTATGTGGTTCTGAAATCCATTTTAAAGTGGTAGTCCATGAAAATATTTTTTCTCACAGTTGAGATATTTCAAACAATTACAGAATTTCAAAATTAAATTTGTTTTCTATGTGAACTACAATTGTTTAATTTGTTCAATTATTTCCTTATTTTTATAAGAACAAATTACAATTTGTGTTCTACTCAATAAAATACTATGGTTAATAGAAAATAAAATATAAATCACAAAAGGAGTGCAACTTTCCATATATCTAGACAAAATACAAGACATTTAATGATATTTTACATGAAGAATAATTTACTCTTTACTTAGGGATTGTTTTATTCAGTTTTTGTTTTTGATACTATGACTAAAGGACCCAACCAGCACAACTGTAGGAGGAAGAGTTTATTTGAGGGCTCATAGTTTCAGAGGTCTTAATTCACGGGAGGCCAGTGGCTTCACTCCTGAGGGCTCAAGGTGAGGCAGAACATCATGGAGGAAGAGTGTGGCAGAGGGAAGCAGCTCACATGGTGATTAGGAAGCAGAGAGAGAGTCCACTTGCCAGCTACAAGTGTATACCCAAAGCCATGGCTAATTCCCACCTTCAGCCACCTTCCCAATTCTCCTTCAGCCACACCCTACCACATCAATTACCACTCAGTTAATTCCTATCAGGGGATTAAATCACTGATTGGGTTAAGACTCTCACAAGCCAATCATTTCTCCTCTGAACCTTCTTGCATTGTCTCACACTTGAGCTTTTGGGGGACACCTCATATTCAAACCATAACAGTGATCCAAGAGATTATTTTAGAATCATGGAAGACCCCTGCATTTTAATTCTGAATGTAGTTAGTATATTCAGATGAAGATGTGTCAACATAATAGTAAAAGTATTAAATTCTAATGAATAATAATAGTTCCTATATTAAAATTATTATGATCCCACACATTCTGGTGATCTCTGTCATCTATATCAGGGTCAGCACACATATTCTGTAAGGGCTCAACAATAAACAATTTCAGGTTTGTGAGCATAATGACTTATTGCAGCTACTCAGCTCTGCATTGTATACTGAAAAATAGCTTAAAGATAATAGGTAAAAAATGAAAGAAGCCATGTATCAATAAAACTTTATTTACAAAACAAAGTAGGCTGGATTAGTGTACTGATTCCTGATTTATATGCAGATAATTCTCAAATTTCTACTGCATTTCTCTTTCATTTTATGAGTACATCCAACATGAACACTTAAATCTAAAATATTTAAAACTCAGAATTCTGTCTCTCTAAATAAGATGGAAGTATGATTCAATGTATTTTTAATTTCTCTTCCAATATTTGTTCTCCCAAATGCATTCTTCTTTGCTCCTCAACAATTCCAATTAGTTATTAATGTTTTTAGTTCTACATTAATAGTATATTCCACATCTACCTTTTTACTACATTTCCTTTGACATTGTCTTAGTTCAGGTTTTCATTGATTTATCTGGACTCTTGCTGTGGTCTCATATACAATGTGTCTACATGTGTGCTGTATCTTTTCTTATTCTACATATCCACAATTGCTAGGTTAGTCTTCTCACAGCACAGGCCTGAATATATCACTTTATAGCTCAGAAACATACAGCTCTGGTTAATCAAAACAAAGCCCAGTGTGTACCCATTCAACTTTACCAAATATTATTTCTTATTTCACTCCTTTATGAGCTCAATTCCAGCTGAAGTGGATAACTTACTTTCTCCTTCATGCAAACCTTGTACTTGCAATCTTTTCATTTCATTTATTTTCTTGTGTTATGGGCTTATTTGTCTAGAATTGCCATGACCAATATTGCAGACAGTAGCCATAGAGTTCTTCAGTTGAATTAGCCATGCCCCAATGGCTACATGCGGCTGGTAAAATAAAGATAGGGAACGTTTTCACTATTACACAAGATTCTATCCAAGTGCCCTAGAATATCCTGCTCATATTGCCTCTCATTTAGCCCTATGTAATTTTCATTTCTGAGCTCAAATACTATCCTTTTTGGTCATAGCATTTTGTCAGCGTTGGTATTATGGCACATACTATTTTCCATTCTGAAACATGTGTTCTTCTATGTAGACTGCTATTTTCATTTGTTTCATTCTTTTGCTCCCAACCCATGTACATGGTAGGTATTTTTAAAGAATTTTTTTTTTTAAGAAACTTCATTGAAATATTCTCTAAAGCTTTGTAAATATGAAAATGCTTCTAGGACAAGGAGTGATGATTCTGCTTCACAAATTTACCAGTTGGAATTAGCATAAAATTTGGAACATGGAGACTGTTTGTAGAAATGATAGCATATTTTAGAAAGACTAATGATAAATCAACATGATTTCCATCAGTTGTGACTGATTTCCATCAGCTTGGGGAGGCAGCATGGCGTAATAAAAAGAAGATGGATGTGAGTACCAGGTGGCCCTGTTTTAGGATCTTGTTTTCATCAGTTACTGACTTGTCTTAGCCAACTTACTTCATTCCTCAAAGCCTCACGGAGATGGTAATAGCTACCTGCATTAGTTGAAACTCTTTGATCACAAATGACAGATATGGAACTCCATCTAGCTTTTTAAGGAAAAGATATGAATAGACATGTAGCCAGAAAAATCCGGTCTTCAATATGGCTGGATCCAGAAGTTCGATCAGTGTTACAGCTGTTTTTCAGAAAACCTTGAGATGCCCCCAGCAGCAGAAGGATCACATGCTCTTTATAACTCAGGGTCCCAGAGAAAGACCATTTTAGGTCCAGCAAATATCCCAGGGGCTACTGTTATTGACCTGTCTTTAGTCAGGAACGTCTTGGAACCAACTGTGTCTGGGAAGTGGAGTGGTCAGATAGGCCAAGCCTGAGTTAAGTGGCAATTGGAAGTCTGGGTCAATGTTCACCATATGGATGGAGGCTTGTGGGTCTTCTAAAGAAAGAAACCAAGCAAATCAGAAGAAGCAAAGCAGGCTATGTTTTCTAATCCAGGACAATCACATTGTACAACTCCAGTGGGAAATCTGATTGTGTTCCATGTGAATGTGCCTATTGGAATTAGATGGAAATCTCTCTCTCTCTCTCTCTCTCTCTCTCTCTCTCTCTCTCTCTCTCTCTCTCTCTCTCTCATAGTGATTCCTAATGATGGTATAATGTAGATACAATGACAAGCAACTAGTAGATATCCCCAAATATCTTCTCTTTTTAATTTAATTTTATTTTCTCCCCTCTTTCTGCTTAAACTGAGAAAAAGGCAAATCATTCAATAGTGATTAATGTCTGGAATATACTACTCCGGTTTTGCTAACATTTATTCTGAAGTAAGAGGAAAAACTTAGTTTCCTCCAATATTTCCACCTCAAATAACATTTTATAGTAGATGTAGAGGATCAAGACTATAATAAGAGAAAATAATTTAGAGATGATCTACTATTTTATTATTAGAAACTCATGAAAGGACATACAAATCCAAAGGTGCTTGATAAGTATCTTCTAATTCAAATATTACAGTAGGGGAAACTTTTTGAGCAGTTTCATCCTTATCTCTTCCTCTCCCCTGAGAAATTTCCTATTTGTCATTTTCACATTCAATCATGAACATTTACCAAATCAACATTAAGAACTGCCCTTTTCTGGTAATGCAAAAATCTTCAAATAAGCTGCTGATATGACATAGTAGTTCCATAATATTAGACGCTCAAGTTCTTTCTAGCTTTCTGTTTTCACTTCACTGGAGTGTGGTGCCATCTTCATGTTCTCAAGAAAGTTGTTAGAGCCCCGGCCTTAATGTCCATAATTTAACCAAGCTAGAGGGAAAGGAAAAGAGCAAAAATGTAGAAGTCCATTTGATTTAGTCCTTTTAGAAAAGCTTTTGTAGATAACTCATTTTGTATCTTCTTTGGCTGAATTTTTGCCATGTAACAACCACCTTTAGGACAAAAAAAAAAAAGTTGGGGATTTGTTAATAGTAAGGAAAAGCAGAGTGGCTATTGATTGGGCAACTAACAGACTCTCTCCCATATAAACTAGCATTATTTATAAGATTTTGTTTGAATGAAAGGTTCTAGTCCTTCTAGAAAACAAACAAACCTAAAAACCATTCTGTGATCAAATTGTGGGAAGAGAGCAGTCATGTGAGTTTTGTTTAATGGTATGAAGCTCAAAGAAAGCAAGGTGCTTATGATATTCACACCATAGATCACAAGCACTAAATACACCTCTCTTCATAGATGTTTGGATAATAAGTAATACTTCCTTAAGTTGCCTTTGAAAACTGAATTAGTAGCCTTAAGCTTCTGTTAAGCATTAACAGCATTCCACTCACACCTTCTCATGGTGTCCTTGTACCCATGTAGACCAGGAGAATGATTGAAAATAAAGTCAAGTGGGAATTGGGTGGTGGGTGCAATGCTACATGAAGGGGCTGTCACTGAAGCCCAGGCTGCCTTCCGGGGCTCCTCTACAGCACACAAGCTCCAGACTAAGAAGCTCTTCTTTCTTTCTTCTTTCTTGTTTCTTCCCATCCAACCATGGGGTAGTGATGAGGTCAGCAGGGCAAATGGCTCATTAATTTGGTAGGGGACCAGAGTAACATTTGCAAAATAGCCACACATTTTAATAGGCCAACTGGACTTTCTCTCCAAGCTGCAGATTTGACAGTAACATCAACTTGCCTAAAAAAGAGAGGAGGGAATCATTTCTACTAGTTTATTTTTTAGTTGTAGTTGGACATAATACCTTTATTTATTTTTATGTGGTGCTGAGGATCGAACTCAGGGCCTAGCTCGTACAAGGCGAACCCTCTACTGCTGAGCCATAACCCCAGCCCCAACTAGTTTTTATTCAAATTGAAAAAGTTATGCTTTGCTTTGATTTTACCAGTCTCAATGAAGGGTTTATGGTATGTTCTCCATTCTTTACCTCCTGTTTGAGTTCCGCATGTTCTTCTAGTACTGACTCAAGTCCCATCTCTGAGCAGTTTACCCGATTGCTGTAGTCTCTCATAAAATGTGGTCTCATTCACTCACAGCCCACATCACATAGTTGGTATCCATCACATGTTGCTCTTCTGTTTGTGTCCATGGTATCCCTAACTGAATGTAAGGTCTCCAAGGTCTAGGGGGCTGGATACTTTATGATCCATTGTTTTAATCAGCTTTTTTGCTCTTGTGACTAAAAGACCCAAACAGAATAATCTTAGGGAAGGAAAAGTTTATTGGGGGGCTCATGGTTTCAGAGTTCTCAGTCTATAGACAGCCGTCTTCATTTCTTGGGGCTCAAGGTGAAACTGAACATCATGGCAGAAGAGTGTGGTAGAGGGAAGCAGCTCACATGATGATCAGAAAGCAGAGAGAGAGATTCCACTCATCATATCTAAAGTATATATCCTAAAGGCAGGCATACCCCCAGAGACCACCTCCTCTACTCACACCCTAGTTACATTAATCCCATCAGGGTATTGATTAACCGATTAGGTAAGGCTTTTGCAACCCAATTATTTCACCTCTGAATGTCCTTACCTTGTCTTACACAGCAGCTTTTAGGGAACACCTCACATTCAAACCATAACACCCAATAGGGACACTTTTGAGAATGAAGAGATGTTACTCATAATTACATCAGCAAGCCTGACCTGTCCACGTAGATTATGATATGTGGCCACTCTGTTATGGTCAAAGGTCAATACTTGACACTTCTCTTTCCCATTACCCACAGGATGTAGTGTGATTCATATGCAAATAACACCAGACTCTTACAAATCTAGCTTAGCAAGGCAGCAAAGTTTCTCCTACAATAGCTGTTGTAGGAGAAATAGGTGGAAGATGGGAACATGTCTCCAGTGGGGAGAAATGTAATAGTTCAATATAGGAAGAAATCACAAGGTAAAAGCTTTAAATAGTCAGGTAATGATTGATCAGAGAAGAAATCAGCCTCAAATTTATATGCTCACCACCAAAAGCTCTGGGATCCAAATAGGAATTCTTAGCATAAAAACAGAAAGGGGGAAATTGAGAGGGAAAGTGTTTTCAAAGGGAATTTTTGTAGAGCATATTCTTGTTTCAGAAGCATCACATCTCCTAACCATCACACCAAGATCTGTACTAGTCTACACAGGAGGAAATAGGATCAGAAATTATAGAAATGGAGACTCACAGAAAGGTGGATGGATGAATCCCTGCAGTTGGTACCATTCCCTGATATAAAATTTCTTATTGTCTGGTGAAGCTCTGGAGATGACTGGAACAAAATAGAAAGAAGACTATCCCAACTAGAATGACACGGGACACAACAGACTATAAAGACTCAGGGTGGAATCTTTCTGGAAGTAGGCTCCCTAATGTGACCCCGGATTTTGTTCCTCTGAAATGTGGTTAATCCATCCTATCACACAAGGTTCCCCTGAAGAGCAAATAAGTGAGTGCATGTAATGTGCCTAAAGTAGTTGCAGGCATACCATAAGCGCTCAGCAAGTATCAGTCACTACAATTAATCATCAACAGCATTGTTGTTATTATATGGAAACTAGAGAAAATGTTCCTGAATAAAAATTCTATAGCTCCATCACAACATTATTTGTAGAATGATAGACACCGACAGATGATACACTTCTGTTATGGAAAAAAATAGTTTGCATCCTTCTCAAGTTCATGGGTAGAAACTTAACCCCCAGTGCGATAGTATTTGGAGATGGGGGTAATTAGGGTGAGCTAATTACCTCTGGGAGGTAATTAGGATGAGCTAAGGTGATGAAGGTGGGGCCCCCATGGTGGAATGTGTGGGCCTATAAAAAGAGGAAGAAGGATTTCTCTCTCTCATGAGCTGGAAAGACTAGGTGAAGTCACCATCAGAAGGCAGCTGACTGCCAGCCAGGAAGAGAGTCCTCCCCAGAATCAGCCAGTATAACCTTAGAATTCCCAGCTTCTAGAAACATGAGAAATACGTTTCTGTAGTTTAAGACACAAATCTATAGTATTTTGTTTTGGGAGGCTGAGCTAAGACAACATCTATATAGGAGTGAGAGACAGATATAAATGGTTCTATAAGTAATTGGAAGTAGAGGTATTTATGTTGCCTTTGGCTGCTGGCTACAGAAACCTTCACTCAACCAGACCTAAATAATAAGTACATTTATGATCTCAGGCACCTGAAGTGCTGAGGTAATGTGGCTCCAAGGTCTATGGTAGGTGTGTTTCCAGCTTCCCATCTCTGAGGTGCTCCTCACTCGGCTCACCATGTTCTACTGACTACATCCTCCGACTCATAAGTGTCACCCCTTCCAATACAGTGTAGGATGGTATAAAGATATTATGGCATTCAGAAAAAAGGGTTTGGAACTTCTCTCCCAGTATCTCTTTCTTGGGGAAAAGCTTTTTCAGCATTTCCAAGCTAAATTCTTCTCATATTTCATTGGTTGGAATTGGTCTCATGACTATTTCTGAACTATGAATCAATAAAGGGAAGGAGATGAAATGATTGTCTTAAACAAGTCCCCTCCTGGAGCTGGTAGGGGGCTCCCTTTTCCTGAGTCCTCCTAAAACTGCTGCAAATACAGTTTAAAAGAGCTTTGTTTGCCATCAAGATACTGTGCTCAGAGTGGCAGACCAAGTTGTATTCCTCAATGGACAGAAACATCTACACCATGTGTTCTCTATTCTATAGTAGTATATTTTGTATATATTCCAACACTTTCAATAGCTTTAATCATTGCTGCTGAAAATGACATAGAATGATATTTTCCTCCTTTATTGATCACAACTAGATAGATCTATCTACCTCCCTATGCCATTGTCTTTACGTAATTTCCCACATTAACACTTTGAAAATTCTACTTTATTTTCTATGTAGAGGCTGCTTTTCTTATATGCTTCCTCCTAGGCCCCATTAGATGATAACCTCCCTGAGGACAGAGTCTGAGTTTTTCTAGGTTGATCATAGAAATTTTCAAGAATAAAGGGGTCTATGAGGTCAGGTACTTCCCTCTGAGGAGCCTTTTTCAAAAGTTAAGTGAGATTTTGTCTATGAAAATATTGTAAACAGCAACGCTCTGTATGGATGTTTAGTCTCCTTTTTGTTCCCCATTTGAATTCCCCGTTTGAATTCTGTCTTTGAATTCTGTCTCTCACAAGTAGACTAACACTGGGTCACCAGAACACAAATGTACAGTCACAAGGTTTTAAAAAAAAATTCAGCAAAACAACTGGTTGTTACATGATCCTTGACAGTTGGACAGAATTTTCCCCTAAATTAAATGAAGAGTTTTGGCAGCCTGTAAATGTAGCCTAAAGTATAGCAAGAGAAGAGAATTGTTTTTCTTAGGGAGGCTGGAATTTTAACAGAAGTTCACCTTATACATTTTAAGATCTATATTCTGAATGTCTCTGTTAAGCGCAAAATGAATATAATTAGTTATGAGATAGCTTGCCCTTGGCTATGGTACACATTAAGCTGCAGCATAACATCATTCACAACCTATTCATACTCTGGTATATTTCAGGACATCCTGTGCTGTAGTTTCTTAAAGCAAACACTGTATATAGTTTCAGAACCGAACAGTTGTTCCTTCAGAAGGGTTAGTAGTGGGCGAAACACATCTGTGGCATTCAAATAATCCAGCCAGACGTATAAATTCCTTATGGACAGGCTCTACATTTTTTTCATGTATGGATCCCTTGCATGTAAATGAAACCTGGTACAATAAGGTAAGTGTATGTAGAATAAATAACCGAAGAGAGAGATCTCTGTTGAAATATCCAGTGATGTGGTACACACACAAAAAAATGACCATTTGGGAAGGATTTTAGAGAGTTAATGCTAAGTTCCACTTTTCCAATTTTCCCACCAGAAATGATCACCATGGTACAGCTGTAATTACTAAATGGTTATGGTGAAGTAGGAAATGGGCATGTCATTCTTGGTACCTCCTAAGTTTGGGATCATTGCCCCAGCATGCCAAATATGGAGTCCTGAAGAATAGGTAGATAAAAGGGTGAACATGCACCCAGTCTGTGTCAGAAGGGAGCTGTTTTTAAATAATAAACATTATCAAATATCTTCATACATTGGAAACCAGAAAAAGTTGAGCCTCTTCCTATGTGGTTTTCCTGAATTATTTTGCAGCCTAGAAAAGCCAACTTAAAAGGGAAGACCACAGTATATACAATAAGAGTTCTGTTTATGAAGCCTAGCACAGGAAGTGATGCTATATCTGTCTCTACAGTATGGTTAGACTTTCACAGTCAAGAGTCATGCTCTCTAGCTTGATAATCATTTAGATGTAGGTTTATAATCAATTGGGAACTCCATGAAACTAGGATGGACTTATCTGTTTTGTATCTAACACTACTTTACATTCTTCCAAATGCATATTGGACAAAACAAATGCTGGATAGCTACTTGGTTAAAAAAAGGTTAAAAGAGACTTTCAAAGTTATAATTTATTAATTGGTAAAATAATACATTAAAAAAAGAGGGGGAGAAAAAGAATTTCAGTTAATTATACTTCTTCATTTACTGTGTAAAAATCGTATGTCAAGTACCACACCCTTGGAAATGATGCAAAAGTTATGAGTGTGGTATCATTCCTGCCCCCATGAAACCACAGTGGTGTGGTTAACTGGGAATTTAAATAAAAGAACATGTCAGTTGACAACATTTATACAAATATATTCATTGTTGTTGGAAATTATACAACTGTGGTTTGCCATAAGTGTAAGGAACTGACTTCTTCTTATAAGTCTAAAATTAACCTATTTGATATCATGAACATATTACAATAAATGACCTGCAGTCATTGACTTTCCAAATTATCTACGCCTAAATAGTGCCAGAAAAATCATCCAACTTCAATTGCTTCAATCCAATAGGTTGTTAGGTGATCGAATTGTTTGGTTTTCAGTCTATAATTTTGATTTGTAGAGATAGCCTGTAAGAGTCCAATTCTGTCTTTAATACTAAAAAATTATTATATAGGGGTATGCGTACATACACATATGCACACTACATACATAAATATATATCTTTAATGTACATTTTACTTCACACGTTGTACATTGTGTTTGCATACATATACAGACACATACATTACTTGAAATATACCATTTTTTATATCATTGTTACACACAAAAAAACAGATCTTTTGGTGAAGCTTTTCTCCTAGACTGCAATAGCCAGCTGTCTATAAGAGTATTACTGAATTCTTGCTAAGCAACAGGAAAAGGAATATTTGAAAGCATAATGGCCATGCAAGTGCTCAGATATTCCTTGCACACCACGATGATCACATCTGAGACTCTGTTCCTGCTTTTTTATTCTGGTATTTCTTTCCCTTTATTTCTTACGAAAGAGTCCTATCTTTGGTATGAATGTGTAGAAGTAAAATGACTAGTTCCTAACAGAGAGTGTTAAAGACTGTTGTGAGTACAATGCAGAAATGCAACAGTGAAACTGCAAACTAAGAAATCAAGCAAGGGCAGAAAAGCATAAGGTTTGAGAGTAAATTATGCAGAGGACAGACTTGTAATCATTTTGAGAAGAAGAAGAGAGGTGAATGTAAACAGTCAAATAATAAAAAAGGAAGTAACCATTCAATAGAGGCTGTCTAGTATAATGTTTAACAGCATGGACTTAACCCCCAGAATGAAGCTTCAATCCTGAATCTCCCACATACAAGTTGTGTGATTTCAATTCAGAACGTCAACTCTTTCTCTGTATCCCCTCTCTCCTTTTGCACAAGGGGAGAGGAGTGCATTCTTCTTAGGATTGCCAAAAGGATGGTTCATACCACAATAAGTGGAATTTATTGAGCACCTACAGTGTGTCAGGCACTGTAGGAAGCCTATTTCATGAATAAATTCATTAACCCTCAAGTTAATGCAATGAGGCAAGCACTAATATTACTGTTCAAGTTGTAAGAGAAAACTGAGACTGGACTAGGTCAGGTGACTTGCCCAAAGTGACAAAACTCAGATTTGAATCTGGGAGAATGGTTTTCAAGCCTGCAGTGACAGAAACAGGCTACTGTATTGCTATGTCAAAGGTTTGTCATAGCTTAGAACAAGCAGGCTTCCATTTATAATAAAGAGTCATCTGAAAGAGATACATTAAAAATTAACTAGCCAGGCATAATCCCAGCAACTAAGGATCCTGAAGTAAGAGGATCACAACTTCAAGGCCGGCCTCAACAATTTAGTGAGGCCCTCAGCAACTTAGCAAGACCCTGTCTCAAAAATAAAAAAAGGTTGGAGATGTGGTTCAGTGGTTAAGAGCCCCTGGGTTCAATCCCCTGGAACCAAATAAATAAATAAATATATAAACAAAATTAATCAAAGTGGAAGACCAAATCACTCACCAGCAAGAAATTGGCCTGGTTCTTTCCCTGAAAGATATCATGGGATATAAGGTACGGAATTCTGGGAAGATGCTAAGATGGCTAATGTTCAAGAGATGTAATGCATTCCTAGGCCCTGAGCAGCATTATGCACAGTAGCCAAGATATGGAATCAGACTAAGTGTTCATCAATGAATGTGCGGGCTTTAAAAAAAAAAATCTATACACTATGGAATACCATTCAACTTCATAAAGGAAAGAAATCTTATCATTTGCAAAAACGTGGCTGAACTTGGAAGACATTATGCTAAATGAAATAAGCCAGGCATAGAAAGACAAACACCATATGACCTCACTCACAGGTGGAATATAAAATAATTGAAATCTTAGAAGCAGAATGAACGGTTGATACCAGGTTCCGGGTGGCAGTGGGGAGATATTGGAGAGATGTTAGTCAAAGAGTACAAAATTTCAGTGAGGATGAGTAAGTTGGAGAGATCTATCATACATCAGGAAAACTATAGTTAATAGCAAGGCATTGCACTTTGAAAATCACTGAGAAATTTTAAGTGTTTGTACCACAAAAAAAAAAAGGTAAGTAAGGAGGTAATTGATATGTTAATGAGACTCAGTCAAACATTTCACAATATGTATTTCAAAACATCATATGGTACAAGATAAATATGTACATTTTTTGTCCATTTTTTTCAAAAGAAGCAAATGATGAGTTCCTGAACAAATTCCCTCAGGAGAGCCCCTCCTTGACCTCTTTCCAAAGAGTTATGCCTAAATTGCTCACCAGAATCTTAGGCTCAACTTTGCTGGCACATCCTGTTGGGAACAGGTGTACCATCCGTTTCACTTCCTATGATATCCAGAGCAGAGACTTGAGCCTCATAAAGTTAGTCTGGACTTGGGTGTCAAACTTGGTCTTGAGAGCCGATTTGCAGTTGCTTTATTGATTAAACGCTCTTGATCTGTTGGACAGACTGTGAGTGTAAACACCTCCTGGGAGCTGGCCTTGAATCCAATTTGAAGATCAGACTCCATCAAAGTATCCAACAACCTGAGTACGTTCGAGGGCATTTGTAGAGAAAAGAGGTGGACAGGGGTATTGGATGCTTTGTCTAGCTACCACTGTCCCCTCTGCCAAGATGGGAAGTGGCTGTGGCTTAAGATTTCTGCCCATCTCTGTTCCTTAGAAAATGGACCCCTCCTGCTTCCTGACCATCCTTCTCCTCTCCCCAGACACTGAGGGAGTGTACACCCTCCACACAATGGCCCTTGTTGAACTCAGGGTCCACAGGAAACCTGTTGGCCCAAATGACGGTCACATTCTCATGTGGTCAGCCACAGGAAGAATTTCAGTTTCTGTCTCCCCCACCATGGAGAGGAGGCTGAGGTCACAAGACTGAAAGGACCCTGTCTTGTCTCCCAACAAGAGGGGTCTGTGCAGCTGCTGGGCCCACAGCAGACAGAGGCATGCAGCAGCTGAGGCTCTTGAGAAGGCCTTTTCCTCCCACTTCCTCTGTCTGGCTTTGATTTCTTGGAGGGCAGATGCACTTATTCCAGAGTCCCTCCCTGATTCATCTGGGCAAAAAGTCTAAAGAAACCCTTTCCTTTCCTGTAGCTCCTTTTCTTTGTCTGGGAGCCTCTTGTCTGACTTACCAGCTACCAATTCGGACACTCTTTCCATTCAGAGCAGCATGAGGTAGAATTTCATTGAATGCCAAATAGTCACTGATGTTAATTACGAACAGCCTCAGCTAAGAGGAATGGCTTTGAAAAGAAAGCCAAGGTCAGGAAGCAAGATGGATAGGTAGTAAACGGAACCCGAACCAATTTCCCAATAAAGAACAGAAAAAAATACAGAACCAAGATCCAATTTGTCCAGCAGTTGCTGTGTGGCCCTCCATGAGCTGACCTCTGTCTCTGTTCTAGTTCATTTTTCCTTTAAACTTAGTGCATCAGCAACAGTGTTGATTTTACCTCCAAAATATTGAGCTGCTTCATGCTTCTGTGCCTTCTTGGATTCCTCCCTCTGTCAGAAATGCCTTTTCTCTCTGTCTTCCTGGAAATATCATCTTGGGCTTTTAAAACCTGGTGTAGGTACTGTTTCTTCCATCCCCAATGATTATGATTTCACTGATCTGGAAGCAGCTTGAGCATTGTGAGGTTTAAGCACTCCCCAGGTCATTCTGATCTGCAATGGAGTTTGAGAATCATTACTCTAGGCCAGTGGTTTTCAAACCTAACTGCGCTTCTGAATCAGCTGGAAGGCTGGCTAAAGCACAGTGAGAGAGGTTCATTCCTTGAGTTTAGAATTCAGTAGTTCTGCAGCCTGAGAATTTGTGTTTCTTGCTTTTTTCCCCCCAAGAGTTTTGCTGATGTTTTTTCATTAGTAGTAGTACACTATTTTGTCTTCTTTTAAAAAAAAAAAAAAGAACCTTTGTTTTAGTGGGCAAATAAAAATTGTATGTGTCTGCGGTGTATAACGTGTTTTGATATATGTATGCATTGTGGAATGGCTCAGTTGAACTAATTAATATATGCACTCTCTCACATGCTTTTTTGGGGGGCGAGAACTTTCTCTTCTAATGAGGCCTCAGAGGATGCTGATTCTGCTGGTTCTGGGACCACATTTTGAGAATCAGCATTCTATTCAAACTCTCTGACTTACACAGGTTCCCGATCTTGCTTTTGTCACACTACATTGTTACCAACCCATCTGCTTGTCTCTTTCTGCCATTGGAAGGGAAAGGCGTTAGTTTTTTATCTCACCATGGGGCACTATCTCTGATAGATGGGAGATGTTCAATAAGTGGTTATTGAATGAGTAAATATTTAATGTCTAGTTTTCATGAAGAAAGAAAATCGTGCACCAAATTTATGCCAATCTGAGGTAATTGATCTAATAAATATGCCAGGCTGCTGAACTTCAATCTAGAAGAGGGCTTTCACAGCCTCTATGAATTACATCTTGGATTTTGGTGATAGGATTGGGTTGGCAAAGTACTCCTCAATACACTGGATAAAAAGCCTCATGCAAAAGCAGATTATATTACATTACATCAACAACACTTCTTTTTAAACTGACATTTAATGAGTATCTCTATCAATAAAGGCCATTTAGGAGCTCTCCATAAAATGTTGTGAAAAATGAGAACATTTAAAATACAGGCAAACAATGAGTCCCATTCATACAAATTCCCTCACATGATTTCTCCAGTATCATGGATCTCAAACAGGCTCCCTCACTCTCCTCCAGTGAAGTTGGCACACGTTAACCATATTGATTGTCTGATTACAAATATAGACTGTGGCAAAAAGGACTTACAAGAGGAACCCATTTGTCCCTGTGGATTATACAGCAATGTCAGACTTAATATATACTCAACCACAAAGAAATGGAACCAGGTAGTAAAATGTTATTCCCAAGAAAATTAGACTCCTATTCAGAACAATGACTTCATTGTTTCACACAACCTTTTAGAGTAAGTCCAAAGATATATTTTAAAAAAGAGTTGCTTAATCCTTATTAATTTAAAAAATACTACTCTCCAGCAAGAATAAATTCCCTCCCTAACTTATTGATCAAGAGAACACAAAAAAAATAAGGATGTATTAGTTTAATTATGAACCCAAAACCTAGAACTGGCAATCTGTTTGGAAGGTGTGGGGCCTCTGTGTGAGTGTGTGTGTGTGTGTGTGTGTGTGTGTGTGTGTTGTATGTCTTGCTTGCTGCCCATTTAGGCAGACTTCTACTTTCATGACCACCTGCTTGTTCTGGAAAGACAGTATTATTTTTCTGGTGCAGTAGGTGACGCCATCTAGAATTTGGATAGCATCCCGGCCACACTTCTCATTGAGTTAATGGAGGATCCAAGATGAGAAACTTGCCCTTCTAAGGTTCTGTTCAATTTCTATTAATTGGAGCTCTGTGTCCCTGGTCACCTCTAATATTGGCCTTTAGATTGTGTTCTCAGATTTGAAAAAATGTCAAAATACCTGGATATTGACTTCTTGAATTAAATATATCGCAGTTGAGTTCCAGTTCAGTAATAGTAGGTAACCAATGATTTGAATATGATTAAATGAGAAATGAAAGATACTGTAAGACCTGCTTGGCTATTTTGTCAGAAATGGCATTTTAAAAAGTACAAATCTGCCTAAAATTTGTGGGAAATGCACTCAGAATTCAGAGGGACTATATCTAAGATATAAAGTCCACTGTGAGATCAAGAAGAAACAGATGCTGTGGCTACTTTCTGTTGCTTTCTGTTCTGTGTCTTTGATTGGTTAGTTGGTTTTGAAATTAAGACTACTGGTTTTATTTTTCCTGCTTATCCTCATCAGCCTTGGATGAGAGGACCATGTGCCCTTGGCAGGCCAGCTCCAGACCTATTAGGGTTCATGTCAAGAGTACAGAGGGCTATGTGCCTTTTACCTAAATATTTAGAATCATAACTGAAGCTTCAGACTGTTTAATAAGCTATCATCTATGCTTTTCCTTAATGAGTAAATCTTCCTAATGATAAAAAGATTTTAAATGTAAAAACTATTGATTTCATTAAAAACCTACAAAATATCAAAGATGATCAAATTTAATGAATATTAGACATGTATAGGCATTCAATTGATTGGCTGTCAAAGTTCAGGTGAGTAATCAAATAAAATACATATAATTTAAAAGTTATTACATATTTAATCCACAAAATTCATTTTTTGCCTTCATTTCAGTAAATCAATTTGATTCTATTGGTAGCAATAATCTAAAGTATTAGCAATAGAAAGGTAATTATGTCTAAAATATACAAATTTCAAATATATTTCAATCAAAAATATAAAGTAAATCAGCTTATAGTATTACAAATTTTCTCACAGTTTCAAAATATTATTTTTTCTTCTCATTCAATTTGTTTGTTAAAATGTAATGGAAAGCATAAATTATAATTATAAAAAATGTAAAAGATTATTAAATAAATCATTTTATTTTCTAAAAATGTAAAAGACTGAATCACAATTCTACAGGAAAATATGCATTTAGTTAACAAAGTAAAGAACCAGTATCTTGCTTCACACACACACATCACACAGGAAGAAGTGGACAAGTTAAATAATTTGCTTTCTGTTTTTTTACTTTATCTAAGCATCCCACCTTTCAAATGCACCCCATCTTCCTGAGCAGTTTCTGATATACACAGCAGCAGCGGCACAGCCCACACGCCTTCCTGGCATGCAGATATGGTTGTATTTGGTTCTAGGACATAGGTCAGATGATTAGAAGAAGGATTCCTCTGGAGCTTTAATGGTGGCAACCTCAGATGTGGATGTTTTAGGGGCTTAGTCATGCTGATCTGGCTGTGATTGTAGAATTCCAAGTCAAGGAGACTCCCACGTGTTCTCCAATAAATGTAGTTTTTCTGTTTGTGATACGCATAGCACTCGGACATCCAGAATTCATCAGGTCTTTTACTCTCATAGATCTCTGCTTGGTCTAGGCAGAGATTTTCCACCTGGATTATTGAAGTCATCTCCTTAGGGTTGACCTTTCTTCTAGCCTCATTTTTTCCTTCTGAATCATGACTATTCCGCACTAAAATATATGAGCTAAGAATCACTGTTTCCTTATTTTAAACCCAGATCCCAAGATCACTTGTGAATAAATGAGATAGAGCAATAAATAAAATCAAACTCAGACACCCATGGCTAATGAAGCACTCAGCCTCCTTCACCCAGTTTATCAGACAAAAAAATTGGAACTTGCCCATTTGGCAGAAGCAGTAGTAGTCTGATTCCAATTACTGGCAGGTGAACAGCATTCAAAACAGAAATATTACTTTGTGATTAGTTTTCATCATTGCACGACTGGGCTCAGCTGCAAAGCATGAAATAATAGCCAGTATTAAATTGGGCAATCATTATGTTCCAGGCACATTGCTGAGAGTTTTGCATGTGTTAACTCATGTGATCCTACCCATTCTCCTGAAGTCAAGATAATGTTATTAAACTTCCTTTAAAGATAAAGAGACCGAGATTTTAGAGGAGTTAATTGCTTGCCTACACTCACACAGTGTGGAGGTAATGGCAGTGAGGTTTGAACTTAGGTGGTCCAACACCAAAACTCTATGCCTTATTCCACTGGGCTCGCCTGTGTCCTATTGGCATTGGGCAGAGAAGTGGGAGGTTCTGAGATTAGGTAAAGCTACGGCCAGGAAAAATGAATCACCTACCAACTTGTGTCCCAAAGGAGCAACCACCAATGCAGTGTAAGTCCAAAGGGACTCAATATCCTTTGATTATTTTTTTTAAATCTTTGATTTGGGCCAGTGTAGAATCTGACAGGGGGTGATACTTGAAATAAACTCATTGTACTGCAAGGATGGGACCCCAGCCTAAGGGAAGATAGAACCACAAATAATATTATTGGGACTTAGTGCATGGTAGGGCCTTCACACTGTTTATTTTTTGAAACAGACTTAAAATATATGTATGATGAGCAAGCCTGCAATGGGAGAGGGAGATTCTACAGTTTCTCAAGTGAGAAAAGGGATTACGTAAATTTGCCAAAGATGAAACATCTGATAAGATTATGAACATGGGAAGAATATAGAGTAGCATGACTTCAGATTTGGGGCTCTTTCTATTAAATATGTCATAGTGCCTCTCACATGCTCCACCAAACCCATCTAAAGGATTAGGTAGGAAAACAGAAGCACGATATCCCACCCTCATACTTAGCCCCTTGTTCATATTGAATGATGCCTATAAAATGTCCTACAGGATATGGGGAAAGATCTTGACTCAGGGCATGTGGATATGGCCAGGACTAGCAGGCAGAACTAATTAATTCTGGAGTCCTCCCATGGGTGGGGCTCCAGCCGACCTAGGTCAAAGGTGACTCACAAGTTGAGCTGAGCCTGAGTCCCAAGACGAGAACCTCAGTGATGGGACTGATTAGGGCCAACCCACACTGAATTTTGTCCTGTTGATGGGACTCTCCTGGGATGATAAGCCTACTGGTATTTCTAAAAGTGAGATCATTATAGATCTTTGATGCCTGTCCATGACTAGACCCACACCTAACACAAGTATGTGGGACTCAGAAAGGCCTTGGAGAAGATAAGGACATCACATGCATGTAAGGAAGAGGAGACATTCTTTTCTGTCAGAAGTTGTCCAAGTGTGTGGTTAATGGGAAGAATATGGAGATTTATACATGCTGGGCTAGAGGACACAGAATTCAGATTGCTGCCACCTGCCCTTTCATTTCGACCAACATTACTAGCGCCCCCCACTATGTGCAAGATGTAATTCTTGTCCCCAGGAAACTCAAAATACAATGCCAGGGATAGAGATAAACAGCATTCAAGTCAAACAGAATCAAGTAAGAGTCAGGACACAGGTACAAAGGATGTGTTATGATAACAACAAATAAAAAGGAGCTGTTTCTGGGGACAGTGGGAGAAAGGAGTGTTGATGTATCTTTAAGGGGACAAGAAGGTCATTCCAGGAGGAAAGAGAATGATACAGCAAGAGTCCAAAAGATTCAAAGAAGGAAAAGAGACCAAGAAAATGTTATCACGAGAGCAAATAAATGAGCTCAAATCTCCCTGATGATGTCAACTGCCCCTGCTTCACTACAACCATTTTCCCAGTTCCTCCTTCCCAGTATGGCCAAAGGTCTTATTGCATTGCTGTTTTGTTTTTTTGTTGTTGTTGTTGTTGTTGTTGTTGTTTTTGTTTTTGTTTTTTTTTTGCAAGTGAATCCTTTGACCCTTCAGGTTTATTGAAAGGTGTTATTCTCCCTGCCCTCCAGGCCCCTCGTACTCAAGACTCACCTGTAAGCATGGCCTCTGTTTCAAAACGCCTGGGGAACCCACTCAGGACCACTGATATCAACAAAGCTGCTCCTGTGTGCCAGACACTGCAGAAGTGCTTCACAACAAATATACGTGGGGACCCAGACTTGAAGGCAGCCATCAAGTAGCCTTTCATTCACACCCTTGGGTGGTCCACTTCTTGTTGTCCTGGGGTTGGTCTATGACCAAGGGAAGACTTCAGAAGTGATGGCATATCCCTTCCAAGCTTGGCTGTACAAAATGTGGCTTCCGTCTTGGATGTTCCCCTCTTTTAGGTCACTCATCTGGGAGAAGTCAATCCAAGCCATGGAGTAAGGAGCTGAAGCCTCCTGCCAACAGTCGTGGGATTAAACTGGGAATTAAATCATTCAGCTCCTCTGGAGTCTTCAGACTGAGATCCTGTCTGGGAGCTAGACTGCAGCTTCCTGAGTCAGAGGCACCCAAGGAAGCTACTCCCAGATCCCCAGCCCTCAGAAACTGTGTGAGATGATAAATGCCTGTTGGTTTAAACTCTATGTTCCGGGATCAATTGTTATTCAGCAATAGACAACTGAAATAGTATGTGTGTCTGTATCAGCTGATTATTTTTGAGGTAACAATTCACACAAGACAAAATGCTCAGATCTGGAGCATTCATTTCAGTGATTTTGACCATTGTATACAAATGTGTAATCACCACTGGAAAAAAGATATGCAACCCTCCATCACCGCAGACAATTCCTTTATGCTTTTTCTAGTTAATTCCTATTTCCTACCAGAAAATCGTTGCCATTTTGGTTTCTGTCACCTAACTTAGTTTAGCCTACTTTTAAAAGTCACCTGAGTAGAATCATGCAACAGGTACTGTTTTGTGCTCCTCTTACCAGAACATTTTTGAGATTTACCCATATTGTGGCATGTATCAGTCGTTTTTTCCTTTTTATTTTATTGCTGCGTTGAACCCTATTTTATGAATATACCACAGTCAGTTTCTTTGCATTTTTGGTGAACACTTAGGTTCTTTCTAGTTTTTGGCTGTTCTGAATAATACTGATATCCTTGTAAAAGTCTTTTTTGTTGGCTTAAGTTCTCATTTCCCCTGGGGAAGAACAGAAACACTAGTTGGTAATGTAGATCTGTCTCTATTAGAAACAGACAAAAACTTCTCCAAAGAAGTGCTTCATTTTATCCCCACCATCAATGCATGAGGATCCCAGGTACTTCACATTCTCTCCAATGTTTGGTATTGTTAGTTCTTGTTTTTTGTTTTCTTTTTCTTTTCTTTCATGTTTGTGTGTATGCATGTTATTGGGGATTGAACCCCAACTGTACTTTACTACTGAGCTACGTCCCAAAATCTTTTTTTTTTCTTTTTTTTCATTTTGTATTTTGAGAAAGGGTCTCACTAAGTTGCTGAGACTGGCCTTGAATTTGTGATCCTCCTGTTTCAGGTTTCTCAGTCATCAGGGTTACAGATGTGCACCACGGCACCCAACTTTTTTTTTCTTTTTAACAGTGCTGTTAAAGCACATATAAGGCAAGCACAACCCCAGCCCCATCAGTCTTTTTTTTTTTTTTTTTTTTTTTTTTTTGCCATTTACTGGGAATAAAATGATATGTTCCCCCTGAGATTTAATATACTTAGTGAGTAATGACATTATCGTTATTAGACATTCATATCTTCTTTGTGAAGTATCTATGTTTTATTACTGTTGCCACCTGGAACTTCTGTCTACTCAGCTTCCTCCTTGAAAACACTGGCTGTTAAACTAGACCTGTATCCAGTCCTCCCTGGAACCTTACACCAGCCTTTCCCCCAAGGATCTTGCCTTTCTACCCAGTCTTAATGCCGTCCCTCACCAACCCCCATCTCTACCCCCATGTTCAATTTAGACTCAATAAACATTGTCCTAAAAACCACAGTCCCAGTAATCACCTACTAAATATCTGCCCTACACCCAGCCCTGGGCTCTTAATGTGAGGAAATAATAAAGATAAGAGCAGGGGCAGCCTGGTAAATATTTAACAACTGGCTTTCTGGAAAAAAATAATTAATTAATTTTTAGAGTTTTGCTTGGGGGGATAGGTTTATTGGAACTACATTTACGTCTTTTTCTCTTTTTCCCTATAAATTTTTATTTTCTACATTTATGGCTGATGTATGGGTCTCTATTCTGGGGACCTCCCATTTAAAGTGTACATTTCCCTCCCCAGAAAGATCAACTGGGGTTGTTTCAAAGGCATGATGTAAGGCTCTGTACTTATTTACCAAAATGAAATGAATTGGGGACATCTTTTCCAAACTCCCCTCTCAATTGAACGTCTCATGGACCAGGCAATGCTAGGCAACCAGTTAGTAAGAAGAAAAGAACAAAAGGAAATGCATATATTGGCCATAATGGACTATAAACATTATAGTCAGAGTGTGAGAGTATGAGCCAAAAGGGAAAGAATGGATTTTACTGAGAAGGCAGAAGGACGTCATTCTAAGCATTTCTTAGCCATAGGGGGTAAAGTGTGAGTTTTTGTAACATCTCTACCATTTCATTAACAATGAATAATAGCTCATCACCATGGCAAACATGTCCTGCACACTTGCTATGTGCCAAGTGCTGTCAATCATTCATCTGCATTACCTCATTTTCTCCACGCAATGTCTGCAGGAGGAGGTGCTCTTGTTATCCCCACCTCATAGCTGAGAAATTGGAGGACTGGGGATGTTTAAGCAACTTGCCCAAATCCCAACAGCTACTAATTGGCAAGGCTAGAATCCCAGTCGGAGTCTCGATCTCCACATTGGAGAAAACAAAGCTTAACGGGGAACAGAACTTGGTTAGGACAAAAAGGGGCCACCATTTAATGAGCAGCAGTTATGCAGTAGGCCATGTGTGCAGGTCACTCCACATCGGATGGCATTCAGAGCACAGCTCTGAAAACAGATCCCAGAGAGCAAATGGATATATTGGGCAATACGGGGAGGCCATGTAACCCAGGCTTACCCCAAATACTCAGGGGATGGGAATAAGATTCATGCCCCCTGTTACTCTCAAGAGCATCCTGGTTTGGTCAATAAACTATACAGGCACCCCAGGCAATATTATCATGTAGCAGCAGGCTGTGTCCTCCTGGGGAGGAACAAAATCACCCTGAGAATGAAAAAAAAAAAGTCATTTGGTTGTTCTAGCTTTTCCTTTCTCCATTCACTAAATGGGATGCACCCATTGAGAGTATGAACCAAAGGGAAAGATATGAGCCAAAGGGAAAGCACTTGGCACATAGTTTTTATCACACTACCATGTCCTCTGGGGTTCTGGACCTCGTGTATCCCCAATCTCAAGTCTGCCCTTTGGAAGCATCCACCCAATTCATGTTGACCACGAAGCAGCCAAAGTGGGACCAGGAGCATCTCTAGGTAAGCTGAATGTTGACAGGATCCTAGCTTCTGCTCTGGGTGTTCTAGCCCTCCCTGCACACCCAGCAGCTGCAGAAGAGACAGAAAGAGTATAAGACAACAACATTCGAAATTACCAATGCTGCAAATAATCTAGGCCTTTACAATTCTAAGTCATGCTAAGAAAACAAAAAGTAAGCACTTTCCAAAGGGTTCATTTATGCTAGGGGTCAAGGGGATCTTGCCTGTAGATATTTTGATGCAAAAGAAAAGAGAAAAAGCAGGAGGTTTGGGATCCATGTCCCAGCCTACTGGATCTCCAAAGACTTCATCACACTTACTTACAATTGATCACAACTCCTGCCCTCCATAACATGGAAGATGGGCAGAGCCACAGGCAGGCAGGCAGGCAAAGCTATTGCATGATGTATTACATTTCTTTCCCAAGGAGCTCCAGAAAGGGAAGTAAGTTTCTCTAAGGACATCACCTCATGCTGACAGGGGAAAAAATATAAAGAAGAAGGAGGAACAACAAAGAAGGAGGAGGAGGAACAACAAAGGCAAAGGAAAATAGTTTAGGAGAAGAGCATAAATCCAATTAAAACCAAGGATAGGACTGGGGGTGTAGTCGGGGTAGGACTTTTGCCTAGCATATATGAGTTCCCAGATTCAATCCCCAGCACCACAAAATAAAAACAAAAACCCTAAACTGAACAGCCCCATTTATTGTTTCTTTATGACAAATGCATTCAAAATTCCCACCGTGTGTTGGCTCACACCTGTAATCCCAGCAGCGCAGGAGGCTGAGGCAGGAGCATCATGAGTTCAAAGCCAGCCTCAGCAATTTATAGAGTCCCTAAACAACTCAGTAAGACCCTGTCTCTGAATAAAAAACAAAATATGTCTGGGGATGTGACTCAGTGGTTGAGTGAATATCCCTGGGTTCAATCTCCAGTATGAAAACAAAAAACAAAAACCCTTTAGTTATCACATAGCCAGCTCTTCCCAGTTTCAACATTCTTTATCACACATAAGCCTAGATGAAGGTGACCAGAGGAAGATAAGGTTTGGGGGCCAATGACTTGAGTTTGAATCTTGGCTTTTCCACTTAATGTGTTGCTAAACTCTCTGGACCTGGGCTTGCAATGTCTCCATCAAAGAGCTTTGTGTGAATGGAGTGAAGTAAACAGGGGTGCAGTACTCATAGCACGGCATGAACTTGGCAGATGGTAGCTTATTGATCCTTCATAGCTCTTCCCACACAAGTCTCTACGCAGGCCTGTTGAAGGGTTGGCTCCTTCTTCAGAGGACAGCACTGAGGCCTGGAGAGGACATGTGGCTTGTCCAAAGTCACAGCTGGAGAAAGGGTAGTTTTCTGGTTCCAAATCCAGTGTTCCATGCAGTATTTTCCTGTGTAACCTTTGGGTTTGAAGTTGTATTTGCATACATACACATCAGATACCAGAAGGAGGAAAATATTCAGGGAGGTCTTTTCTTTGAAATCAGCCTTTGATCTTAACAAAAATTACCTCGTTATTTTCAAATAGAATAACTTTGCAACATGCTCTTTTTTTTCAGGAGCCTGCGATCCAACCTCACACTTCTGTGAAATAATTGCTTATGCCTTCAGACTGCTGATTCGTGTTTGAGTTCAGACATTGGGGGAGTTACTGAAGTTATTATCAGTCACTGTGTCATCCATAGATGGGATGAAAGGGGTGGGTATCACAGTCATGTGGCTTTTCTAAGATGCCCCATGTCTTATCTTCAGTTGACAGCAGTACAACATGCCAGATAGAAAGGTCCTGGCAAAACACTCCTGAATTCCTTCGCCTGTACTGAAAACAGATGAAGAAACAGTTAAAGAAATCTGACCCCGGTACCTAAGAATTATTCCTATGCCCTCTTCTGTAGCATGAAGTTGAATTTGATAATCTTTATGGTCTCTTTCCACTCAAAACACTAAATATTTTATTCTATTCCTCTGCCCCACACTACTTTTATTGTTGGCCTTTTAAAAGTTTGGTCAGATTGGGGCATCCTGTAATATTAGTGTTTCCCATTGAAAATTAAATGGAAAGGGACACTCCACTAAGGTAACCAGCGGCCACCATCTTGGGCAGCGGAAGTAACCACCGCCACTCGCCGACAGATTGCAACAACAAACAGGTGTGTGTCACCCAGCTCAGCCCCCATACATAGGGGGATTTCGCTTAAAATCTCTCCTAGACTTTCAGGGGGAGGGACTATCAGAGTGAGCCTGCATAAAGACTAAAGGAGAGCTAGAGGCACCTGACCCTCAACCCGCCCCCCTCCCATCAGCGGCCAAAACAAAACCTGTCTAGCCAGCGCTGGGGAGGGGCAAGCAGAAAAAATCAAAACCATAGAGTGCTGGGGATCCCAAAAGCCAACGGTGTGACCCCGGAGATCCAGGCTGGCTGATTCGCGCGGCCTGCCCCGAGGCTACAGAAGGCGTGGTGCCCCAGAGAAGGGGTTAAATAGTCAGCAGGGAATTAAGTGGGTGCGACACGGTGGTATCCCACCAGCTAAACCCAAGCCCGCACTGACCCCCGGGCTGAGTTCGGGATTGTTGGCGGGGACGGAAGCGGTACAGCCCCACCCCCCACAAGGGACACTCCACTAAGGTAACCAGCGGCCACCATCTTGGACAGCGGAAGTAAACACCGCCACTGTCCGACAGATTGCAACAACAAACAGGTGTGTGTCACCCAGCTCAGCCCCCATACATAGGGGGATTTCGCTTAAAATCTCTCCTAGACTTTCAGGGGGAGGGACTATCAGAGTGAGCCTGCATAAAGACTAAAGGAGAGCTAGAGGCACCTGACCCTCAACCCGCCCCCCTCCCATCAGCGGCCAAAACAAAACCTGTCTAGCCAGCGCTGGGGAGGGGCAAGCAGAAAAAATCAAAACCATAGAGTGCTGGGGATCCCAAAAGCCAACGGTGTGACCCCGGAGATCCAGGCTGTCTGATTCGCGCAGCCTGCCCCGAGGCTACAGAAGGCGTGGCGCCCCAGAGAAGGGGTTAAATAGTCAGCAGGGAATTAAGTGACTGCGACACGGTGGTATCCCACCAGCCAAGCCCAAGCCCGCACTGACCCCCGGGCTGAGTTCGGGATTGTTGGCGGGGACGGAAGCGGTACAGCCCCACCCCCCACAAGGGACACTCCACTAAGGTAACCAGCGGCCACCATCTTGGACAGCGGAAGTAACCACCACCACTCGCCGACAGATTGCAACAACAAACAGGTGTGTATCACCCAGCTCAGCCCCCATACATAGGGGGATTTCGCTTAAAATCTCTCCTAGACTTTCAGGGGGAGGGACTATCAGAGTGAGCCTGCATAAAGACTAAAGGAGAGCTAGAGGCACCTGACCCTCAACCCCCCCCCCTCCCATCAGCGGCCAAAACAAAACCTGTCTAGCCAGCGCTGGGGAGGGGCAAGCAGAAAAAATCAAAACCATAGAGTGCTGGGGATCCCAAAAGCCAACGGTGTGACCCCGGAGATCCAGGCTGTCTGATTCGCGCGGCCTGCCCCGAGGCTACAGAAGGCGTGGCGCCCCAGAGAAGAGGTTAACGAGTCAGCAGGGAATTAAGTGGCTGCGACACGGTGGTATCCCACCAGCTAAGCCCAAGCCCACACTGACCCCCGGGCTGAGTTCGGGATTGTTGGCGGGGACGGAAGCGGTACAGCCCCACCCCCCACAAGGGACACTCCACTAAGGTAACCAGCGGCCACCATCTTGGACAGCTGAAGTATCCACCGCCACTGTCCGACAGATTGCAACAACAAAACAGGCACAGAGTACAGTTTGAACTGCCGAGAATCATCACTGAGGGGAAATCTGGTCTAGCAGGAGAAACCAAGGCTAGCAGGAGAAACCAGGAGCCTAGAGGCAAGGCCCTCGCGACTGGGCAGCTGTAAACTGCAGGCCCACCGGCGACAGTTCACCCACTGCCCGCGTAACTTGGTGGTAGGAGAACGCCCTCCCGTTGGTGACGGATCACCTGCCCGCGGCCTGTGATACTGGGCGGCTGGAGTCTACCCGCCTGCCACGACCGGGAGCTGAAACCACACAGAGACAGTCCAGTCACACCCCCCCATTAGGGCACCCCAGCAAGGAGACTGGGGCCCGTCATAGCAGAGTAGTGTCGTCACTGGAGCTCGAACGTCGGAATTCCTTCCCAGCGGAATCCACGTTAGCAGTCATACTTCAACAACACAAAGGAGAGACATCAGAGTAATACAGAAACAAAACAAATCTATAGAGGAGAGCAGAAACACGACAATCAAAAAGAGCTGGAAAGTAACGTGGACAACATGAGAAAACAAGGGAAAAAAGGATTACAAACAATGCAAGACTACTCAATTCTACAGGAGGACATAGAAACTTCAGAAACAGGTATAGGGAAAGAACTCAAGGCATACCTAACTCGAATGGAAAGGAATATTAGAGAAGACATGAGACAGCAAGTCCAAGAAATAAAAATATATTTTGAAAATGAATTAAACAAACAAATTCAAATGGCAAAGAACGAGCTCTACCAGGAGATAGAGATATTAAAAAAAAATCAAACAATAATCCTAGAATTCCAGGAAACTATAAACCAAATTAAAAACTCAAACGAGAATATTACAAATAGACTTGATCAAGTAGAAGTCAGAACATCAGATAATGAAGACAAAGTTTATCAACTTGAAAAGAATATAGTCAACACAGAAAAGATGCTTAATTCCCACGAGCAATCTATTCAAGAGATATGGGATGTCATAAAAAAAACAAATCTGAGAGTCATAGGGATAGAAGAAGGCACAGAGATTCAAACCAAAGGAATGGACAGCATATTAAATGAAATAATTCTAGAAAACTTCCCAGAGATGAAAGATGGAATGATTGCCAAATCCTGGAAGCCTACAGGACCCCAAACATTCAAAACCATAATAGACCAACCCCAAGACATATAATTATGAAGATAGCCAACGTACAGAACAAGGAGAGAATATTAAAAGCTACGAGAGAAAAGAGGCAGATTACTTTCAGGGGTAAACCAATTAGGTTAACGACAGATTTCTCATCACAAACTTTGAAAGCGAGAAGATCCTGGAATAACGTATTTCAAACGCTGAAAAATAATGGATTCCAACCAAGAATACTATATCCAGCAAAATTGAGCTTCAAATTTGACAATGAAATTAAAATCTTTCACGATAAACAAAAGCTAAAAGAATTTGCAGCAAGAAAACCAGCTCTGCAAAGCATTTTGAACAAAACACTACAAGAAGAGGATGTGAAAAATAGTGCCCAAAACTAACAGCAGGAAGTATCTCAGTAAAGGGGGAGGAAAATAACCAAAAAGCAAAACTAACCAAACTAAAATAAATAAATAAAGAAGCATGACTGGAAATACAAATCATATCTCAATTGTAACCTTAAATGTTAATGGCCTAAACTCACCAATCAAGAGACATAGGCTAGTAAACTGGATCAAAAAAACAAATCCAACAATATGCTGCCTTCAAGAGACTCATATGATAGGAAAAGACATACACAGGCTGAAGGTAAAAGGTTGGGAAAAATCATACCACTCACATGGCCCTCGGAAGCAAGCAGGAGTGGCCATACTCATATCGAATAAAATCAACTTCAAACCTAAGTTAATCAAGAAGGACAAAGAAGGTCACTATATACTGTTAAAAGGAACCATCCACCAACAAGACATAACAATCATCAATTTGTATGCACCCAACAATGGAGCTGCAACGTTCATAAAACAAACTCTCCTCAAGTTCAAGAGTCAAATAGACCACAACACAATAATTATGGGTGACTTCAACACACCGCTCTCGCCATTAGACAGATCCTCTAGACAAAAACTGAATAAAGAAACTATAAAACTCAACAGCACAATCAATAACCTAGACTTAACCGACATATATAGAATATATCAACCATCATCAAGTGGATACACGTTCTTCTCAGCAGCACATGGATCCTACTCAAAGATAGACCATATATTATGCCATAAGACAACTCTTAGTAAATATAAAGGCGTGGAGATAATACCATGCACCATATCTGACCATAATGGAATGAAATTGGAAATCAATGATAAGAGAAGGAAGGAAAAATCCTACATCACATGGAAAATGAACAATATGTTATTGAATGATCAATGGGTTATAGAAGACATAAAGGAGGAGATGAAAAAATTCTTAGAGTCAAATGATAACACAGACACAACATACCGGAATTTATGGGACACAATGAAAGCAGTTTTAAGAGGGAAATTCATTTCTTGGAGTTCTTACCTCAAAAAAAGAAAAAACCAACAAATAAATGAACTCACACAACACCTCAAAAATCTAGAAAAGGAAGAGCAAAACAACAGTAAATGTAGTAGAAGACAAGAAATAATTAAAATTAGAGCAGAAATCAATGAAATTGAAACAAAAGAAACCATTGAAAAAATAGATAAAACTAAAAGTTGGTTCTTTGAAAAAATAAATAAGATAGACAAGCCCTTAGCCACGCTAACGAAAAGAAGAAGAGAGAGAACTCAAATTACTAACATACGGGATGAAAAAGGCAATATCACAACAGACACTACAGAAATACAGAAGATAATTAGAAAGTATTTTGAAACCCTATATTCTAATAAAATAGAAGATAACGAAGATATCGATAAATTTCTTAAGGCATATGAATTGCCCAGATTGAGACAGGAAGACACACACAATTTAAACAGACCAATAACAAAAGAAGAAATAGAAGAAGCCATCAAAAGACTACCAACTAAGAAAAGCCCTGGACCAGATGGGTATACAGCGGAGTTCTACAAAACCTTCAAAGAAGAATTAATACCAATACTTTTCAAGCTATTTCAAGAAATAGAAAAAGAAGGAGCTCTTCCAAATTCATTCTATGAGGCCAACATCACTTTGATCCCAAAACCAGACAAAGATACTTCAAAGAAAGAAAACTACAGACCAATATCTCTAATGAACTTGGATGCAAAAATTCTCAATAAAATTCTGGCGAATCGAATACAAAAACATATCAGAAAACTTGTGCACCATGATCAAGTAGGATTCATTCCTGGGATGCAAGGATGGTTCAATATACGGAAATCAATAAATGCTATCCACCACATCAATAGACTTAAAGACAAGAACCACATGATCATCTCGATGGATGCAGAAAAAGCATTTGACAAAGTACAGCATCCCTTTATGTTCAAAACACTAGAAAAACTAGGGATAACAGGAACTTACCTCAACATTGTAAAAGCTATCTATGCTAAGCCTCAGGCTAGCATCATTCTGAATGGAGAAAAATTGAAGGCATTCCCTCTAAAATCTGGAACAAGACAGGGATGCCCTCTATCACCACTTCTATTCAATTTAGTTCTCGAAGTACTAGCCAGAGCAATTAGACAGACAAAAGAAATTAAAGGCATAAAAATAGGAAAAGAAGAAATTAAACTATCGCTATTTGCGGATGACATGATAATATACTTAACAGACCCAAAAGAGTCTACAAAGAAGCTGCTAGAGTTAATAAATGAATTCAGCAAAGTGGCAGGTTATAAAATCAACACGCATAAATCAAAGGCATTCCTATATATCAGCAACAAAACTTCTGAAATGGAAATAAGGAAAACCACTCCATTCACAATATCCTCAAAGAAAATAAGATACTTGGGTATCAACCTAACAAAAGAGGTGAAAGATTTATACAATGAAAACTACAGAACCCTAAAGAGAGAGATAGAAGAAGATCTCAGAAGATGGAAAAATGTACCCTGTTCATGGATAGGCAGAACTAACATCATCAAAATGGCAATATTACCCAAAGTTCTCTATAGGTTTAATGCGATGCCAATCAAAATACCAACGGCATTTCTTGTAGAAATAGACAAAGCAATCATGAAATTCATATGGAAAAACAAAAGACCCAGAATAGCAAAAGCAATTCTAAGCAGGAAGTGTGAATCTGGAGGTATAGCGATACCAGAGGTCAAACTGTACTACAAAGCAATAGTAACAAAAACAGCATGGTACTGGTACCAAAACAGGCGGGTGGACCAATGGTACAGAATAGAAGACACAGAGACTAATCCACAAAGTTACAACTATCTTATATTTGATAAAGGGGCTAAAAGCATGCAATGGAGGAAGGATAGCATCTTCAACAAATGGTGCTGGGAAAATTGGAAATCCATATGCAACAAAATGAAATTGAATCCCTTTCTCTCGCCATCCACAAAAATTAACTCAAAATGGATCAGGGAGCTAGATATCAAATCAGAGACACTGCGTCTGATAGAAGAAAAAGTTGGCTACGATCTACAAATTGTGGGGTCGGGCTCCAAATTCCTTAATAGGACACCCATAGCCCAAGAGTTAACAACCAGAATAAACAAATGGGACTTACTTAAACTAAAAAGTTTTTTCTCAGCAAGAGAAACAATAAAAGAGGTAAATAGAGAGCCTACATCCTGGGAACAAATCTTTACCCCCCACACCTCTGATAGAGCCCTAATATCCAGAATGTACAAAGAACTCAAAAAATTAAATAATAAGATAACAAATAACCCAATTAACAAATGGGCCAAGGACCTCAACAGACACTTCTCAGAGGAGGACATACAATCAATCAACAAGTTCATGAAAAAATGCTCACCATCTCTAGCAATCAGAGAAATGCAAATCAAAACCACCCTAAGATACCATCTCACTCCAGTAAGATTGGCAGCCATTATGAAGTCAAACAACAACAAGTGTTGGCGGGGATGTGGGGAAAAAGGTACACTTGTACACTGCTGGTGGGGCTGCAAAATGGTGAGGCCAATTTGGAAAGCAGTATGGAGATTCCTGGGAAAGCTGGGAATGGAACCACCATTTGACCCAGCTATTGCACTTCTCGGACTATTCCCTGAGGACCTTAAAAGAGCGCACTATAGGGATACGGCTGCATCAATGATTATAGCGGCACAATTCACAATAGCTAGACTGTGGAACCAACCTAGATGCCCTTCAATAGATGAATGGATAAAGAAAATGTGGCATCTATACACAATGGAATATTATGCAGCACTAAGAAATGACAAAATCATAGAATTTGCAGGGAAATGGATGGCATTAGAGCAGATTATGCTAAGTGAAGCTAGCCAAGCCCTAAAAAACAAATGCCAAATGTCTGCTTTGATATAAAGAGAACAACTAAGAACAGAACAGGAAGGAAGAGCATGTGGAAAAGACTACAGATAACAAAGACGAATGGGGGGAGAGAAACGGAGAGAGAAGGGAAAGCATATGGAAATGGTAGGAGACCTTCAAGGATACATAAAATTACAAGAGGCTATGAGGGGCAAGGGGGAGGGAAAAAAAAGGGAGAGAATTGAACAACAGCAGGGGAGATAGAGAGGGAAGATGGGAGGGGAGGGGAGGGGAGGGGTGATAGTAGGGGTTAGGAAAGGTAGCAGAATACAACAGACACTAATATGGCATTATGTAAAAATGTGAATATGTAACAGATGTGATTCTGCAATCTATATTTGGGGTGAAAATGGGAGTTCAAAACACAATTTGAGTCTAATGTATGAAAGATGATATATCATGAGCTATGTAATGCTTTAAATAATCAATAAAAAATTAAAAAAAAAAAAAAAAAAAAAAAAGAAAATTAAATGGAGATGAGCTAATATCCAATCTGTTCAAAGTTTGTATTCCCAAGCACCCTGCTCTTGATACCCGATGATAGTATTCCTGACTCAGGGGTAGGGATTTTCTTGGGGTGTAGATAGAGTTTACAATCCAAGATTCACTGGCACCATTTCTTAAAGGCACATACCAACAAAGTTCATCTGCTCATCCATCCTATTTCTATTTGACCATCTATTTATTTATTTACTCTTCAAATATTTATCTACCGGTTGCTATGGTCCAGGGACAGTGCTAGATCCAGGGGCTGTGGCTGAGATTTAGACCTTGCTCTCCTAGAGATTATAGTAGGAAAGATGGATAAAAACTAATCATTTCATCAAGTCCTTTAAGGAGAAGGACAACATGAGTGGGAATATGCAATTTCATGAGCGAGACAACTCTGCCAAGTGGGTGAGAGGATGGGGCGGGACTGAGATCTACCAACAAGGCTCACATCTTCTTTTTATCCATCCTGACGCTGGGCCAGTTTCTCCATCACACTACGCCTCAACTTCCTCAGCTGTCACACAGAGCTATACCAGTACCTCGCTCCAAGGACTGTTGTGAGAATTACATGAGACAGCACATGCAAAACATTTATATCAGTGTCTGGCACTAGCAAGTGCTCAGCCCAGGGTGGGAGGCACACCTGGTCTGTGCTGTGGGTCACTCTAAGGAAGGGACCTGTAATGTAATCAGTGGCTCCGGAGGCTGTTACTGGAGGATCATGAGTTCAAAGCCAGCCTCAGCAACGGCAAGGTGCTGAGCAACTCAGTGAGACCCTGTCTCTAAATAAAATATAAAATAGGGCTGGGGATGTGGCTCAATGGTTGAGTGCCTCTGAGTTCAATCCCCAGTACCTGCCTCCTCCAAAAAAATAAAAAATAAAAGGGACCTGTAGTCTGGGACATGAAGCATAAATCAGAGGTGAAAAGAGGTTAGGAGACAGGAGAGAAGGAATAGGGAGAGAGAAAGGGAAGGGTAAAGAAAATGTAACAAAAAGGTAAAGATCCCAAACAAAAGAGTCATGGTACTTTAGAAAAAAATAAAGAAGATGCCAGGCACAGTGGCATGTTTGTGATTCCAGTGACTTGGGAGGCTGAGGAGGAGGATTGCAAGTTGGAGGCCAGCCTGGGCAACTAAGTGAGACCTTGTCTCATCATAAAAAATTAAAAAGATTTGGAGATGTGGCTCAGTGGTAGAGCATTCCTAAATTCAATCCCCAGTATAATCAATAATATTAGAGGCTAAGATGAGGCTGGAAAGGACGGACAGCCAGATCCTGCAGCACTTAGTAGGGCTCTTTGTTAAGGGTTTTGGAATTTATCCCAAGAACATTCAGTAATTTGATGCACCATTCATGCAGCTGAAAATTCCCAACAGAAAGGCAAACATCCTATATTTTAATCTTTAAAGGAACATATACTAATTGATAAAGAGTCAGTCTCAATCAAGGAAGTTAGTAATAAAATATCTTAGGTTTTTCTGTGAGTGACATCCCTTCACATGTGCCCCTATCTGTACTTCTCTTTTCTCTGTCCCCAGAGGCCATCGTTGCTGTCCTTGAACATCAAAGTACACTCGCAGAACTGCATTTCATTGTCAAATGATTACATCCAGATAATTATATTATGGCTTTTAGGGACACGTGATCAATTTTTATAAAACATGAAGAAGAGTCTAGAAGAAACTAATATTCAATCCTTCTTCAGTTCTATTTTCCTCTATCTTTTGCTTAGGGCTATAGAAATATGCAATCTTCCAAATCTGTATCTTTTTTTCTTTTTCATTAGCTTTAAAATTAACTTTTAATAATCCTCAAAAGTCATTCCTATTTTCAGTGATGAGTTTTAAAAAAAATCAGAAACAAACTGATAAATGAATATACCAGGGATCTTGGAGTCTTTCAGATCTGGGTGCAAATCCTGTCTCAGCTGTGTATTCTGGGCAACTTATTTAATGTTTCTGAGCCTCAGTTTCCCAAATTGTAAAAATAATCATAGTAAGGCTTATATTTCATTGTTATGAGGACTATATAAGAGAATGCTTATGAATACATCTAAGTCTAGTGTCTTGTAGGTAGGAAGGAGAGAAGAGAGTCCACAAAGATGAATTAATTACAAGGCAATGCATACACACCATGACTGAATTAATCTGTTCCAGAATCAATCAGAAATTTCTCCAATGACATCTTCTAAAACTATAAAGATAGATACATTTTTTAAAAATATTTGGTATTAGGTCTTTCTTTAAATTTAGTTTGATATCTTGAAGGATGTGGACTCTATACAATTCAACACATATTCTTCTGAATCAAAGGCAATATTGATTCAAAATTGTTAACTTTTAAAAAGTCACATTGAGAAGTAACCTAAAACTTCTCTGATGCATTCTTGTGACTTTCAGCCAGCCAAGTTTCTTCTTTATGCTCATTATCTTCCAGAATTAAAATAAGAATCAGACTGGGATACTGGGTACACAGGACATCAAGGAGAGCATCTGTGGAGAATATTGAGTAGAAAAGAAAAAGGCCACTTTAGATGTTACCCATTCACCAAAGTTCTGGGCATTATCCTCACTGATAACAGAAAATCCTCTTTAAATGGGACACTTTGCTCCCAGAGACTTTTGTAATGTTGATTAGATTAGAAGGTCATCTTAGTAGCCCAGGTAATATAAGAAGTGAGTCTGAAGAGGTTTAAATACTGCATTTGGGAGAATTTGACACTCAGGGGTAATAAGGTAAATTGCCTAAGATTGTTCTTTTGAAATGACGCAGCCGATTTCTGGGGTTCTAAGTTTCTGGCTAAAAATTCGCAAACAGTATTTGTTGAACTCAAGAAAGTTATTCTAAGATGAACAGAATCCCCTGGCCCCTGTCCTCTATAGCTGTGCATGTAGGAATCCCAAGATGAAGTGTCATCTGACAGTGACCAGAACAACAAGGCCAGGCCAGCAGCCATCTGGACAGGCCTCAAGGTGTGCTCAGGGCATTAGCTGCCTTTTCTAAGTCCTGCATGTCCAGTCCAGGGGGCCACATGCCACTTTCCTCTACTGCCAGGACAACGAGGGGTGGATAGCCGCGTTGTGTCATAAGTGTGTTTCCATAAAACCTTCCACACTCCATCTGTAAACAGTCAAGAAGTCTGCACATCAATGTTCATTTTTGCTTCATAAATCACTACTTTATGGTGCCCTGAGGAAAGGAGAGAAAGGTTTAATAGGAAAACAGTAGTGAACCCCACCTTCCATATGACAGGAGGGCACTGAAATGCCACCTACTTCAGGCATTTGAAAGCAAGAACGCAAATATAGTGCAGGGCTTTCTTTCAAGAAGACTGGTAGGGAGAACAGACACCTCAATACAGGGCCTCCACGTCTGTGATGGATGTGTTCCAAAATCCCCACGGATAGTTTAGAAAGCAATCAAGTAGAACAATTATACAATATACTATAACAAAAATGAAAACACAGTCTCTCTTTCTTTCTAAAAACATCTTATTGTGCTGTCCTTTCCCTTCTTCTTGTGACAATGTGAGGGGATGCCATCCCTACAAGATGAGGTGACAGAAGTCAGCTGACACTGGCACTGTGATGTAGCATTGAGCTTCCTTGAACCCAGCACTGAAATACCCCGACTGGCAATCTTTGACAGAAGAGCTGGTTGCTGAGTGACCAACAGTGGGTACCACACAGCCTGGCGATACTGCTAAAGGGATGGTCCCACTTCCAGACCAGAGGGAGTAAGAGGGCATGAGAGCTCATCCGGTTCCTCAGAAGGACACGTAATGTTAAACTTATGAATTGCTTGTTCTGGAATTTTCCATTTAATATGTTTGGACCATGGTGCATCTGGAGTAACGGAAACTGAGAACTGAGGATGGGGCAGGGTGGGGTGGGCATGACTAGAGGTGGTTAAGTACAATGAGTATTATGAGTATCGGGGTAAAACTGTAAGTAGTAACCCAAAGGAGAAGCCATTGAATCCATCTGAAGAAGCAGTGGGAGTTGGGAGGGAAAAAAAAATCAAAAGAGGTAAAATATCTACTATAGACTGTGCACCAAATGTGGGCTATATGAGATCTTGAGTGCTTCATTCCATGTTGGAGGGCAGTTGTAAGGTTGAGTGATAATGTCCAATCCATCTTTAAAATAAACACTGCACAAGGGAAGGTGGACAGGCTCTACGTCACCCACAGAGGAAGTGGCTCTGGCACTGTGCTTAACTGCCTCTGGGAAGATCCTCAACCCAGAGCCGACCACAGTCTACAGAGAATAGGAAGTCACATGCTCAGTTTGAGAGACCCCTCAAAAGACCCTTTAGCCCTAAGTCACTGTTTATTGATGCCACTTGCCAATGCTTTAGAATTATGTCTCCTTTCCCTCTAAAAGCCATTCTTTTCTCTTTTTAACTCTGAAATAACTGGGCCATCCCTTAATAAGCATGCAATTCTTTTTCGAAGATATTCATATTTCAGATAACATTTGGCAGAAATAAACAGAACCCACAAGTGTTGCTGCTCTGCTCAAATAGAACTGAGACGTCCATGTAGCTCATCCCCAGAGTAAAGCCCACCCGCCACTCAAATTCTGGAGACTATGTACTGCAGCCAAATAGAAAGAGCAAGACTTAAAGCCATGAATGCTGGTTTTAGCCTCCAAATAGTATTAGCAGAAAGGCAGATGCATTTTATTTTTAAGTTCACTTAGAGCATTTAGAAGGCACTCAAAAGTATATGAAGAGTGGCAGAATTTTTAAAATGATCCATAAATTGAATCTTGAAAGAAAGCCTGGGGATATTTATGGATGACTGAAATCCCCTTCCACAATGTCAGAATTTCTAATTAAACTATGGGTACCAATAAAAGTAGGAGTATCTACAGTCAGTGTATTAGCATTTAAATATATACCCTCATCTATTTTCATCTAATCTCACCAGTCTGACGCATAGGAATATTTGTGCTTCCTACTTAAAATCTTTACAAAGATTATATTGTCTGTGTCATGCTTTTTAGTCTTGTTGAAGAGGAATGTGCCTGGGTTTTATGTGAATGTGGTTTTACATTTAACAAAATGCCATAGTAATATCTGAATCGATGTGCCAAGGCAAAATCACTTGTTTCTATCATTTTCAGAGTATATGCTTTCTAGTCTTTTCTGTATTCTTAAATTCTTTCTTCAAAGTCAGCCAAGGAGATGATAAAAAATATATTTTCTAAATCACACAATCACTTTTTAAAAATCTCTTTTTATATATAGTCCCATCCCTTATTCACCACGCAATATTCAATTCTTCCCTCACTGGTCTGAGACTTCCTTAGATACTGGACAGAGAGAGATAAGAACTTTAACTTTGGCCCACTAACAATAAAGTTTTTACCTAGCTTATCCGAAGTGGCATTATTGTCTACTTTTTATTTATGCATCTTCTGGTGTCTCCTTTCATTCCATACATACTTACTTACTTACTTTATTTATTTTATACTCTTCTATTCTTTCCCTGATCATAAGTTTGAGAGAATTATTTTTATGGGGGAAAAATCAATTCTAAATCCATTTATTGAGCATCTACTATGTGCTATACATTTTGCGAAGAGTTGGAGATGAACAAATCCTGATTCTTTTTGCCCTCCCTCCGTCTAATCCCTTGATGAGTCCCATTTGGTGTAACACCAAAATGTGTCAACAGAATCTGCTTTCCTCCATTTCTCTGTTGCCACCCTTTTGCCTGGAATACTTCAGTTCCAGAACTGCTTCCCTATTTTTATTTCTGTCACCCTTGAATTCATTTTTCTCACAGAATTCGGGTGATAATTTTGACATTACAATCAAATCATGTCACACTTGTGCTTCACTTTCTTCCAAGGCTTACTATTGATTTTGGAATAAAATCAGGACATTTGACTCCTACAGTTTCCTGTAGGATTTGGACCTGTCCCTTTTCTAACCTCTCCCCCACCCACGTCACTTCAGATGTACAACTCTCTTTTCAGGCACAATTTGATGCCATAGATAAGTCTTTCTAGAAAATTCCTCCCCTCGGAGTTGAAGCAGGGCTCCTTTGAATCCTTTGGTCTCAGTTTCAATGTCACTCTTTGAAGGAGCACTTCTCAGAATGACCATTTAACATGGTTCTTCCCTTGTTTGTCTTTGTTCCTTGTCCTTTGCAACATGAATTCCCTTGGGAAAGACATATGAGCTTACTTGTTTATGGTTGGTCTCTACAACTAGAATATAGGTTCCACGATGGCAGGGCTTTTGGTTTTGTTCATCTCTGCATTGTGCCTTGTGCTTGAAAGAGTGCTAATTCTGCAGCACGTGCTAAAATACATTTGTTGAAGACATAAATAAAACTCTGTCAGTGCCCTGAAGACAGAGTTTCCCACCCAACCAAAGGGCTAGAGATAAGCCCAGAAGGTGAATAACACAGCCATGTTCTGTTGCTCAAGAAGTTCCTTATTAAGCAAGAAAGCTTTTTTTTTTTTTTTAAGAATATAGAGCTTTAGAATTTTTAAATGAATACTCAAATATTATACCACATTTTCTCTATGTCATACTGAAAATACTTTGTTTTTTTTGTTCTGCATCATCTAATTGCATGACAATCCACTTGACAGTGGTTGAAGTGATTGCGTAATGTGGAAGCACTGGACATAGGGTGGAAATGAATACCCAAGTGCTGAGTGTTATGGTTTGAATGGGAGAAGTGCCCCCCTAAAGCTCATGTGTGAAGCAAAGCAGGAATGTTTAGTGGTGAAATGATCAGATTATGAAAGCTGTAACTTAATCAGTGAATGGATTAATAATTTAAATGGATTAATGGTTGGTAACTGTAGGCAGGTAGGGTGTGGCTGGAAGAAGTATGTCACTGGGATTGTGCCCTTGGGGATTATATCATCCCTGGCTCCTTGAACTTGAGCTCTCTCTGCTTCCTGGCTGATGTGAACTGAGGGCCCTTCCACCATGATATTCTTCCTCACTTTGGGCCCAGAGCTATGGAGTTGGCTGACTATGGACTGAACCTCTGAAACCAGTCCTCCTCTAAGTTGTCCTTATCATATAGCTCACAGTGATGCAAAACTGACTAACATGATAGGTCACTGTAAATCACCAAGGAAGGCTGAGGATGCAGTCAAAACTACAACCACCCCAGAAGCTTCTGGAACTAAAACTCACAAGTTTGCTGGCTGTTTAGAGGCAGAGGTAAGCACAGAACTCTAGAAAAAGGAAGCAAAAATGCAGATGACAGGTATAGGGCATATTGTAAGTCGGCCCATATTTGGTGAAGAGTGAGATAGGCTTGTACCATTTAAATATAGTTCAGGGAACATAAATAATCAGAGAAAGAGGAACTTTCTACAGAAAGGAAGATGGTTTCATAAGCTGTTAGAGACAATGACGCTGCTCAATGTGAACTTCTCTCTTCATGGCCTGTACATTCAGACAATGAGTAAAGATGATTTATGGGTTAGGCAACCTATTATATGACCTACAAATCCACCATTAAATTTTCTCTGTGAACTTGGGAGTGATTTTTTTTTTAATGTAACAAGCTGAGGCTCAGAAACTTTTTTTTTTTTTTTTAAAGACAGGGTGAGAGAATTTTTAATATTTATTTATTTTTTTTAGTTCTCGGTGGACACAACATCTTTGTTGGTATGTGGTGCTGAGGATCGAACCCGGGCCGCACGCATGCCACAGGAGCGTGCTACTGCCTGAGCCACATTCCCAGCCCAAGAAACTTTTAAGATACATTCTCAAGTAACTGGAAGGTCTTAAATCCAAAAAGTTCTTTTGACTTCCAATCCAGTTGCTATTGTCTACATAATACTCAAAATATTAGACAGAAGTTGGAATTTGACTTTGCCCAACTTTGACAATTCTTTCATTCACTTGGCAATTTAGTTTTCATCCAATTTTATCAAAGGAGAAGTGCATTTAGAGAACCTCAACAGTAAATTTTAATTTCTGTAAATAAAATGTGCTTTCTGAATGCATTGTATTGCATTAAACCAAGCAGTGGAAATAAAGATCTGAATGCGCTGGGCTGGAAATGGGAGAAGAATAATTTTAGGCATTTTCCTCATTCTGTTTAAACAGACTGAAGATTCTTTTTGGCAGGAGGCCTTTGTTTAACCAGTGTTACTGAATATAGAATAATCATGGGTGGGGAGTATGTTTTCCTTAATTGAGTATGTTTTCTTGAGATAAATGTGGATCTCAGGCTCCTAACTAAGTTAAAGCAAAAGTTTCCAAATTGTGTAAGGTTGTAAAAACCTTAGAGGGAGACTGCTCAGAGACAGGAAGCACAGAGCAAATGTGCCTACAAGGAGGTTAAAACTGCCTTCGCAGATGGGACCACTTCCATTCCCATCACTGACTCTGTCTTCCCTTGCTTCCTGAGTCTCTCCCACAAAGATCATGTCCAAAGGCATGTCCAGGAGGCTATACCGTCAGTGCCCCACTGCTCACTCCCCCTTTGCTGCTGGCTTCAACGCAGACCTCCCCAAACACAGAGGCTTTGTATTTGGGCAATTTAGGCTGAGTGACTGGTTGAATCCTCTTTGGGGAGCATTCAATTGTCTTTTTACACTTAAGGGATTAGTCCTTGAAACAAATAGATTGTCCCTTCCCTTCCCTTTGGCCCTATTGATCTAGGAAACCCAAGGAGGACAGGATGCCCACCCAGGTAGCATCTGCATACATGTAGCTAATTTCTTCATTGCTAGCTCAGCTGCAGGAGATGAAAAGGGGAGAGAGCCTTTAAACATTAGGCCTCAGAGGGTCAGTTGGCACCTGGTTTGATGCTGCCCCATCACAGATTGGATATTAGTCTCCTAGGGCTGCCATAATAAATTACAATCAATAGGGTGGCTTATACCATAGAGAAATTACCTTCCATGGTTCAGGAAGCCATGATGCCAGAACTGAGGTGTTAGCAGAGAGAGCTTCTTCTTGGAGACCCATTTTTTTCCCACTTTTCCAAGCCTCTCCCAGCTTCTGGTGACTGACATCAATCCTTGGTGTTCCTGGGCTCGTCGCAGCATCACCCTAACTCTTCTCGTCACCTCCTTTTTTCTAGGTCTCTATGTCACTTCCTATGAAGATTATTGAAATTATTGAAATAGGGCCCACTCAGACAGATCCAGCATAATCTCATCTTAACTAATTGTATCTGCAAAGACCCTCTTTCAAAATAAGGCCCTGAGTTACCGTGAATTTTGATGGAATTTACACACACACACACACACACACATATATATATATATATATATATATATATATATATATATATATATATATATTTATCTGTAGTTTTCATTTACTTTGCTCAACCAGCCATTGGACATCTTGACCTTGTAAAATATCTATCTAGAAATTTCAGGACAATGAACAAACTCTTACCCGCTACATATACCAAAGTCTAAAATTTCCAAACTTACATTTTATACTTTGAATTGGGCTTCCTTAGATATAAAATAACTCCTTGACTGAGTCACACATTATTGTTCCTTGCAAACACCCTTTGGTTGAATTAATGTAATTAATTTTTGATTTCACCCACAAAGAAATGCAGCATGTGAGGAATCTGTCCAATCTGTCCTGATTTTCAGAAGTGTATGATGATCAGATAACCTGTATATCCAACATTAGGTTACCTTGAAGCATTCCATTATTCCATTGGCCCAGAAAATAATTGCTGGTCAATTTGAATAGTTGGTTACCTAATGGCTTGCTACTCAAAGTCTGACCTTTGGACCTTCATTAGTAGAGCATGCCAGAAATGCAAAATATCCCAAGGATATACTCAAACCTACTGTATCCGGGTCTGCCTTGAATGTTGATCCATCAGGGATTCACAAATGCACATTAGAGTTGGAAAACACTGCTCTAAAAATATCTTTGTAAAATTGAACTGGGGGAAACCTGGGCTTTGGGATAGGATATTAAGGCCAGGTAATGTTCCAAGGAGTGGAAAAAAGTTACCTAGGAAGTCTGGGGCAAGAACAGATAAAGAGAGTAGAATGTGCAATCATAACTACCAGGGACAAGACATAGTCTAGATACTTTGTTTTGCAGAGATCATCTCTTTTAATATTAAAAAAATTAATAAGTTGGGTACTCAAATGATCATGAACACTATTTTTTCCATTGCTGCATCATAGTTATTTTGATGGGATTTGTTGTTACATATTTATACATGCACACAATATAATTTGGCCAATATCACTCCTCAGCACTTCTCCCTCCCTGCCTTCCACCCCTTGGTTCCTTTCTTATACTATCTCCTTTTGACTTTTATGAGCACTATTTTATATGTGAGGACACTAAGGCAGAAAGGCTTAAGAATGTGCTCAACATAAGGGTAAGCATTTGACCCTGAAGAGTGAGATTCAAAAATGGAGTTCTTAACCACTAGGCTCTTCTGCTTACCAGAGACCAGGTACAGAGGCCCCAACTCACTGGCAAACTGATTATGTTAAACTTTGGTTCAGAGCCCCGCTTGAGCATGCATTTCAGCTCACACTATTTTGAAGGCATAGATGGCCCTGGAATGAATCCATTTTCTTCATTTTAATCAAGTCAGGCAATTGATCCTGGAACTCATCCTTAGACTCCCAAATTCCAGCCCATTCGCAGGGCTCTGGGATCACCATCCACTAACACTGACACCACAGCAACTCGTCCTGAGCCTGGAATCTTCCCTCTTGCAGGGCCTTCTTTAGAGCATATGCCTGGAGAGAGGTGACTACAGCTTAGCTTCTCTAGTTTTATCCTCTCCTGGGCCACTGGAATAATTTACTCTTACTCAGCAAACCAGTAATTGTGTGTTACCTGTAAGTGGTAAGATTTTTAGGCAGATGAGGGTTCTAACTATCTGATGTGATCCTCAAATGGCCCTAAGATTTTGCACAATTGTTTGCAATTAAATAAAATCCAAATTGCATTTAGGATAAGAAATGTATTTATATAACTTCTTTTGTGTTGGGGGTGGGGGTGGGGAGTCACTACGGGTGTTTCTGATTCATTTACTCTTAGTTCTTAAAAATATCGCCCTCAGGAAGGATGGATGTTTGTTTGCCATGTCAAGAATATTTTATTGGTTTCCTTTTAGAGAAAAAAAATCCACATACAGCCAATTTTAAACTGACTAGAGTGCCCTAAAGATGTTTACAAATTTCAAAATTCTGTTTCTCTCCAAATACCTTCAAAACATTAAGCGGGGCTCTGTAGAGAAATGCAAAAGGAGGTGAAATGTGGAGTCTCATGAGCAGAAGGTTCAAAAATCAGAAAAATCAAGTGAAACTTAGAGGAACTCACAATTTATACTAAGATATTCATACTTTTTGAGAACTGACTTTTATGTTGCATCTGATTATGTTTAATTTCAGTGACTTTTTTCATTCACATTATATTATAAACACATTTACTTACAGACTTCTTTTGTTTATAGACACTAATAACTTTGCATTGATAGAAAATCTTATTGCTTTGTATGATCCTGATCATGACTCTGGGGTGAACTTGATCCACTATTATTATCCTCTTTTACAAATAGGAAAACTTGATTGTACAACACGTATACAGCAGAATCAGATCTTTAGTTCTTTAGTTCTTAGGGAACTATTTTTCCCATGACACTCACACAATGGCAGGCAGTTTGGGCAGAGTTGGGAGAAACACTTGAACATGTAAGATTTGTCAGGATAAAGTTATCACTACAAATATTTAGCATTAATTAACAACTCACTACCACAATAGGCTAGGGAAGCCTTCATAGCCTTCTTGATGACTTGCAACACATAAACCCAACGGGTTCTGTAATCTCTAAACTACCAGCTGCAACAGATTTCACAGGACGGCAAGAACTGCAGAAAAATAAGTGCCTGTGGCTAGATGGCGACCGTCAAGTTCACAAAGAATAGAGCTTGTGGGAGGGTGATTTCCCTCCTCCCTAAATCCCCAAAATCCTGTGGTTGTTTTTCTCTTCCTTTTTTCTAAGCAGAGAACCTGGAACATTCTATGTGAGCAGAAACTACATCTCCTTAAACTGAATACATTCATTACAGTGTCATATTTATGTTTACCTGGCTGGGAGTTAGGCTGTGTTTACCATTTGTGTTTACCATCTGTGGTGTCAGAAACTAAGATTTCCTGTGTCCCCTGTTGTTGCGGGGTTGTTCTAGACTCCTGAAATAGGGTTTGAGGCTTGCAGTTTTTTTGAGTTGCAATCCCTGGTTATTATACAGGAACATATGATATGTTGGTATGTGTGATGTTCTACAGTCCTGTGATTGGTTCTGTCTTTTCATGAAGCTGAGTTGGGTATTTCCCTTCCCCAGGCTGGTTTGGCCCCTGGTAAAACCCCCATGAGTCAGGCTCCAATGAACTAGTTTCCCTTGAGGCTGGGTCTTATTTAAGAAGAACAGAGAGCTCTGGGTATCTTTCAAACAGCTACTTCCCCTCCTTCCAGAAAGAAGAGTGTTTTTGTTGTTGTTGTAGTTGTTGTTTTCCCCTTGGTCTTCACAGTAGAAACCTGATGGAGGTAAAATTCAGGAAAATGTGGAAAGGCCCCTAGAATTGGACCCTCTGGAGTTTTTCCTTCCGAAACTTGTCCACATGGACCTCCCAAACAATGTCAGTTAGCATTCAGGTCACTGGTTTCTGGAGAGGTTTCTGCTTCTGCACTTCTGCTTTTGGTAAACTGAAGTTCTCTGTATGCATCTGTCTGTCCAGTTTTGAAGCAGTAATCTGTGACCTCAGTTCTCTGAAGGGTCTAAGAGGAGTCTCTAGTTTTCAGTTTGTTCAGGTTTTTGTTTGTTTGTTTGTTTTGTTTTTCCTTGTATGTATGGGAGTGATGATTTCCAAGTTCTTTCCATGTCACATGGGAAACTGGAACAGCCCTCAGTTTCTCTACACAGTGTTTGTTGTTGTTGTTGTTGGTTGTTTGTTTGTTTTCCCAGATTCCCTTGAACCTGGAATCTTCCCAAAGGTAGTTGTGGTCCCAAGTCCAAAAACTAATAAAATTAATGGGAATCAAGAGTCTGGAGTCAACAAATTGGGCAAACCATAAGGCAGGGCCCAAACTTTGGAACAGCCTCTCTTCTTGAGGTGTTCTGTTCCCAAATGGGCCCACTAAGGGCAGCACTGCCCTTTCAAAGCCCACTGCTGAATACGGGTGATGCAAACAGAATGTTCTCTTATGCTCACAACAACTGCCTTTACACACAGGCCAGTTGTTTAGAACACCCTCCTGGGAGGGTGACTGACTTGTTCTGTTTTTTAGATATTTGAGTGCAAAATATATTTGCTCCACATTTTCCAGTGTAACATTCACAGATCAGTGGAAGCCAGTGACATGGAAGAAGAGTGTGTCACTCATGGAAGTTATAGGAAGAGATTGTTGGGTTTGAGGTAAAGTGAGAGAAAGGAAGCATCACTCATGATCCCAAGTTCACCAACAGAAACCCCAGCCTCTACACAAGAGGGAGAAGGGAGGGGGAATGGAAGACAGAGGGCTAGGGAAAATAGAAAGGAAAGAAATATGAGTCCGCTTTAAGTTTCTTAGAGATCTTAAAGAAGGGAAATGAGAGGTATGGTGGACCTAGTTCTTTAAGGCAGTACTTCTTGAACTTAAATGTGCCTCTAAATCACATGAAGAATCTTGTAAAAATGCAGATTCTGGGCTGGGGTTGTAGCTCAGTGGTACAGTGCTTGCCTAGCATGTGGGAGGCACTGGGTTTGATTCTCAGCACCATATACAAACAAATAAAAATGATAATAAATGTCCATCGATAACTAAAAAAATATTTTAAAAAATTCAGATTCTGATTGAGTGGCTCTGGAACAGGGCTGAAGATTATGCATTTTTAAAAAGCACCCTGGGGACAGTGACAACATTGGTTCTTACAGCATATTTGAGGAGCAAGAGTCTAATGGGGCATCTCTCAGTTCCCCTCTATACTCACTTATTGAAAAACAGTAACATCTACTCACCTTACATGCTGAATTCAACATGTATGTCCTTAGTGCAAGATAATCCCATTTCTGGTACAACATGTGGCCTCTTCTCTGTTTCTAGGTCCTCAACATCACTCAAATATCCCTCCTCTACCACTTGAGGTCTCTGTAATTAATGACTTCTTAAGACCTTTCTTGGTGCTTAGCCTTCTTTGCATGCATAGAAGCCTGCTGACCCTGTACATGCGTCTCCTAACTAGATTGCAGCCTCTCAAATACAGAGCCTGTGTCTTATTACTCCTTCACTCTTAGGCCTAAAACAGAGCCTTGCTCATTAGGAGATTGGATTGTGTAGTGAAACCATCCCAGGCTTGGGTTCAAATCTCAGCTCTATCACTCAACAGCTATTGAAGCCAAGATAAACGGTCACTCCTTGAGTCCTGATAGTGGTGATATATGCATGGAATATTTATACCTCACAGGATTTTGGAAGAGAATGAAGAAAATAAAGTTAGCCAAGTGCTGAACCAATTGTCTGACACAAAGTCAACACAATAAATTTAAATCTTCTCCCTGCCAATCCATTTATCCTCACTCACTCCTGAATAGGGTTTTGATGATCTATTCTCTTTGTGACACTCTTTCTTTGAAAAGTACCATGTCAAATACAACAATTGTGGAGATTTTCTTTTATCTCAGTTTAAGGGTCTGTGAATACCTTGGAGGAATGTTCCCTACTTCATTTAAAAAAATGATACTCCTCAAATCCATAGTTAAAACCAGCAACATGCATGATATCAATATCTGATATGATCAGAAATTTAAAACATATTTGGAGCCAATACCACCAAATCACATGAATGCTGTCTTTATCACTTTCCCACATTTTCCAATATTTTCATTTTCCATGAGAGTTCTTCAATCTGTGTGGTGACTCTCAATGTATCCAGGGGACTGCAGGCTGGTATTTATGTCTGAGGGATGATCTCTCTGGTGTTTGGTGGCAAGAAATGTAAATGCCCAGACACACTGAAAAAAAGTGACCTACAAATTACACATGCTTGGGCTGAGGCTCACCAATGAGTATTAGGACATGAATTGATACAGAAGGCCCCTTTTGGGAAGCTATACCAGACAGCCTGGACTACTAAATTAGAAAGAAGATATCAAGCCCGTCCCCTGGCAAAGCAGAGAAGATGGCGTGCATATAAGATGATGGGACAGACCCAGGCTTGACAATACAAGCATGTTGGTTTGAATGTCAGCCCCTTGCTGTTAGCTGTGTGACCTTAGGCAAATTCTCAACCTCTTTAGCCTACTCTTTAAAAACTGAACTAGCATGATCTATCTTACAAGTGTGTTCGAGAATTAAATGGAACCAAGCACCTAAGGCATGCAAAGTGCCAAAGAGGGTAAATGTGCATACCAGGAGTCCAGTGAACATTAGCCCCCTTCTAATACCTCAGGGACAGATGGCACTTGGGGCAGACAGTCAAGAAGGTCTCGCTGTTGTACAATTCTCCCATTGGGTGAGTTTTGAAATGGGACAACACCTGAGACTGAGTGGCTGAGGGACAAACAGTTCTGCTTTTTGAGTCTTTAACAGCTGGTGCTATTATTGTTATTCCTTTCCTCTTCCTCTTCCTCCTTCTCTTTTACTTCCTCTTCTTTTCCCTCTCTCTCTCCTCCCCTCCTTCAAATTTGCTTTAATGGTAACATAGAAACAAATGGCTTATCCATAGTAGATAAGTAACGATTGCTCATAAATTGACTTGGAATTCTACCAAACCCTTGGTTCCTCTGCACTGTGGTAGTTCTGTTTGGTAGTTCTTTCATTTTTTTACCCCACTATTTTTATTGGTGCATTATAGTTGTACATAATGATGGGATTTTTGTTACATATTTGTACATGCACACAACGTAACAATATAATTTGGCTAATGTCACTCCCCAGCACTTCTCCCCCCTCTCCCTGCCTCCCACTCCTTGGTTCCTTTCTTCTACTGATTTCCCTTTGTATTAAGGAAACCCACCACCATCTTTCTTTTCCTTTCTCATCTCCAGATTCTGTATGTGAAAGAAAACATATAACCCTTGACCTTCTGAGTTTAATTTTGCTTAACATGATGGTCTCTAGTTCTATCCACTTTGCTGAAAATGACATAATTTCTTTTTTTATGGCTGAATAAAATTCCATTGTGCATATACATCATATTTTCTTTATTCATTCATCTATGGTTGAACACCTAGGGTGGTTCTGTAGTTTGGCTGTTGTGAATTTTGCTGCTATAAACATGGGTATGCATGTATCACTTGTAGCATGGTGATTTTAATTTTAGGATAAATACTAAAGAGTAGTACAGTTGAGTCGTACAGTGGTTCCATGGCTAGTCTTTATAGTATTTTTTTTTTCTGTATCAGGGATTGAACTCAGGGGCACTCACCCTCTGAGCCACATCCCTATCCCTATGTTGCATTTTATTCAGAGATAAATAAAATGTATTTTATTTATTTAGGGTCTCACTGAGTTGCTTAGTGCTTTGCCGTTGCTGAAGCTGGCTTTGAACTCACGATCCCCCTGCCTCAGCCTCCTGAACCACTGGAATTACAGGTGTGTGCCACTGAACCCGGCTTCATGCCTAGTCTTTTGAGGAACATCCGTACCAATTTCCATAGTGGTTGTCCTATCAACAGTGTGAATGTTCCTTTTTCCCCACATCTTCTCCATCTGTTTGGTCTTTATAAATGAGCTTTCCCACGCTGGGCTTTCTTCAGAGTTTGAAGGTCTCTCTGAATATTAAATTCAGTTATGAACTCCAACCTCTTGGCTTCCACAAATCTTGAAACAAGCATATATGGGAAATGTAGGGAACAAACATGATCACCCAAGTCCTGTCAATGACACTGTACCTGAAGGTCACACATAACTGCAGATGCTTTTACAATGGGAAATCACATCCTGATAAATCCATTGTGGGTTGAAAATATCTCAAGTTGAAAAGGCACTTAGCACATCTTGCTTCCAGAACATCATAGCTGAATAACACATGAAGCTGTAGAGAATTCTGTGATCACATAGCTGTCTGGGAGCAGCAATTTGCTGTGGCTGCTGAGTCTCATGAGAGAGTTTTGTACCACATATTTTGAGCCCATGATAATATCACAATTCTAAACTTAAAATACAGTTCCTACTAAAATCATGTTGTTTTCGTGCTATCGCAAAGTTAACCAATTGTGAACTGAACTATCATAAATTGGGAATCATCTGTACTCAAGACAACTTTGGCAGAAGTTAGGGAAAGAATAGGAATTTTTTGTTGTTTCTTTATATCAAATTCACATGAACCAGTCACTTAGGTAATCTAGAAATACAGTTACAAATCACTCTTGTAGTCTGGGGGTGTAGCTCAATGGTAGAATACATGTTTACCATGCATGAGGCTCTGGGTTCAATCACTAGAATGCCCCCCCCTCGAAAAAAATCATTATTGGATTTTTATCTTAAAACAGTACACCTGTATTATAACAAATTCAAACAATATACTCCATTAGATTTCTTAATTGATTTTTTTTCTGTTAATGTAAATTATTTTGGGGTAAGCCAGGATGTTTTCTTTATATGAGATGTCTAGTCAAAATCACATGCTACCCACTACTAAGCAATGCAGGCTGTGGGTCCCCTACATGTCATGGATGGAGGCAGTGTTATCACATTGGAAACCATGTCCTTGTTCAGAAGTAATCCATTTTAAAGCAGCCAATTCTCTACCCAGGGTCAAAGTAGAGAAGGCAGGAATAAGGAACTGTGATCAGATGATATCCAAGGATTGAGGCAGGGTAAAGAACCTCTAGCAAAATGCAAAGGTCTTTCTTGTGTGTATTACTCTTCAGGTCTTGGGGATTAGCTCCCAACGTGTTTCTACAAAAGGAAAATGTTAAGAGATCAAAAAAAAAAAAAAAAAAGAGAGAGAGAGAGAGAGAAAGTCTGGGATTAAAGGAGATTTCATTCAGTGTTAAGCCCTAGGAAAACATCACATGTGCAAGTGAATTTGAAAGAATCCTGTAGAGTCTTGGATAACAGGAAATATGGGTGGATAGAAGTGGCTACTGCAGGGGTAGATGGTGACTGATTAAAAGGAAGCAGCCACACACCCACTCATTTCTCTGACAATTAGCAGCTGTTGGCTGATAGACACCTTTCCTGCACATGCTCCTGCTCAAGTGATAAGAAGTGAGAAGAGCTCTAGGCAGGGCTATTTTGGGTTCCAGGCGATCTGTGTTGCTATGCCATCTGAGATTCGTGGTTGGGTTGAAGCCGGATGTCATCCAGCAGCTGATCACAAAACCTCTAAAAGTTCAGTTCACTTCTCCGAAATCATCTGTCTGTGTGGGCTATTCGAGAAGGTGATTGGACTGTTCTGTTTCTTGGGGTTTCCCCACCCCCAGCTTAAGTGTACTAAAGGGATTAGTGGCTTTGGTTCTATAAGCACTTTTAAAAAAGTCACCATGTTATTTAAAATGCCAGTATGAGCTCTCCTAGACTGACTGGAGTTGCCACTAATTCAAGTATTGCCCTGTATTTTATGGTGATCATTTTGTAATTGCACCAGAATATCATTTCAGCTTCTTACTAATCATTAGGTAATAGACACTTATTGAAGCATGATATTTCAAAGTGAAATGAATTAGTGAAAACTGTCCCCTAAAGGGTATTGGATACCTGTCACCTGAGACCTTACTGTGGCAGTTTGGAAGCTAAACTTGCAGCTTGGGGGTAGAGAACAGCAGCGGCTAAGCCACTTGTGAATGGCAATTTTCATTCCACATTTAGGGGTGCCCACTTAATTGCTTCAGCCACTATGTAATCCTGGGAAAGATACCCAAATTTTTCCTGCTTCTGTTTCTTCTTCTATAACATGTAGTTAATAATAAAACGCCTACTCCATAGGTTCCTAACACACAGTATGTGCCTGATTAACATTATCTTTCAATATTGTTATTATTAAATATTGTTTTGACTACAGAAAAGTCCTGCACATCAGTCTCCAACAAATCATTAGCAAAGATCAACTTTGATAAAGAAGACCAGGGAGCTTGGTGGTTAGACTCCAGAGTCAGGCTTTCATAGTTATAGGGTACTTGTAGGAGCCCTGAAGACCAAAGAGCGTTAAGAAAGAACATCATCCAAGAATACTTAGAACAAGTATTTCAAAAATCACAATGTTCCCATTTCCTAGATTGACTTCTGGTGCTGCAATCCACTTATTTATGACATATGAGAATCACAGGATACCTGGAGCTTTGGAGATCATCTACTTCAATCACTGAGAAGTCCAATGCCTGCCTGAGGGAGTATCTGCAGCATCACCTTCTTATTCTGCCACATATTTTGTCTCCTCTCTTGTCCTCCTTCTCCAAATTCATATGACCTGGCAGCATATGCAGAGAAATGCCCAGCTCACAAGGAAAAAAAGGGCAAAGAAATTCATGCTGAGACAATGGTGTGAGATTTTATACCAAGAAAGTGTGTGCTGGTGTTTTGTTTGTTTTTAAGTTTTCAAAAGGAGGAAAATAAAAGTCCCAAACACCAGCTGAGTAGACATCCTTGGTGCTAGAGGACTTTTGCCAATGTGTTCTGAACCCAAAGATATTCACACTAACAGATGACCTTAGCCAATTCTCCCGAGTGCTAGTAAGCTGCGGTAGTCACTGTGAGTAAGCAGGTGAACCTCACCTGGGCAGTAACTTGCCCTCAGATGGAAAAGACCAAGTACAATACACTAGAAATTTGTGGACATAAATATAAAAATCTTCTCTTGAAAATAAAAAAGATTTATAGTGATATAAGAGATCTGGCTCCTCCATCATGTCTATATAAAATTTTAAAAATTTTTCAAAGAAAGTAAGGTCAATATATACCAAGTGGGTGTAGTGGTGAGTAAAAAAGCTAATGAGATATTAGGCTACATAAATAAATGGATAGTTGCTAAAAATAAGAATGCCCTGGTTCTTCTGCTTTCTGCACTGGTCAGTGCTTACCAAGAACTTGTAGTCTGCTAAGTGTGCTACCTTCTTCAAAGGGCTCCAGACACACAGTACCACAATCTTAGAAGAGTGACCAGATTAGGGCAGGAAGCCAAATGAGGTCATGTAGAGAATAGATGAAGATTCTGGAAGTACTCAGAATAGTGGCAGAGATAACCTTCAAACACTCAAGGATAAAGATGAGCACAAACAGAACCAATCTGTGACATGTTGACAACTAATTGAGAGTTTATTACACGTCAGGCACAAGTTAGGAAGAACATGAATTAATTTACAAGAAAAAAGACTCTGAGAAACTAAGAATTGCCCACAGTTGAAAGAGTTGGGGTATAAACTCCAGCAGCCTGACTCTGAAGCCCACGTTCATAAGTTGTGTGCCATCTTACCAATGCAGCAAAACACAGCTCAACTCAACAGAACAGAACTCTCAAACTGCTTGGGATATCCAAAGGTGAATTGTGCCACCTTACTCAAAAGGTAGTGCATTTTTTAGTTTCCCCAAGTAGTGAGCTTCCTGTCACTAGAGAAATTTTAGGGGAGACCACATAACCAGTCAGAGTCAAGGCAGAGATGGCCAGCGTTACTGTCCTCATTTTCTTTTTCTGGGTGCACAGTTCCACTGCAGTGTATTTAGGGGTGGGTGGATGGCTGGGTTCTGGCTGATGAATATGGGTGAAAGTGATTCATGGCACATCCGGGCTGCCCTTCTATCCACCCCACCCCACCCGGACACATGCCTCCCCAGTGCATGGGCCTCACCCTCTTACCCCATCTGCTGACTGGAAGGAGACTTAGCTATATCTAAATGAGGGCAGAGCTATAAACAGAAAAACCTGGGGCCCCTAGTGACACAGCCTAAGGTGAGCTGCTAAACAGAGGTGGGGTAAACAGAAGCGAGAAATGGTCTGCACTGTGGTGAAGCCAATGAAATATGGAGGCTGTTTGTTAAAGCCATTACTCTCTTCCAATACAAACCCATACTATGGAGAAAATTTAGGTACTTGATGAACGGTTGGAATTGTTCTCTATGGAGGTCTTCTCAATTTTGACATTCTTTGATTTTTAAATTAAGAAGCAAAGCAGATTTTGAGACTATCCCAGTAAAGAAACTCAGAATTCAATGATTAACAAATGCCTGGAGAGAAAAAAGAGAGAGAGAGAGAGAGAGAGAGAGAGAGAGAGAGAGAGAGAGAGAAAATGAAAGAGAGGCTCTAAAAATCATTACAGTGAAGAAACAGTTTCTTCTGCCCCTCAGACTATTTTTTGGAGAGGACCTCTGGGGGATGTAGCTCAGTAGCACAGTGCTTGCCTAGCATGTGTGAGGCCTGAGTTCAATCCCCAGCTCTGAAAGGGGAAAAAAATTCTCTAATCTAATATACAACTCAGCTATAGTTAAGTTAGAAGGAATGTAAATGGCCAAAGCTGAGCCTGTCCCCAAATACCTTTAGTCAAAAGCATTTGTCCAGGGAACTTACAGCCAGGCTGGCAAATCACAGCCTTGTTTAGCTGTTCAGAAAGTATTCATAAATGAGGGAGATGTCAATGCACCACATCTCCCAGAGCATCGCTGTGGTTCTGAGTGCAAAGAGCTCCAGACATCCACCCCTGTCCCAGGCAGATGTTAGGTGGTTGTAGAGAACAGAATCTGAGCTTTAGGGAGTTAATCAACAACAAAAGCCAGCAGACAACCTAGAAAAAGGTGAATAGCTAAGCCTTAGAAGGGACACAGACCAGGGTATCTGGTTACTTTCTATTCAGGATGCCAACTACTATTGGCATGGACCATCTTCAAAATTTCTGGCTTCCTTTATCATTTAGCTCAGCATTCCAGTTGCAGGAAGAAAGGGTCTAACAGGCCAACTTCTCATTATATTACTTTTCTATTGCTGCTGTTACAAACTACAACTAACTTAATGGCTTAAAACAATCCAAATTTACTTCCTCAGAGTTTCTGTAGGTAGAAGAATCTCATAATGCTTAAATCAAGGTGTCAACAGGTCTGGTTTCTTTACTGGAGAATCTGGGGAATAACTGACTTTCAACTTCATTCAGATTGTTTGCCAAATTCAGTTCCTAGTAGCTGTAAGGCTGAAGACACTCTGGCCTTGCTGGCTGTCAGCCTAGGCCTGGTCATTGCTCCTGGAGTCTGCCCCCATATCCCTTCTCATGTTTTATATGTGACTCCCTCCAGCTTTGGTATGGTGGTTCTCTTTGATACTTTGAATCTCTCTGACTTTTCCAGAAGGAAAAGCTGCATCTTCTGACTCCAGCTGCAGAACGTTGTCTGCTTTTAAGGGCTTATATAATTATTGTGCATCCACCAGGAAATTCAAAGTTCATCTATCTCATAATCGATAACCATAATTACATCTGCACAGTCTCTTTGGATATGTAATGTGACATATCCACAGGTTCCAGGGATTAGGGCATCTTTGGAGAACTATTCTGTCTATTGCAGTTATGCTTTGACTGCCAGACCCATCAGGCTGGACTTCCCTGAGTCAAGATAGGTCTCCCAAAGGAATTCAAGGTGCTATTACTAAAAGAAGAGTAGATAGCATGCTAGGAAGATTAAAGCAAAATCTCTTTCTGTCTTTCCTTACATTCCAATTAGAGTTAGCATCCAGAACCAATCTCTGAAACAAGCAGATTCTTGAAACAGATGTCTGAGCAGCTAGGCTCAAGACCAGAAAATTGAAAAGTATGAAAAGATGAAAGAGAATAAATGATGGGTTCAATCTTCTTAAGTCACTCCAAGCAGTGAGTTTGGAAATTTATTTTTTTTCATTGAATCATCAACCAACCGCACATCATAAGTATCATTCAAGGCTCTTTGTTAGGGGCTAGATGCAAAGTCACATAAAACCCCATGCTCTGGATTTGAAGAGTTCATATGGTCTGCAAACTTTGGAGGTCATAAAAATTATTTAGGAACTTGTTAAAAAAATGAAGATTCCCTGTCCTGCTTCTATGGTTGGAATGTGGAGCCCCTCCAAAATTCATCTTGAAAACCTAATCACCAAGGTGATAAGGTGATGGTACTAGGAGGCACATCCTCTTGGAGGTGATTAGGTTGGGAGGTCTCCTTTCATGAATGGATTAGTGCCCTGTAAAAGGGCTTTGGGGAATGGGTTCACTTTCTGCTGCTCTTCTGCCATGTGAGGATATAGGTTCCTCTCCTCTGGAGGAAGCAGCATCAGGCACCATCTTGGAAGTAGACAGCAGTCCACATCAGACCATTAAATCTATCAGAGCCTTGGTCTTAGCCTTCCCAATCTCCAGAACATAAGAGATAAATATGTATTCTCTATAAATTACTCATTCTCAGGTATTCTGTTATATTAGCACAAAACAGACTGTCGACCTCCAAAAATACTAATTCAGGAGATATGGGAAAGTTCCACAAATCAACATCTAATGCAATGTCCAGCACATACTAAGTATGAGGCAGTTTGGATGAGTGAATGATTGAATTTAATAAACAAGCCTGGTGATTCCAATGAGACAGTCTGGGGAAAAGTTGACCATCGGGGTAAAGACAGAATCATGCAGTTAGTAGAGGATCCATTACATAAGGTACTTTGGCTTTATAGTTCAAAATGTTCTCAAAAAAAAAAAGAAAAGAAAAGAAAAACAGTTCTTTATGAAATTGTTACCTGTTTCCTTTTAAAGAAACTCAATTTAGTCTAAAAGTAAGAAGTGTGGAACCAGAAAGGAAATAAGAGGCATATCCAGGAATTTTAAGCAGAATGAGGTCATAGGAAGCTGTTGTTTTCCTGCATCTTTTTTTTTTTTTAAGCAGAAAAATTCCACCAGAGAAACAGACCAGTTGATCTTGCACCTGTGCTTCTATGTCTGGCACTTTCCTGGATCAAACTGGGGAGAGCAGTTCCAGGCCCTGGAAATAGATGACCCACCCTATCTCTGGGACACACAGCACAAACAACCATTCTTATTGACAGCAGTTCTCACCCAGCATCTTTGTGGGAGCAGATTCCATGTCATTTTAGGCAGCATAGCAGACTGAAAAAATCACACAGGGCTGTCCTTCCCTTTCCACATGCATCATCTCCCAGTCCCAGATGCATGAGGTGCCTCCTTTTGGTGTTCATGGAAATGCATCTGATATGTTTTGCTTTCTGAAAAGTTAAGAGAACAGGTTTTTGAGTTCAGATGGTCTGGGCTCAACTCTTACCAAGAGTTTCCTAGGCATGGGCCTTAGGACCAATTACATAAGCTTTCTATCCTCAGTTGACTCATATTTAAATTTAAGATGCTAGTAATACTCACCTCTTAAGGCTCCTAGGAGGATTCAATGAGAAAATGCATGCAAAGTACAGTACTCAGAATGCATAAGTGCTATAGGTCCAGTCAACCATGGCTAGAAGTTATCTGAGATTCTAATCCTTTCTCCGACCTGTCTATACTCCTGGATAAACCCTGACTTCAGAGTTCATGGGCCAGTCTACAGCCAGAGATCCCAATTTGGTGATGGTTCTGTGTCACTGCTGCCCAGTGTGTGTTCAGAGTGTTCTACCCTGCCCTCCCAATTATACCTCAGCCTGCCTCACCATATCTGTAAATTGTGGCCGTTTTTCAAAAAGGAAAGCACTTATTTAGTTGCTTTGATGACCGACATACAGAGAGAAGCACGGTTTTTCAGATTAACTCACAGACTAATTCTTACCCCTTAAATCACATCTCTGAATCTCACACTGTAAATGTTAATCATCTTTGTTTCTTAACAGCCATGTCAGTCCTATAGGGAAACTGAGGTATAAATGACATTCAAAAAGCACTTGCGATTTTTCTTTGCCAAACACTTAGAACTTTTTCTCATGTAACTTTCAAAAGCCCACTGAAATATTTGTATGTATCATTTGCAGATGTGGAAATTAATATTCAAATGGCCCAAGTTCCCGAAGTCAGAAAATGAAGAGATGAGATTGAATTAAAGATCTCCTACTCCACAGTTCATGCTGTTTTGATTAAGTTGGGTGATGAATGTATGAACGAACATGCTTCCACATGTTTCAGATGCTTATAAAATACACATTTTCTACTAAGATCTGTACTCAGATCACCTGCAGCTGCTGATGACTTGTCCTTTGGCCTTTATCACTCTCCATGGGACTTGGCTTTGGCAAAGTTTTATTGTCATTAAAAAATATTATTCAACTCTAAATGTCAAAATCCTGGAAATTGTGTTAAAAATGTGACTAATGTCACATGTAATGTCTCACAATCATTTCTGAAAGTCTTCATTTCAAACATAAGCAGTGATCAAATTAATTACGGAAGATTTTTAGAAATCGAAGTATTTCTACAGAGACATGTTTCAAGTGGCTACTTCTAGATTTACTTTCTGGTAGCTTCTCTAGTTAGAATTTGGTATCTGTGATTGATGTCTATTACCATTCAGCTTGGTAACGTTTGTGGAATTATAACTGTCTTCACTTTTTCTGAATGAACTAGGAATGAACTTTCAGATTAAATCCAGTTTATTAATTTTCTGGTTCTTCAGTAAAATTAATAACATTTTTTTCATACTGTGCCTTCCACAAATGAATAACTTGGATATGATTGCTCTTTCTTTTCTCCCTTATCCTATCAAAGGAGTTACTAATAAAAATTAGCATGGCTGGGCCAGAATAATGAAGGAAATGTTTGACTATGAAAGTAGAAAAAAATGCAGTATGATTCAAAATACCATATATTTATTGAGTAGTGATTCTATATTCTGTTGGAAATTAAAAAGTGATATATGATCTCTTTCTGGGTTTCAAGCATGTAGAATCTAGCTAAGGGAACAGCATTTACACATAAAATAAAATTTGACAACACTATGAGCTAGAATCTCCATGAGCCAAAGACTTTGGCAAAGACATTAGTAACCTAGGGAGTCAGGAAAGAAGAAATTACTGTGGGCTGGAGATGGCTGGGAACATGAGACAAGGAAAACTGGCTTGTGACTGGTAAAAGAGAGAAATTTAGAGAGAAAAAGAGAGAGAGAAAGAGAAGAAGTGAGAAAAAGTTGTCAGAAATAACAAGGAAGGAGGGGGACAGATAAGTAGTACTTTTTCGTACAAAAAAAGCAATGTAATCAGAAATGGCCATCCCCAATGGCCAGGCTGGACACTTGGGCCTTCCCTCATTTTTATGTGCAGAGATTCAAATCTGGAAGACCAGAATAACCTAACAGTAAATAAGTGCTTTTTTTTTTTTTATTACTAGTACATATTTACATCAATGATTTTTTTTTTATTTTTTAAGAAAAATCTGTTCCCCACTATAACATATTTGTCAAAACCCTGGTTTCAAAATACTTGCTCTACTTTTTTAAACCAAAGGAAGGAATATTTTCTCTGCCAAAACTCTCTGACCTTACTTTTAACCAGTTTCTCCACCACGTCTGCACTTAAGCCTATTTAATACCATGTGCAACTTATTTCTAAATAAATCCCCTAGCAGCCAGGCATGGCAGCCCTTGCCAATAGTTCCAGCTATTCAAAAGACTGAGGCAAGAGGATCCATTTAGCCCAGAAATTTGAGGACAATCTAAGCAACATAGCATGACTCTGTCCCATCCCCACCCCCCACCCCCCGCAAAAAAAAAAAAAAAAAAATTTAAATTCTACATAATATTCTTACAAAGATATTCAGGTAATTCAATTGCTACTTCTTTATAAACTTAGGCATTTTCAGGGGATTATTCATTGAAATGGCCTCTTGCTGTGCTTCTACTGATTATTACCACTGTAACAGTCTAAAGTGCATGAAGGCCACCTACTAAATATTTCATTTCCTTGGTGGTCATTTACAATTTCAAGGTTTTTGTAATAGTACAGAAAGATTTAACTTACTTTCTAGACTCGTCCCAACTTATGATTTCTATTAAGATAAATTTCCTTCGTGTTACATAGAAACTTTTGAAAAAGAGAAAACTAGTGAATCTATTCCGGCCAAAAATGAGAGCAGCATTCTATCAAATTCTGGAAAGTCACTGCTGAAAATTATTCAGTTAATAACAATGATGACAATTAATTATTAGACGTATGTGTGTGTGTGTGTGTGTGTGTGTGTGTGTGTGTGAGCCACATAATATGTGAACCATGTAGATTTTAAGATGTAAATGTGAGAAGGTTCTAGAAGGACCTTCCTGGTACAATTGCTGATGATTTAAATGAACTACTACATCCAAAGAACTCGGCACAGAAATCAGTAACTTTTAGTTTTTAGGATTGTTACTATTCTGATATTTGAATTAAAGGTTAATCAGCTGAGAAACATTCATAAGAGTGGACCATTTTAACATGTCCAAACTTCCGGCACTGGATGTTTCTATTGTAGGTCTTTGTACTATTTTCCACCTTTGGACTAGGTCCATTCTGAAGCAAATGTACTTCTAAACACCAGATGAGTTTTGTACCACATCTTGACATTTTTGTTTTTACTATGACTCAGCTTATAATAAAACAAAGCCACGCATTTTCTCTGCACTGTTAATCAAGGTAATGAAAGGTTGACTTTATGAACAAAATTATCTAACTTGTGGATCTTCTCATTGTTTTCCTTGCTAAGGACATTAGGACTTGACTGTCTTGTGCAAATCAATTATTATGGACTAAAGCTTATCACAAATATTTGACAAATATTTTCAAGTAATAGGAAATGTTGAATTTCACCTAGATACCTTTTATTAGTAAATTATTTCATCTGATTTTAAAACTTTTTGAAAATATTCTGCAGTCATGGATTTTATAAATGATTTTATGACATTGCCATAGTTCCTCACGATTATTCAGAATGTATATCATAACTGTCATTTAATATTTTTACATAAATTATAATTCAAACAAAGACTGGTCAGAACAAGAGCACACATACATTTGACAAGTGCTGTGAAAACTGGAAGATGCCACCCTGACCCCACTGCCGGGAGAACAGTCAGTTTGTTGTCCTCTCTCAGGACCAGAGACCTGGTGTTCCTGAAGTCAACACCACACTTTGCATTTCAGAGTGACACCTCTGAAATCTCTTCGCTTCTCAGCCCCCTTGGAGAGTCTTCTCACATAGCACCAAACAATAAGTGTAGGAAGTGAAGTTCCTAGAGTGAATAGGTTTCTAAAATTAAAACTGAGAACAATTCCAAGGACTGGGAAGGGGAGGAAACATTCTACAGGAATGTTACCGAAAAAATACAAGACAGTGTGACTTCCTATGGGGATGGCCCAGAAACTTGGGAAACACAGGAAGAAAAAAAGAGATTGGAGTTTGAACCCCACTGCGATGGTTCGTTTTCTGCATCAACTTGAATGGTCTAAGTGATACCCAGATAGCTGGAAAAGCACAATTTCTGGGTGTGTCTTTGAGGGTGTTTCCCAATGAGACTAGCATTTGAATTCACAGACTGAATAAAGCAGATGGTCCTCACCAGTGAGCGTGGACATTATCAAACCTGGTAAGTGCCCTATAGAACAAAAAGGTAGAAGAAGAGCAAATTCCCTTTTTCTTCTTAAGCTAAGACATTGATCCTTTCCTGCCCTCCCACATCAGACATCCAGGTTCTCTGAACTCTAGCATTTCAACAGGTGGCCCTTGCTGTCCTGAGGCAGGAAGTTAGACCATTAACTTACATGGTGCTCAGGCCAGAGGACTCAGACTGAAAAACACCTCCAGCTTCTCAACAACAGCTCATGAAACTTTTCAGCCTCCATAGCCATATGAGCCAATTCCCACAATAAATCTTCCCTTACATATCTGTATATATCCCATTAGTTTTGTTTCTCTGAAGAATCCTGACTAACATATACAAACTACTTGAGCTTAGTACCTAATAATAATGACTTTATGGACATTTTCTAGCATAATTATGTGTGATTCAGATGGTAGCGTTCCCAGAATCAGGAGTATGAGCTAGGATGACCAACCACCCTCGTGTGCCCGAGACTAATGGGATTCCCAGGATGTGAGACATTCAGTGCCAAAGCCAGGAATATCTCAGGAACTTGTGGATGAGCTGGTTGTGCCACATGAGCTTGATTATCTAGATGGCCATTGAAAACTTTCCGTGGCTCTCCACTGGGTTGCTTTGCTGCCCACTGGAACTGCCCCAGTCAGACTGGAAGGAAGCGAAGTCGCAGTGAGGGAGAATTCATCACTGATGTTTCTACAGTTCTTTCCTGGTATGTGCTCCTTCTTGTCAGGAACCCTATTTGTTGAGAAACACCATAATATTTTCCTTCCTTAGAGCTGTTCAAGGTGCTCTTTCTTATAGATTTTTTTCCTAAACCACTTCCATTAGGTCAAAGTACAATATTCCCATCACTATAGCTCATGGCCCTTTTCCTGACCATCTGAAGAGAAGATCAGCTCTTCTTTCTTACGTGTGGCTACATAGGAAGAACCAATTGCTAGGTAATGAAATATGACCTGGAATAAAGGTAATTTCAAGGTAAAGCTCAGAGAAGAAAACATTTTCTTCATATGACAGATGCAGGGGGAGGAGAGAGCATCTGCTAAGTGATTGTGAATAAAGACCAAGGTCAAGCTTCACAACGGTAGAACTCATTTTAAATAAAAGGCATTGGGTCAAATCTTTATGAGAGTTTCCAGCTTTCTTCTCTTCCAAATAAGTGCCCATTATACATGGATCTCAAGAGCAAAATTATCAAGGAAGTTCATGTCCATGAATACTTCAATGTCTCTCATGAACTGTGTTCCCATCATTATTCAACATATTGCATGAACAGTATTCTACTCAAAATGGGTACTCTGTAATTGCTGATGAGATAATAAAGGGTCTTGTGCACCACAATCATTCATGCAAACGGCCCACAAGAATCATCAGGCTCTTGGATGCACCTTTTGTTTTTACTTTTTGAAAAAGAAACAGTGGTTTGTCCTGGACTCCATGGGTTATGAGAAGAAAAGTGTTAGGACCATGAGTGTGGGGCCATGAGATAGGAGAGAATAAGGAGAAAAGGAAGAAAACAGAACTATGGGGCAAACAAACCTATAAAGCCCGAGAATCTTTTAAATGCTAAAATGCACGCTCACTTAAAGAGAAAGGTGCTAAACAGCCAGGCTTCTCCATTCTTGGCAGCAAAACACTTACCACCGTGTCCAAACTGCCTTAGGAAATGAACAGTAGAGTCAAACCTAAAAGCACCTGAAATTTAAAACAAACACCAGTTTACATGTTATTTAAGAAAAGCCAACAGATGGGCCTGCTAATAATGTCAAAATCCAGTTTACACAGAGAAAAACAAATATGGATCCCCAAGTCAAACGAGTCTGAAATTAAAAGGAAACTATTCAAAAAGAAATAAACATGGACAGAAGTTGCCACCGCCTCCCTCAGCCTGTGAAATTTTGGCACCTCTCATTTTCCCTTCTTCTCACACTTGGGTCGGGGCAAAACATTCAGGGACCACACACTCTGGCAAAATGCAGGAATCTTGGCAAAGCCAAGGTTATCTTTGGGTCTTCTGCAGGGACTTGAAAAGAAAGCAAACTATGCTCGAAAAAATGGCTTCATGTCTATTGGTTTGAACCGTGTGAAATTTATAAGTAAAAAAAGTATACATATTGGCAATTTCAAATGATTAAAGCTACTAATGTGTGATTTTGATTATAGATTTAAACAGATGCAGGTGATTATTCAAACCTTATATCTACACAGTTCAATACAAAATCAGGTATATTCCTGACTATAATTAAAACAAAGACAGTTTCCTTTAGCTTCTAATCCTTTTGATGTTAGGTATGAACTATCAAGTTCAAGAGCCCACTTGTCCAGGTCTGGGTTGTTTCTCCACTTCTCAATGGTTCTGCTCTCCTAGCCATTCCCCGGGTTCTGAGTTGTCAAATAAAATGACTGCTGTGGCTCTACTTCCTCGTGTTGGGGTGTGTTTTTATTCTTGCAAGTGCATTGGTCTCACTTGGTATATTTTACACTCTAGTTTCCAAATTAATGTTCTTGTTTTTATTGGCATTCCTCTTCCACGTTCATGTGTTTCTCCTGATCTCTCTCACCTCCATTTTTCTTGTATTTTCTTCTGTGCTTCCCTTATCCCATAAATGTCACTCAAGTGTCTTCTTTCTTTTTCCTTGGCACGTCTCTGATGTCCACAGACATAGCCTTTTATTTTTGATCTGAAATGCCATTGTTTGGAAGGCAAACATTTTAGCAAGGCCCACTGAGAATTTCCCCTTAAGAGAATCAAATCACCATTTCCCTCATTTCCTAGATTCTAGGAACCAGACCCAAACAACTCACTACCTCAGCATGTTTAGCTTAGGTTCAAGTTCAGGCCGAAGTAGGGTGACCGAAGTGAACTTCTGAGTGCTGATTCAAACATTTGGCTTTATCCAGAGGCAATTAGATTCAAAACCAATAGACAAGACTTATCTATGAGTGTTCACTATCGATAACACAAAGAACCAAGAGGTCATTAGTCACTGAAGTCCTCATTTAACTTGACTAGCTCATTATAATTAGGGATATTTCCCCTTTATTCTCACATGATCCTCAGTGTGGGGTAATGAATGAATTGACCACCTCAGTCAAGAGAGGTAGGAGTCAAAAGAAGATCTCCGGTCAACAGAACTCACTATAGACCTGTATACAGACAGAGTTGGATTTAACACAAAGGATGACTACTGGGCACCTAGCACCACAGAGTGTGATTGGACAGGACAGATATTTCCACAGTACGCTAAGCAGTAGAGGAATGGAGAACTGGGTCATAGCACAGAAGGAAACTTCAAGTTGACAAGCTATCACCTTCAATTACCCGAGAGCCCTCTGGGGAAATTATAATCTGTAATTATGATAGAGCTGACACTGTTCAAAGAACTATGCTAAGCCCTTTAAATGGATTGTTTTTTAAAATTTAATTCTCATGAATAACCTAAGCAGTGCATACTATTATTATCCCACTTTACAGAAGGGGAAATTGAAGCTCCTAAAGGTTAAGTACCAAGACCAAATTAAAAGAACTTGTCTGGCCAGGCATGGTTGTGCACACCTATAATCCCAGTGACTCAGGAGGCTGAGGTCTGAGGATTGCAAGTTCAAAGCCAGCCTTAGCAACGATGAGGAGCTAAGCAACTCAGTGAGACACTGTCTCTAAATAAATACAAAACAGGGCGGGCGATTTGGCTCAGTGGCTGAGTGCCTCTGAGTTCAATCTCCAGTACCAACCAAACAAAAAAAGAGCTTGTCTGCCAAAGTTACTAACTCGGGTAGTCTAACTCAGGTACAATAGCACGTTTACAGTGTCAGATATGCCTGAATTATAGCAGCATGCTCTCTAGCTAAAAGAACATATGGATCAATTTCCTATGAGGGGAGAAAATATTGTATAAAGTGATAATGCAGAATTTAAATTTTTTGTAAACCGTCCAAATTTAGGTATTACTACTGTGATGGGAGTGGGAGGGAGAGAAAGAGCTAAGAAATAGAAATACCACCGGAAAGGAATAAAGGGAAGAAGAGAGTAAATTGTCTTCCAACATTCAGTTTCTACAAATTGGAAAAATGACATTTTTCTTATCAATTAATGAAAAAAATACTTCATCTAATATTTTATTAAGACTAAAAGATGCTAGAAAAACAGTACATCATTTGGCCTAATATAACTTCCTCAGGAAAAGAGAAAAGTAAAGAGAACAGTAGAGAAGCAAACAAAACCATCAGAAAAAATATACAATTGGAGAAGGTTGTTAAAAATTTGGGCTTAAACTAAATTATATTATAATCTTAGCATCCTATTTCTTCAAAGTTTGGTCTGCATCAATATCACTAGGGAACTTATTATAAATGCAGAATGTTAAGGCCTACCCCAGACTTGCTGAATCATGATGCATATTTTGAAGAGATCCTCAGGGATTCATCTGCATATTAAAGTTTAAGAAGCTCTGATGTAGCATGTGATTGTTTTCCATAATTTAGCATACCTAAATTTCTTAAGGATAAAACCCATGCATTAGATTCCGTCAGACTTGTGCTTGCTGTAAAACTCACTAGCTATAGGACCACAAGCAAAAGACTCCATCTTCATAAGCCTTCATGTTCTCATCTGAAAAATGGGGATTATAATAATTTTCCCTTTGGTTTGTTTTGGGGGTATTATGGTTTGGATAGAAGTTGTTCCCCAAAAGCTCATGATAGACAATGCAAGAATGTTCAGAGACAAAATGATCAGATTATGAGATATGGAAACTAATTAGTAAATTAATCCATTTGATGGATCAATAATTTCAATGGATTATTGGGTGGTTCAGTGGGTAGTTCTAGTGGAAGTTCAGAATCTGCTCTCTGGGTGCTAATGCCTCCCTCCACCTCTTTCTTTCTCTCTCTCCTTCCAAGCTGCTATAAGCTGAACAACTTTTTCCCCTTGTGCCCTTCTGCCATACCTTAGACCTAAAGCAATGGAATTGGCCATCCATGGACTGAACCTCTGAAACCATGAGTCCCAAATTAAACTTTCCCCCCTTCTAAGTTGTTATTTTCAGATATTTTCTGTCACAGCAATGAAAAGTTTACTAACACAGAAATTGGTATGGAGAACTGGGGTCATTTCTGTGACTAACCTGAGCCTGTGGTTCAGAAGTCTTTGGAATGGGTTTATAGGAAAAAATTAGAAAACTTTGGAGATGCAGGCTTGAGAAATCTTAGAATGCTGTAAGCAGATTTTAGTGAATAATTCTGGTGGGGGTTCAGAAAACCAGAATTATCCTGCCCATAGGAATGTGGACAATAAAACACTGTGCTCATGAGGCTTCAGAGGGAAATAGCGTTTTGGAAATTGTACTAGAAGTCATTCATGTTACATTTTAGTGAAGGCCTTGTCTACATTTTGCCCATGTCCTGAGACTGTGTGAGGCTAAATTTAAAGGTGATTAATCAATCTGATATAATGCATTTTTTACTAATTTTTTTTGAGAGAGAGAGGTGCTAGGGATTGAACTCAGAGTGTTTTTACCAGCTTTTTTCATTAAAAATAAATAAATAAATAAAACAGGGTCTCACTTAGTTGCTTTAGGGCTTTATTAAGTTGCTGAGGTTGGTCTTGGACTCGTGATCCTCCCAAGTTACTGGGATTACAGGTGTGTGCCACTGTGCCCAGCTGATAGAGGAAATTTCAAGGCAGTACAGCATTTATGTGGTGGCATTGATATTGCTGGCTGGTTTTAGCCAGGTTTACTATGATAATCAGGAACCAAAAGCAGAAAGCAAAATTTCAAAAAGCTTGCAGAAGTTCTTCAGCTGTAAAAAATATAAACCCAGATCAAATTGCAAGGAATTATAGTAACTTCCTTGGGCCAAGGAAGTTACAATTGCTGCAGAGATTACCTCCACTACAGAGAAGCTAAGTACTTCCCACAGAAATTATGGAAAACATGACTTGAGGGCATCTCACGAATCAGTGAGACCACACTTACCACAGGTTCAATTATGTAAAAGTGAAAACTCAGTTGAGAAGATACTGTGGGGGCACCCCGCTCACACAGGGGGCCTTGGAAATTGTTTCCCTGGGATTTGAATTACCTTTCTTAGCCACTCAGGCAATAGGAGATCACTGCTTACCTGTGATCCAAGAGGGCCTACCCTGCTTGCACTGGCAGCAGACCATGGTATCATCTATATGATACTGGCTCTGAAAGAGTATGAGATGCTGGGATAAATGTGTGTGTGTGTGTGTGTGTGTGTGTGTGTGTGTGTGTATTCATCCCCCACCAGATTTGCACAGACTTTCCCATTCTCCTCATTTGCCCAGCTGCCACAAGCTAAAAAACTTTTCTCAACCAAACCCTTCTGCTATAATGTTTTGCCTGGATTTCCTATAGACTGAACCTCTGAAATTTTGAGCCTTAAATGAAGATTTTTTCTTCTCTAAGTTGGTCATAGTGATGAAAAGCTGACTAAACAGGGTTTGTTCAATAAATGTTCCTTTTATTCATTTATTTATAGAACCCAACTCAGACAAGTCTGCTACCAGTCTTTGAGGTATTGTTTGCTTTCTAAAGTTAACAATATATGTAATTGCATGCTACCTGGTTTTATCTAAACTAAACTGATTATTCACTAATTTTTTCAATACAATAGAATATGGCTTAGCAAATTGCCTCTTACGGATATTATTTTACATTCTATATTCTCTTACCCTGAGTTGATGGGTAAATGATATGTCACCTCCATAAATCCAATTACATTATTTATATAGATAGATAGATAGATAGATATAGATAAATAACAAGCTTGAACTTATATTAACACATATTGAAAAGCTGCTCTGTGACCTGCACTAGGATAGAGTGCACCATATACTACTACAATTAGCTATAATTATTAATAATTACCTTATAGAACTGCTATGAGAATTAAGTAATAGAATTTTCCTCCATTATACCAAGAAGGAAAATAAGTTCAGAAAGCATGAAATGCATTATTGATGATCACATGTAGTAAGTAGTAAAAATTCGGAAATCTTTTTACTGATTATATAGCTCTTTGGGAAGGCATACCAGGAAATAATTTCTTAATAAACCCAATTTTTTTTATTGAGATCCAAGCAAAACCAGGCTAACATGAACCTCTGTAGACAGATTCTTTCTCAAGCTATAGTTGAGTCCTGAATATCTGTGATCACAGATATTGTGTACTACCACACACACACACACACACACACACACACACAAATGTTTGCGAGGCCAGAGGGTTAGGTTGGTGTTATGTTCCCTTATACCAATCATCTCTACATGGTAGCCATATGAGTACCAAGTCTTTGAATGCCTAGTCTTTTTACACCACTCTGCTTTGATTTCCTGCCTATCAGATCTGTGGTCTTCCCTAATTAGAAGTTCTTCAACTGTAAAAAATATAGACCCAGATCAAATTGCAAGGAATTATAGGCAATAATTGAGAAGTCCATGAGAAAAACTGGCTTCAGACGTAGCTGAATCCAAGGACCAGGCACTACTACAGAACTAAGCTGTCTCCTTCCCTACCTCTTTCGTTGCTTTCCCCTTCAATGGATTCCTTTCCAGACACAAAATAGAGGCTGGCAGTCACAGACTCACACACTGCCATCTTAGTGCTCCAAGAAAAGGGAACTTCTCTGTGTCTTTGGTCCAGCCTAAGTTCTGGCATTACGCTTCTCTGGACTGACATGGGTCAAGTTCCCATTCCAAGGAAGGGGGATAAAATTCTCTGGACTCACTAGTTCTAGCTATTCATTCATCCCAGGGTGGCCAGGAAAGGACTTCTGTCCTACTCCATCTGGGAGGTCTCAGAGATTAGGAATGATTCTTCAAGGTAAATCAAGGCACCAAGGACAAGTTTATAGATGGTTGATAGAAAAAAGTAAAGGGCTTCTACACACAGGTCTATTTAGATATGTGGTGTCTCTTTCTAATCTAAATCCAGACATCTGGACTATTGGGCAGACACTTCTTAACCTTCAATCTTTCCCTTTAATCTCTGGATGCCCTAGTCTCAGCTCTGCACACACACACACACATACATTGTGACCAACTGCCATTGTGGGAAAACCTTCAGGGCCAAAAAAGAACTAAAAGCTTCTCTAATCATTTTAGTTTGGAAAGTAACTGAAGAAGCTCTGTGGAATCTGTGAGGCAATCTATTGATGCTTTGTAAATTCTACCTCCTGAACTCAGTCAATGATCCTGAGGAAAGAAGAGTAGGTAATTCAAGGACTAATGAAAGGAGGCCTGGGCAGAGGACGAAATTCAGGAAAGCTTTGGTCCATTTTCTTGTCACTATAACCAAATAGCAGATAATTTATGAAGAATAGAGATTTATTTAGCCCACAGTTGTGGAGACTAAGAAGCATGCCGGCATCCACTCAGCACCCTGTGAGGGCTTTCTTGCCGCCTCATAACACAATGGAGGGCATCAATGATGAGACAGAGCAAATGTGCCAAAAGAGCTCTCTTTTATAACAAAATCACTCCCATCATAACCCATGGATCCATTCATTCAAACCACTTCCCAAAGGTCCCACTTCAAAATACCATTAAGATAGGAGTTTGGAGATTAAGTTTCCAACACATGAAATTTGAGGGACACATTTCAACCACAGCAGAGAGTCTATTTTTCTAAATAACTCATTCTAAGTTGGGTATTTATAAATTTATAATAGGTAATATTTTGACCATTGATTCTGAATTTCAAACTAAGTTGATTGGGCAATAAAATATATGTCTAAGCATCCTATTGATGAAATCCATGGGAAAAAAAGAAAAATGTTACATGCTGTCAGAGAATATATTAGTGGCAAATACTTGAAAAGTAAAAATATCATGCTATACTATCAGAGCACATTGAAATTTTAACAATATCTATGAAATGATTCAATACAGTTTTCCTACTTAAATATCCCAAAGTCCCTGTATACGTATCCCTTGCATGAGTTAAATTACATTTTTGAGTTAAGTTAATTTTCAAATATCTGGTCAATTTGTGCCTTTTTTTCCCCAGCTGTGAAAATAAAATAATTATTTAAAAATTTTCAATTCTTTAATAAGCAAAAATTAACTTACATCACAAATAGATCTGGGAGTAGGAACTGGAAGAGGCCAATGGGTTAAAAAAATAGATGGGTACATAATTAGAAGAACAAAAATGGGCAGAATTGTCCTCCTTATGTCTAACTTTCCTAGATGTCCTCATAACCCTTTACACTGGCTCTGTGACCTCTTCAGAGAAACTCTTCATATGTCCTTGTTTATGACAGGACTTTGCTGAGCACCTGTCTCTACCTTCTCACCATCTGTATTTTTTTCCTTCATTGAAATAACCACGTTATGGTATTGTATGATATACTTATTTTTTAATCTGTTCAGTTAACTCTTTTCCACAGAGTAGAAGCTACAAAGGCAGATGCCCATTGTGTTGACCTGTGTATTCTTCAGGCCTCAACAGGGGCCTGGCATGGGGCAGAGCATTAATGGTAGAATGGACATCTTCAAACTGTATTGATGATTAAATTCACAAGTTAGGAAAGGATGATATTGTGATTTTTATTACTTTAAGTTTAAATTTTGAAAAATTAGAGACTGGTGGAAATTTCTATTAGTTTCTCAACCTTACAGAACTCTGACTTCATGCCACTGAATATAACCTTGAATGCAAGTGTTTTTGGTGAAGAAAACAGCTGTTGGGGTCTGTGTTCCCCAGTGGTCATCTCATTGTTGGCCTATTCTTTATAAATTTTAAAAGATAAACAAAAGCAAACAAAGAAATCCAAACCTTCTATCTTTCAGACACTTTGTGAAAATTCAAGTTCATTCTGAATGGATGGAAAATTACATTTGGGGAGAAAGTTTTTCAAAAGATCAACAACGATGTCATTAGCTGGTGCTTTGTAATCCCACAGAAAACACTAAGTAGTTATTTTAATTCCTATTTTCCCATTCACCCTTGAATTTATTAAGTAGCATATAATGTAATATCATGGAAAGTTTAAGAAATTAGAGTTTTAGGGTTTCAGTCCTGAATCTACTAATTCATGGCCATGTGAGTTTGGAAAAGTTATCCATCTTCTGGAGTCTTGTTTTCATCTGAAAAAATGGGGGGAAATAACAAAACCTATAGCACCAGAGTTATAAGGTTTAATGAAATGATGCAAAACTAATCAACAACAGTCACAAAAGCCCTTCAAGAATTCTTTAAAATAGGGCCTGACATAGAACAGGGACTTGCTAAATATTTATCAGTATTACTTCTTCATTTATTCTAGGTTTTCAGCCAAGAGTTTTAAATTTCAACTTTTTTTGTGTTGGTAATCTGAAACAGATTCAATACAGTTTTCCTGTTTAAATATCCCAAACTCCCTGTAAACATATTCCTTGCATGAGTTAAGTTACATTAAAATCATATTTATGTGAGATATTATAGACTAAAGTAAATTAAAACAATGTTCCACATAAGAAAATGAAGGGCATTTCAAAAAAATGTGTGTGCACACTCACTTGTTTGTGTGTGTGTGTGTGTGTGTGTGTGTGTGCACGCTGTGTATGTGCAAGATACACTTTGGTTGTCTCTATAAACCAGTGGCTATGATTTATAAGACTAAGTTTTCTAAAGAAAATGAGATGATAACAAAAGCCCTCTTTGTGTTTAACTCTTATCGGGGGCAAAAAAAAAAAAAGAAAGAGATAAAACAGCATGAAATGACGAGACCAAGTGATGAAATTCATTCACAATGATTACTTTCAAGAGTAATTTCTCTTGGGTAATTGAGCGGCCTGTTACTATGGCTCTCCAGAGTGATAGCTAATGTAAATGAAGCTACTAAAAGTGGATTATCATGGTAAGAATATACTCAACCAATAATGCAATAGAAATCCATTCAAAGCATTCGGGAAAAATTCAAAAGGAGAAATGCCCTTTTTTATTTTGTTTTATTTCAGTTAATGACCTACAAAACACTTCTTCCCTGACTAACAACCAGTAAGCACTTAAAAATATCCAGCCAGGAAAAGAAATGAGTCAACTCATTTGGATGAAGTAGGAACCCACCTGAATTGTCGGTATTTGTGTTTGGTCCCAGGGACTCAGATTCTGAGCTAATTCTTTGAGCGATCTTGGCAAAAGTCTGAAATTATTTTTTTGCCAGTTTTTCTTTATCCTGGAAAAGCTAGAGTAATGTTTTATGGATAGGTATCAAGGAATTTATTAATTTCAGAAACCTTTCTTGCAGAGGTGTATAGTACTTTAAAGGTTTTAATGAAAATAATCAGTATCCTGTAGCATGAATAACATTGGAAGGATGCCTTCTTTCACAAACCCATACAAATTGCTTTTTGAATGCCCACACTGAGCAGCTGTATTTTCGCTTTCTGTGTATCTACATCTTGGCTGGGTGAAGACAGGTTCTAAAACAGTGATTCTCGCTCTTCTTTCTGGAAATATTCACCCTGGTCAATTGGTTTACAGGTTTAAGCCATGTCCTTATGGTCAGCGCTGATGAAGGGGCAGCAGGCAGAGGAACAGAGTAAGTTACATTTAGAAGCATGCCCAGGGAATGTCATGCAAGAGGGGATGAACTCAAAGGTAGTCTTTGCAGAAACAGAAGAGGTGGGTGATTCTATGTGGGGCAGAATCTGTTATCTGAAAATTCTGATGAGAGAAGAAAAAGAGGAGAATCAAAAAGAATTACAGTTTTCATCTACTGATTTTGCAGGAGGGAGAATCAGCTAAAGAAAAGGAAGTCAACTTGGCTAAGTCTCATAAATCCAGGTGTAAATAATGTGGACTTGGGGGCTGGGGATGTGGCTCAAGCGGTAGCGCGCTCGCCTGGCATGCGTGCAGCCCGGGTTCGATCCTCAGCACCACATACCAACAAAGATGTTGTGTCCGCCGAGAACTAAAAAAAAAAATAAATATTAAAAATTCTCTCTCTCTCTCTCTCTCTCTCTCTCTCTCTCTCTCTCTCTCTCTCTCCCCTCTCTCACTCTCTCTTTAAAAAAAAATAATAATGTGAACTAGAGTAATTTCACTAAGGACAGGAAGAAAAATCACGAATAATAATTCAGAAATCAATGGGGTTTGACTTTAGGACATATATGGGGACTACTCAATTTGAAATGAGAAGACAGTTGACATTTTTTTTTCTTTACTTTTTTTGGGGGTGGGGGGTCATCTTTTTAGTTAGACATGCAGTAGAATCCACTTTACATAATGATAAAAGCATGGAATAGACCTTGTTCTAATTCAGTCCCTAGTACCTCTCCTTCTCTTTCCTGTTCCCTTCCCTCTATTGATCTTTCTGCTATTTACCTATAGTTATTTTATATTTTTCATAGTTTTTAAATTAATTTCTTGCAAATGTACACAATGGTGAGATTCACTGTGGTGTTAAACAAAAGATTCAACCAACTTATGAGTTTATTAAAAAAAAAAACTTGAAAAGTTTTCTTCTTCTACTCACACTTAAGCTAACTCCCTCAAATTTCTTATTATGTGATGCAATGACATTATTTTACTTATTTATATATTTATTATGAGACCCAAGGCAAGAAACCTACCAAGGTAGAGCAGTTTTATTTCTAATTGTTGCAAGGGTGAACTGGGTAACGAGCAGAACTACTGTGGAAGGGAACTTTAAGTTGTCCTCATGTAGACTGAGCATGATGGTGCATACCTGTAATCCAAGGAAGCTGAGGCAGGAGGATCCCGAGTTTAAGGCCAAATTGGGCGACTTAGAGAGTCCTTGCCTCAAGATGAAAAAAAAAACTTTTAAAAGTGCTGGGGATGCAGTTCCGTGGTAGAGAACTTACCAAGCCATGTGTAAGGCCCTGACTTCTATTCCCACTACATTAGGAAAAAAAAAATGGCCCCATGGGAGTGAATTTTCAGGAATCCCAGTTCCTCTTTCTCATCCTTTGCCCCATTTCCATTGTTTCATAGTCAATGATGACAATATCTCATTCCTCAATCTTATGAGGTCTTCTCCCATTTATGAAAACTACTTTCAGGGAAATTTTTAAACCCTGTCCCCCAAAGTCTGACTGGATCCCTACCCTAGATCACAGGTTTGAGCTGAAGGAAGGAAGGGCACCTAGGAAATTTCAGACATCCATGAGTCAGAAACTTGTGAAACCATATCAACAGCTCTCACTTAGTTGACCACCTAGAATGGGGCAGGCGCTGCCCTTTTGTTTCTGAAGAGAGATTAGTGAGACAAGTAAGGTTCACCCTTCTGAAAGAGGTGCTACCTCATCCTATATAAACCATACTATTCTAGAGACTAAGGATTTTTCTAGCACATTGGAGTATCCAGTAGAAAAATCTCAAGAGTGAGAAGTATAAGGGTGCCAAATAGTTTAGAATAAAGGGCAGAAACATTGGGAAAAATGGAACCAAGTCATAATTATAAGCAAGACAAATACTGGCAGTGCAGCCTAGTGGTAAAGAACATGGACAGCAGAGATGGACCATGGGGTCAAATCCTGGCCCATTGCTGCCATTGTGCAGTCTTAACTGTGGTTCTTTAAACACCTTGTACCTCAGTTTGATCATTTGTAGAAGAGGGGTAATGATAATAAAAGCGTCTACCTTCTAAGTTTATTAAAAGCATTAAGTGCCCAAAACATGGTTCCAAAATAGTTTGTTAAATGAAAATCTTAAGAAATTATTCACCCCCATATAAACCTTCACCTCTTAATCACTGAAAATGATCAAGACCCAGAATCTGAGCAGGTCTCCACAAAGACAAAAATTCTCATTTCTTTTGCTCAGAACTGTGCCTAGATCCATACTCGGTGATACGTCATGCTCGATGAATATTGTTGAATGAATAAATAAACCTATTTTGGTAGTTATACATAAATGTTTTGCATGAGTATAAATTGCAACAAAGTGACCTTCAAGAAACTTTCCACTTTAAGGATCTGTGATTTCTTTAAGGAACTAATGAATTGGAATGATATGACACCAAAAACATGCCTTTATGATTTGAGAAAAAAATCTCTCTCTCTCTCTCAATCTCTCTCTCCCCTCCCTCCCTCCCTCTCTCTGTAAAACAGAATGTGTCTACTAAGTGAATACCTTTTTCTAGTTAAAAGGTTAAACAGGAATGTGAAGCACAAGAGTCTCCAGTCACCTCCACAGTGTCAAATCATTATCTTCTTTTACAATTTCCTATCTCCAGGCCTTTCAGTTGGGTCAGGTTGGCATTTCACTGCCCTTTGTGTGTGACAAGTAAAAAAAAAAAACTTGGAAAGAAAAGAAACATAAGTGAAGAAACCCAGAATCCACACAGCAATATGAGGATGGTGGTCAATGGCACCCACTCTGCTGCCTCGTCAGGATGCCAGCATCCTGCCTCTGGCTCACCTTGCACCCTTGTGTCAGTTCCATACTTCCTTTCCCAGAGCATAGTTTCCCACTCTTCTGCATGCCACCCCACACTTAGCCAGACAAGCAAACAGGACCCTCAAAGCTGACCTGCTTCCCCAGGCACTGATGTCATGCCTTCACCCCAAGGATAGAAGTCTCAGGCTGGGTTGTGGCTGAGTGGTAGCATGCTTGCCTTGCATGTGTGGGGCACGGGATTCAATCCTCAGCACCACTTCAATAAATAAAATAAAGGTATTATGTCCATCTACGACTAAACAATTTTTTTTTTAAAAAAAGGATAGAAGTCTACCAGAAACAATGTTGAAAAAGTGTGGATCCCCCAAAATCTCCCTCCTAAAACTCAGTTCTCCTAATTCCCTCAAGATACTAGAATGTGACTGCTTACTTCTCCAAAGAACTGAAAATAGTCGATTCAGATACTTAGATCTGCCTTAAAAAATCTCAACCCCAAAAATATTAAATAATTTTTGTTGGAACAATGAAATAACTAGCTTGCTAAAAGTTGGGCATCCACAGATGTGGGGAAAATATTTTCGATCAGGTCAAATCACTCTACCTTTGGGATTATAAATTTATTCACATTCTCAAAGAAAAAACATTCAGTTATAGTGGAGAAGATAGAATTAGTCCTTTAGCTCAATAAGCAACCAGAAGTTCTTCCTTTAAACCTTGACATTTAATCAATCTCAATTTGGTTTTGGAAAACTGTTTCCTAAGAGGTCCTCTCCACCTGTAGCATCTGGACATCTTTTACCGCATTGGTCAGACTTTTACTGGTCAATTTCCACCGGGGTCTTAACTCCCAACAGAAACAGTTAATACTGCCTTCTCTTCATGTCCCCTAATGGTGACAAATGTTTGTTAAAATTGAGCATTAAGCATATTTTATTTCATTTGCCCCTGCGTGGGCTGCTAAATTTTGATCTAATTCAAAAGATTGGTAAAACTCTTCAATATTAATAATATTTTGTTTCTGCATTATCTTAGAATTTATCCATTAAGACAGATATCTTAGTATGGTCCCCAATTTTTGAAAAATAAAGCTAAGATTCAGAAGTGTTAAGAGAGTCTTCTAAGATCACTCAGGTAACAGAGTTGGGTTTTGGTCCAGGTCTGTCTGTCTATATCTCTCAGGGACATACATACCTTTTTTATAACATGTCATGAATTCATTAACAAGGCCATGTTCAGGGACACAAGTCAGAGGCCAGCAACCTTTTTTTCTGAAAAGAACAAGTGGTAGTACCTTAGGCTTTGTGGACTATATGATCTGTGTCACAACTCTTCACCTCTGTCATGTAGCACAAAAGCAGCTGCATGAAAAATAAATGAACCAAAGTGGCTGTGTTAAAGACACAAACAACACACACACACACACACACACAAAAAAAAAAAAAAAAAAAAAAAAAAAAAACAACCTTTATTGCAGAAAGTTGGCAGCAGGGTAGATTCAGCCCATGCACTATAGATTTCTTGACCCCTAAGTAAATCTGACATTTAGAGGCAAAATTTAGATTGTGTCCTGCTGAGTAGGAGTAAGACATTGCCTCAATTGAAGGTCAAGGCTAGAATTGGGAAGTGAAGAGGATGTCTAGAGCTAATGGTAAGTGAAAAGCTAAAGTAGAAGATGCCAGTAATAAGAAGCAGAGAGGTACAATAGTTATGACCAGAGACATAGGATAGGAATGTCTCCATTCCTGGCCTGGGCACCCTAGTTGTGTGGTTTTGGTCAAGTTACTTATTTTCTGTGTGTCTCCATTTTCTTACCTATAAAATAGGGGTAATACAGACATTTTTCCTTGTAGAACTGTACATTAATGCATGCTAAGCATATAGAATAAGGTCTAGCCTATATTAATTAGTCCATCATAAATGCCAACTATACTTGTTTGCTATATATTTTCATTCATTATCAACAAGTATTGATCTACAAATTGGCAACACAAGGATGGAGCATTACTTGATATGGACCAAGTTAAGAAAAGGAGGAAGCAGAAATTAATGTAAAGATTATTCTTGTTACTGTTGATCTGTAACTGCCTCAGAATAGTGACTTACAGGAAAACAATCATTCATTTTGCATTCAGCTCTGCAAATTGGACATAGCTTATCAGGGAAGGTTAGTCTTTTTTCCATGTGGTTTCACCTGGGGAAGCTAGATGGAAGGTTGAGTGTTCACTTCCAAAATGTTCAGCTCCAATTTACTCACAGGCCTGCAGGCTGGTGCTAGCTGGGGCTGGGAGCTCAGCTGGGATGGAGAATGGGGGGCTTAACTTATTTCAATTTGGTACCAACCATGTGGCCTGAGCTTCCTCACATCAGGATGGCTGTATCACAAGGATAAGCATTCCAAAAGAGCCAGGATAAAAGTGCATTATCTTTTAAAACCTAGACTTGAGAATTAGAGTAGCACCACTGCCAGTCCTAATGTATGTTTTGAAAGTGAGTAACTAAGGTCAATTCATATTGAAAAGAATAGGAATTAAACTCCACTTCTGTGGAATAAGTGTTGACAATATTATGAACATGTTTTAAACTCCACAGTCTAGGTACTTACCCAAATTATTTACATTTCTCCCACATACAAAGTACACTCATGTGTTCTATGCCTCTCACAAGACTCAGATGCAGATACAGATGTACCAATCCTCTCAAACTGAACACCTGTAAACTAAGTGATAAGTTATTTGCAGCCTACACCTGTAAAAATCAATGGTTACATATACTTAGGATGGGCACTATAGAAGCTATTTAAAGCAGAAGAAAATAAGAGCACATGAAAGTCATTGATTCATAGTAACTATGAAATCCAGCTAACAAACACTATCTGTTTTGTTTTGCTTTGCTTTGGTCCCAATCCCAATGCTTTGGAAGGATCCTCTACTACTCTTGAATCTCCTAGAGTTCTTGGTTTTTAGACCTCTTTTCATTTAATTCTATTCCTGTCCTCTTTAGTCTAAACTGACAAAATACATGTTAGTGCAATTCTGTTAAAAATTCTTTAGACTTCCTATTATTCTTATTAGCATATATTCCATTAGACAAAAAAACCTACCTACAAATCTCTTTGATGGAAGCTCTTCTTTACCTAGGTCCCTGCAAAGTGCTACAGACCACAACCTTAAGATTATTAGAAGCCTTATTCTTTAACTGAAAGAACCTGCTGTGGCCCTTAGATCCCTAGAAGAACTTTGACTGTTTTAAAGGGTTTATGAGACACTACTCCATATCTTTCTAAAGTATTAACAAAGGTTCTTTTTCTTTTATATTTGATATTTGACCTTATGCCTTTTCTTAATTTGAGAATTCTACTGTACAGAGGAACTGAAAAGGAGAAATAGTTTTATAAATGTATTTCACAAGTCCCCAATCTTTTATACTTATTATTTAAATTTTCTTGAAACGGTGTCTTTGTGAAAGTCATCTTTCTACATACTTATATCATGTGATGAAAGAAACCATTGACATTTTCAATATTCAATGGGATTTTTCTCAGCCAAATCTACCAATTCCTGACGTACATTTGGTATTTCCCACATCATGGCAGATGACAGTTCTGCTAAGATTTCTGCCACAACACAACAAGAATTCCTTTATCCAGTTTTTAGTAACAATCTCCTCACTTTTCTTTAAGCCATTACTGATAGCCTCTCTCCAGGGCTTCTACTAAAAGTCGTTTTTAGCTCCTTTCAATTTCTGCCCATCAACTAGTTTCAGTGTCAATGCCCCATATTTTAGGTTTTCTCACAGTAGCAAATAACTTCCAGTTCTTAGAACCTATTCCGAACATCTTTTACTGTGTACAAAATATTTCAAAACAGTAGTTTCAAGCATTAGCACTTATTTTGCTGACAAATATGGAGGTTGACTGAGTTTCAGTTAGATAGTTCTCTATTAGAATCTTCATGAAGGTGTCCAGGCTGGAACTAGGAATATCACAAAGCCTTCTTCATTCCCACCTGATATCTAGGCTGGAAGGACTCAAAGACCAAAGGCTGAATCAGTTGGGGCACTTTGGTCATCATTCTCTCCACTTGGTAACCCCACATGATCTTTCAATGTGGTGGGTACCTGGTAAATGGACTTCTGGAGAGGTGAAAGCTTCCAGAGTAGCTGTTTCAGGAGAAATTAGCAAAAGCTGCATAGACTTTCCCAACACCAACATCTCAGTATTCTGTTTTTCAAGTCAGACCTGCCAGGTAAGCAGGTGGGACTTTGACTCTACCTCTTGATTCCTTCTCCTATAAAGACTCTATGGACAAATTTTAACATCACATCAGAAATACTTGGAGACTGTTCATTTTAGTAGGAATGCAATCCAAATGTCTAGTTATGGTCTGGTTTCTGCCAATGATGTCAGAAACATCCCATGGATGAGGCTGTTGATCTCTGTGGATGATCAGGAGAGAGATGGCTACCATTTTTTTTTACAAGAAGATAATGGCATCAACTACTTGAGGATGTGGGTCGGTAGAGAAAATTAGAATTCCAAAGAAGTGAAGACAATCACATTCTTAACATGTATATAGATCCATCGTGTTCAAGAAGTGAGAATATGTTTTTAAGAATAGGGAAAATTGAAAATGATACTCTTCCTTCAGATTTGGGGAAACTCCAGGGTATAACCCTATGTTCCAAGAATCTCAGGCTTATTGAATATGCTCTATTGGAGGCAGGCAGGAAATCCCCTGCTGCAGAGCAGTCAGCATCTTCATACCCTGTCCTGTGAATGCAAACAGGAACTTGCTCCAAATTTTTATTGCCTTTCAGAAAGTTACAGGGCTTATATCTTTGTATTCTCTTTATTTCTGCCCTTTATAACAGCCAGCTCAGGATTCAGCTATTGTTATAATTCAATACTTTTTAATCTTTTATCTGAGAATCTCATTCCCTTTGTACCAAGTTCGGGGTTACAATAAAGATTAGCGGAGTCACACAGAGTCAAGATACGTGGATTTTGCTCTGCTCCTCTTGGGTCACCTTAAGTGCTGTCTCTGAGCCATGTTTTCTTGTATATGTACAGAGAATGGTGGATATTGAATTGTAATGGAATTTGCTCCCATGTACAATTTTCTTGTTTGGGGATAAATAAGGAATAAAAAACAGTGTCTTTGAACTAAAGTCTCTTTAGATCCTCTCACAGTGTTATGATTGCAGAAACAGGTGAATTCCTTTATTTTCTTCTTTTTTGAGACATTGAGATTTTTGAAGTATCAAAACCATCTTTAGATCTAGATTAATTTCTGAAAAACTGTGCTATCCAGAATGTTTCACCTTTTTAAGAAGTCTCCATTTTCATGAGTGTAAGAGTCTGGTCTATAACTCCTTGCTTAGAAGCTAAAGCTTGCCTTTCCAGAACTTGTTGAAAAAATGAATTGATTACTTTCTCTCTTGTATACATCAGAGACCTCTGATCCTTCCCTATTGACACATTTCTCCATCTTTTGACACATTTCTCCATCTTTTGATATTCAAGTAAGATGTTTGGGATTCTTCACTCTTCTTCTGGTCCAAGCTCCTGCAATCTTGCTTGAAATATATCATGACTCATCTCCATTCCCGAGTGTCATAGGTTTATATTTCCTGAAGTGAACACACACATAGAATTTGAGGTACAAGATGTTTGATAGGAATTGACCCTGGTGAAAGGAAGGTGGAGGAAGTGGGATTGGGCTAAAGGAGAAGTCTGGCTGTCACACAGTAAAACCCTCAGAAAACCCAGTGCAGAGCTTACGAGTAAGTATCGCCTACTAGAGTTGACCCAGGTCAGACCAAAATTCCTGGCTATTTCTGACTGTGTCTGGTTCAATCATGGGATGCAAGCTGTTTTGGAAAGGGTTTGACTGGGAAAGCTGGATGCCTATAGCTGTTTGGCATGTTTTCTAAGAGGGATCTGTATGATGCTTCTTTACATCTACCACACCAAACATGGCCTCTTAGACTACTTGCTTCCAAATATAATATGCATGCACATGCATGAGGATTCTGGGAATAATGGGATAGAATGTGTGACATAAGGATTGGCCTAAGGCATCTGGCCTAGAGTTTACCCTAATGGTTCTGAAAAATTCCCGAACAGTGGTCTGTCCTGGTTATAGAATGATCTATAGGAAAGAGTGATAGCATGAGATTCAGAGGATTGGATTCTCCCTTCATTCTATTAGTCTGCTTTTTTTCATTTTTTAAATCCAGACCAGTTCACATTGAGTGGATCCACTTAAATGAGAAAGGTCCAATTGTGCATGTGCTGCCACTAATCCACACACCAAATCAAACCATCCATTGATGCTCAGACACATCCATTGTCAGCTCTCTGTTCTTGCCCATGCCATGCCCCCTGTCCATTTTTGCTATGGTTTTTTTATGTCACCCTTACTAAGAAGGCCTCCCTTTATGCCCATAGTCACAGAGCCCCCCCCCCCTCTCTCTCCCTCCCTCAACCTCTCCCATGGCTTTCTCCATTAGACTATGAGCCCAGGGTCTGGCACAGTTTGTGGCACATGGACAATGTTGTCAATTGCTTCCAAGCTTTCTGCTGTCAGTGGTTGCTTTATACATTTACAGTTTTGTCCTTTCTCTGCATTCAATGTGGACTATTGTGCATTTCTGTTTGTTTTTTAGTGCCGTTGTCCTGCTCCTCTACCTGTATTGCATGCTCCAAATGCCTGGTGTATTTGTGGATGCTCCACATATACTTGAAAAATGAATAAGTTTGTTTTCTCATCACCTTCTAAAATGTCTACATGCATTAGGCCTCAGTTGGAAGTTGGAGATTATGACATTTCTAAATTCGGATGCACACAGAAGCTCTTATTTCTCCCATCTTGAGAAAGTCATGTGAACATTGGAGATCAGACAGGAATGGACTAGTTAATACTTCCAGACAGTCTGCTACTCAGCTTAGGCTGCTATAATAAAATATCATGGACTGCATGGCTTAAACAACATTTCTCACAGTTCTGGAGGCTGGAAGTTCAAGATCAAGGTGCCAGCATTATTAAGCTCTGAAGAGAAGAAGGTCTTCTTACTAGTATGCTGATAGCCACAGTTTTACTGTGCCCTCACATGGTAGAAAGAGAAAGATCTCTCATCTTTCTCTTACTATAAGGATAACAATCCCATCAAGAGCTTCACTATTCTAATGAATTCAACAAAATCTGATTATCTCCAAACTCCAAATGCCATCACATTGGGGGTTATGGCTTCAAAATATCAATTTTGGACACAAACTCTTGGTCCATCCTGTCTGTACTCCAGAGAGCACGCTGGCTGCCTTTCATTCCACACAGCTGTAACATGAGTGGCCAGGTCATTTGCCAACTTGGATTCATTTCCTATCTCTTGACCTGGTCTTGCAAATCTACTGATATTATCAGGTCATTATATATTTCAAACTCACTCAGTTCCCAGGAAAACATCTGCGGTCCTAATCAGCTTTCAGTAAGGAGTGGAAGCTGTGGTAAGAACAACAAACAGACTTGGACTGAGACAAGGCCTGTTTAAATGTTGTTCCTGTCAAACCCAAGGGCAGCATTTGCATACATTTCCTTAATGATGATGTGTTAGATTTGGCTTCTTCATGCCGTAATCAACTGAAAACAATCCATTGTTGGCAATATTTTATCTTCTAATCAGTTTAGCTTTGTAGATCTTATTATTTCTCATTATTTTTAAAACTATTAAACTGAACAATAAGTGATCTTTCAGGGAAATGCTGCGAGGGAAGTGGTTTCTGGAGAAGGCCTCTTCATGGTCCTTTATGATATCTAATCAGTTCTGTTTCTTCTAAATAGTTTACTGAAAATATTCAATTGCTTAAATGACCTCATTTAAAAGAGGGACTTCCCCCCGCCATTGCCTTCTTGTTTTTTTTTTTTTTCTTTTTTGGTACCTGGAATTGAACCCAGGGGCACTTAACCATCATCTTTAATTTCTGTTTTTAATGACTAAAAAGTATACTGATTACAGTGTTCACCTTCCCTGTGACTGTGATTGCAGTTTTGGACATTCTACATTCAAAATGGTAATCCCCACAAGTTCTTCAAGTTGCCACACACAGAAGTGCTAACTTGAAAGCAAACAGGACCCCTGAACCCCATTCTGCCCTGTGGTACAGATACATTGTCTAGTAATTTGCTTTAAATTCATATATACCCAGAGTCCCATCTTTCCAATACGTATCGCTTGTCTACCTTAAATCCCTACATCTCAAAGCATATCTGACTGCTGTGGTTCTGCTGGGGGAAAGATTTCAAACCCTTCTTGGCATAGGGGTATCAAATATTTCATTATTTATTTCCAAGTTCATTGAGGGTCTCTCCCAGAAGTTTGCAAGAACACATCATTTGAATAGGCTTGCCTTGTTGGTGCGGGTTTCTTCACATCTAGAACAATTTTTTTCTTTACCTACTGTAGACACATTTAGGAATTCCTGAGAGTTTTCATGACAACACAATGAAATGAAATGATACAGGCTTTGCAGCCAGAGACCTAGGAGATGTGGATAATTCATTAACATCTCTGGGCCTCTACTTTCTCAGCTATGAATGAGGTATAAGACTTGCTCTGAAGGGTGATGATAAATGTAACAGAAAAAAAATTATATACCTCTGAATGCATTAGTTTGGCATCAGATAATCTAGAGAGGAACAATATGGAAAATCATTTTATTGATTCATATTATTTATACATTTTTATTTATTTCTACCACTTTTTACTGAATATTTGTGTTCCCCCTCCCAAAATAATTTATGTGGTGAAACCCTAATTTACAACGTGATTGTATTTTCAGGTGGGGCCTTTGAGAAGTAATTAGATTTAGATGAGGTCAAAGGGGTAGAGTCTCCATGATTAATGCCTTTATTTAAAGAGAGAAAAAAATATCCCTGTCTCCTTCTCTTCTCTCTCTCTCTCTCTCCCTCCTTCCCTACCCATTTCTCTCTCACTTTCCACCTGTGAAGGAAGTGAAGATATAACCAGAAAATGACCCTGACCAAGAATCTGACCATGCTTCATTCTGATCTTAGACTTTCTGCCTCCAAACCCTAAGACATATTTTCCATTTAAGCAACCCAGTCCACAGTATTTTGTCATAGCAGCCTCAACCAAGACACCTGCTAATACATGTTCCTTTCCTTCTCCCCCATCCTCATGGCATATGTTACTGGTGTCTGGAACACCTCGATGCTAGTTGGTAGTTCTCTCATAGAAGAAGATGATAGAGGGATACTGAATTGGTCTCAGCCATGGGAAAGCTTTAGGCCAGAAGAAAAAAAATAATAAAGTCAGCTAACAGGAAGCTGGCACCCTCTCTTGCCAGGCTTCGGCAAAGAACTAATTCCCATGGGTAAAAGGAGTAATTGTTACAGGGAAACAGACCTCGTGCATTTATATAGTGAGAAGTGTTTTATGGGATTAAGTGGGTGATGAAAAGTTATCATTATAATAATTTTATAATATAGACATAAAAGAGAGAGCTCAAAGAAAGACTTCTCTTGTGAAATGGTTGCCATTTAATATCTTTTTATCTTCGGGCAAGTCCACTTATATCCTTATAAATCAGCAGGAGCTAGGCACATATATTTAAGAGAAGAAATGGACCATGGGGCACCATCTCCCTGTCATAGAGCAATAGGCAGGACCATCGGGGGCATGTGAACATGTCAAGGTCAGATGCTACCAATTGTTCTCACTCCCCGTAGAGAGACCTTCTCATGATATACACTGCCTCTCTCTTGAGAATGAGGTAAGGTCTGCTCACTTCTAGAAATAAGGTCAGTTACAAATGCCTGTAGCAGCCACCTTCTATCTTATTATTTAGAAAATGCTCGTCTGGACTTGTTATCAGAAGACACAGACTGAGAGAGAAGGGATATATTTTTTTCACACGTCAGGAAGCCAGGGGCAATGTAACCTCCACATTGAAGAGAAAGGCCAGATAATAAATCTCCATGAAATACAGACTGCTCATAAGCTGCTTTTGAAGTCCTGGCTTCTTGTTAAAGAACCAAAGGCAACAGAGAGTAAACTCCTTACCTGTGTGCTTTCTGCAGAGGTGTGTGGGACTGAATGCACATGTGACATATGATCATGGGGATAATCAAAGAAGGGGGACGTTGTTTTCAGCAGAGGGGAGGAGGAAGGAAAACAACGTTTGCTGAGCTGTCTTTGGCCCTAGACATGTTTTTGCAAATGGGAGAGTCAGGATTTGACCTAGAGCAAACTGAAATTCAGAGCCCAGGTTATTTCTCAATAAGCCAAAGAAATTTCCCAACTTCAGCCTGTTCCTGGCATCTCTTACAGACAGGAATTGTGCACAGCGTTGGGGAAGAGGCCAGTAGCCAACATGCTCAGCATCAAGGCAGTGACAACATGAGCTATTCCAGGCGAACTGGTCATCACAGGTGATTAATAAGGGAAGATCTATTTCAGACTGAAGTCTGCAGGCATCTCATCACACCCTAATGTCGACAGACTAAACTGATTGGGCAGACTAAAAATTAGATCAGACCTTGTTTTGGAAACTTAAGTGTTTATGGAGATAAGGAAGGGGATAAGCTTGCCTGAACACAGACTGTGAACAGTCCAAGAGAGAGCTCCTGGCGGAGGGAATTCCCCTCAACATGGAAATCCAGTGTTTCAAGACTGAAATTGCGATGAGACATTAAATGGGGATGGTTAAGTCCCCGATCATGAAAGTCATAGAGTAATAGCTCTTTGTGTATTTTTAACAGCAGCCCAAGTTTTACACACATTCTTCTGATGGACTCGCTGAATTTGAAACGGTCTTGTTCACTCTCCCTCCTGAGACAGAGCACCTATGCCTCCATTAAACATGTTTATCGGGAGCTCAGAGGGGAGAGTGCTTTGTCCTCAGTCTCCAGGGTCACTTAATTGTCTAGGCTCAGACAAGCGAAGCTTTTAAAAAATAAAATACTTGCTGCAACCACCGCACAAAGTTTCCTTCGCTTGATGTCTCCTGGTACAAATTGATGTCTCCTGGTACACGGGCAGGACTCAAGGAGTGAAGCCCTCTTCTTGGCCAGAGATCCCGGAACTCCAGCCCACCCCTCCATCTCCTCTAAGACCTTTCTCCTTGCTAGACGGTCATCAGGTCAGGTTTGCTTACTGACCATTTTGAAGGTGACATTTACTATTAGTATTGAAGGTGGCACCAAATACTCAACTCCCTTGAACTTAGTCTTCTTATCTATAAAACTAGGGATAATAAAATCTATTTCATAAGTTTAATTATCCATATAAAGTGGAAGAACACGTATAAATCACTCAGCACATCTGATGACCCTTTGAATGCACATTCATGGAGCAGACAGAGCACTTCTGTGTCCAAATTGCCCCGGCTGGACTTGTGTTCAGCTCATTCTCCCCCCAGGGACCTGGACATCTTAACTCTGAGTCTGAGGGGATTATCAGCCTCTTCTGACCTGGCTTTAGGCACACTGTATAGGTAGAAGCTAATTGGTGTTTTCAGCTGGTTGCACTCCTCTCCTCTCACTCCTCTCCCTGTCTCCAGCCTCAGAATCTCTTGCATTAGTTTTTCTCCCAAAATTCCTGCTGAGTTCAGATTTCATAGTTCTATTTTTTTTTTCAGCATCTGCTCTTAACTAATTCAAAATTTCCCAGGTCTTATTTCAGGCTATATTTTATTAGGTCTCTCCAATACTTGTCTTAGACTACAACCTTTATGCCCCCCACACCTGGGATCCACGTGGATTATGATATTTTCCACAGTTTGTAACCCTGAACCACTATATGACTCTAAGGAAGTTTCTAAATAGAGGTGTGTGGAAGGTTGGGAAGTGTGGATGCTATTTATTCATCTTTCATTCTTTCTTCATAAACTACCTATTGAACTCCTCCTACTAGTTGGCATTTTTAAATTTCAGGGAATACATATATCCATGCAAAGTAATTCCAGCTCTCAAGAAACTTCAAGATAAGCACAAAACTTTTAATACATAATGTTGTAAAGTTTTCAATAAAGCAATGGATCTCAGTATTTACTGAACCCTGGAATCATCTGGATCAATTAAATGTAGACACCTGGCCCACCTTATACCATCCAAAAGAATAAAAATTTCAGTGAATAGGGCTTGTGCCCTGATGTATATGATCTCTTTCCAGGTGATTATGTTACATAACCATGTTTTAACATCCCCTGGGTAGGAGGAATCACGGAATATTTTGGAATCACAAAGCAAAGGCCCCTACCCTGATGAATAAGCTACTCAAGAATACCAAGGAAAGATGCATCTGAGCTGAATATTGACTAGTGACTTGCCCATATGAACAGATGAGTTTATAGAAGTGCAAGTAATTCTGGGTAGTTGAAAGTGATAGAGCCTGTGGACTTTATTTGGCCAGCAATGAGAGTCATTAAGGGATTGTTAGCAGGAAAATAATATGATCCATCTTGTGTATATCTAAAGTATCAGGACATCAACTAGGGAGCCAATTTTTCTTTCATCATAGTGTCCCCCAGCAAGAACTATCCTCCCCCCATAATAAAACCTTCAACACTGCTGGCACCTCCCTTGGTTTCAGACCTCACAAATAGGAAACACTACCCAGGAGCTAACCTTTACCCTATGCTTTTCTAAAACAAAGAACAGCTGTTCTCCAGCTTAGATATGCCTGGAGTCAACGGGGTCTCCCAGGTTTTCTTAGTTGACTGCAGAGACATGACATAGCTCCATACAGATTCGTCATGCAGTAGATTGCAGAGTCAAGTGTACTGAGACATTTTAGTTTTAAAAAGTATTTTGTCGCTGATCCCATGCTGTCAGAAACCCAGGGATCATAGCTGCTACAGACAAAATGCAATTTATTCCCTGGAAGAGAGAGTAAACTCTAAAGAAATTAAACAGCAATGACATTTTAAATGTTCTTCCTCTAATTTTCAGTATTCAAGTTCATTCATACATCAATCAATCAAGCCTAATGAGCAACTTAGGTTAGTGCTCGCTGGTGGTAGTGTTTATGTTTGCTTGCTTGCTTGCTTTGACTTTAATTCTATGATGTACAATCAATTTACTCACAGCTTTACAGGGGAAAATGAGGAGACAGAGAAAGAGAGAGAAGGAAAGAAAAAGATGATCAAATTTAATGTATGTTTTAATTGTGAACCAATCTGGTTATAAAACTGTTCAAATATATGTGTGGGGAGGGGATGAGAAAAGTGTGCCCTATACTAGAAAAAATTCCCAGGAGGGAAGTGAAAGATATTTAAAGGTACCAGGAATGTCATAGTCAATGGCAGCAAAAGCCTTATTTTTAGACTGAGAACTCTGAGGCCTAGGTAGATTGGGAAACTGGCTACAGGTTCTTGAGGGAATTACTTGATCAGAGGAGCCAGAATCAGAAATCTCATCTCCAATCCTCAGGTTTGGTTTGCTTTTCATGACACTAAAATATTCCAGGTAATGTCTGAGAAGAAAAAAACCATCTCATCATTTTTACTCATATTCATGTGGAAAAAAATACACATATCTTACAGCTAAGTCCATTTTAGCCAAAAAAAAAAAAAAAAAAAAGGACCAGGTCTCAACACACATTTGCTAAATTTATTCAATGGTTGTTATCTTGAATAGGTAACACTCACTTACTTATCAAATTATATGCTGGTATGTTGAACTGACAGGTTTTGCTTGCTTTATGGTTCCCAAGGCTAATTATTATTTTAACACCTTCTGATATGCTAAGTGAGGCTAATAACAGTAGGATTTCTCATATGTTTATTAGTCATCACCATCATCTCACATATGTATATATATTTTTTACTCCTTTCAAAGTGTCAATAAATGATTGCATTTAAACCTCACAAGCAGGTCTTATCGTAGTATTTTTTTTTCCCCTAAGAAATACTTAATGGGAAGAATGGTGGTAAAAGATATAGAACTGGAATGTGCAGTTTCAAATTTGTCCTGTCACAGCCAGTTCATGATCTTGAGTACGTCACCTGATCTTCTTGTACCTCAGTTGCCTTATCAGTAATAGGGAGCAACAGGATCAGGGGATTCGCACATCTATTTTTAGAATGAAAAATAAGGTATAATTCATGCAAGGTGTTTAGCAAGTCACCTGGCATAGTCTAACTATTCTATAGTGTTAGCTCGGATATTTATCCATTCATAAATGATGTATTCATTGCCTGTAACTAAACTTAATGAATGTTTATTATATACCAAGTATTTTTCTAAGCACTTCACAAGTAGTACCTCATTTAAGTTTTATAATGACCCTTTGAAGTAAGAACAGCGATTATGATCGCTGTCTTACGGGTGAGCAAATTGAGACACAAAAGAAGTAAAGTCACTTGTCCAAAATTTCAAATCTGGCAAGTTGCAAGACCAGGACTCAGTGTTGAAAAGTCTGGATTTAGGCTTTGCTCTGCTGCCCCCTGGGAGGGGCTCTGTGCTGGACAGTGGGGTGACAGTTGTGAGAATCATACAGTCCTGAGCTCAAGGAGTTTACAGAGAATCAGCGCAGTGAGTTGACCCTAAAAGTCAGTAAGCCCTCTGCAAAAGTGTGATACAGAAGAGAGAATTCTGAACTCTCCCTAAGAGCTAAGGGGAAGCATCAGTTATTCCCAGCCCTCTGTGGAAATTCATTATACAAAATAGAGTCCTTCCTGTCACATTCACTACCATGGAGTCCAGAGACCAAGAGAAAGAAAGGAAAACACTCAGGTTATAAATATATGCCCCAGGAACTATTTCCTGAAACCAATCTAACAAAACAGCCTGCTCTTTTATTTTATTTATTTTTTAAGACTAGTTTTTCTTAGCAACTGACCATGGAACTGCCAACCAGAGCCTTAAAACTAGCTCTACGTAGTCACTGCCTCATCCACCAATCAGAGCTCACCAGCTCCTGTAAACACCAAATATGCCAAGGAATTTACATGTGGAGATTCCTCTGCCCTAATAAAGCCCCCAGTCTTCCCTTTGTTCTCTGGACATGGTAAAAGCTACGTGGCCTCTGTATGTGTGCCAGATTGCAACCCTAATCTTTGTTTATTCCCAAATAAAAGTTCCTGTATTAGGGATCCATCCATGTTTCTCTGACTCCTATTGTTTAGCTCTGCTTGCTGTATAGTCATGCACATGCCTGAGGGTCACCCTCACTCTGGCTGCTTTTCATGACACTTGCTACCTTAAGCTGGACACCAGCACCCAGATTCCAGGTGTCAGACTATCTTTATATATAGGCCTGTCATTTTCATGTAACCCTCTCTCATGTTCTAAATTGCCTTTCTATGGGTTGCCAGGAAAAAAAAATTGGCACTCCATGAGAACTCCTTGTTCAAAATGCCACACATTACCAAGCTGATGATTCAACATGTGTTTTCTGGGTGCATCCAACCTATAAGCTCCAGTGCGAGAAACAAGTTCACACTACTTTTATGCTCTGGCACCATCTTTCCCAAGGGCGGGGCTCTTGTTTCTTCTGTGTCCAACTTCTCATACGTATATTATGATTTCTGCTTTTGCAAAACAGGACGTTGCTTAACCAAGTCCTTCTGGGAGGAAGCACAGCCCAGCAAGCAGAACAATGATTTGAAAGTCCTGGGTTCTATTTTCAGCTCCGCTGTTGACTAGCTATGCATTCAGCTCTAGGAAGGTCAAAAGCAGAGGGTCCTTGCACTGACGACTTTGTCTGTGCAGCTCTAGAAGGAAAACATATCAGGCATCTGGCTCTCAGCCTAGGGAGCTACAGTCTTTAGAGAATAGATGTATAGTTGTGCTTTGTTTTCAGTTTTAAAGCAAAAGAACAGGACAAACTTCTGACGTGGGGAGAAAGGGCGGGTAGAGAATGAAAAGAGGAACCTGATAACCTTTTAAACAATCCAGGGGTGAAAGGATTGCTTGAGTCATTCAGATCAAAGAAACCTCTCTGGTACAAGCTGAAGTCTCCTGTGTTTGAAAAGGAAGAGGCAGAGGGAGCTAAGCTTTGACACACTTCTCTAAACTTTGAGGATAGCAGGGGGTCCAGACTCTGCCTCTAGGGCCCAGACTGGGAACCCAGGTTGGCAGGGCCTGTGGACAAACCAGAAAACCCTGGCTCCTTCTAAATTGGTCTGCAGCTGCTAGTACCAATCTCACATCATAGGGAAAAGCAGGCTACTGTTGCCAGTATTGCTGAGTTTTTAAGAGAAACTCAACACTTAGATTTTTGTCATTAGAATTTCTGATTTTTTAAAATGACTCTTAAAGAGATATTGGGCAGGCAAAGATAAATAGCCTAACCTGTGCCCTTCCCATGTCAACTTCATATGTTGATGGGATGGGTTCCATAAAAGTTTAAATCATTGTTCTGCTATGAATGAACAGCAGTTATACTACATGCAAAGGCTGTTAGCAGTGACACTCCACTCCGACTACATCTTAGAATACCTGGGAGTTTTAAAAATACCCATCCTTAGGGACAAATGCAAGGATTCTGATCTAATTAGAGAGGGATGTAGCCTGAGCATTGGGAGTTTTAACTGCTCCTAGTTAGTCAAACAGTCTATGGTGATTGAGACGCTGTGTTAGGGTATTGCAAGAAATTTTTAAAATTTCAGAAGGTTGTAAAACATGATAAAATGCACAGCCAATTCCTAAATGTGGATGGGAGAATTGACATGCAATATGAACCACTTTTTATTTTTTTATTAACTGGGATGTTTAACTCTCTAGTATCATGGCTGGTAGCCTTCGTGTCTTTGGGCTCATTAGGAGCCAGCTGACAACAGACACTCACTGGGCAAAACGGGTATTGTCATAAAGGTCAAACACAACAAAAGCCAAAGGACAAGTGCAAGCTTGAGCATAGACAAGTATTTAGAGGAGAAATTGATTTGTTGTCTGATGGTTATGAACTGGGCAGTAGAGCAAAGTAAGTCTTTTACAAGTGAAATTCAATCTCTGTCCACATTCTAATGGCTGCAAAGCTCACCATATGAAGCTAATAAATGATGCATAAAACTAATACTTTTAGTTTTTTTCTTCCTTGTTTTGTAGATTTATGCATTATAAATAACATGATCAAGTGTCAGTGGTTATATCTATGGCTAATTCTTTTCATCTTCAGTTCCTGTTGCTATTTGCTATATTTCTCATGAAAGATGCTCATATGAATTGAGTACATTAAATCATAGACAATGGGATATTAAGTGGGGGCACTTCCTTTTGTCTAGGTATAACAGAAGAGGCCCAACATAGTTGGTGCCAAAGAACTCCTTATTCTAAAGCAAAGTGGGAAAGAGCCAAATGAGAAACACTTCAATGGGACACCCTGGAAATCTTGATATGTGTTTTCTGGACTTTAAGTAACATCAATCCTGATGGCTGACTCATACCTGAACAGGAGACTGTGTCTAGAGCTGCCCTTCCTGATGTCTGGGACAGAGCAATGTTGTAAATAAGCAGCACTACTAAAATTTAGTGGGGCAGATAAGGACTTTGCTCAAGAAGGGCAGACTGGGTCATCTTGGAAGAAAATTGCCTGGAAGGGTACCGTGACTCCATTACTATTAGAAGCCAGGAGAATGAAGTCATAAGTGGCTAGCCTGGGAAGGAATAAGTGGAGTCCAGGGAACAGTTACTGAAAGATGCTTGTGATATAGGGGGAAAGAGACATCTTGTAATATAAATTTCAAAAAACCAACCAAATGTCCCATGAGATGAAAATCCATGAGGGTCCACTACACCCAGAGGGCCCCAATGACAAATTGCAATAGCACTGATCAAGCTAGAACTTCTTATTCCACCTTCCCACCTTCCCCCTGCTTCTCTGGCTTCCTCTTTGAAGAGGCCAGAAATTTTAGCTAGACAAAGGGAGGAGATGGAGAAGAAGTTGGGGAAACCAGCCTGGCTGCTCCTTCTGTTCCTGGATTTCCAACCTGAGATACAACAGAGCTGGGAGAGGAGACGAGACAGAGCTGAAATGTACATGGATTAGACTTTGGACTAGATTTTTTACTACCTTGGAAAAGAGACTTTTTACTTCATTTGTTTTCTGTTGGTAATTACAAATGCCAACAGAGATCTGCCCAGAGCTTTATTGGTTAGTGGAGCCTGGGAATTAGGGGTAAATAGTCAAAATACCAGTTTTGAAGGGGCAGAAGCAAAATAAAAATTGCTTTTGACTGTAATCCACTAAGTCAAGCCCACAGAGTAAAGCTATTAAAGTTAAATAGAGAAAAAGGTTTTGTAGCATGGATTCAGTTTTGTAAGTCTGCAATGTGATGTCATGGTCATCCATTAAATTCTGATCTTCAGAGTGAGCTTTGCTCCCTGCAAGATATATTGGGGTAAGGCAGCATTTCTGCAGGAGGCTAGTAAGTAGTCCCTAAAAAACAGCTTCATTGTCAAAGATATTGGTTAAAAACTTAATTACTCAAAAATAAATAAATAGACTTATTTACTGTAGGTCTTCCTGAGACCTTTAATAGGTTAATATGGGTTGTGAAATCTGTAAAAAGAGGCCGCATGTTCTCTGTGATCTGCAAATGCTAAAACACAATAAGGGGGTAAGGAGGGAAGAATAGAAGTTCGTTGGATTAGACAAAGGGGAATGAAGAGAAGGGGGGCAATGGGAATAGGAAAGACGGCAAAATCAATCAATCAATCAGACTTTCCTATGTTCATACATGAACACACCACTAGTGTAACTCCACGTCATGCTCAAGAATGGGATCCTAATTAGAATAAGTTATACTCCGTGTATGTATAATATGTTAAAATACCCTCTACTGTCATATATATCTAAAATAAATAAATAAATAGAAGGGACAACTGATGCAACATTTTTACGTTCTTTTGTCCAAGGAATATTATTATTCCCCAAACTTCAGGCTTTCATTCAATTAAAATTTTCTGAGCATCTACCACGTGCAGGTGTGGAGGATGGGTATTGGGAATTAACTGAATATATTACATGTGGTCCCTTATCTGAAAGACCTTTTGGTCCAATGATTGCTTATTTCACTCCTGTGTTGTTTAGTTTGAAAGTTTTTCAAGGACCTCTATTCAATTCCATTTTCTGGGTTTCTGCCACTGCAGACCTTTTTGTTAACAAACATATGCAAAACATCTGAGGAAGAAGTTGCCATGTATAAAGAATGTGCTTTTGTACAAAAAGGGAAAAAAAGGTAATGAAAAAGGGCATTCACGGCCAAGCATAACAAAAATGTTTGGTAACCTGTTCCAATCCTTGATGTGTTTTAGATGACCATGGAAAGTCCTTAATTGAAAGCCTAAAGTCATTCTCTTCTTCCTTGGATCTTATATCCTTTCTGTATTAGATACCAAATGGCCATATTTCTCTCCCTCTGCTCACTCGGAAAAGATGCGACATCAGCCATGTGGATGTGCTAGGACTTCCTGGAGGTATTTTGACAAATATTTTTGTTATATGTTGTTGAATATTGCTGGATAGTTTTGGTCTTTCTTCTTCACCAGCCTAACACACATGCATACACAAATATGTACATACCTACGTGCACACATACCCCCTTCCAAAACAGGACAAGTCTAAGATTCTGTGCCCTTGCAGATGAAGCAACCAGTATTAAGTGACAGGAATTCCTCTACCTCAAAGGAATACAAGTTCCCAGCAGATATTCTCATCCAAGGGTTTTATATGCGATGGCTCTCCTCTATTTCCAGTGAAAGGTCTTTCAGATAAGGGACCACATGTAATATATTCAATTAATCCTCAATACCCATCCTCCACACTGCACATGGTAGATGCTCAGAAAATTTTAATTGAATGAAAACTTCAGGGAATGGAGCCTGAAATCAAAACCATAGGTTCTAGAGATGTGGCTTAGTGGTAGAATACCTGCCTGGCATGCATGAGCCCTGGGTTCAATCCCAAGAGCAAGAACAACAACCACAGGAGAAAAAATAAATAAAAAGATCCAAACAATAGCAAGTTGTTTTATAGCCTTGACCCAGTCAACATATTTCTTAAATACATCTCAACTTTCTTCTACCTTTTTCCATCATGCACATCACTATTAATGTCTAAGCCATCATCATCTAGAAACATAATTACAGGTATCAATGGGTTTCCCACTTTTGCTTCTGTCCACTATAGTTAAATTTTCACATAGAATAAATGTCCTTAAAACTGAGTTATAGTATACAATTTTGGCCAAAATAAAGTAACAGGGCTAACTTGAAAAAACTAGAAAAATGAAAAACACACATACACTTTCAAATGTTGGGCAAAAAAAAACCCAACATTTAGGGCTGGGGTTGTGGCTCAGTGGTAAAGTGCTTGCCTAGCATGTGTGAGGCACTGGGTTTGATTCTCAGCACTGCATATAAATAAATGAATAAAATAAAGGTTCATAAACATCTAATATATATATATGTGTGTGTGTGTGTGTGTGTGTGTGTGTGTGTGTGTGTGTATCCAACATTTATATTTTTCAGATGCTAGATCCAAGGTAGAATATTACTTTGATCCTTACAATAAGGGAAAGCAACAATGTATTATGGTGTCATCAACCATTCCTGTTGTCCCAGCTTGTCTGAAATGTAGAGAGGTTCCCAGAACTGAGCCTTTCAAGGCTAAGACTAGGAAAGTCCTGGAAAAATAGAATGAGTTGTTCACCTAAAAGTCCTGTGTGAATGGATGACTGCTTGTGAGGAATTGATAAGGTACAAAATAATATTACCAGTCTTGATGAGACAAGGAGATAGAGGTAGAAGTTTAGACAGGCAGGGAGGCTAGAATTTGAGAGATGACTATCAGAAAGAAGGCTATATGGAGAAAGGATTCTGCAGATATACAGAAGGGTCCGTCCCCACAAGTCATTGGCTGAGTTCTGATTTGTACATCCATAACAAGCAATTCCCTGAGAATGAGAAATGAAACACCAGAAAGGAATAGTTAGGAAATTCTTGTACCTCACACAGGACCGGGATTAGTTTCTGATCCCCCAAGCAAGAAGAAAAATGCCTCACAATTTAGCAAACATTGGGTAGAATTCTTAGAGCGGCATTATCTTAGTAGTGGGAATAAATAGTTCTAGATTAATGACCATTATGGACCCATCCTAACAAACTTTACTTGATGGGATGTCTCTGTTTCCAAGTAACCTAACTTGGAAAATGAAATGACAAAAAACAAAACAAAACAAAAAACCCTAACATTACTTTAGAAAATTCATAAATCCAGGAACAAGTTAGCAAATAAAAATAAATAAACAAAGATGCAGCAACTAGCAAATAAGGATTTTAAAATGTCTATTCCAATATTCCCCACATGTCCAATATGGTTAAAGAAAAATTAGAAAGATAAAGAGAAACCTAAAGATAAAAAAAATTCTCAAATGGAACTCCTATACAATAAAAAAACCTGATATAAAAATGCTCTAAAAGGATTTATGGAAGATTAGACACTGTAAAAGAAAATATTGGTGAACTTGAACATAGAACAAAAGAAAGTGATTCAAAATGTGCACAGAAAGAGAAAAAAGACACAATATCATTTATACAGTTTACATGATTACATGTAACATGTGGGCTAAAAGATCCAAGAATTTCAATGAATCTCAAACAGAAGAAAACTTTCAAAAATAAAAATAAAAATTTAAAAAAGGAAACTCCAAAAAATAATGATATTGAGGTAGGAGGGGATGATAGAAGCAAAACCTTAAAGGAACTAGAGAAAAAATATTCTACAGATAGGACCAAAAATGAAAATGAAGCCATCTCCTCAAAAAGTATTCAAGTCAAATACTAATAGAAAAGAATCTTTAAGTTATTGAAAAATAGAAACCATCAGACAAGAATGTTTTACATAGTGAAAATGGATTTCAAAAAAAATAGTTAAGACTTCATTTTCCAAAAATAATGAAGATTTTTATATAAGCAAGAGGAGAGATTATTCATCACCAGCAAAACATTAAAGAAAGCTTTCTCAGCAAATAAAAAACAGCAGGTAGAAATGTGTGTCTATGTAAAGGAATGAAGAACATCAAAAATGTAAAATTCATGGGAAACTGTAAACAGACTTTGGTGGTAGTTGTTATTTTTACAACCTTTTTAAAATATGGGTGATTCTTTAATAAACTTTTTTTTTAAGGAGTGAATTCTGGGTTTTATGTTATATAGAGAAGTAAATGGCACAACACAAAAGATGGAAGGGAAAACAGATGTGTGTGTGCTGGTGTAACGTTCTTATGTCACTTGTGAAGGAGTATAATTACTTGAAAGCTTGAATGTAAGCATGTGTTAAGAAATGCATGCTGTAACTCCCAGAGAAACCACTAAAAAGTAAATGAAAAAGTGAATGGTAAAAATAAAAATGTAATAATAAAAATACTTTCTAATTTCAATAAACAGGGAGAGAAGAACGAAGAAACCAAAAGAAGATAGATGATAGAAAATAAACAGCAACATGGAAGATCTGAAACAATAATATCAATGACTATGATAAATGCTACAGGTCTAACCATCTCTATTGAATAGCAGGTATTATTGGATTGGATAAAAAAAACAATAGCCAACTATGTGCTGCCTGAAAGCCAAAGATATATACCATGGAAACATTAACAAAATAAGACTGACTGAATTAATATATGACATTTATACCTACCACATTTATAGTTGGAAATTTGGGCACCTCACTGTTAGTAATTCATAGCAAAATTAGACAGAAAATCAATAAGGATATAGAAGATTTGAACAATACTACCAACCAACATGACCTAATTGAAATTTATTTTATTTTATTTTATTTTTACAAAACCTTTTATTTTTTTTCTTTCCTATCCCCTACTATCCCCCCTCCCCTCCCCTCCCATCTTCTCTTTCTACCCCATCTACTGTAATTCATTTCTCTCCTTGTTTATTTTCCCATTCTCCTAACAACCTCTTATATGTAATTTTGTATAGCAATGAGGGTCTCCCTTCATTTCCATGCAATTTCCCTTTTCTCTCCCTTTCCCTCCCATCTCATGTCTCTGTTTAATGTTAATCTTTTCTTCCTGCTCTTCCTCCCTGCTCTGTTCATAGTTGCTCTCATTATATCAAAGAAGACATTTGGTATTTGTTTTTTAGGGATTGGCTAGCTTCACTAAGCATAATCTGCTCTAGTGCCATCCATTTCCCTGCAAATTCTATGATTTTGTCATTTTTTATTGCTGCATAGTACTCCATTGTGTATAGATGCCACATTTTTTTTATCCATTCATCTATTGAAGGGCATCTGGGTTGGTTCCACAGTCTAGCTATTGTGAACTGTGCTGCTATGAACATCGATGTGGCAGTATCCCTGTAGCATGCTCTTTTAAGGTGATCAGGGAATAGTTACTAGCAGGGTCAAATGGTGGTTCCATTCCCAGCTTTCCCAGGAATCTCCAAACTGCTTTCCAAATTGGCCGCACCAATTTGCAATCCCACCAGCAATGTACAAGTGTACCCTTTTCTCCACATCCTCGCCAGCACTTGTTGTTGTTTGACTTCATAGTGGCTGCCAATCTTACTGGAGTGAGATGGTATCTTAGGGTGGTTTTGATTTGCATTTCTCTGACTGCTAGAGATGGTGAGCATTTTTTCATGTACTTGTTGATTGATTGTATGTCCTCCTCTGAGAAGTGTCTGTTCAGGTCCTTGGCCCATTTGTTGATTGGGTTATTTGTTATCTTATTGTCTAATTTTTTGAGTTCTTTGTATACTCTGAATATTAGGGCTCTATCTGAAGTGTGAGGAGTAAAAATTTGTTCCCAGGATGTAGGCTCCCTATTTACCTCTCTTATTGTTTCTCTTGCTGAGAAAAAAACTTTTTAGTTTAAGTAAGTCCCATTTGTTGATTCTTGTTATTAACTCTTGTGCTATGGGTGTCCTATTAAGGAATTTGGAGCCCGAACCCACAATATGTAGATCGGAGCCAACTTTTTCTTCTATCAGATGCAGAGTCTCTGATTTGATATCAAGCTCCTTGATCCATTTTGAGTTAACTTTTGTGCATGGCGAGAGAAAGGGATTCAGTTTCATTTTGTTGCATATGGATTTCCAGTTTTCCCAACACCATTTGTTGAAGATGCTATCCTTCCTCCATTGCATGCTTTTAGCCCCTTTATCAAATACAAGATAGTTGTAACTTTGTGGATTAGTCTCTGTGTCCTCTATTCTATACCACTGGTCCACCCGCCTGTTTTGGTACCAGTACCATGCTGTCTTTGTCACTATTGCTCTGTAATATAGTTTGAAATCTGGTATCGCTATACCGCCTGATTCACACTTCCTGCTTAGAATTGCTTTTGCTATTCTGGGTCTTTTATTTTTCCATATGAATTTCATGATTGCTTTATCTATTTCTACAAGAAATGCCGTTGGTATTTGATTGGCATTGCATTAAACCTATAGAGAACTTTTGGTAATGTCGCCCTTTTGATGATGTTAGTTCTGCCTATCCATGAACAGGGTATATTTTTCCATCTTCTAAGATCTTCATCTACTTCTCTCTTTAGGGTTCTGTAGTTTTCACTGTATAAATCTTTCACCTCTTTTGTTAGGTTGATTCCCAAGTATTTTTTTTTTTTTTGAGGATATTGTGAATGGAGTGTTTTTCCTCATTTCCGTTTCAGAAGTTTTGTCGCTGATATACAGAAATGCCTTTGATTTATGCGTGTTGATTTTATATCCTGCCACTTTGCTGAATTCATTTATTAGTTCTAGTAGTTTCTTTGTAGACCCTTTTGGGTCTTCTAGGTATAGAATCATGTCATCTGCAAATAGTGATAATTTAAGTTCTTCTTTTCCAATTTTTATGCCTTTAATTTCTTTCGTCTGTCTAATTGCTCTGGCCAGTGTTTTGAGAACTATATTGAATAGAAGTGGTGAATAGAGGGCATCCCTGTCTTGTTCCGGATTTTAGAGGGAATGCCTTCAACTTTTGTCCATTCAGAATGATGCTAACCTGAGGCTTAGCATAGATAGCTTTTACAATGTCAAGGTAAGTTCCTGTTATCCCTAGTTTTTCTAGAGTTTTGAACATAAAGGGATGCTTTACTTTGTCGAATGCTTTCTCTGCGTCTATCGAGATGATCAAATGGTTCTTAACTTTAAGTCTATTGATGTGGTGAATAACATTTATTGATTTCCTATGTTGAACCATCCTTGCATCCCAGGGATGAATCCTACTTGATCATGGTGCACAATTTTTTTGATGTGTTTTTGTATTCGATTCACCAGAATTTTATTGAGGATTTTTGCATCTAGGTTCATTAGAGATATTGGTCTGTAGTTTTCTTTCTTTGAGGTGTCTTTGTCTGGTTTCGGAATCTGGGTGATGTTGGCCTCTTAGAATGAATTTGGAAGAGCTCCCTCTTTTTCTATTTCCTGAAATAACTTGAAAAGTATTGGTATTAATTCTTCTTTAAAGGTTTTGTAAAACTCCGCTGTATACCCATCCGGTCCTGGGCTTTTCTTGGTTGGTAGTCTTTTGATGGCTTCTTCAATTTCATCCATTGATATTGGTCTGTTCAAATTGTGTGTATCCTCCTGACTCAGTCTGGGCAAATCATATGACTTAAGAAATTTATCGATGTCTTCACTATCTTCTATTTTGTTGTAATATAGGTTTTCAAAATAATTTCTAATTGTCTTCTGTATTTCTGTAGCATCTGTCGTGATATTGCCTTTTTCACCCAGTAATTTGAGTTCTTTCTCTTCTTCTCTTCGTTAGCATGGCTAAAGGTCTGTCGATCTTATTTATTTTTTCGAAGAACCAACTTTTAATTTTGTTAATTTTTTCAATAGTTTCTTTTGTTTCAATTTCATTGATTTCCGCTCTGATTTTAATTATTTCTTGCCTTCTGCTACATTTGCTGTTGTTTTGCTCTTCCTTTTCTAGGGCTTTGAGATGAAGTGTGAGCTCATTTATTTGTTGGTTTTTTCTTTTTTTGAGGAATGACCACCAGGCGATGAATTTTCCTCTTAAAACTGCTTTCATTGTGTCCCATAGATTCCGATATGGTGTGTCTGTATTTTCATTTATCTCTAAGAATTTTGTGATTTCCTCCTTTATGTCTTCTGTAACCCATTGATCATTCAGTAACATATTGCTCATTTTCCATGTGATGTAGGATTTTTCCCTCCTTCTTTTATCATTGATTTCCAGTTTCATTCCATTATGATCAGATAAAATGCATGGTATTATCTCCACCCCTTTATATTTACTGAGGGTTGCCCTATGGCATAATATATGGTCTATTTTTGAGAAGGATCCATGTGCTGCTGAGAAAAAAGTATATCCATTTGATGATGGTTGATATATTCTATATATGTCAGTTAAGTCTAGGTTATTGATTGTGATATTGAGTTCTATAGTTTCTTTATTCAACTTTTGTTTGGAGGATCTGTCCAATGGTGAGAGAGGTGTGTTGAAGTCACCCATAATTATTGTGTTGTGGTCTATTTGATTCTTGAACTTGAGGAGAATTTGTTTTATGAATGTCGCAGCACCATTATTTGGTGCATAAATATTGATAATTTTTATGTCTTGTTGGTGAATGGTTCCTTTTAACAGTATATAATGTCCTTCTTTATCCCTTTTGATTAACTTAGTCTTGAAGTCGATTTTATTCGATATGAGGATGGCCACCCCTGCTTGCTTACGAGGACCATGTGCGTGGTATATTTTTTCCCATCCTTTCACCTTCAGCCTGTGTATGTCTTTTCCAATCAGATGTGTCTCCTGGAGGCAGTATATTGTTGGATTTGTTTTTTTAATCCATGATACCAGCCTATGTCGCTTTATTGGAGAGTTTAAGCCATTAACATTCAGAGTTACTATTGATATATGGTTTGTACTTCCAGCCATGTTTGATTATTTATCCTTTTTTTAAAAAAATTTAGTTTGTTTCTCCATGATTATCTTTCCCCTCACCCTGTTTTTACCGAGGCACTTCCCGCTCATGGTTTTGGTTATTGTTTCTCATTTCTTCCTCGTGTAGTGTTTTGCTCAAAATGCTTTGCAATGCTCGTTTTCTGGCTGCAAATTCTTTTAACTTTTGTTTATCATGAAAGATTTTTATTTCGTTGTCATACCTGAAGCTTAATTTTGCTGGATACAGAATTCTTGGTTGGCATCCATTGTCTTTCAGTGTTTGAAATACATTGTTCCATGACCTTCTTGCTTTCAGTGTCTGTGATGAAAAATCCGTTGTTAACCTTATTGGTTTACCCCTGAATGTAATCTGTCTCCTTTCTCTTGTAGCTTTTAATATTTTCTCTTTGTTCTGTATATTGGATATCTTCATAACAATGTGTCTTGGCGTTGGTCTACTGTGATTTTGTGTGCTTGGTGTCCTGTATGCATCTTCAATTTGTATATCTGTTTCCTTTTTTATTTCTGGAAAGTTTTCTGTGATTATTTCATTCAGCAGGTTACTCATTCCCTTGGTTTGAATCTCTGTACCTTCTTCTATCCCGATGACTCATAAGTTTGGTTTTTTTATGTTATCCCATAACTCTTGGATGATTTTCTCGTGATTTTTTACCAGCCTTTCTGAGTTGGCTAGACTCTTTTCAAGATGATATATTTTGTCTTCATTATCTGACGTTCTGGCTTCTACTTGCTCCACTCTGTTAGTGATACTCTCAATTGAGTTTTTAATTTGGTTTATCGTTTCCTTCATTTCTAGAATTATTGTTTGATTATTTTTTATAATCTCTATCTCCTGATAAAGATGCTTAACTTCTTCTTTTATCTATTTATGTAATTCATTCTCAATGTGTTCTTTTGCTGCTTGAATTTGCTGTCTTGTATCCTCTTTAAGGTTCCATTCCATCTGTCTAAGGTGTTCCTTGAGTTCTTTATATGACCATTTTTCTGATGACTCTAGGTCCTCCTGAATATTTAGGCTGTCCTGCATTGTTTGTACTCCTTTCCTTCCTTGCGTTTTGAAGCTGCTCATGTTACTTCTTGTTCTGTTTGACTGCTGAGTTACTGTTTACTCCTATAAATTTATTTGATGCTTGGGAGGAAAGGTATTAGAAGGGAAGGGAAGAAGTCACTAAAGAGAATGAGAGTAAGCAGGTAGAATTCAAGGAAGGGGGGATAAGATAATTGAAAAGAAATGAAAAGACAAAAGAAGAAAAAAATAGGAAATAAAAAGAAAAAAATTTAAAAAAAATAATAAAAAAAATTAAAATTAAAATTAGAAGAAAAAAAATTTTTAAAAAATTGTAAAAAAAAATTAAAAAAACAACAAGAAAGAAAAATGAAAATGAAAGAAAAACCCAAATCAAAAAAAAAGAGAAAAGAAAAAAAGAAAAAAAAAAAACTAATAAATGCAGTCTTAGAGTTTGATTAACTTCTCTTCCAGTAGGTGGTGCTGTGCCCACCAGGCCAAGTTTCTCCTGTCAATACGCAGGAACCAATCACTGTGCAGCAGCTCCTCCCAGACCGGGCGAGTCTCCAATCCTGAGTGCCTAGGGCTTCCTCTTGTGTCTAGTCACTTCCCACTTTTCCTCTAGCCAGGCCCCTCTCACAGGTGCCACTCATCACAATACTGGCTACACGCCAGGTCTGATGCTCCCGGGAGCCCTGTTTTCATGAACGACTGGGCACACTCTCCCTGTTTGCCATTCCCTCAGACCCTAAGTTTGTAGAGCTTGGGGCTGAGAATCCTCAGCGAATTTTACTTGCCCTCCGGTAGCCACGCCCCCGGTGCAAGAGACCTCAGCTGTCAGCCCTGGTGGGTGTGGTGCAAGAGACCTCAGCTGTCAGCCCTGGTGGGAGCGGTAGTTCCGTGCCGCAGGTCCCGAGCCACCTCTGATTCCCTTGGGCTGGCTATCGCGCTCACGGGAGAGCTGGGAGGGGCCCTTAAGGTTTCCCCGATGTGTGGAGAGGGAAGGCTAGGGAATTACACACCTGTATCCGCAGGTTTCAATGAAGTTATCTCCTCCGCCGCAGTCTGATGACGTCAGTTCTCTGCCATGGTGGTGTCTCTTGCAAATGGTGACAGTTCGTTTCCCTTTGCTGGGCGACCAATGCAACAGGTGGGTCCTTACTCTCTCTCCCAAGCCCCGTTTCAAACCTGTGGCCACTACCTATGAAGGCTCGGTAGGCATTTACCTCCGTAGGATGAGAAGGGCTGACCAGTTGTTTCAGCCGGATGGATTAGTGCTGAGTCACAGCTGTATGTCTGCAGGAAGCAGGCAAACGGGAGCTTGAATTCAGCCGATCCAGGCTCAGTGTGTGTTCTGAGAGGCCCAGACTGTTCACCCCAGATCCACGTCAGCTCAGCATTGCCTAGTGATCCTGGGTGGCATTTCTTGGGAGTGAACCATCCGATTCTTCCCTACCCTCGCGTAGACAGGGCGGGGATGCGGCGTGCCTGGCACTCAGCTCCACCTCCTGCGGCGCGCGGCTCCTTTAAGCGACCTAATTGAAATTTATACAACACTTCATCCAACAACAGATTGCACTTTAAAAGTGCACATAGCACATTCAATAATAAAGATAATATTCTAGGCCATAAAACAAATCTCATTAACTTTAAGAGAATTAATATTACACAAAGTGTTTTCTCTGAATTGAAGATAATTAAGCTAGAATTCAGCCATAGAAATACAGTCCAGACATTTGGAAATTGACCCATAGGTCAAAAGGGCAATCACAAAGGACATCAGAAAATGTTTTGACCTGAAAGGAAATAAAATCACAACATATCAAAATCTGTTAAATACAATAAAAGCAGAACTTAAGAGAGTTTGTAGCATTAAACACAGGTTTACATTAGAAAAATCAAATCAATGATCTTTGTTTCCTTAGAAGACCAGAAAAGCAAAGGGTATTAAAGCCAAAGTAAGCAAAAGAAACTCATAATGAAGATAAAAGCTACCTTTCTTGAACATTTACTGTGACCCAGGCATTGTCTTAAGCATTGAAGGCCCAGTATATTTTCTAATCTGGCCACAACCTCTTGGGTTAGTCATGATTATTATTCTTTATTTCAGATGAAGACATCAAATCTTGCTGAAATTCAGTAATTTCTCCAAGTTCACGTAATTACCTAAGAGCAGGACTTGTGATTTGAACTCAGATCTCTATGCTATAATCCTTTAATATCCTATAGATGTTATTGTAAGCATTTACACTATTAGGCATATCTTATTATTCAGATGTTTGATATTTATCTGTTGTGTGTGCCTATATTATGTTGAATACAACATACATACAATGCAGATATGTATATATATGTACACACACATGAATTCTTTGTTAACCTAAAACCAGAAGGCCATTCTTCTAACATGATGGAAAGTAGTTTAGAGACCAATCCTTCTTCCTATAATCATCTCCGAAAATTGTTCTACCAATGAAATGATCTACCATGAAGGACATTTATGAAAACTGTGTGACTAGAGCCCATGAAAAATTTCCACTGTTCCTACCAGTCTTTCAAACTAGGTCCTTAGGTCACAGAGACATGGATGAGCAGCTGGGTGTCACACTGTCTTGCAAGGCCACCATGGCTTATTCACATTCTAATGTCACTTCACAAGAAGAAATCCAGCCTCCCTAAGATATTAGAAAATAAAACCTGTATTCTTTATGTGAGAGGCCAAATGTATCTCTCTCTTTGCACAAAGTAATAAAGGGCACCAGATACTCGATTCCTACTTCTGGGACAAGTCACTTCATTTTCTGTATTCTCAGTATTTTTAGTTGTCAAGTGGAAGCAAGAAAGCACCTCCAATACTCTCTCCCTTTTAATATATTCTACCCCTTCTCTCCTATACAGTTTTGATTTTGATTGCCTTATCAAATGACTCCCACACAATCTTACCGGTATTCATGAAGAAAAGAGTCAGACCATATTAGTTACCAGCTCCAAATCCTCCAATGGCTTCCTATTTCACTAAAAATAAAACCTAAGTCTTTACATTGGTCTCCCAACATAATTCTCCCCATCTCCCATGCCCAGCCCCCTATTATTTCTCTGATTGTATCTACTATTCTTTCCCTCTGTATTAATTTGCTAGGGATACCATGACAAAATATCACAGGCTTAAACAATAGAAATTCATTTTCTCACAGTTCTGGAAGCTAGAATTCCAAGATCAAAGCCTCTGCAGGTTTAGTTTCTACTGAGGTCTCTCTCCTGTGCTTGCAGGTGACCACATCTTACTGGGTCCTCACATGGTTTTTCCTCTGTGCATACACACCCCTGGTGTCTCCTTTTGTGTTCAAATCTCCTCTCATAATGACATCAGTCTGATTCGATTAGGACCCACCATGACAAACTCACTTTAACTTAATTACCAATTTAAATACCCTTTCTCTAACTACAATGATATTCTGATGCAATGAAGCTTCTGGATTCAATGTTAATTTGTATCTGATCTGTGCCAGGTGGACCATACAATTCATCCCATAATACCCTCACTTACTCTGCTCCAGCTTTCTGCATATTCTTCAAACACTCTTGCCTCAAGGAATTGCACCAGTTGTCCTTTGTCTCTGGAACACTGCAAAATACATTACTGTCTTCTAAAGTCTTTTAACTTTAAGGACATTCTCATAACCTAATGTGTATGTTAAACATTAGCCAGAATACTATGTTTTGAAGATGCATACCAACCTGTTTTTGCCTCCTACCTGCTTTTTTGACTTATTTCCTTTCCCTCCATAAGTCTTCACTCAAACAAACAACACCTTTATAGTGTGGCTTGCCTTGTTTCATTCAACCCAGTTTCTGACTTTCATCTTCACTTCTAACATGGCTACTATATTAGATTTTGCCAAGTCATCCATTCAACAAAATGTGTTGAATGATAGATAATGTACCGTCTTCATTAGAATCTAAGCATGCACAGGAAAACATTAGGTTCTGGATCAATCAACATTAAAATCATGGTAGTGATTACACACAGTCTCAATCAGTCCAGAGAGGAAACATTTAAGTGACTAAGCATCCAGAAAATATCTGGGAAGAGTTGGCAGTATACTTGAAGGCTGAAGAATGTTCAAAAACTAGCCAGTAATATAATGGGGGAAAGTATTTTCTAGACTGTGCTGACATCAAGTGTGAAAGTGTAGAAGCATGAAAATGCATGATGTAAACAGAGAAAGAGACATGCAGAGAATGTGAAATAAAGGGGATTGATTGACATAGGGCTAGAGAATAAAAATTATGTGTGCTGAAATACTAATGTATTATGAAAGCTCCAGGGAGCATTACAAAATTCTTAATAAGGGAATAATTTGGCCAATCTCTAATTAAGAAATTTAATCTGCCATCATTGAAGAGAGTGATTTATAAGAGCTAGCTCCACACAAAGGAGATGAGTCAGGACATTATAATAATTCTCCTGTGAAGAAATAAGGATCAGAATCAAAGCAAACGCAACACAAAGAGAATAAAATATATGACCGGATAATATATTAAGGAAATTGGATACACAGGACTGGTGTTGAGTTTAGACATGTAAGCTGAACAGGAAGAAAAATCTAATATAACCTAGGTTTCTAGGTTTGGTAATGAAAGAGATGATAGTGTCATTCATCATGAGAAGGAGAAATAAAAATGAAGTAGGAGAAACATTGAGTATCCAAAAGAGACACCCAGTAAGCAGCTGCATACATAACTTCTGCAACAAAAAGTGAGAGTATATGGTTGAGGATAGAAAGTTTCAGTGGGCTGAGAGTTACTTAGTCATTTTGTTTCCTTGTCAGAGTTCTATAGAGCTGCTTTTACATGAGATCAAGTATTACCAAGAAGATACAGTATACCTCTGCAGCATATCCTAATGAGCAGATATGTCCTGGATCCCAAAAATTGCATGTGGGTGACTTAGTGTGACAGGGGAAAAACACCACACTACAGTGACTACACAGTATTCCTTTGACTCCCTAATGTAAAGCAAAACACACTACATTATTAATGCAAATGTATAATGCTTCACAGGTAACCAAATGTTTTCTATGGACCTCAGAAACTTAGTAGACAAAAGACAAGATTATTTTGCCCACTTTCACTTTACTGATGAGTAAGCTGACGATCTGAAGTTAAGCAACTTGTTCAAGGTCATACTTAGCCTTTAATAAGCAAGACTAAGTTTTCTGTCTCTTAATATTGCTCCTTTCAAGAGATCACACAGGTTCTCCTAGACAGCATGCTTTAGAAGGACATATAATCTGTTCCCTATAATAGTTTTACACTAACAGCAATTTAATCTTCTAAGTAATCAGCCTAGGCTTTTTCACTTGCCAGTGAAATTTCAGGTGGAAACTATAGAACTTGAAACTCTATCTTTCACATTTCTGTATTGATCTTCTTTGATGGTCAGTGATATTAAAAGAATAAATGCCAATCATCTAATGTTACAAAACCCAGCCTTTCAAAGTAGATGAACACGACACAAAAGGTGCCCTTTTACCTTCTTGACTCTGAAGGTCATTAAATGTGGACCTTTTTAATTTTTTCTTCTTCTTGGCTTCTTCAGACAAACTGGCTTTTATGCTAATCATTATCATTATAATTAATATTTTATCAGTTCTATTAAGCATTCACTAAATTTTAATCTGGCTTGGAATACCTGCTGAGATCATATTTTTATATGTACTAAGCGATAGTGTCATAAATTACCATCTGCAAAACACTAATATTTCAGAAGCTGTAATTCTCTGTCAGATTCTTTATTGTGTTATCATACTTTGCTGTGTAGATTTTTAAAAAGTTAAATTTTACATATTCTTGCATTAATGACTTTCTTTTGATTCTTGTGGTGTCTCAGAATTGCTATATGGAGGGTTTTCAAAAATATTTTTCTTTAATGTGATAAATTAGGACACGAATCTTTTGCAAAAGAGAGAGAGGACAGTATTAAATACTGTCTCTGAAGAGACCGCAGTGTATTTGGGAAAAGCTTGAAATCTTTTCTCTTTCTCTACTAAAAGATCAAATTCTAGGTTGGACTGGGAATATGGCCCAATGGTAGTACATGTGTCTAGCACGTGTGAGATCCTGAGTTTGATCCCTGGCATGGCTAAATAAATATTCTAGGTTTAAAACAGTCAATTGTCTCCTTTCTTTTAATGCCTTACTCCGGTAGCATTATAATATAATTATTCACAAAAGTATGCATTGCTGCTCAATCACTATCTTTCCCTTGGAAATTTCAAAGGTAGATAGACAAAATAGACATCAAAACGTTATTCAGAAATCAGGCATGGTGGCACATGCCTGTGATCCCAGCATCTCTGAAGGCTGAAGCAGGAGGAACACAAGTTTAAAGCCAGCCTCAGCTACTTAGCAAGGCCCTAAGTAACTTAGTTAGACCCTGTCTCTAAATAAAATACAAAAAGGGCTGGGGATGTAACTCAGTGTAAGTGCCCCTGGGTTCAATCCCCAGTACCAAAAAAAAAAAGATTCAAAAAACATCTTTGTATTGGTTTTGCTTTTAATAAGTGAAACGATATTCTCACTTTGAAAATATGTAAAACGTTGAGTTGTTCTTCTTTCTCCACAAGGCCTAGGAGGCTCTGCATACCTGTTCTAGCCTCACCTCCTTCCACTTTCTCCAAAGTCCCTGTCCTCTTTTCAATTCACTGAAGAGCCTGAGCTAAAGAACTAAGGGCCTTTGCAGCTGCCTTCTCCTTCCTACCCACCACTACCTCTAAGGTCTATTTGAGTTGGTTTCTCCCATTTTTTTTTCCTCTTTGATTTTGCCCAACCATTTCCTTAGCACTTGTCAAAATTTACAAGGAAAAAAAAGTATTCCTTCTTAACTTTCTTGTCCAATTCCTTTGGGGCTGTTATCAAGTCTGTACGGGATGCCATATAACACCAGTGGCTAGTACCAGGCCTGATACATCATCATTGCTCAACATATATTTGTCCAATGAATGAATGGTAAGAATTCTTCTCAAATTATCAGTTGCTGCCTTATTTTCTTATGATCTAATATGACCCTTATCATCTAAACTCGAACATATTTGTATAAATAGAGGAAATTTGCCCACAGAAATGGCGTACTATGAGGGTAAACAAGAAAAAGATAAATGAACTTTTCTGAAATTCAGAATCCATTCTGGTAATGTTCACTTTCTAATGATTTCCTGAGTCTAGTATATGTTCCCATATCATTGGGAAACAAAGTACTGGCTATTAATGAATGTTCAAATATGTTGTCAGATTGGAGGATGAGGCCTGAAACTATCAATGGGATGTGAATCAGCAAAAGGAATTATGTAATTTGTAGATTCTTAGAAAGACCCTATCTTCTTGGTAGAATTAAATAGAATACCAGGATCACTTCCCTTGATTATGGAAAAAGTCCCATAAATTACAGTTCAAACTCCAAGAAAGTAATTAACTTAAATAACAAGCAAGTAGCATGGTCTAGATTCAAAACATAACTACAGGCCTAAAATCTTTCACCAGCAGTTTTGTTTTGGTTTGCCTTGGAAAATGTATTTTTCCCACATTTTTTATTAGTGCATTATAGTTGTACATATTAATTGGATTTGTGTTACATATTTGTTCATGCACATAATATAAAAATACAATTTGACAAAGAGAAGTCCAATGGCATTCCAAAAGATTTCCTCCCTCCTTCCTTACGCTTGGTTCCTTCCCTCTACTGATGTCCCTTTTATTTTTAGGAGATCTGCCCCCACTTTGTTTCACTTTTTTTCTCTCTAGCTTTTACCAGTAGTTTTGATGTCAGAGGGGGGCTGGAAACTGGAGAGGACTTTGGGAGTTCACAGGTCACCCTCTGGCCGTTGCTGAAGCTGATCAAGATGCAAGTCACCAGGCATATCTTACCCCTTGATTGATTTCCTATGTGCTGATCAGGCTCTCTGAGGATGATGGAGCAATCCAGACACTTGCCAAGTGTTTTGGTTTATTGTTTTGGACTCTGTCTCACTTTCTCTAAGAGTCATTGTATGTGATGTCATGCTCAGAAACCCACACCTAGGTCTCAAACTTGGTACTGGTTATGATCTCCTGGAGTCCATGCATGTGAGGGGAGGGGAAGCATTGAGTCTTTGTATTCAAAGCACATGAGGTATCCGCAATATCTGGGAACGCACATATGATGGAGTCAGGCATTACTCTACCTCCTTATTCTGTACATCTCTTTTTTTTTTTTTTTTGCTACCTCTGATTTTGGACCACTATGACAGGAACATTATAATAAGTTTGTAAGTAATTTTTGATATTTTGATCCTGCCTTTCTCAGATTTCTTTTGCATACTACCATCAGTCTAATCTTCTCAAAGTATCTAGCAAAGTTCTCCAAGATGTCTCAGAGCAAGGCCAATATTATCTTCCTAGGATTCAAGTTTCTCCATAATATGGACATGCCTTATTGATGCACCCAATGCATCCTCTCCCCTCCTCACAGTCCTCTCTATAAAGGGAGTTTTCATTGCTACTTTTGGTCTTTTCCATTGCTAGTTTTTTTGCCAGGTTTCCTTCTCTTCATGTTCAAATCAGGCTCATGATTTTGGACCTAATGCAATATCCAACTTCCATGACTCTACTCCAAAAATTTTAGCCCTTTAGAATTTTCATAGCATAAATTTTCTACTTGATGACACTTGTATTATTTCATGGGTTAGTTCAATCTCTCCAGAGACTGTAGGCAACCATGTAAATTACTTAAATCGTACCCACATTTTCCACTCTTCCCCCACTGTATGTACCCATTTTCTGAAATCATTTATAGATGTAATTAAATTAAAATCATCCCAAAGCACAGATACAGAAAACATTTTTCTGAGACGAGTGTAACCTATGGTTCATGCTCTGTCAAGATAATTTTCCACCATACTTTTAACAAAAGAGACACTTTTATTATAGTTTGTTTCTCGTTTCCTCCTTAGGCATTCCAATTGTTTTGGTATTTATTAAATCTGTCACTGAAGCATAAATAGACACTCGAGAATGAATTATAAAAAAAAATTTAACAACCACCTCTCTTCTAATTGGTTAAACAAAATGAGTGATAGTTAAACAAAATGGTAGCTAGTTAAACTCCTCTCACCTGGGAAAATCTCTATCAATTTCCTTTATTATTAACTGGATGATTTGGAGAAGTCCAATGGCATTCCAAAAGATTTCCATGAATGGGACATAATTCTACTTTCCATGAACACCAACTAGGAAGACCAACTAAACTTTATAAGAAGATTCTTTTGAGCAAAATTCTATCATTCTTCTAAGTGTTTTAACAACAATAGCAACTAAAGTGTGAAGAAAGACAAATTCCACTTGTACATATAAAATAATAAGAGAGGAGCTGTGGGTTGTTCATAGCAGGGGAGGCTTTGCACCTGTTCTGGAAGATGAATATGTATTTTGTCTTGGGGCCAGGTCATAAGTCAAATTCTTTCTAAACAGTCAGAGGCCTGCCAGTTCTGGCTGCAGCCAGGGTTGGAGAAGAAAGGGTGAAGAAGGGGGGCTACCACCAGCGTGACATTTTCTGCGCTCTGATATGTAAACGCTCTTTCTCCTCCCGAACATGGTGTCAGGGTGATGGAAAAGCAAGAGCTAGCATGCCTGAGCAGAAGCAATCTGTTGTATTCTGTTCTTTGAACCTAGAGATTATCAAGGACTGCTATTGCAGATCCTGGCTAACCTAACTTTGAGTGGAAAATGAACTAGGAATGTGAGCAACCTGGACAGTTTATGCATGTTAAAAAAAAAAAAAGCATGCCTCTTGTAACTGTTCAGACAAAACTGATTATTTTTTCTTGTTCTCTTTATTATCACTTGAATTTTTTTCTGTATTCCAGACTCCTCTGTTGTTGTGGGATTTAAACTATTGGATGGGAATAAATGAATTAAACTGCTCATTTCCAAAAAAGCACAGAAAAGATGTATAAGTGACATTAAATTCTACCCTAGGGTAGAAATTGGCAAGGTGAATTGGGACCGAACTCTATGAAAATTTTAAAAAGTTTTCCTTAAATTCCTAATTGGAAATTGCTACTATTTTTTTTTTTTTTTTGGTACCAGGGATTGAATTCAGGGGCACTTGACCACTGAGACACATCCCCAGCCCTATTTTGTATTTTATTTAGAGACAGGGTCTCACTGAGTTGCTTACTGCCTCGTCATTGCTGAGGCTGGCTTTGAACTCGTGATCCTCCTGTTACTGCGATTACAGGTGTGCGCCACAGTGCCTGGTAGAAACTGCTATTATTTATGTTGCTTTTCATTAGTCATTTAATCCTTGATCCTGTAGATTCTACTGACTACCCGACTCTTGAGGGCAGGAAAGAAAATGTTGAATATGCATGCTTTTTAAGAAGAAGAGCTGGTAGGAGTGGAGAGTCCTTGGCACCCCTTCCAGCACCTCCCTGTGTGACCTTGGATGAGGATCCTCACCCCTCTGGTCTCTCATCTAGGGCAAACAGAAGAGATTAAACTAAAACAGAACTGCAAACTGTGCTCAGTTAGTGCAGGAGGTGGGTAAGAACTAAGCCAGGCCAACCATGGTCCCTGTGCTCTGCTCTCTGCTTCAATGAAAGTTTCATTTTGCTTCCTGCCAGCTTTGTGTAGGAGAGTAGTACAGAAATTGGGGGGCCTGTGGGCTGGGTAAAGGGAGTGGGGAGAACATTTATTAATTCGAAGCAATTGCTGATATCTGAAAATAAAACTTTATCAATAAAAGATTTGCAGCTTCTTTTGGAGAACTGGGCCATCCAACGCACTGATCCCACCTACTCCACGTTCTCCATGAAGATCTGCATATGGCCTGTTTCTTCCCATTATTCAATTCTCTGCTAGAATTTACTCCCTTAAATGTCATTCCAGACTGTTCTATTATCTCCTTTCCCAAGGTCTCCCCATCCCTTACCCTATTTTGTTTTTCTTCTGGTTATCAATCACAACATGTAAATATGTACTTTTGTGTTCTGTTTTGTTGGTGGTGTTAGCTGTCTCCTTACTCATATTTCCTAGAATACAAACATAACAAGAACTGGCATCTTGTTTGTTTCATTTATGTCCAAAACAGTACCTGATAGAGAGTAGCACTTAATAAATATGTAGTAAATGAGTGAATGAGTGAATTCAAGGCAAAGGCAGTGATGGCCTAGGAGGCAGTTGGAGGTGTCCCCTGTGGGCACAATCAGTTTGCCACAGTCCCCATTATTCCCCCTGTGTTTCTGAACTGAGTTCGCTTGTTACTGAGGTTGTTTTCCTTATACCCAACCCACTTTTCCATTGATGTTCTTGCTGATCAATGTAGGTCTTTTCATTTATACACGATACCACTCATCTAAGATTTCATTTGAAGAAAGGAAGAAGAAAAAAAAAACAACTTCTGCTGCTAAAAATAATTTAAAACTCCTAGACAAGAGGACCTTTCAAATCCCTTCCAGTCTTAACAACCGGTGAATTCATGCTCTGCAGCCATTCAGACCCGTAAGTATGAAATACAAGACGTGTGTGCTCAACTTTCCTTCATCGCCTCCTTGAAACGTCTTCTTTCCCCACTTTCTGAGTCAATCGGACAGAGACCAAGGGAGCCCAGGAAGCGAGCAGTGAGTTCATTCCCACCTGCTACCTCCAGCCTGCCAACAATCTCGGCTTCACCACTCCATTCCTGATTATGCAGAACCATTCCAAGCCTGAGTGACAGGATTTACAAAGACAGCTGTTGGACTCCACAAACATTTGGAGAAGGGAAAAATGGGAGGTTGGTTGCGACATCTGACTTTCTCCCACTCCTTTTTACTGAAAGAAACAGCTGCAATCCTCACGAGTAAGACAAGTAAACAAAAGCTTCTACTACCCAGGGCCAGTCAGCAATAAGCATTTGAATGGACTTCTCCCCACGAGCATGGCCACCCCAACAACAAAAACATCCAGTCTCCTTTTCCCTCTCCCTGTACACTAGAGAAGCCAGGTATTTGCATGTCCTGTTCACTGGGCCAAACACTGCCCTAGATGTGCAATTCAACCCGAATAAACAAACAGTGATTCAAGTGCCTGAGACTTTCAGCATTCCATTACTGGTGATCACTCACGGCCTTTTCGGGTTCCAGAAACCTCTGTGGGTACCCGGCAAAAGTGCAGTGTTTATCTGTATTCCTAGGCTCATCAGCAGGAGTATCTCTTCTGGGATGGCTATCAGAGAATTAGATCCCTGAATGGGGGAGACCAGGTACCTTTAGAGGGACTCTCAGGTTCAAGGACAGCTGGCTCAGTCACTTCATTTCACCTGCCCTTTCATACACTCCCATAGAAGAGAGTATTTTTTCTGCCTGCCTCCTTGTTAACCTCCATCTGTCCACCTGAAATCGTCTTTGGTTGTACAGTTGTGAATCCAGGTCACAATCAAAATGATGATGGCTCCTTAATGTGGACTCTAAAGGGTAATGTGTCTGTTGCAAGTTCTTCAGATAAAATACTATACTCACTCAACTACAAGACTCAAACCTGCAAGCCGGCCATATGCTGTCATAATCAAAACCCATTAGTCAGGGGCACTATTTCCTAAATAAGCCTGAATTAAACAAGTTCTTTTAGAAAGTTGATGAGATGACTGATGTTTTGCATAGTTACATTTTCAATCTCTGGTACTTAGTTTAACACTCAAGGTCCTTTCTTTCATGTGCATCATCTAGGATAGCTTGATTGACAGATAAATGCCCTGAAAAATGAAAAAAAAAAAAAAAAAGCCAATGCTTTTATGCCTTGGCCTTCATGAATCCAGTGATTGTATATATTCATACACATTTGATTTTTAATCAAAAATGCTCAACGTGGGCAAAGAATAAAGAAGGAACTTGTCTGCAGGGTTCTTTTATTCCACAATGCCTCAGGACACACAATTATATTAGTATGGGGTTTTGGGTTTTTTTTTTCCTTTTTTTTTTTTTTGTAAAATCATTGATACGATAAGTATTGATTTAGTCTAGTTAAACATGTCAAGTGAGAGGAAGTGATCAATGGATTGCTTCTTCAAAACCTTTGTTGCCCCCACGGAATCTGCTGATTTTCAGAAACTTAAAGAGGCAGGTGCAAGAGTTGGGAAAAGATGTTAAGATTTGAAATGTTTCCTCTTCTCATTTCCATGATTCCAAGTTAAGGGAAACTGTTCTCTCGCCTCCTTCTCTACCTCCCTACATTATCATCACCTTTTGTTGTTGCAGTATGTGCCCTGAGGAACATCCTCAAATATCTGGGTTTTAAATTCAGTTTATCTCTAAGTGAGGTGGGCCTGGCTCATCTGTGCTGCCTCTTTGGGCCCAGAAACTTGATCCGCAAAGGCATTACTCTCTTCAGGGGAAAAAAAAGCAGTTTCAGGACTGTGGGCCCATCTCTTCACCCATCTCCTGGATTTTAGTGGCCCTTCCTGAGCCAGAGATCAGGAAATGTCATTCGTTCTCAGACCATTTTGTGATATTCGGCCATGGCGGAAGATCTTGTAAATGCAACATGGAATGGGGAAATAATTCATTTGCATTGATCTCTCTAATTCAATAAATAGTATTTTCTAAGATAAATGGAAGTCACCATATGACAGGTGCAGCCTAGGATCAGCCCAAGAGGAGTTTATGACCAATGTATTTAAAAGTTCTTATTTCAAGGCAGTTCACCTGAGAGGGATCCCGATGAGGGATTCTATAGCAGAATCACTGAGACCACAGTGCATCCAGCAGGCCAACACCCTATTATTCCTGACTGCCTTTCAGTTAGCAGAATGGCCTCACTTTTGCTGAGGCTGGCTTTGAACTCACAATCCTCCTGTCTCAGTCTCCTGAGCCTATGGGATTATAGGCATGTGCCACCGCACCCAACATGTGTGTGTTTCAATACTCACAAATATGCAAGACAGGAGCTAGGTGCATTTTTCTCAAATTGGGGACCTGAGACATAAGAGTGGAAGACAACTTGCTCTCAGCCACACAATTTAAGAAGAATCAAAATAATACAAATGATATAAAAGGGCTACCTTTTCCAAAGAAGGCAAATAGATGCAAAGTGTCAAATTCCTCCACACTTTAATGTTTTGGAAAGCTAAATTAATTCCTTATTATTTCCTAAGACACTATTTATAAGTGCTCTTACGAGGTTAAGCTTCATTTTATGTACTAAGTACTTATTTGAAAGGATCATTGCCTTACTCAATGTGCTAATTTGTAGAGAAAAGTTTATGTATTTGAGGAATTTCACTTATTCCTGCATTTTATCCAGGAAATTAAAGCCAGATGTTTTTGGAAATTTGTTATTTGCTTTAAATAAGATCTTTGGTTAAGATAAGAGAAATATATTGATGGCACATTACATCTTTCTCTGGAGAACATAAAACCTTTTATGTTCTACATCTCCCACCCCTTAAAACTTTAGGACAGATTCTAAGAAAAGGAAAACTTTCTGAATGTGCCCTCACTTATAGAAAGCAGGGATAAGAAGGTGCACTCAATTTACGTGACAGAGTTCTCAATTAATCTAAATTCAAAGCTAAGGGCTCCTGAGAGGCAGGGACCCTAAGCAAATGTTCTTTCCAGATGCACCCACTGCCAGGTTCTAAGAGAGGTCACAGTCCTGCGCTCCTGAGGCCAGATCCTTCAGATTTCAATTCTGCTTCAAGCAATGACACTCCAAGAGTAAGAGTTCCTCACTGCAGCCCTGCCCACCTGTTTCTTCTGGCTGGACATCCTGTCTAGCATCTCTACATCTCTTCTTCTTCCATATTCCCTTTTGTGACCTTCCAAGCAGAATGAATTAGCTTTCCAAATATGACCCTAGTTCATTCAACAGCTAAAGGCAAGAGCGAAATAGATTGAGCTCTTGTGGAGGGCATTAGCAGTGAATCCCCTCTTTCACTCAAAAATGTTGAGACAATTCATCTAAAAAAACTCTTTTAAGTTTTTCATTCACAAAATTGTTGAAGAATTTTACAGAGAGTTCCCATTTAGCATATCCTTTAGAAGAAATGAATATCCAGTTTCCTAGTTTTCCTTCTTCCTGAATTTGGAGACAGAGAGCCCAAACATGGAGAGAAACCTTGCACCTGGCCACCCACACTTTCCCTGGGAGAGTCTAAGGGCCCCACTGCCTTGCTCTGTAGTTCCCCAGGAGAACAAAGAGCTGCCATATTTGTGAGGGGGCTGGGTTGTATCTTGAAAAGCAAGATTCCTTCTTTTACTTGCCTTTGAAAGTGTCTCCACTATGATCTTTGAGTCAAAGAAGTAATCTATTATACATTTAGAGAACTCAATAGATTCTTTGCATTCTTGGAAATTACTTGCAAAACTATATATGTATTCTGGGGGGATGGTGGATATATGTCTTTAGATCATCAAAACAATTCTATGAAACCTGTGAACCAATAAAAGAAGTCCCTTGCAATTCTATAATTGTGTTTTGTTTAAAAAAAAAAAAACTAGTCTTACCCTTAATAGAAGTACACCCAAAAGAATTGTGTGGTGATTTAACATCTGAGACAAGGGACAACAAGCAATTAAAGAAAGATTTTGAGTCTAGTAAATAAGAAATGATTGATTGAATTCAAAGATTTTTTTAAAAGAAGAAGAACAGAAGAAGAAAGAGAAGCAAGCTCTGTGGAAAATAATTAAGTAAAAATAAATGGACAAACTGAAGTTAAAGATTCCAGAACTGAGATGCTAAATGTATAATCCAAATATTCTTTTTCATCACAGCAGAAAGATGCCAAAATTTAGGGCTGTATGCTGACTGGTAACTTTGAGTCTTGTATAAACAGAGAAAAAGCTACTTGAAATTTAGGCCCTAAAAATGTTATAATTCTAACTAGCTTAGAGATGACTGACTTCAAATCCCTAAGGTTATAACTGAAAAAATTATATCTGAGAAAAAAAAGGAACATATCTCTATTCTGGTGCCTTGTTGCTAATCCTGGTCTCTGTCTATAATTAAAGGGGAAAAAATCCAGATTTCTAAAACATTTCTGAAATTAAAATAACACCTAAATTTTTCAGGATAAAAAATATTTTTAAAATAACAAAAATAGTCTTAATGACATATAATATACTGAGATTCACTTTGGTATGGTACAAGGCAAGATCATAACACTGTCTGTTAAGTTTTAAAGTATAAATTTCATTCTTCAGCTGTTTTGGGGTTGTTTTCACGATATTTTCAAACATCAGTCCTCATAGAATCCATTTGCCGTAGGAAATTTACACAGATTCTTCAACTATGAAGTACAGAAAAACACACGGCTCTGTTATTTGGGTTGGTGAATTAGATTCCACAAGTCCTTTGGTTTCCTTTTTGATGTTGTCTTGCCAGTTTCTGAAATCAGAAGGAGATTAACTCTAGGAGAGCTTTCTGCGCATACCTTAGTGTCTTCCAAACTCTCTCTGCCCCTCTGATGAAAAGATTTTCTGCGTCACAAAGGATCTCACAGATCCTGTTCTGCATCAGATAGTCATATATACGTAGATGACACGTATCTAAGACTTTCTGATGCAGAACAGGATCTTGGAGATAAACACATACACACACGTGTGTGCATATGCATATGTGTATGTGTGTGTACGTGAACGGTTTTTCACTACTTCATTTTTTTTATCCGTCTGAAAAGGTCAAGGTGGGGCTAAAACAAGCAAAATTTGGAACTGATCCCATTTGATATTTATTTCCTGAGAAGGAAAGAAAAAAATGTATTTAATAATCTGAATGCTTATGGCTATTTACACAGCCATGTGTGTTTGTGTGTGTGTTTGTGTGTGTGTGGTTTTTTTTTTGTGTGTGTGTGTGCGCATGCGTTTCTTTTTTTTTTCCAGAGACTTAAATTAAATACAATTTTGATTGAGAGTTGCTGAAATGACTGGGTGTCAGCTGCTATAACTTCAAGTTTAAATACTAAACTCAAATGCAGGCTTCATGTTCCAATTCATACTGAAGCTTTGTAATATATGGCCTTGGAGTGGAGGTATACTGATCTCTTGGGAGAGGCAGGATCCAATTAAAATTCAGTTTGCTGTCTTTAGGAAAGACATAAGCAGTTATATGTCCTTTGAGAGGGTCTTAAGAAATACACACCTGAGCTTTAAATGGCTACTCATTTGACTGTGAAGTTGAATTTCAATTCATCTGGGAGTCAGAGCACAAGAAAGAATTCAAATAACAACACTCTGATATTTCCCGGTGTGTTACCAGGGAGAAAAGAGCTCCTGGATAATGAATGCCTTACACATTTGCAGATATCACCAACCATTTATAAAAACAAGGCTATTGTTATGCATAAAACTCACTCCTTTTAGGGGAAGCCTAAGAGTGAATTGAAATGTGGCTGACATTTCTACCACAAGATAAAATCCTTTTTTTTTAATACTATGTTTAAGTTCTCACAGTTAAAAAAAAAAAAAAAAAAGAAAAAGAAAAAGAGAAAGAAAAAGGAAGGGGGAAAATCCATAATCCAGTATTCATAAGCAATTCCAGATACGTCATCCATAAAATAACTCTCTGGAAGACATTATACTTCTAAACACAAAAGCTATTAGCAGCCTTTTCTAATTCTCTTTTAGTTCAGCAGGGGAATTACTGGCTATATTTTGCAATCCCACATATTGTTTCAAAAAGACAAAAATACAGAGCAGATTGAACTGAAAACATACAGACAAATGCCTCTATTTCATCCGCTAGTTGACTGCTAAGTGAAACACTCCAACAATACACAAGAGCTTCCCCACCCCCACTGGGGTTTTTCTGCTGACTTCTTTTGCACAACAATGGTTTCATGGATTTTAAAAAATATTTTTTTAAAAGCCACTGCATTGTTGCAGAGCGACTCCATCTCACTGCCCCACTTTAGCTTTTTTTTTTTTTAATTCTGATTGACTATTATTGTTTTAATGTGAGATTATAGAGAGAGGGATAAAATACGATCAGTGGGTTTATTATACAACTATTTTGGGGTACTCAATGGCACTGTACTCAGGGTGATTTAGTTGCATAGTTCATTTATTCCTTTGACAAATTTGTTAAATAGCAGTATTAGTTAAGGCATTGCAAGATGATGTGGCCTAACACCTTCATTTTCATTTATGGGAACAGTACAACACAAGGGGCTTGCATGATCCAGGGAGCCAGAATCCTCCCATTTCATGCCACCATCATCTTTTAGGGCTTTGGAGCCCTCTGTATCTATTCAAGATCAGGGAGAAGTTTAAGATGATACACCTATTTTTTACCCACCTTCTGCTCACGTGCATCAGAATCAACCCATCCCACACCCACACATAAAGGCAAGGTGGTTTAGGAGTGTATTTTCTGAGTGGGCAGCTACTGCCTGTGATAACATCACACTCTTGAAGGGGTCCGCTGCAATAAGACATGGTGCAGGGCACTGTGGAATTTTCAAAAATAAATCAACCTGGGATTGTGTCTTCCAGAAGCATGTACTTTAGCAAATTTTTTGCAAAAATCTTATTTTCTTATCAATAATAATACTTAACATATATTCAAAGCTTACTGTGCATGAGTCTCATAATAAATCCAGAGAGAATGTGAATGGTATTTCAAGGCTCACCCTGGTGTGTGGAATATCCAAAGTCATGCTCTTACCTACTGACTTCTACAGTCACTCAAGGGCGAGGCAGAACAGAAAGACAGCAGAAAGAGAACCAAGCTGGTCCTCTCAAAAGATCCTACCATAGGGCAGAGCTCACATCTGACAATTAAGAACTGTGTATTATTAAACAGATAATACCTACTGTTTGGAAAAGTATTACACTTAATCTTAGCCAAAAGGCTGAGAAGCAATGGGGTAATAAAGCCTGATTCCAAGTCAGAAAACAATCTACTCCAAAATACAAATTACTTATAAACAAATTTTTTAGGTGCCTGCACTATTAATTATTTAAAAGGAAAATCTGAGTCAAATGAGATGGAAATGCTAATTCATAAAGATGAGTATATGAATATTAGTGGGGAAAATATTTACTTAAAAAGTATGAGAGACCAAAATGCCCAAGGTAGATGAACACAACACTTTAACCAGAAGATTCTATTAAATTCTCACTCTATATACATGCTCTAATGTATAGGCCTATCCTGCTTCACATGATCCTTTTACAGTTTGATGGGTTTTCTCTGAAAGAAAAAAAATGAAAGATTCCTCTAATTCTTGTTTCCTCTAATTACTCTAATTCTCCCAGGTTTTAGGGACAGGGCTTTATCAGAAGGAATTCTAGAGAGGCCCTGTCTTGGAACAGAAAAGAAGTGATTTCCATAAAGGATAGAGTTGTTTTGTGTACTTAGGGAACGTGAATACGAGGCAGGATTAGGTATAAATAACCTATAAGATGCATAGATGAAATTCTGTCAGAGGAGAGAGATTATCTGCAGTTTTCCAAAGAAGTGAACTCTTAACTAGTCTTTAGAAATTAGTAAAATTGATTGAGGTTACCAAATGGAGTCTGTTTGGATAGTCTCATTTGGCGTTCATGCATATGGAGCACTTAGCCAGCTGCCTGGCACAGAAAGAGTGTACAATGAGTGGCAGCTGTGATTTAAATGCCGATTCTACATGGTGTTTATTATTACTTCTGATGAGATGGTGAGATGAGTCATGTGCTATAAATCGAATGTCTGGGTTCCCCCGAAATGTACATATTGAAATCTAACCACCAAGCTGATGGTATTAGAAGTTGGAGCCTTTGGGATGAATAGGATCAGTGCCTTTACAAAAGAGGCCTGAAAGAGTACAATCACCTTTAGCAATGTGAGGATACAGAAATCAAGGTGCCATCTTTGAAGCAGGGGTCAAGCCTTTACCAGTCACAGAATCTGCTGGAGCCTTGATCTTGGACTTCTCAGACTTCAGAACTGTGAGAATTAAATTTCTGTTGTGATAAGTTACCCAGTTCTAAGGTATATCATTATAATAACCCAAACAAACTGGGAGAGAGAATATATTCAAAAACCCCAAGCTGAAGAAATCAGAAAGTTCAATGGCAATGGGAGTATCCTGGGAGAAGGGTGGCCTGAGCACCAACCACCTTGCTGCCCACCATGAGCCCCAGTTCTAATTCTAATCAACCTCCAGCTACCTATCTTAAGCAGAGCACCTTCTGGGGTGGGTGATACACAGGGACTGGAGGTTACACACAAGGCCTCTGATCTGTAGGAACCTAGCTGGAGAAAGCCAATGAACTGATTTCCATGTACCGGGAGTGATGAACCTGGGGACGTGAATCAGAGCACCATGCTTCCTGGAGAGTATGTGACCCTGGGAAGCAGAACTGTGAACCCCTAAATTCTACTAGCTTGAGGGGATTGTCTTTGGGGCACCTGCTAGTCTCCTTGGCTTTGGAGGAGTCAAGAAGGAGTGCCACACAGAAGCTCAGGTTCCCTCTGCCCTTTATAGTGACTGATCTAACATGCTACAGCTTTGTGGTAACGAACTTCCTCTTCTTGATCCCTCAGCTACAGTCAGACAGTGTATCAACTGGGACTGAGACTATCGTATCTTCCTCCATTCCTGTGCCTCCAGGGTCCCCAAAGATATCCCAGGCAACTAGAATTAAGGGCAAGCAGTGAACATCACAGATATTGCAAGGGGACTCAGCGTTCTGAAGGAGGAATAACAATCCACACACTGAAATGAATGTCCTCTCATGAAATGGAAGTGCCAGCGGAGACAGATAACAACATTCTCAAAGAATAAAAAATTCTCTTGAAAAAATTATCATTAGACTACATTTCCGGAGCTCAAGAACTTAGGCTTTAAATTTTTAAAATTGAATCCAGTTAAGGAAAGGATAGTTTCAGATGAGAAAGTCTCACTAATAGCATGAGACAGTTTAAGGCAAATACCAACGAGTAGTATTGATACTCTAACTGAGCTAATGATTAGACCCGCCTGCTAACCATCCAACTCACTTGGGATACCTGTTAAAAATATTGCTTTTTCAACTTACCTGATCCTTAGTAAATCAAAAGCTCTGCAAATACAGCCGGTGAAACTGCATTTTTGTTTGAAGTGGCTACCAGTTTTATTTGATGGGCACTGGTTATGAGGAACTGTCGAGGCTGGCAGCAAATGTTGGTGGTTATTAGGGTGAGAGATCACTGGGTCTGCAGGGATGGTCAGAAGCACAGAGAGGAGGGAGCTGAAATGGGCTGAGGAGTGGGTGGGGGTTACAGATAATGACAAAAACATGAAACAAAGATGACTGTTTTCTCTCTCTGAACCAAACTTTTTACTGGGGGTAGTCACAAATACTTGTCACAATTATAAATGAAATACTGAGTCTCCAATTTTTCTGTGTGTAGGTCTAACCCGAAATATTATAAAACACATTGAGTATATAAGAAGTTGAAGAACTGCAATTTTGCAGAAGCTTATAAAAAAAATGGGTCTAGCTAGTGTATATTTCCTTTATTCTGTGTGGGCACATTTGATAACTGAAATACACAAGTGAAATTTTTTGCAGTCTTATGCTTTTAACCACTGACAATAACTATGGTCTTTTATCTCCCAGGGTTCCATTTCAAGAAGGAAGGATCGGTTTTGGCAAGGTGTGGGTGAACAACACTCATAAATGGGGTACTTGCATGACAAATATGTAGAGGTGTGTTTAAATTAAAAGAATCCCCTTGAATACCTTCTCCCACATTTCCTGAACTACTCCCACAAAGGGAGATAACACAGTCCTTGGCTTTAGCCCTTCAAATAGCTGTGTCTGAGTCACCAAGGTAAAATAACAGGAGTCAAAGCATTCATGGATCAAGAAAGATGATTCTTTGATAACTTTACAGTAAGTCATTTCTTTGGAGCTGTTTGTTTTTTTCCAGGAGTTGTGATGGATTTGAACTAAATGCATTCATAAACTTTCACCTATATCCTTATTTACCCAAACTTTCACCTATATCTTTATTTACCCTAGCTCCATGAGACTGCCTTTTCTTCAGAGACCCACAGCACAGCTACTTCCTCAAGAGAAAGAACCCCAGTGTTTCCTGTGTCAGACCCATAGCACAGCAATTTCATGAAATACCCTATGCCAAATGGAAAGCTCTCTGTCAACAAATTTTGAATATGATGTACATGTTATTCTGGGCTATGGGAAACATTAGAATATCTGAACTTCTTGGCTCTGAAGTCAAGAAATTACTAACTCCCCCCCCCCTTTTTTTTTTTTTGGAGGGGGATCCAACCCAGGGCCTCATGTATGCTAGACAAGCACTCTACTACTGAGCCACACCCCCTACCCCCTTTCTTTTAACTCCTGAATTATTGAACTTCTATATTAGTTTCCTAGGACTACTTTAACAAATTGCCACCAACTGGGTGGTTTAAACTAAATGAATTGATTGACAGTTTTGGAGACTGTAAGTCCAAAATCAAAGTATTGGCAGTTTTGGCTCCTCCTGAGGATGTGAGGAAAAGGTCAGTTCTGGGCCTCCCTCCTTGACCTGTCAAGGGTTGGCTCCATGTTCACATGAGCTTGCCTTGAACAGCCGTCTCCAAATTTCACCTTTCTTAAAAAGACACTAATACAGAATTAGAAACTCACTCTAATGATCTCATTTTGATTACCTCTATAAACACCCAATCCTCAAGGTAAAAAACAACATCCATGTTAGGGGATAAGGGGACATTTCAACCCATTAGGCCACTGAGCCCTTTTCTCAATATGCCACCTATTAGCCTACATTTTATACTCTGGGAAATGTGACTGCAGCTTCATAAGTACCATGCTCTGCCTAAGTGGTTCACAAATGCTATTTACAATATGTACACAGCATCACTGGGTTATACTATTAGCCCCCACCCCCTAGTCAAATCTGCTCTTAGGGATCAACTTAAGAGCTTACTACTTTAAAACCTGCCCAGAAGATTCTGGTGTATAACCAGGTTGGAGTTTCAAAAGTCAGTTTGTTCTTCTTTCTTATTTTTTTTTTATTTGACTTGGGTCAGAAATCTTAGACGAGCTGCCTAAGAAGTGTTCCCCTTCTTTAAAGAGTGTGAACATAGAATGATTTCCTCATCTCTGCTTTTATCCCTTCTCTCTTTCTCCACTGTAATGCAAACTGCTTGATGTGCATAGAGACATGTCTTATTCGTCTCTTTTTTCTCAGTGTACCAGAGTCAGCACATGATAAATATATTCAATAAGTATTTATTGAATAAGTGCCTGCAGAAATGCACGTCAACATGTACAACTATGTTACTATTAAAAAAAAAAAAAAGCTCTTGATGTTAACCAGAACTTTATTTCCTTAACCTTGGGATTTTAAGACATGACCCATGGAGCAGTCCCTCCTCCCTTCTACTCCAGCTCTAATGGCTTACTTTTGGCTTCAGAATACATCTTACTCACTCCAACCTCAAGGATGATGATGTTGTTGTTGATGATGTTGTTGTTGATGATGATGATGATGATGATGATGATTTTGTACATGCTACTTTGAAATTCTTCTCTATGCCCTCTTTCCCCTCCCCACCTCCCAATTGCCACCACTATTTCCAAATGAATATTTAGACTGTCCTTTACATTTGAAGTAATGCTTCTGTTAAACATCTCCATGATGTACTTTGTTTTCCCAATGGAGACCTTGGCCATACTGGTAATAACTGGTTCAACACCTGCTCTCCCTGCCAGACTGCAAGCTCCATGGGGCAGGCTCCTTGTCCACTGTGTACATTTTTGAAACTGCAGAGACCTGCACATGGCAGGAAGTCAAATATTGACTGAGTGGTTATCTACTTTTACCGTGGTTGTGGGTGTTTTTCCTCCGCCATTAAACCGGGAGCGCCTCAGGAGCATGAAGTAGGTTTAATTCACTTGTCTATTTTTGCTACCTGGCACACTGCCTGGAAGACAGAATGTGTTTAATAAATTTTCTTAAAATGTGTAAGGCTTTTGTTTATTTGTGTGTTTGTTTAGTTGTGCCTAGATGAAAGCGTGGGATAGAAATTTAGAACAAGGGTCTATGTTAGTAGTGACATAAAAATAGATTTGTTCTTTCCTGTCACTAGAGTCCAAACTTTAAATATCTGGAAAATAAAAATAAGCCAGAACAACAAGGAATATTTAATAGAATCAAGGCATCCCCAGACAACTGAAATGCTTTTGGAAAAAAAGCAAATTAAAAATGATAATAAATGAGACAACAGCTTAGTTTTCAAATTGACAAAAGTTAATTTTCCAATTGCCAGATGATGGAAAATGCATGATTTCAAATGCAGCTCTTGGCATATATTTTTAACAAGAACCTGGAACATTTGTCAAATGGCAATTCCACCCATTTATCATTTTCAAAGGCAGTGACAAGCCCAGCTGCAGGCCAGCTGGGATGTGTAGCGATGACCTGACTTCAAGTTACATAAGACATCAGGGTCTTAGTGACCTGAACCTCTTCTTCCTAAGATACCCCTCCACTTTTCAACTTTCCGCCATTTTGCTCTTTGAGGGTCAACCTGTGGCAGTGTGTTGTTTCTTCCCATAACACTCAACTCTGGCTTTGCTTGTTGTCCCTACTTGTAGGCAATCATGCAAGATAGGAGGGAATAGGCACCCATTTCTCTGGGGTAGGTAGGAATGTGTCTTTTGACTTTTCCCAGTACCACTGCTGTACAGAAAGAAAAATTTTTGCATTGGACCAAATTGTCTCCGTAGCAATTTAGAAAGAGTTATATCTTATCTATTCTCCTTTAAGATTAAATGGACTTTTAAAACCTTTAATAGATGGAAATGATACCTGATGAGGTATCCTGGCAGTAAAAGAAATCAAACAGGGACCCCTTTTTGGTAAAAGGCATGGACTAGTGGTGATGTTGAACATCAGGGTCTACTTCATAGTAGCCAAGACTGGAAGAGTCTTCTGATATAAATATGGCAACATGAGGAAATGGCTTGATGTTTTGAGAGAACGGGATCCTTCCCACCTGAACAACCCCCAAAGCCCTGACCCAGCAATGCCATCATCATGATTGTTAATAGACATGCACCAACCTCACAGAAGGCCTTCCACTGAGACAGCATGCAAATCATAATCCACAAATGACCAGTGATTCTCCAACTATCTTGTCACCTGAGGTTTTCCAGCAAGACACCCATGCCCCTTTGTTGTAGAGTGGTTCCTGAGGTTCTGGACCAACACAAGGAGATAAACTTAAAAGGAAGGAAAAGTAGAAGTTCCAGGAACCAGTTCAAATGTGCTTAAAAACAATGTTAGCTCCAAAAAAAAAAAAAATCCTCCAGGTTAATGAATTAACCATAAATTATCAGCAGAGTTAATAGTTTCCTAATGCTCTTGTAACATGTCACCATAAACATGGTGCTTAAAACAACACAGTGTATTATCCTGGTGTTCTGGAGTTCAGAAGTCCACAGTGGGTCCTACCTATGCTAAAATTAAGGTGTTGCTGGGTTTGCATTACTACCAGAGGCTGCTGGGGAGAATTATTTCCTTGCCTTTTAGCTTCTAGAAGCTGTCTACATTGATCACTTAGTGGCCTCTTACTCCAACTTCCAAGCCAACTCCTTAACATTTTTAAAATCTCTTTCTCTCCCTCTTCTCCTTAACTTTTCCCTTTTCCTCTATTTCCAGTCATATTTTCTTCTGTATTTAACCTTATCTTCCTGACTCCCTGTTATAGGGTCCCTTGTGAAAACATTGGGGCCCAAGAAGAATACCAGCCTAGTTTCCCCATAAGATTAAGGTTTTAGCCTTAATCTGCAAAATCCCTTTTGCTATGTAAGTAACATACTCACAGGTTTCAGAAATCAGGATGTGGGCATACTGTGAGGAATCATGTTCATTATCCTGTCTACCACACTCACACATCATCATCTTAATGATGAGTGAATTATCAGCACCCATTATCACTTAAGCAGACAGCAGGAACTTTTTAAAAAGACAGTGGCCAAGATGGCCAAGGAAAATGATCAGTTAGGCATGAGGTATCATGAATGCAATGGAAAAGATTTGCTGATTTTGAATTCTTGTTTGCATAGACAGTAAAGACCATTAACTGAGGTCAGAAATGCATAAGAAGTCTTCAGGAAAAATAAATAAACATGATGTTAAATATTTTCAATTTGAGATAAGATATAGCACCAATTACTTAAGCAGCAGAAGTAAATGCAATCATTCTCATGTATATAAAATATAAAATTATGTCTTTTAATATATATTTTCTAAGGATTTGACATATATTATTATCATTATGAGAAAATATAGTTCAGAAAATAATTCTTGAATTTGTAGAGGTATCTGTAGCATATACTTTATTGCACCAGACATAGTGTATCACATAGATAAATATGTATAAAAAAGCAAAAAAGTGACATTTAATCTAAAGTAAGGATTTCCTATTTTAACATAGGTAAGTTGTGAATATTCTAATTTACTACACATAATGCCCCTTGTTTTATGTCACTCCAATCTAAGTAGGCATAAATATTTAAAAATTTTTAGAGATCTGCAAGACATAGGGAGACAAAGTTATATAATATCTCATAACATGTTTCTATAGATATGATTGTGTAAAGAATATATAAGCAATAACCATGTTTTGGGGACAAAATGTAGAGTACTATGCATCTTCTTTTTTTTCCTGAAACCCATGCTTTTCAGGGTTTTGACCACAACTGGCTTCCATTGTTTGACACGCTCAAAAGTTATTCTATGGAGAGGCTCATGTAGCAAAGAACTGAGGGAGGATCCAGGCTAATGGCAGTAAGGAACTAATGCTGTTAAGGACAACAGTCTATTTAGGAACTAAACCCTACTACCAACTACATGAGGAGTTTGGAGGCAGCTCTTCTCCCAAGCGGGGTAGGAATACCTGTAACCCTGCTTTTATGGACTAAATTGTGCCACCTCCCCCACCAGATTTATATGTTGAAGCCATAACTCTCAACATCTCAAAATGTGACTGTATTTAGAGACAGGATCATTCAAGAGGCAATTAAGTTTAAATGAGGTCATTAGTATGGGCCTTACTTTGATATGACTGATATCTTTACACACAGAGGAAATAGGGACACAGACATGTACAGAGGGAGGAATTCACAGAGGAAATGTCCATCTACAAACAAAAAAGAGAGGCTTTACAAGAAACCAACCCTGTAGGCACCTTGATTTCAGACTTCTAGCCTCCAGAGTTGGGAGAAAATAAATTTACATTATTTAAGCCACCCAGTCTATGGTACTTTGTTATGAGGTCTTAGAAAATGAATATACACCTTAATTATAGCCTTTGAGGAACCCTGACTAAAGGACACAGCTAAGGAATGTCCAGGTTCCTGACACACAAGCCTGGAGATGACAAATCTGTCCTGTTTTGGGTGCTAAGTGTTGGGATAATATGTTATTCAATAAAAGATAACAAATACATCTTCTGATATTGTCATATATATATATATATATATATATATATATATATATATCATGACATTTAAGATATTGCATTATAGGTAACATATGTATTAATCACTTCTCAACTCTGTCTTAATGCCCAAATGTAGAACTCATTTTTTCACTAATTTCCCTTTGAAGCACGATCATAATGGGTCTAATGTGATTTGCAGTTTTTCAGAAAGATCTGTGGAAGTATAGGAAGCAGTCACAGTACCTTGGATAAAGCCTTGCCAAGCCTTCTTCCTTTCTGCAACATCATCTCTATTATGTACATATATAGTTCAGACTCTGGAAATTCATCCCAGACCAGCTCCCAGTGAATTGTAGAACTCACTGGGAATGTAAAAGTTTCAGGCCCCACTTTGACATTCCCTGTGAGTTCTACATACAGTTCACTGGGAGCTGCAGTTTGTGCTGGAGTCAGAAAACTAGGTGGAAATATAAAACATTTTTGAGAGAATGCCTCAAGAGATCTCAGAAATAAGGGGCCTGCATCTCCAAATGCTCTAGCAATTTTCTTGTGCTTTCTATTCCATTCTGGATATTCTCTTTTGTTATTTTGAATTGATTTGGGCCAATGGCTCTGGTGGCTTGTGGAATGGTAAACATTGACTTTAATAGCAGAGTCGTCTTCTGTTTGATATCTGTGTTTTCTCAAAAAGGTTCATTCAAATTTTGTGTTGGGCTTTAATAAACCCATCTATTCCACTTACCTAGATCTATCAAAGCACTTACCAAACAAAGATGATACTACTTGATGAGTATTTTCCATACTGGACTGCTAGATAATAACATTTTTATATAAAATCCATTTTCCTGCACCTGCACCATATTGGCTCAAGTCAACGCCTATGTCAATTCACTTTTTTTTTACTTGGTGCTCATAAAGTTACCAGGTGTTCATTCAGCATTTTATTAAAAAAAATCTATATTAGATAAAGGAGTAGATTACTTAATTTTCACATGTGATTTGATCTAATGGATAAATAAGAGACTGAGCAATCCTGGGAACGTGTATTAGCCTTAATATTCCTCAGGGGGAATAGTGTTCTAGGATCACAGCCCATCTTGAAAAATCAAGGGTTCTCAGCAGATCCACATTCTTTTCCCCTCCATGCTGTGGACAAGTCTCTAGGTTTGGTCATGCAGCTTCTCTGCCTGTGACTAGATGACCGAGTTTAAGATGGAAACCTGATCTGACCACAGGCCAAGCCTGAACTTCTAGTCCAGTTCTATCTCCAAATATCAATAGTTATCAATAGTCAATACTCCCATCGGCTTCCTTGTATCTGTGTATCCATTTTCCACAACTCAGAATGAGGAAGGGCATTGTCCTCAAACCAAAGTGATTCCTTCCTAAAGAACAGGAAGCAGTGTTCGGATGTTTGCTTTTCCAGGCCAGAAAATTCATGTTCTGAGATTTTCAGAGAAATATTGGTCCCAATTCAAAGTGATTTTAGGGAAACAAAAACAAACCAAAAAAAAAAAACCCCAAGATTAAGACGTGAATTCTAGACTAATAACAGAATTAAGAGGAAGGTAGGGACAAAGGGCCTCTGAGATTCAGGGTGAAGGAAAGGAAGGATGGCCAAGCAGACCAGACAAAGTATCAGGAATGCCAGAGAAATCGGGGGGAAGACAGGAGAGAAGAACAGAGAGCCTGCAGGTCCCAGAGAAAGAGGGAAAGGAAGAAGATACAAGAGTCTAGAGAGCTGAAGGTCCAGCTCCTGAGGAAGAAGAGGGAGGGAAAGGAGCCAGTCAAGTGAAAGAGAAGGACTAGGAAACAGGAGAAAGATTTGTGGGTGAGAGCACAAGTTCATCTGTACAAGTTTTTATGTATGTTTTCTGGGACTCTTCTAGTTCTTTTACAATTGTAATTCAGAATTTCTTTAAATAACTCTGGGAGTTAGTATACATCCAAAACAAAACAAAACCATTGCCAATGAGTAGGAGTTCTCATAACCCTCATCAGAAAGACCTGTCGTGTTCCCAAATCCTGTCCCTAGCAACCATGAAAAGTTTTAATGATAGTGTTTCCATAAAAGCCAGACTGAATACAATCACCACCCAGACCAAAGTGTGGGTGAAATCACAAAACTGCTTTCAAGTCCTAATCTTTTCTTTGAAACTTAAAATTATACTCTTATAGCAAGGGAACAATCTAAAAGAAGCAACACGGGATGATTTTAAAAAGTGAGGGGGGAGTGTGTACGTTGTCGGAATCAAGATGGAGTCCCTTTAGTCAAAGCCTCACAACAGCAACGAATAATAAAGGCAGGAAATTGGGAAGCACTGGATCTCAGGAACAAATTCTTGATAACAAGAACCATCATAAAAAAAAAAAAAATCTCTGCCAGGACCACAGCTTTGCACATAGGCTGCCACGACCTTACACAGAAAATACTTCAAAGACAATTGTCTGTCCAACCTTGGGAAGATGTCACTCTCGTTATTGATACTGGTTGCCAAAGTTGTTATTTTAAAATAGCTTATGTAATCCTTTTCATTTTTGCCTTTAAAAGCTTCCCCTCAACTCAACCTTTTTGAATATGCCCATAGTTTCCAGGGCACATTTGTGCTTCCTTACAATGTTTTCTGCTTATTCCCAAGAGTCTGTCTCTCTGGGTCTTTGTTATTTAGATTGACAGTGTGAAAAAAGACAAGGCAGAGTTTGATTACATCTCATAAAACACTTCTATGAAGTATATGAGATCTGGCTCCAGGGATTTGGGTTTAGAGATTCATGTGAAGCCTCAGAAAACTCCATAACCAAATGTTCAGGGGAATTGTATACCCCGGGTTTACCCATATCCTAGAAGTTTTCAAACCCTGCACTCAGTGGTCACTAAAATGGTCTGAGTTGCAGAAAACCCTTGTCATTGATCTGGGCCAATGGCTCTGGTGGTAGCTTGTGGAATGGTAAACATTGACTTTAAGAGCAGAGTCTTCTTCTGTTTGATTTCTGTGTGAAATTCTATGGCTAGGAGATGTTTATGTTCATATGAAAATAACTGTAAGCAATCCATCTTTTGGATCCCATCTCTCCAGAAAATGCAAATTCCATCTTTTAAAATAGGCAAACACCACAGCCAAATAATGCCTTTGGCCTATTATGTTGTAAAATTATCTGGAGACTCTTTTTCAGTGCCCTAAGAAATCATTTCACTTTGCTTGCATCATGGCGTATCACTCTTATAAGGGTGCATTGGGCAGTTGTGTCTTTAACAAGGCTGTTTAGGTAAGAGGAACAGATACTCCGAAGGCATCTCAACACATGAAGAACAACTGTATTTATTTAATTTAATCTAACAAATGGATTTATTTATACTTGCTTTCTTCCAGAAAGGATTTAAGGATTTAGCTACTGTGAAGATCTGAAGGTATGAATACTCATGAAAGCCCCAGATTAATATCTGGAACATAGTACACGTCCAGATAGTTTTCAATTATCAATTGCATTAATCTAAACTTGGAATGGGCTTTTAAACTGCAGTGAAATATCAACTAGCCTCAAACCTGCATTTTTAGAAAGCTATTTTGTCATTCAAAGACCAGCACAATAGACCTACTGTTCCTAAAAAAGAAAAGAAAAGCAACCTGCTGGTGTTGCTTTGTTCATCTTATCACCTTATCATTCTGCAGCTTATTTAGGATCATGTGTGGGAAAGTGAGTGAGAATGCTTGAGCCCCATGCTTAGCCCAGGGATTTCTTGGAAAAACACATCCATCTTAATTAGGTAGCCACATAAGAAAAGGGAGAGAAATATTACTATTACAATGAAGGTGGGTTTTTTTTTCCAGTATGTTTCAAATCTAATGTTTAAAATTAAGAAAATATAGAACAGACCATCTGGGTGATGTCTCACTACCCTTTGGGGACAACAGTTAAACTGAGATTATTAGTGGATTTTTGAAATAAGAGGGATAGAATACCATCTTTAAGATGGTAGGCCTCAAATGTCCCTCTGTTTTTAAGATTAGATGAAGAGTTGCAAAGAGCTATATTTTCTACTGAATCACTCCAACGTTCTGTGAACATTATGGGATGAATATTCACACAGTTCTCCCACTCTATCAGTATGAATTGAGGGCCTAAATCCAAATCCCAAAATTAATCTCTGTTGAGTTCTAATCTTAACACTGAAATAGATGCATTTGGAAATCCTGCTAAGTAGACTTTACCCAGATGCCATCTGAAAGATGCAGAGAGGGCTGAACATCTTACAACGAAAGAATATTCATTCTTTATCTCTCAAGAGAAATGAGGGTCAGGTCAGTTGCAGATGTGACACATAATTTATCATATTCTCTTGGACATTTAGAAGCTTCCCTGGGTTTTTTTTTTTGAGTAAATTTGTTGACAGCTGATTAATTGGAAAGCCCATCTACTACTGCCACTCATTCTGCCTTTGTATAATGTTCTAGCCAACACTTCACTGAAAAGATGAATGAATATATGTGAAAAAACTATTCCAAACACAGTACTTTCCACAGGGTTTGGTCTATCCTCTACCATTTCGGTTCCATTTTAGCATAATTTGGAGTGATGATGTAAATGGCATGATGTTTTTATACTCCAAGCAATCAAAACCCAGTTTGGGAGACAAGAAGAATTCAGGAAATGTTTCCTTGAAAAAGATGTCTTTACTTTCTTAACTTTTTGCTGGAAGGATTATTTCAGGAAATGAAGGCTTCTTCAGTTTCCAAGTGATGTGACTGTTTGGTCTTTCTGGTAAGGATTCTTGGAAAAGTGTTTTGTTTCATTGTCTGGGATATTTGCACATACATCGGGATGGGACAGATCATTTCTCCACTTTTACATGGCAGTTGAGATACTTCAGATTGTACCCAACATCTGATGTGATAAAAAGATGGAATCAAACTAGACAATTGAGGATAAAGAAATACATGTAAAATGGGTAATTATATTCAACCCAGCTCCCTCAGCCCGCAGAGATTCTTCCCTATTTTTTCATTTCAAAATAGCAAATGAGACAAGTGTAAGTGATGTGGAAACTGAATTTCCAGGGTTCACAGGTTACCTCCTGCTCCAAGTCACCTGAAAGGCTTTGGATTACCTGTAATGTTATATCAGGTTCATCCCACTATATCACTTACAGCATGTATTTTAGTTTTTGCCTCCCTCTGCCAATGGAGTACAAGCTCTTTGAGCACAGCAATTATGATTTACACGCATTTGCACACCAGAGCCTCAGAGTACCTGCTAACAGGTGGGATAGATGATCTCATCATTATCAACATCATCATTATTCTGCTTAAATATAAGTTGCTTCCCATTCCTTTTCTTTAACAATTATTTATCCTGAACCATGCATTTTATACACTTTACCAATATTATCTCATTCATCTTTGTGACAACCCTATGAGGTAACTGCTGTTGTAAGCTGCATTTATAAATAAAATAGAAGCAAAAAAAAAAAAGGTGACATAGTTTACCCAAGATCATATAGCTCAGGATGGTAGCACCAGGGTATAACTGGACTTTTGACGACTCTGCTTTGCCATTTCTCTGTTTGCTGCCTTCCATGACACTTGCTTTAGAGCTTGCTCAGAGCGACTATGTATTACAATGACAGGTTGACACATATCCCTCAAAATTTTGATCTCCTTGAAATCAGAAGCTGTGTTATTTGTAAAATTATGGATTTAAGAATCAGACACAGCTGGATCCAAATTCTGGTTCATCTTCCTCTTCATCATGGGGTAGTGGCCTGATTTTCTTTTTAAAACCATCCGTCCCCTTGATTAGCCATGAAGTTTGAATGGTATTAGTGCTATAGTCAGCTGCAACTATGAGTCTTGATTAGTTTAAATGAATCATCAATGCCCAATTTCCTGGCCTCTGATTGGTTCAAGTGTGGCCACATGGCCTTATTTGGACCAACAGGCTCAAGAGACATTTCACTAGTGTTTCTAGAATAGAACATCTTTGATCTTTTGAGAAAACTATCAGACAAGACACAAAGGTAAGCAGAAGGATCATTATGTTAGGAACTGTTGGCTACGTACTGCAAACATGAGGTGAGGTAGCCTGAGAAAGAGGAGGCCATCTTGGAAGGAAGTGCAGACATGGAAAGAAATTGGGTTTGCAGCAACATCAATGAACCACTTTAGTAGACCAACTCAAGCCTGATCAACTTGTCCTTTCAACTGTGCTGGCCATTATAGCCCCCTTTTACAGTTGTTTTGTTGTGGCCTGTTAATGAGAGGTGTCCAACACATACAGGCTTGAAAAAATTATACAAAATTTTTGAGTGTTGTTTTCCTCATCTTTAAATAGAGATACTGCTATCCTATAGCAATTTTAAAGATTAGATTAAGTAATGTACATAAAGTACTAATGCATTCATTAAGAAAAAGTTTGTCACATTAAAAAAGTGACTTAAAAACCAAGCAAACTCAGCAAGTTGGCAACCCAGGAGCTCTTCTGAGAGCTCAGTCAAATGAGAATGAGGAGGACAGACTCAACCATTTTGCATCATCCATGTAAATGAGAATGATCTGAATATGATCTCATAATTTTTGTAATAGATCTAAGTATTTTCATTGGGTTAATTTCTTTTTTTTTAATTATTATTCATTTTTAAATTTATTTATTTATTTATTTTAATTTTTATTTATTTTTTTTAGTCATACATGACAGTAGAATGCATTTTGATATATAATACATACATGGAATGTACATACATCAATCATATTGTCTATCTGAATAGGATCTCATAATTTTTGTTATAGGTCTAAGTATTTTCATCGGGTTAATTTCTTAATATGCTTCTTATGTAAGTCAAACTCTGAGCAGTTCCATGCAAGTCAAATGTATATAATTCAGTGATTACTGAGTGTTCATTTAAAAAGGCAAAATAAAAAGATACCAAACCATCATTAATTATTTTCATTGCTGGGAGTCAGTGAAAACTGACTTAGGATGAGAACAACTTCCCAAACCAATAGCTGAGAATGACTGATGGAGTTTTTTATGTAGGCAGGAGATGTGAATTTGCATCTTCTAGTCCAGTCCAATCTGCAGTCTTGAATCTGCCACTTTACTAGTTGTGGCTTCTTTTTTTTAATTGTGAACTTTCTGAATCCTCAAGTTTCTTCTTTTGTAAAATGGAGATAATAATTCCAACCTCCTATCAGTTTTGTTATGGTAGAAGGTATTTGAAATGAGTTCAATAGGTAAAATCACTTTAAAACTATCAAGATGTATAGAAATATTATAAGTATGCCTTTATCAACAAATCATGAATGTAGCAATGAGTGATTCACACGAACACATTCTCTAGTTCAGGTTCTCATAACAAACAGAGAAAAATATCTGCCTTATATCCATCACTATTCTGAGAATTTCTCCCCCCCATTCAAATACCCAACCAACCAACCAATAATAATGGGCCCCAGAAAATAGGTTTTATTGCTCAGTCCACATCCTTTCACCTGAGCTGATGGAATCAAGGGTAGACAACTGGCTCATTAAATTCATAGAATTGTGGAATAGAGACAACAGGATTATAGGAAACTGATTGGTGAGGCTGAAGATGCTGTTCCAGAGCTTTGATGGCTATATTCCAAATGGTGAGCAGAAGGCCTGTCTATAGAGGCAGAGCAGAGCACATAAATGGAAAGGATGAGACAAAGAGTGAAATAAGACAGAGAACATAGACGTAGAAACAGAGACGAGGAGACAACCAGAGATGAGAGAGAATTTGATGAAGCTGAATAGAGTTCCTGATGGATTTCCAGTTCCTTCTAGTTGCTTCTGATGCCTTACTGTACTGCCTCACACTGCACCCTTACAGACCTATAGTCATGAAATACATTTTTTTCTTTAAGTATGATAATTTGGATTTTTATTATTTGTAACCAATAGAACTACAAAAGCATCCCATTTAAGTCAATACATAATATGAATGCTTATAATCAGAATGGTATTCTGTTCTTGGTAACAGAGACCCAGTTCTATGGCTTAAACACAAAAGGGTTTATTCTCTCACATTAAAGAAGTATAGATGTAGCATTTCAGGGGTGAATTGGGTCTTCAAAATCATCTGGGGCCAGGCTTCTTCTCTCTTTCTTCGGTATCACAGGCAGCTGTCTTCAAAGGTCACTTTATAGCACAGATTACATCTCTATCTGCATTCCAAGCAGCAGGAAGGAAAGCAAGTGGAAGAAGAGCTTGCTCTCCTCCTTTTTACTTTATCACTTTTTCTCATATCTCACTAACCAAATATAGACACGTGGCCCCAGCTACCTGGAAAGGAGTCTCAGGAATGTAGGTTTTCAGCTTGATTATTGCTGGGGGTTCTAATAAGGAAGAAGTGGACAGTGGTTTTGGAATATGACAAGGAGCAGATCCCACCCTTTTACTACCTAAACGTATGTGTGTACTCATCCCCAGGCGTAAGTTTTTACCCCCATTAGACCAAATATGAAGTGGCAGTGAAGGTAATAGGGAAATTTAAGAAGAAGAAGAAGAAAAAAAAACTTTATTTACGGGGGTTGGGAGGGTGAATAGAAAGGAAGTAGTACAGCAGTTTCAATCCACCAGCAATGATCAAATTCTGCAGGGCGGAAACAGCACCCTTGATAGTGTTGTGTCAATAGGGTTCTGGTTCATCTTCCTCTTCGTCATGAGGTAATGGCCTGATTTTCTTTTTAAAACCAACGGTCCCCTTGATTGGCCATGAAGTTTGAATGGTATTAGTGCTATTCTCAACTGCAACTGAGACTATGACAGCTTGGAATATGACAAGGAGCAGATCCCATCCTTTTACTACCTAAATGTATGTGTGTACTCATCCCTAGGCATAAGTTTCATTTGTCATTTCCCCCCACCCTATGGCCATAGACATTTGTAGGCTTTCATATTTCTTTCTTTGGAGTTACCCAGCCTTTACAAATCCACTTCTGGGTGGTTTGGGACTAGGGGCCTGGAAATTTACTTAAGGAATTTTATAGTCATAAGCAATTCCAAGACAGGATTGGGGTTTCTTGGGATTGACTGTGGAGTTCTCCTAAAATCTTGGTAGACTTCTAGTCTATCTATGTACTGTTAGTAAAATTCTGTGTAGATAACCACAGTCCAATACTTTATTTATTTTAAATTTGAAGGCCTTATTTCTCCTTCTAGTCTGTATTCTGACTATTTGTACATTCTGGAAATAAAGGTAATTACTCAGAATCCAAATAATAGCTTCAATTGAGAAGACAGAAATTTAAATACCACCTTAGTGTTATGGTTTGGATGTGAGGTATCCCCCAAAAGCTCATGTGTGAGACAATGCAAGAAAGTTTAGAGTTGAAATGATTGTGTTAGGAGAATTTATTAATCCTCTGATAGGGATTAATGGGGTGGTAACTTTAGGCAGGCAGGGTATAGCTGGAGGTGGTAGTCATTGGGGGCATGTTCTTGGGGCATATATTTTGAACTTGGTGAACGGAGGTCTCTCTCTGCCTCCTGGTGGCAATGTCCTGAGCCACTTTCCTCTACCACACTCTTCCGCCACAATGTCCTGCCTCAACTCAGTCCCTGAGGAATGAAGCCAACGATCTATGGACAAAGACCTCTGAAATGATGAGCCCCAAATAAACTTTTCCTCCTCTAAAATTATTCTTGCTAAGTCTTTTTGTCACAGCAGCAAAAAAGCTGACTAAAACACTTGCCATTAGCCCACCAACTATGTACAGCCATCTTCTCCTAAGGATTTTACCGTCTAAACTTCTATAGACTAGAGAGTTTCAGCAACTGGGTTCTAACCAACAGAACACAAAATCATCTTACTTTGAAGACATGAATTGTAGACTTCAAGCAGAGTACATCTACCTAAGTACAGAAGCATTTCTTTTTATCTCTTCTACAGATTGGCTAACTCTAGCTTGATGTCATATCTTTCTTATGGAACATTATAATTCAGGAACACATTGGATCAGCCCCTACCACTGATATTTGGCAGCTAGAAATAAGAAATTCTTTGAGGACAATCACTGAAATGCTATGGCTTATTGGCCAGGACATAGAGAATTTAAAGCTTCACACCTAGCTTTTGTAAAGTTCTTTAGTATAGTTAGAAGAGGCCAGTGCTTTTCTCACTTCCTCAGAACATTTCCAATGCTGTGCTTCTCACGGTTATAAGGCCTTATAACTGCCACTTTGTCCACCAGACCTTAGCTCTTAAGAAGCAAAACAAAAGGAAACCAAAAATTATCCACCACCCATCCACCCCACCCCCGCTAAAAAAATACTGAGCTCTGTTCTGCAGAAATAGCTGTTGGCTTTGTGTCCTGGTAATAAGACAATAAGAGCTTTTACAAGGGACACCAATAATGGGTCTAAATGAGTTTAGGCTTAGAGAGAAGTTATTTAAGGAAATGTTTGCTTTTTAGATGAAAAGTTTCAAGATATTGTCATTCAATTTAAAATGTGTAATGGGTGTGGGAATTAGGGAATCCTCTAAGCAACTCTGTGAAAGTTGCACAAGCTCTTAGCTCAGTTTCTTGTAAAATGAAGGAGCTAGACTAGATGACCACCTACGCTCCCTTTAGCTTTGTCTTTGAACAATGATTTTTAAGTTACATTATTTCAGGTGTGTGCGAAATCCTCTCTGACAAATTTTCTAAACCAGTCTAAAATCATGAGGAACTGCCTACTTAATGCCCACCAGCACACACCAGGTTTCTATTTTTGGTCATACCATAGCCATCCTCTAGCCCTTGTCACTCAGAGACTCTGCTTTATGACAATAGCAAGGTATCAAAATGATAGTGAAAGACAAATTCTTCATAATTTTGGAATATGACAAATATCTCTTCTATTATCAATAGGTTCTAGAGTAACATTCCTGAGAATAATGCCATTCCCACCCTGCTCCGTGATTTTAGCAGCTTCTACTATCTGACATGATATCTTTTGCTTGCTTCTTATTTTTTTCATCATGAAAATCTACGTATTGTCAAATGTAATTTTGAATATTGCATTTACATCATTATCTGAGGACCTGGGAATATAGTGGTCTCATAGTTCTTTATTCAAAAGGGTATAGGTGGTTGCTATTGTTTTAATCAATATGAAGAAATAGCCACTATAATATTAGCCATCATCAAATTCTTCATCTCAATTTAATTGCATCTTATTTCTTGAAAGATATCAAATCATTTTGGATATCTGTTTCTTGGAGTAATAAGTGGATACTTTTAGGAGGAAATGGAGGAAAAAACTACTCCCTTCTATTTATGTCCCACTCAGTCAACAGGGACTAGAACACGTTTATTTGAAGAAGTTGCATATATTTTTATCAGACTAAATAGGACAGATAAAATATAAACCACACCCAATGCTCATATTTTTCTTCATTCCTCATATAGGAAGAGAGTCCTTATTTAAAATAGGGTATTAAACTGGACTAAACCACTTTAACTCTTAGGTAAAGAGTTAATTAATACTATCAGAAACATAGAGCCAAGAAAAGGTCAAGTTTACATTTTGGTTGTCATCAGAAAAAATTACTATTGTGGACTAGAAGACCTGAAGTCAATGGTACTGGAATTTTAGCTGACATCCCAGTCTCCTGGGGAGCATGTCAATGCAACATAGGCTGAGCCTTAACCCCAAAGTCTCTGATTCAGCAAATCTGGGATGGAGCCCAAGAATTTGCATTTCTGAAAATTTTATAGGTGATGCTGACAGTGTCCATCTAAAGAATCTCATTTTGAAAAATGTTTCCATAAGGTGTCACTGGAAAGCAGAACACGAGTGCTTTGCTGAACCATTTCCATGTCTTCTGCTGAAATGCCTTTAGGATTGAGGGGGAAATTGCAATTAAACTCTATATAAGACCCTTAATCTGTCTGTCTCTTTTCTCACCTGCTTTAGGTTGGGGACTGACAAGGCTGAGATACTTTTTCAAGCCATTATAAATAAGAGTAAGGTATTCATTACCTTTTGGAGGAAATGGGCTTGAAGTCAGATTTTCCTTGGCAATCTTAACTGAAAAAGGGCAGGGAAACAACATGATGTTATTCTAACTCCCTCACTGACAGACATCTTAGTTTTGTTTCTCTTCCAATAGTGATAATCAAAAATCACCAGCAGAAACCCCTCAGGGATTCAGGCAGTGGCATTAATTAGACTGAATCATAATGCTAAGGTAAATCCAAGCAGGAGACTTTCTGGGTTACAAAAAATATGACAGCGTTTTTTCCCAAGTGTTTACTATGTCTCTAGCACAGGCTAGTTTAAGAATATGTCACACACAGGGCCTTGCATATAGCAGGTCCTGCACAAACATGAATAAATGAATGAAAATTAGTGCCACACTATTTGCTAGGAGGTATCACACAAGCCCGATAACATAACTGAGTTAAGGTCTACACTTGAGCACTATTTATCTCAACTTCTGTGCTTTACATCAACATGCGTACTTGGTGAGGAAAGTACAAATTGTGGTGCTACTCAACCCACAGAAATTCATCCTGCATCTACCTCCAGTTCATGCAGTGAATTTTAGGCTTCTTCGTCTCAGGGACAGGACCAATCAGAATATTCTATTTTTCTTGCCACAGTGATAGTTGCAAGAGATGATCAGGTGACATAGGCAGGGCCAGTAGGAATCTTGCCTGGACTATTTTAAACTGAAATTCCAAAAGAGATATGACTTTTGTTTGTTTGTCATTATTGTTTTTAGGCTATTACCTGGGCAGATGCCCACTAGGCATATAGATAGGTGACTTGGAAATCAAAAAGAGAGAAAAGAATTGAGAGGCAAGAGGTTATAGGGTAAAACTTTATAAGTGCAATTAAAGACTAATCCCTAAACCTATTTTCTTATTTTCCTGGGTTTACATCTAGACTAAAGTTTCCTGCCCCCATTGAGATTTAGTCTGATTCCATGACTAAATTCTAGAAGCATCCTATGAGTAAAAAATTGAGTGCAATTCCAGCTCTGGCCCATAAAAACCCTTATACCTAATCCTCATTTCCATCATCTTTATCTTTCTGGCTTGTTATAAACATATGACAACCTTGAAAGCTATGAATTGAAAACAGCAGAAGCAAAACATGGAAGAAACCTAAATCTGCATTTCAAGAAAAGCTGTCAGCTGACCCAAAACACCTAGTTCCGACTTCATGTTAGCTAAAAATAAGTGTCTATCAGTTTTAGTCAACAGTGCATCACTATAACCACAACACCCGACAAGAACAACTTAGTGGAAGAAACGTTTATTTTGTCTTATGGTTTCAGAGTTCTCTTCACTGTCATCAAACTCCATAGCTCTGGGCCCAAAGTAAGGCTGAACAACAAGGTAGAAAGATGTGGCAGAGCCAAGTACTTAAGGATGTGGCAACCAGGAAACAGAGAGCTCTGCTCACCAGGGACAAAATACAAAACCCAAAAAGCATACCCTAGCTGCCACAGTTACTGCTCAGTGAATCCATACCAGTGGATTAATCCACTGATTAGATTATATGATTTCATAATCTGATCATGTCATCTCTGAAAATTTTTTCATTGTCTCACATATGAGCTTTTGGGGCACATTTCATAGCTAAACCATAAAAAAGCATACTTAATCACTAAATTTTTAAAAATCGTGTGCGTTATAACAGCCAGCATCATCTTAACTAGCAGAAATTATTCAGTTTATGAATACCCTATTTAAAGCACAATGTTATACAACATATCCTAGGGAGTGGGGTTAGCTGGAGAGTCGAGGTGGTTTGAGCCCTGAGAAGTTCCAATATTTAAAAATCAGGAAAGAGAAGGGAATTAGCAAAGGAGTCTGAGAAGGAATATCTAAGCAGGTAGAGGAGAAATCAAGGGAGCTTTGATGTTCTAGAAACGATGTGAGCCAAGCTCCCTTGATTTCTCCCTGCTTAGATATTCCTTCTCAGACTCCTTTGCAAAGTTTTTTTTATGATTTCTAGAGGTCAAAAACCTGAATGTGGCTTAGCTGATCATTTGGGCTCAAAATCTTTGATGAGGTTTCACTCAAGTTATGGTCTGGGGCTGAAGTCTCATCTGAAAGATTAACTGAAGTGAGATCTATTTTAATCTGACTCATGTGGTACTGGCAGGTATAGGCTCTGCCTACGTGAGCCTCTGTGCAGGCTGCCTCACACCGTAGCGATGTCTTTCCCCAGGATGAATAGCGTATGAGGGAGTTACATCCTCAATAGAAGCCCTGGAGTTTTTATAACCTAATTTCAGATTATAAAAACCACAACCTATTATTAGAAGTACATCAATTAATTTATCCATACTCAAGAGAAGGAGAAGATTATCAAAGGCCTGAATACTGGTAGGCAGAGGTCACTGGAGGCCATGTTAGGGGCCCACAGACAGAGACTCTTTGTTGGCAGGAATCTAACTCCAATTACTTTAAGAAAACAGGAAACTTATTGGAAGAACATCTCACAGAATAAAAGAGGTCAGAAATAGAGGGATCTCCAGAACTACATGGAGTACATCAATCATTTCTTCTCCTAAGCTGTGTGCAAGGGAGTTAAAAAGGAATGAAATGACCCCTGGAATTGAGGGGACACATAGGCCAAGAGTGGAAATAGATTGAGGCATAAAACTACATATACGTAGGAGCCCAGAGGAGAAATGGATCCGTTCATCTTGTGAGAGAAATGGTAGTTCTGCAGAGGAGAGAACTTCTCATCTTTATCTCCAAGGATGAGTAGAGCTGTTTAGGTAGGCAAAGAAGAAAGAACCTTCTCAGAAATAGGAATACTTGTGTGAGAACAGACGTTTGGTGGAGCTTTCACCGTCCAGAGACAGGGAAGTTAATCTCTAATGCTGAATCCATAGAGAAGAAGGGGAAAGGAGAGAGAGAAAGCTTCAGAGGTAGGTGAAGACTTTCAAATGTGTAACTTCGAAAGGGTCCTTTAAGACTTGGTGCCAAGAACTCCAATCATGTTCAAGAATAAACTTACTGAGAACCTAGTACTCCGTTTGTTCTTTATTGCATGAGCTTATTTTATGTTTCATTTAAAATCCATTTTATAGATCAAAACCCCTGAAACTCCTACAAGCAAAATAATTATCTAAAGACTGGTGTCAAACTACGGAATACAGTCTGTATTATCTCTCTTTAAGCATAAGGTGTGTTTATAAGTAGCATTTTATGGCTGGTAAAGGGCTATATATATAGTAGTAGTGAAGGAAATAGCTGAAGGTAGGTTGATTCCAAAGGTAGGCTGAAATCAGATTGAGAGAGTACACTTTGAATATGTGTCTGAGGAGCTGTACTAAATCTTGAGATAATAAGAAAAAAGATTTTTGAGCAAAGGGGTAACATAATTGAAGGATTGTTCTGGAAGATCGATTTGGTGTCTGGTTACAATGTGGATTAGAAGGGAAGAGACTGAAGTAAGAGTGCTTGTTAAGCTGATGGTTTAGGCATATGGTGGCAGGATCTGAATGGAGTGATGGTAGAAAAATGGAAGAAAAAAGAGAATTGAGAGAAATCCCTCCAAGGAAGAATCAACAGGACTTGGTGACTAATTTGACATAGACCAGGGAAGGGAGTCATAAAAGAAATGGTATCTAGATGGTAAAAAGAATGCTATATCATAACAGAAATAGACATGTTAGGAGAATACCTAAAAGTGGGTAGAAGGAAAGAAAAGGAGAGTATCAACCACACACAGGTAGTAACATTGAAAGTCAATGTCTAGCTAAAGATCCAGAGGAATCTTGGCCAAAAATAATGATTTGGGTTTCATAGGCATGGAGGCAATTAAAATCCACAGAGTCCATGAGTTTCTAAGGAAAGTCAAAGAAGATGAGTGTCAATGCAAACAGCTGGTTTTCAATGTCCATTTCCCACTTTGACCTTCCTAACTGAATTCCCATTTGGTTCAGCTGCACCCCACCTTTAGTGTGTGTTTCCCTTAAGTCCTTCCCAAAACCAGAGAGTGGACCCTGAATAGGTATAATCCAACACTGGCCGTCTGCATCTTTGCTAGGAATGTGCATGGAATACAACACAAGGCCATGGGGTGGGGAAGCTAGTCCCAAGGAGGCAGGACAGGAAATGGGCTCCATTCCCTTCTGGAAGTTGCTCTAACTTGACATGAAACCTGGAACTGCTCTGCCATCTTGGGCCCCTGGGGAATCAGGCTTCATTGGGAAAAAGTATCCTGCTATACAACAGGAACTTAACCTTAAGAAATCATTGACATTTAGAGATCAGAAACAAAGCCAATGAAATACTGAGAAGGCTTGGTCAGAAACTAGGATGACAAAGAAAATCACCATAGGCCCTTACACCAAGGAGTCAAGGAACTGAAAAGAAGCTGGAGATTTGACAGGGCTCATGATGGGCCTGGCGGGGAAGTGAGGTGGGCCCAGAAGGCAGCAATTGGAGATAATAATCCTTCCTCAGCAGCATATTCAAAGAGATGCTCTTGACAAGGTTCCTGAAGTGATTCTAGGGTCAGCAAAAGTTTTGCTCTGAACTCTTCAACACATTTTCTTTTTAAAAAGCAACACTCATGTCAACCGGGCAAGTCACTCCAACCGGCTCCACTACAGCTGTTATTCAGATTCACCCTGTCAGTGTGAAAATGTGGGTTGAAATGGACTTTGCTAGTTGAAATTAAGTGTGATCACACTTGGGAGTCTAGGGAAGCACTCCAATTCAAGCCTCAATTATGAGCAGCTTTGAGCCAGGGGGAGCTGGGAGTGGCATTCAGAAAAAGAGAAGGGATTCTTTCTCTGGGATTTTCCTTGTTTTCAGTCTGAATCCCTCATGAATGTTCTTTCCCCTCAATGATTCCTTTTTCCTGCTTTCAGTAACCTCTTCTCACTTCCCTCTCATAGTTTTCTCTCTCTTGGAGAAAGTTATTCGGACCCATGGGTGACAGTCTCATGTGACTTCGCGAGCTATTGGAATTAACTAAAACTTACTCTTTCCCCATAAATCTCCCCAGAGCCTACACACAGCAGCTGCGAATTCCCAGCATGGGTCTGGCCAAGGTACTAAGAAAAGCTGGCTGTGTTCCTGAATCTTATTCACTGTGGGTCCCAAGAATTGTCAGACACTGACACCAAGACATTTTGAGGCACAGCTCTTTACTTAACCTGCCTTTGATTTCCCAGAAGTTTGGGCTGGGTTTGCTTTGGAAAAAAAAAAGTGAAGCACACAAGAGACAGAGTTCAGAAAATGATGATTAAATACAAACATGGCTATTAAGCAAGATTCAAGACTTCAAAAATGCAAATAAAATCGCAGAGGGTTGTTTAGACAGTGGCTAATCAGAAGGAAAGGTAATACTTGGTGTAAAGTGTAGCACACGCACCTTTCCTGATTGAATGTATTTATGGGAGTTCCTTCTGTTCCTGGCTTTTATTTGGCTGGGGGCAGTGCTGGGGGGGAGGGGAGGGGGAGGGAGAGTGACAGCCAGAACACAAAGTATTTACTGGCTAAAGATGCCTACACTTCTGCCAAAATTGTGTTTATTTGTTAAAAATATACTTCATTGTGCTGTTGCAAAACTAAATCCTTCCCCAGCCCCCACGGAGACAGGGTGATTGGTTTCAGGGCGAGGTTCCAGCTAGTGCTTTCGGGGCATTAATGTGCCAGCTGCTCCTTCAGCATCCGTTTTATTTCCAGTCCCTAGGCTGGTTTTACACTTTGTTTTTGTGTAAGGAAATAAGGATTAGAGGGCCTTTTGTTAGTGAGGGGGGTAGGCAGAGCAGTCTCTCCCTCAAGCCCCATGCCCCCATGTACCAGGGCAGCCCAGCAGGGCAGGCTCAAAGCTCTGGTTGACTTCTTGCTCACTTTCTCAGAAAGGAAGGATCTGTGCATTGGCCGCTCTGCTGGAAACTTGCAAGGCAATAGATTTAGGAGACAGAGGTTTCCAGAATGCAATCTGGAAAACACCAAGCCAGGCTTATCTTTGAGTTCTGTGCAAATAAAGCATTCCCAACCTGGCAAGAGGGGTTTGGAGGGAAAGAATGCCTCCAGGTCACAGGGAGGAGGGCGTTTTCTGGTGTCTGCCTGTTGGATGGAGCATGTGGGGTCCTCCTTGATTTTTTTTAAAAAGTTAACATTATTCTTACCCACCTGGGAATGCTGGACTGTCCCAAGTCCCCCTCATTGGCCAGTTCATACAGTGCAGCTAGCTGCTGGAACAAGTCCAGCCAGATTTTCCTCTGCTGAGCAAATCACCCAGTGTCTCCTACCTCAAAATAGCCACCTCTTTTGTTGAGCAACCCTGTTGGAATTGCTAAACACACACACACACACACACACACACACACACACACACACACACACACACATATGCTTGTATGTGTGCACACATGACAACCTATTTTTTTGGTTCATACCTACAACTGGGGCAAAATGACTGAATAAAATTCCCCAATGAACACTTCTCTCTTTTATAAGGACAGAGAGAGACAAAGTGAAAAAGGAACCTGCCCTATCCCTCTTCTCCTTCCCCCTCACAGACCAAAATTAAAACATTCGTTCTAAGGATGGAGTCGGGGTGGAAAAGTTCAAAAAAATTAGGCCTTGTCTATTTGCTGACTCTGTGTTGCTTGGCAGCTGTTCCCCTGACCTCTCAGGAAGCCCTGCTGCCAGTAGGTTGGGGATGGCCAGTCACACTGGCAGGCAGGGGAGTGGGCCGTGACATCTAATATGTTTTGTACCTCAAGAAAGATGAGCCTTGTTCCTCAGAAAAAGAAGAGAGATCTTGTTTCTGGATAGCTGTTATCAGAAACTGGTTTTAACCAAACATGGTTGGAGGGTGTGTGTGTGTGTGGGAGAGAGAGAGAGAGAGAGAGAGAGAGAGAGAGAGAGAGAGGAGAGAGTGTCATTGGGAATGAAAAAGAAGGAAAAGAACAGTCCAAAGGCAAAATCTACTCAACCTTTCATTCTCTCTGTGTGTATGTGAGTGTTTAATGAAGAAAAAGCTGAAAAATTTTGGCCAAATGAAAAGCTTTAAAGTGGTTGAGAAAGGCCTTATGACTAAGAGAGGATTACAATGGAAAAAATGTAAAAAGAGAAGTTAAACCAGCTGGCTTATTTAATTTTGGCTTTTCCCCCCAATTCACTTCTTTTTTTTTTTTTTTCCCCTGCAGTTTAAACTAGGGGAAAATGTACTGTGTAAATATCCAGTGTTTTTCCTAGTACTTAGCCCTATCAAAATTCTTCACAGAACTAAGTTTAGTGAATCTCTGGGGATTGGGAGTGAACATGACATTTCATCCCTGGGTCACAGGTCACTTCCTGCTCCATCTTGTCAGTCATAGCTCTTACTATGCCATGAAGTAGGGTGGGGAGGGGATGGGGAGTGGAGTGGAGATGAGAGAAAACTCCACAATTATCCCTCACATTATTTTGTTATACAAACATTTCTGTTTCCATTCCTTGCATCATACCCAAGAATTAACTTTCAAAGCTCTTCTCCCAAGTATGCCAATAGATTAATACTTTTCTAATTTTTTAATTTACTCATACATTAAATAAGCATCATTTAAGCACCATTAATATACAAGGTACTATATAAAGTGCTGGGGAAACACAGATAATAAGGTAAATTCTCTATTTCGTATATCCTCAAAAGAACAGGGACACGGATATCTAGGTCAATAATTACAATAATCATCATAAGTACTATGAGATGACAGGACAGGAAAAATGAACAAAGAAGCTTCCAGGAGTTGGAAAGAATGAAATGGAGTTTTGCTAGCTAAGGAGGAATGCACCAGAAAGCCAGAAAGAGGAAGGGCTTCGAGGCAGGGAAACTACCATGCACAAAAGCTTTGTTTTGGTGAAGCAGGACAAGTCTGCGCTGCTGTACCCTGACAGTGCTGTACCTGGGACAAAAATTGACTGGGATGGGATAGGACTGACCCATTAGGTTTAGAGTTGGAAACCAAATGACCCCAAAAGGCATCATTCAGGAATAAGGGTGTCCTTAATCTTAGTGGAAAATGATACCTTTACATCATCCTATAGGCAAAAGTATAAAGATAAAAACCAACAATAGGGAAGCAGCAATTGGAGGCAGAAGGGATGTAGAACAGTGAGGAGGGAGAGAGTATAGAGGAAAGCCCTTACACAGAGCCACAGGGGACTTTTAGAGGAAAACTGGAGTATGTGTTAAAGGCACGGAATCTGTTTGGGCAGCCATGGAAGCAAGACAAAGGTCTTGGAGTTAGGTGGTCATGGTGACAATACCCGGACAACTAAAGAGAATCATAAAAAAGAGGGGGTCATCATGATAGACCTTGAAAGTGGACTTAATGGTTTGAACATCATCTGCTCAGCTGGGATTTCCCAAAAGGTGGTAGGGTACCATTGGTGGTAATCAATATGTGGTTACATGGCACACAAATACTGATAGTAGGGATATGTTGATTTTCATACAAACTGGATAAAAGCATATAACTATCACATTCAATCTACAACTACTAAGATACAAAAGTTGCTGAAGATGAAACTCACATGGATAGCACCATGGTGAACTGATCTATGGAAAATAAATTAAGAATGCACTAAAAGAGGTACTACACAGATACAGCAAAAACTGAGAAAGTAGTCTTAAAATGGTTGGCATTTGAAAATGCTGACAGTAGACAGGATGAGACTCAAAAGTTTTATGCATTGGTCTCTCTTTTAGAATGCTGCTCTTTGAGGATAGGGGAGATTAAAGATTCTTATTAAGAGAGATCGCATGAACTTCCAAAACCACAGCAGACTTTGCATAGTTTTCATGTTCATGTTTCAAAATAAACTGTAATTTGAATCCCCAAATACTCAGACAATTCTTCAAAAACCTCTGTGTAATAATTTATATATCCATGACTTATTTTACTTAATCTTGAATAACTCGATGCATATATTTATGTGAAAATTTTTGGTACAGTGGTCAAAAGAACTTCCAAGGTGTGTCGGGGTGAAGGGCTAACAAACTCAATGTTAGGTATCTTTGTAATTATTTATCCAATTTGATTTAATAGATCCTAGTATTTTATTTTTTGCATATATCTGGTACATTATCTATTAATTGTGGGTTTTTTTTAATTTTCTGTATTTTATGATTCCTTAACATCTTTGGGTCTTGCAGACTAGGGTTGAATTAATTAATTCCTGATATGCTAAGCAACCTGGTTTTGAGCACAACTTTCATCAGCAAACCAATCAATTCAGAGTCCATACCCCATCTGCCTCTTTTTTATTAAATACTTTTAAAATTATATATGGAATCAATCTTTATTTTGTTTATTTATTTTGTTATGTGGTGCTGAGGATCGAACCCAGTGCCTCACATGTGCGAGGCAAGCGCTCTGCCACTGAGCCACAACCCCAGCCCCATCTGCCTCTTTCTATTGGGTTTATGCAGTCTGGAACATTAACCCCCTGTCATAAATCATCCCGGAGCCAGATACCCCATTGGTAGACACCATTTCATTGCTAGATACCTAAAGGCTATCCAAAGGATCCAAACTATTCAATCCAAGACCTCCTCGGCAGCTTCCCTTGCCCATCCCTTTCTCTGAAAACAGAAATGCTTTCCCCTCACTCATTCTGCCTCCTGGGCATTCCTGGTACCTCCCCAAATGCTTTGCATGGCCTGGTGTGCCTCATCATCTTAAGAACTGTGAGCAATAAGCTCATCTTTCAAAGATGGTTATCTCATGTCTGTCACCTAACCATATCTGATGGAAACAAAATCCCAGGTACATTTAAAAACACATTAAAGAAACTCAATAAACTAAATAATCTGTTATATAAATGAATGAATGAATATCTCCACCCAAAGTATGTCTGTCTTTTACCTGATTAAAATTGTTCTTACATGATTAAAAGCCATTTGCTTTAGCTACCTATGATCATCATGCTCTCACTCAACCAAGGATAGGATTTGTGAGAAATCACAGCTTGGAGCAACTTACACATTGCAAAATAACACCAAGAAATTATGGTCTGTAAGACAGTGATGTTCCTTGGTTCCAGGAAGACATCCAAGGAGGACATTTCCCCCAGCCAACACACCCATTTTGCCGTATCTTCCTGTGGAAGACATTACTTTTGTATGCCAAGGGGGATTAACTGCTCTAACAAATAACCATAAATTTCAATTATATAAGATGATAAAAATTTATTTCTTAATCACTAAAATGCAGTGCAGGTGTTCATAGTTGGATAGCTCTCTTGCCTGCCTCTATGACTCAGAAATCAAGGATTCTTCCATCTTTCGAGGCCAACATTTTTAAAACATGGCCTCCAAGATTACCAGAAAAAGTGGGAAACTTGTGGAAATAGGTATAGCAGAGACACACTCAACCTGAGACAAAGTGCTCATCACATCTCCACACGTTCTTTCATTCCGAAGTAGTCACATGACACACATACCCATAGATGCAACAGGGCTAAGATTAGTCTCTGCCTGGCTTCCACTTCCTACCAAACTTCATGAGGAAATAGGAGCTCAGTCCTTTGGTGGTCAACTAACCTTTCCCACCAAACCAAGATCTGTTACCCAGAGTTGAATCCCAGATGAAGTAACTAGGGGTTTGTTGAGTGATAATATAAACAAGTAGTTCTTAAACTCTTGAGGGTTGTAAATCTGATAAAAATGTATGAACCTTCTCCTATTACAGAAATTCCTCTCTCTCCTACCACAATTTTTTTTTATTAGTGTCTGGTTCTTCATTTGCCATCCCCTAATCTATTTCACATGACAATCAGAGTAACATCTAAATACTCAGGTTTTGTCATGTCACCACCCTCCTTGAAAACTTTCAGTAGAAAAAGACCCAGACCCTTGTCAAATCCCTGAGTAAGCTCACCCTCCTTGGTGTGGCATTGGGCAAGTCTTTGCTTTTCACGCCCCCTCCCAAATGGCCTTCCTCTCCCTTTTTTCCATGTCAGGGACCTTGTACATGTCTTTGAACTTCTTTTGAATCATTTTCCTCTCATTCTTGATAGCTCACTGCGCTCAGATCCCAGCACAGCTGTCATTTCCTCAGGAAAGCTTTTACAGAGAACCAAAACGAATCAGATCGCCTATATGTTCCTAGAGCCCTCTTTGAGTTTCTTTTTTATTTCCCCCTTGGCTTTTGTTCTTGTTTATAATAATAAATATGTGTGATTATTGGAGATGCCTGGGTCATTCTATTAAAAGGTGTAAAATACAGTCCTGGTATAAAATAGTAGGCACTTAAATATTTATGTGACAGATGAATGAATTCTGACCATGTGTTATGACTTGGATCTGGAATGTTCCCCAAAGGCTCAGGTACTTAAAGGCTTCAGTGGCAATGCTGCAATATCCATAAGCGGGGGCTTTAAAAAAAATGACTGGACCATGAGGGTTCTGACCTCATCAGTGAATTAATCCATTCGATGAATTAATAATTTGAATGGATTATTGGAAGGTAGGATGTCGTTGGAGGAAGTAGGTCACTGAGAGTGTGACTGAAAAGGTTTATCATGTTCCTAGTTTCTTCCCCTGTCTCTGCCTTTTTCTTTCTCTCTTGCTCTCTCCTTCTCTTTCCCAGCTGCCATGACCTGAGCATTTTTCCTCCACCCTCTTCCACCATAATGTTCTTCCTCACCTCGGACTCAGAGCAACAAGGTCAGCCGACCATGCACTGAAACCTCTGAAACTGTGAGTCAAAATAAACTTTTCCTACTTTAGGTTGTTTATGTCAGGTATTATGGTCACAGCAACAAAAAGCTAACACACTATGCTTTACATTGTCATGGGGAAGGTAGGAAGATAAATGATAAAAGGTCTTGAAACCAAGTTGCTTTGTTGTTGTGGGAAGTGACGAGAATAGCCAAGTCAGAGTTTGGTATGATTTTAAGGAACTTCACAGTTAGGTAATGCATTTTACTCTACTGCATTCAATAGGAGAAACAAGCAGTAAATGTATTCTTTGTTATTTTATAAGGAGAAGGGTTTGTGCATGGAAGAAAGGCAATGAACAGGAGGAATTGGATAAATCCAGGAAGTGTTCCTGGAAGAGGTGGTTTGGGGGGTATGGTTTGAATGTCACATCATAACCTTCTTTCTTTGAAATACATTTGATGCCCAAAAAATATTTTACTCAGAAATCTTCTTCCTTAGCTTTTCTGTTATTTTCAAGAGGATAAACTATGAGACAGGTTGGGGAAGCATGGGTCAGCCGGCATGTCCGCTCTTCAGCAGAGAAACAGATATTGGACAGTGGTATCTCATACCCTCTGATAGATCATATTGTTTTCCATAACATCCAAGCTCTCTTCATGAGAGAAAATTTTATGTGGGGAGTGAAAGAGATGTGACCAGAGTTTGAGAGCCATTACAAGGTTTCACCACCTCTCTCTTTTCCCTCTGACACAAGCCCATCATATCACCAGATGGGCCTCTTGTATCAACTGGATCTCAAAATGAAGAGGGCAAGGGACAGAGCTACAACCGGCCTACAGTCAACATGGAAGATGGACAACATGTTAGTTCTTCTGGCACGAGGTGCTTAGATTTGAGGGCCACTTGTTACTGCAGTATAACCCTGTGAGAGATGACTGATATACTTTTCTTTACAAAAAACTTCACTTAATTGAACTCCAACTATGAGCTGCACATCTAGTGATCAGATGGTCCATTGTCATTGGAGTGTGTCATCCCTCAATTTTATCCAAGTACACAGAGTCAGGAAAACAGATGAAGGCAGGAGAAAGACAGTGAAGAAAGCCAGCCACTGAAGTCAATGAGATAACTTCTGCATTTGCTGACTTGAAAGACACTGAAGCCCACTTTCCATGTGGCTGTCTGCCAGGTGTGCCAAGAGGACTCCATTATAGAGGGAAACTAACAATAGATTCTGTCATCTAGAAGGGGATTTCCTTTTCTGGGAAAGAAAATAAATAATAAAAAAATAATGTTTGCTGACATCTACTGAAACAAGAATAGTCAGAGTTTGTAATAATGAAACTTTTAATAGTAACATCTCATAAAGAAACATGAAAGAAACTTATTAAAGACAAAAATAGTTTCCAAAAACTATTTGCCAGACTTCTGAAGTTGAATGCACAGGCTAAGTTCTTACTTAACATTTCTTTCTCCTCCCCTCTCTTCCAACTACTTCTGTTACATTTTCGTTCTTCGTCTTTCTTCCTTGTCCTTGCCTAAAATCTACTCATGGCCAACTTAAAAAGATGCAGAAAGGATAGATATACACATAAATACATTATATATATATTTTATATATAGCACATTTATAAATAAGTTATAATATTTTGAAAACCAAATATAAATTATATATGCACTTATTTCTAGGAGTACAATCCATAACTCTAAAATATCAAAAAGAAATTACTATGCTGGGGATGTAGCTCAGTGGTCAAGCAATTGCATAGCATATGCAAAGACGTGGGTTTAATCCCCAGTACCAATCAGTAAATAAATAAATATTTTTTAAAAAGAACTTGCTTAACCAAAGCCTCTAAAGTTTGAAAAATAACATAGAATTTGATGATTTGACACTCACTTTTAAGGATGCTAACCTGTATTTCCATTTCCCCCAGGACTGGTTAGACATGAACAGCTTTATTTCAACTTCACAAGCTTGCCTTGGTGACTACTAGCCCCATAGATTCCATCTTTATGTACAACCTGAAGTTTAAAAGCTTAAAAGTTATCTTACTGAAGGGCCCTTTTGTCATGAGCTTTCTATTCCAAGGTCAATTCTAGTTAAATGCCCTCTCCTGTCCCACTGTTCCCCCAACGGAATCATGGTGCACTTTATCATCTTTTTCTGTTTTCACACCATATGACCATCTCTCTATATGCACTGACTCTTTAAAATATTCAGTAAAATGTATGCATGTAAAACTAGTCTTATCATTTAATCACTGGAGTCACTGTTGGGAAACTGAGCATTGATACATAATGCAGATATCTTAAGTGTTAAAAAATAGAAGCAGTTAGATTCATGTGACATGGTATCTGAATTTGCAAAGATTTTCTGGTAAAAAAAAAGATTTTCTGGTAACCTAAGGAAAATTATTCTCAGCAAATATTTTGCTATATTTTTATAGCTTTGTGATACATTGAAGAGTACTGGTTCAGGAGCCAGAAATGTGGGGACTGCTAAAAGGGTTCTATATACAATATTTTTGCAACCAAACAAAAAATGTAAATGGTATACAATTTCATGAGCATGAATACAGTGAAGTAAACTACTCTTTTTTCTGAATTGTTCTATTCCAATGTAGAATGTTTATTACCATATGATCTGTGTAAGAATTAAAGGCAATTATGTATATATAAGAGGGGAAGCTGATTTTCCCTAACAGGACTAGGACTTCAAACCACCAAAAGAAATGGAGTTTTGCAAAATGTACCACTTCAAAAATGCTACAGTCTACCAATCTAGCAATACATAAACCATATAATGATGACAATTCCCGGGTATGTCAACCAAGAAACAGGAAAGCTGGTTGTAAGTCACCTCAAGATAAGAATAATGATTGTGAATACTTGGCTAAGTCATTCTTTCTCCCAGTTTGAACATAAGAGAAAGAAAAACAGAATTTCTGAGGTTACTCCTTCCTGGAATGCCAAATAGGTCAATGTCTTAGGATATCTTTGTTTTAAAAACCACAAAATATCCAATTGGTGACTTTAAAGACTATTAAGTCACTGAAGGTTAAAACTAAATGGAACTTTTAGACATCTTATAGTTCATTCATTTCAATTTAACAGTGTGAATATTGAGTCCCAGAGAAAAAGATTAACTTGCTCAATTATCACAAAGCTAGCAATAACAAAAGGATAGAAAGAACTTTGCCCTAACCTATCAACTCTGAGATCAGAACTTTCTTCTCTGTCATGTCACTTTGAAATTAACACCAATTTCTAAAACTGAGCCCAGGAGTAGCAAGAATGAAACATGAAAATTTAAATTGTCATTCAGAACTATGGAAGATCCTATTGAAGTTTTAAATTTTCCAAGTACCCTTAGCAATAATAAAAATGAAATTGTACCCAAGAGGCTTGAAGTATAATCACCCCTGTGTATTATGGGGAAAAGATCTGTTACTCATATATCAGGCTACTAAGAAAACTCTGTAAGTTATTTCCTACTTAGAGTAAACTTGCATTGTTCTTACCCACCCTAAATACACCAGAAAGGTGAAGGATTGCATGTGAAGTACTAAAGAACAATACCTAGTTTATAGAAAAATTACCTCTGAACCAGAACTACTGGCATCATTTGACTTTCTTTCTTTGAATCAATTTTAGAATTTACTTTCCTATTATTAATTATGTATTTCTGAAACTAGTGCTTAAATGTTTACATCAGGTGACTATAAAATATAAAACCAAGTCTTGTAAACATGCTTAAGAGAATTCAAACATACAAAATATTGCTGTCAAGTGGCTACCTGAGATACTCAATGCTACAACACTTACATGCAACTTTTTTTTTGCTCTTAAAACATTTTCTTTTGATAAATTGCCTTCAGAGCAATGAATTTACATAAATTAAGTTTTATCTTACAGCCACACCCTGTATAATATCAAGAGCCTTATCCTTTTTTTATCATCATTTTTCATCAGATAGCTCCTGATAGTTTTTCCTGTTTACAAAAATAAATTTTGTTCTAAAAGGGTAACAATCTGTTACCAATGAGGATCACTTAGAAAGAATACGAATCAAGTTTCATAAAATATTTCCAAGAAAATGTGATTAGCTATGGCAAGAGCATTGCCTTCCCGTCTTCACCACAGGGAGAGACTGTTCTCTTCAATATAAACATACTTCAGCACACTTCGTCAACATTTATGTTTCTGAGTTGGACACATCGTGCATCTTATATTTCCATAGGTATATCTCTAAAAAAATTTCCTATGGGATTAATGGAAGTCAAATCTGAAAGCATGCCCGCTACATGTCTTAATCTATTACTTTTCTGATGTATTGTCCCAGAAGGGCAGAAACATCTAAGCTGTAATGAGTTTCATCTGCTCAATGCAACCACAATGCCAGCAATCTTGATTTATTAAATACAAAATATTCAAAAATAATACAAATTGTATTAGAAATGTATTAATTTGAATATAAAATTCAAATGTCCAGGAGGTGCATAAATGTATAAATGTGGGGTAGAAGGGAAATGGCTACCTGTGGTTTAATTATTCTCAGTAAAATACTTCTTTGACCTAAGACAGTCATCCCAGCTCACCTGTCTGGAGCCCTTTGTGGGTATTTGGAGAAAAGAGATGGCCCTTCAATTCCCCTTTGTCACTGGGCTAGATCCTCCCTACCTCTTCCAAGTATCCTGATTCTGCATAGGCTAAAGACATTAGAACCTGCTTAGTGAGTAAGTTGCCCTTCCTATGAGAACTAGGGCTGCTGTCTCATCAAGAAATAAAAAACTATGGACACGACATGAGAAAGGACAGTTTCCTTCTTTTCTTAGAAGTATACCCTGGGGTGGAGGGGCAGGGAGCCACAGGTAAGTGGACTCATGTGCCACGTTGGTAGGCAATAGAGTGTAAGAGAGCTTGTGTGCTGATATCCTGGATCCATTCAGCTGGGTTTGAATTGTAGCTATGAGTTTAGTTTGCAAATTTAGATAAGATCCATAAATCCTCTGTGGCTCAGTTCTTTCATCTATAAAAATGGGAATTATAATACATACATTATAGCTATTATGTCAGAATTATTAAAACAATGCCCAGCACATGGTTAATACTCAATCACTACAAAGGTCTAAGGTTGATTGAGAGGTTACTGTGTTTCCAAGTGCTCAGTGAATATAGAACCTACTTCCCTTAGATTATTCACAATGAATTTCTATTTTCCAAAGTGAAATCAACTCAACAAGCTATTTATGTAATACACATAAATAAATACATAATTTTGATTTTGTACAGTAGTAAATTTTGCATTCTTAGGCACTGTTACGATTTGGCTGTGACATGTTCCCCCAACAAACTCATGTCAGGAAACACAGGAATATTAAGAGATGAAATGATTAGGAGAAATGTAACCTAATCAGTGGATTAATCCATTTGATAGGTTAATAATTTAAAAGGACTACTCTGCTGGGTGGTAACTGTTGGAAGGTAGGGCATGGCAGGAGAAAGTGTGTCACTGGGGACATGCCTTTGGGTTTACATCTTGTCACTGGCACCTTGGCTCTCCCTTTCTACTTCCTGTCTACCATGTGCTGAGTGGCATATCTATACCATACCCTTCCATTTTGAAGTTTTGCCTCACTTTGGACCTAAAGAAATGGAATTAGCCATCCATGGACTGAATCTCTGAAACTATAGCCAAAATAAACTTTTATTCTTCTAAGTGTTTTTGTTGGGTATTTTGGTCAGAGCATCAAAAATTAAACAGAAATTGGTACTGAGAAGTAACTAATCTGATCACATGGTTCAGATGTCTTTGTAATGGGTCTGTGAGAGGAGTTTGCAAAAGTTTGGAGATGTAGTCCAGAGAAACTAGAATGTTGTAAACAGAGCTTATTGGGTGATTCTGGTGGGACCTCAGGAGATAAGTACATTGATAATAAGAATTTGGGTAGTAAATACTGTGCTAATGAGGTGAACAAGGACTCAACTGGGAATTGAAGTAGAGGCCACATGTGTTAACTTCTGGCAATGAACTTGTCTACAATTTGTTCATGTCCTGAGGCTTTGTGGGGGGTGCAGATTTAAAGGTGATGGACAATTTATTCTGACAGAGGAAATTTCAAGGCAGTACAGTATTCAGGTGGTAGCATAGATATTGCTGGAAGCTTCTAGCTAAGCTTACTGTGAGAGTCAGGAACAAAAAATAGAGTGGAAGAATTTGCAATTTGGCAAGAAAATTGTGTGTGAAACTAGAGCCAAGAAGGATATTGTTTTTGAAGAGATTACTACCACTAAAGAGAAGCTAAGTACTTTGCACAGAGACAATAGGAAAGAACCCTTGAGGGCATCTCAGAAGTCAGCAAGGTCACCCTTAACACTGGCTCAAGAGTGTAAAAATGAAAACTCATTTGAGAAGAGACCAAGGGGGTACCCTGCTCCTATAGGGGTGCACAGGAAGTTTTATCCCAGGATTTGGAGTACGCTACTCAGTTACCTAAGCCCTCAGAGGCCAATGGTCAGAGGCCAATGCAGTCATGGTCCAAGGAGGCCTGGCTACTGTTAAAGCTGGCAGAAGACCTTGGCATTGTCCATGTGATGCTGATTCTGCAGGAATGCAGAATGCTTTGATTAAGAGGTCATGGAGGCTTCCACCAAGAATTCAGAGGAAGGCCTCAGAGGCCAGGCAAAGTGTGATAGGGTTAGAATCCCTGCAGGCTGCACCTGAGAGAGCAATGTGTGAAGATTTGGAGGTGAAGTCAGAGCTAGAATAACTACCAGGATTAAGAGATGCCAGTAACATGGACTGTCTGCTGAGGAAATCTGTCTGCTACAAACAGAGCCAGGGCAAAAGAGAGGGCATAAGGCTATAACAAACAAGGCCAAAGGGATGGGGCTGCCCAAGTTCTTTAGATCACATCTCACTACCATGTACCCCAGATACTGGTTGTGAAACCTTAGAACTTGTTTGCCCAGCTGGGTTTTGGCCTTACTTGGGTTTCATTTCTGCCTTCTATGTTGCTATTCCTCCCTTTTGGAATGGACATGCAAAATAAGTTTATTTTTGAGTTTTACAGGGGTTCACAACCAAGAGTTTGCCTTGAAACTCAGAAAAGACTGTGGACTTGAAATTTGGGAAATGATGACACTGTTATAATGTTGGGGACTCTTGGAGATAGACTGAGTTCATTTTGCATTGTAAGATTTGAATAAGCTTTTGGGGGTCAGGGGTGCAAGTTTATGCTTTGGATGTGTGGTATCCCCTCAAAAAGGTTATGTTATACTATGCAGAAATGTTAAGAAGTGAAATGTTTAAATTATGAGAGTTGTAACTAATCAGTGGATTAATCCATTCGATGGATTAATAATTTGAATGGACTACTACCAGCTGGTAACTGTTGGCAAGTTGATGCATGGCTGGAGGAAGTAAGTCACTAAGGCATGTTTTGGGGGTTCATATTTTGTCCATGGTGTCTTGATTACTCTCAGCTTCCCGGTTACCAAGAACTCAGCATCTTTCCTCTGCCAGACCCTTCTACCATGATGTTTGGCCTCACTCTAGCCCCAGAGCAATAGAGGAACCCAACCATGGACCGAACCTCTGAAACTCTGAGCCCAAGTAAACTTTTTCTCCTCAAAGTTGTTCTTGCTGGGTATTTTGGTCACAGTGGAAAAAAGAAAATAGAAAAAAGCTGACTGACATATACTCCTTCTATAATTCCTTAAGTCTATAAAAAAGGAAAATTTAAAAACAACTGTACAACCTTCACTGATTCCCACTACACTTGCCTTCTATTCATTCTTCACCATCAACCAAAATAACTCACATCCTCAGAGAAAAGACAGGAAGAAACAAATCATGACAAATGCTTCTGCCCAGTTTCTCAGCACAGAATCAGAGGTGAGTATATCTGTGCTATATGGGCAGTGAGGATGATTACTAACCCTTCCTGGGGAGCCAGAGTCATGACAGCAATTGTGAAATGCTGGTGACCTTGCAAGAGATGAAGCAACACCAAGTGCTAGGTACTTTCAGAGCTGCCATGGAAGAAGTGGAGGGCCTATTTATGGAATATTGCTTGGATTGAGATGTCTCTTCCTTCTGTAAATGAAAGGGCAGTGGCTTTTTATTCCAGCCCTTTTGGTGGTTTCTTCAAGCTGTCTCAGTCAGGAGCCTGAATCTAATTCCAGATATTTTTCATGTGCACCACAAACCACCACAGGGACAACAGGAATTCAGGCCCAGAAACTAATGCTAAATTGCAGCAATCACCAAATTATCTACTCTACTGGAAAGCCCACTTGAAAACAGACTTTCAAAAGAAATAGAACTTTGGAAGGGACTTACAATCCTTTTTTGCATCACCAGGAAAACAGTTTGCCTATAATCCCTTAATAAAGAAAAGGTCTCATGGATTAATCTCCCTTTAGCAAGCAACATTACTGGCTTTTCAATTCCATAAGCAATTCAAGTGCAACAAATAAACTAAAATAGTGCTACCGACAATATTATAATAACCACATACTACTGCATTACCAGTGTCTTTCTTTCATGCAGTGCTTTCCTATATATGTCTACCTTCCCATCCTTATTCCTATTTCTCATCCACTCTGATAAGAAATCACTCAATAATTCTGCGAAATGTCTAGTGGGATTATTTTGAAGGACATAATTGCAGCTACTAAGAAAGAGACTCAATGTAATTGAAACTAAATTAGTATAAAATTGTTTTCAGGAGACTGATAATTGCACCTTGGGCTTTAAAATAACCAAACTTACGTCAATAACCTCACCCAGACCAAGGGCAGGTTCATTCACATACATCTGTCCCAGTGTTTCAGTGTGTCTTGGAGTGTAGCCAACCAAGTTTTTTTTTTTTTTCCTCCCACATTGGCACACAATTGTATTTACCTAAGACAGTTTCTGTATTTGCATATGAGAGCAAATGTCTACTGAGGAAATTAACCTGTTTGCCATTGTAGAAAATGTTGCTTTTTCCCCCCAGGGAAGTGTCTTATTGACTATTTCTCAACTAGATTGTTTTATCCCTTCATAACTTCTTGTAATGCAACCCAAACTAGACTGCTAGTGTTCATTGATAGCTGTATTTCCCTCTTCTTGCTAGGCACAGAGTTGGAGGAGGTTTTTCAGCCTCCTTTGTGGTTGAGTGGTGCCTGTGACTAAGATCTTGCCAACAGAAAGTGGGCAAAAGTGATTGGTGCTATTCTAGTTCTGAGTCATAAGAATCTTCAACCTGGAAACATTGTTATCTTTCCCTAGCTGAATAGGACTCTGAGGACGTGGAACAAGTGGTGGAGTCACTAGATGGAGGGACCTAGAAGGGAGCAGCCCAGACTCAGTCATTGTACCTTTCCATCGATGCCACATTGAACTATGACCTGAGCAAGAATTAAATCTCATGCTGAGTGTTCATGCTGAGTGTTTTAGTCATATTTTCACTGCTATGACTAAAATATCCAACCAGAACAATTGTAGAGGAGGCAAAGTTTATTTGGGGGCTCATGGTTTTAGAGGTTTCAATACATAGACAGCAGGCTCCATTCCTCAGGGCTCGAAGTGTGTCAGAATAATATAGTGGAAGAGTGTGGTGGAGAGAAGTGGCTCACATGATGATCAGACAGCAGAGACAGCAACTAAGCTCAGCTCACCAAATATAAACCCCAAAGTCATTCCCCAGTGACTCATCTCCTCCAGCCATATCCTACCTGCATTTAGGTACTACTCAGTTAATCCCATCAGGGGATTCATTCACTTACTGGGTTAAGGATTGCACAACCCAATCATTTTTCCTCTAAACCTTGAATTGTCTCACACATGAGATTTTGGGGGACACTTGACATCCAAACCATAATACTGAGTTTTGGGATTTTATCAGTTAGAGTCACTGACATTATTGACATTACTGAATAGTTATTTTCTCACTTGTTTTTGTCTCTCCATTTCTATACATGTCACATTTTCTTTCTTTCTTTCTTTTTCTTCCTTTCTTTCATTTAGTCTGAAAATAATTGTGGTGTACCCAACATATGTGCGAGGGACAGAAACAGTACACTGTAACTGTATTCAAAGTAGCTTAAATGAGCAACCAATCACCATACAATTTAAAAATTACACTTTTTCTGTTGTAGGGGATAGGAAAGGTAGCAGAATACAACAATTACTAATAGGGCATTATGTAAAATTGTGGATGTGTAACCGACGTGATTCTGCAATCTGCATTTGGGGTAAAATTGGGGGTTCATAACCCACTTCAATCTAATGTATGAAATATGATATGTCAAGAGCTTTGTAATGTTGTGAACAACCAATAAAAAAAGCATTCAATAAACAATCAAAAAATAAATAAAAAAATAAAAATTACATAATTTATTTCTACTAATTCCTTACAATCTGGACTATTTTGTAAATTCAGTGTTTGGGGAGCAAAGTCAGCCAAATGTATTTACATTTATATACCAAGCCTTTACCTTTCATTGGCCCACAAACCCTAAGATAGTTACTATCTAGGCCTTTATAGAAAAAGTTTGTTGACTCCCATGGAAAGGTTTTCAAAAGAATTCTCAAAGGAGACAACATATAAGGTAGGATTCATTGGAGTGAATGGTGGTGGAAAAGAGGAAGGAGGTATTCCAGGGAAAGAGTAATAGCCAAGCAAAAAGTGTATAAGTTTAAAGGAACAATACTGAGAGAATACTGAGAAAACACAGAGGAGACAATGGTCTTCCCTCTGAGATCACCAACCATTTTATTGGAAATGAGCAACTAGAAGAACCATTGAGGGAGGAGATATTTGAAACAAGCAAAGCTGTTGGCCTTATATCCTTAATTCTGTCTGGGTACCAAATCTTTTTTTTTTTTTTTTTAAGAGAGAGTGAGAGAGGAGAGAGAGTGAGAGAGAGAGAGAGAATTTTTAATATTTATTTTTTAGTTCTCAGCGGACACAACATCTTTGTTGGTATGTGGTGCTGAGGATCGAACCCGGGCCAGGCGAGCGCGCTACCGCTTGAGCCACATCCCCAGCCCCGGTACCAAATCTTAATGAATAATATTACATCAATGCTAAATAACATCAAGTTCAGATAAATGAGTTGTGCAGTTCATCCATCACTTTATAGCAAAGACTAGTAAGCTTTTTGAGAAAATAATACATAGTGTGTCCCTGGAATGGTCTTTACTCATTAATTCTATAAAAATGCCTCTGATAAATCACATTGCTGTATCTTATAAAAAAGAAAAAAAATGAAGACACCAATAGCAAAAAAAAATGGAAAATATATATGTTTATATGTCCTTGTCTTAGTTTGCTTGAGCTACTATAACAAAATATCAGACTGGGAAGTTTAAATAAAAAAGATTTATTTTTTTCACTTTTGAGAGTAGGAATCTGAGTGGCAAAATGGTTCATTTCCAGAGAGGGTTCTCTTTATGGCTTATAAATGGGCACCTTCTTGGTTTGTGCTAGGTGTCAGGGATAGAAAGACCACTGGTATTTCTTCCTCCTCTTATAAGATCTTTAAACCCATCATGGGGTCCCACCTGCATGACCTCATCCAAACCTAATCACCTCCCCATGCCCCACCAACAAATACTAAAACACTGAGGTCTAAGGCTTCAACATATGAATTTGGAAGGCAAACAGTTTGGTCCAAAGTATTCCTCAAAGAATAAATGCAAATTTTCAATAAACATTAAAAATGTTTATTCATCATTTCTCCATTTAACTTTGAGTACCTATCATGTGGCAGGCAGTCTTCAATATTTGTGTATGCGGGAGTGAACACAACAGAGAAGGTAGCCTCTTTCAGTGACAAAGTTTACTTTTTAGTGACAAGAGATGGACCAGTACAGACAAATAACTGAGCAAGATGATTGTAAATTTTTTATAAATGGCATAAAGAAAGACTGGGTTTGTTTAGCATAGCAACTCATGAAATATGTCATGAGGAATTTGCACATGAAGTCACATGGAATCATAACAAGAAATCAGCAATGCAGATTTTGAGACAGAGCATCCCATGCAGAAGAAAGGGCACAGGTAAAACTTTCAAAGAGAAAGAAAAAGTTTGCTACATTTGAAAAACTGAAATAAGGTTCATGTGTCTGTAGCACTGATAGGTCAGGGAAGAGTGGAAGATGGGGAGGTTGAGGAGTTAGTGAGGGGGGAATCTACTCATCGAGGACTTGTAAACATTAGTGCTCAGTTTCACTGCTCAGAAAGCAAAATGTTCTAAAAAATAATATTTTCAAACTATTAAGCTTACCTTAAAATGAGTTTTCTCATTGGGTATAGTTTTAGGAAAAGTTATTTCTTCAGTACTGATCAGAGTGTATACTGGTACAATCTTTAGGTGGTCTGTTGGTCATAAAGCAAGACTTTAGAATGTGAATGACCTTGATCCAGCAATTCCTATTCTAAGAAATCATTCTAAGAAAATTATAAAAGACTCTCTTCATTCAAAGATGTCCTTGGTTGTGTTATCTATTTTAGGTTTTGAAATTTTTTTAATTGAAAATAAACTTCCTAGAGAGTAGACCCTTGTCATCACTTTTGAAGCCTTGCAGCCCACAGAAAATAGTCCCCTATGGACTGAGAAATCAGCAAAAGTTCGATTAAACACTGCCATAGACAGAATGCTAATGTCACCCTAGAATTCAGGTTGAAATTCTAGCCCCCCAGGTGATGGATCAGTAAGTGATCAGTGCAGGAGAGAAGAGCCTTCATAAATGTGATAAGTTCCCCACACCAGAGAAACCACTGCCTCTCCCACTCCATAAGAACACAAAGAAAACAATCATGTGTGAACCAGGAAGTGTGCCCTCACAACACCAAGTCTGTTGGCCCCTTGGACTTCCCAGCCTCCAAAACTATGATAAGTAAATTTTCATTATTGATTAACCACTCTGTCTATGGTATCCTGCCACAGCAGCTTGAGTGAACTAAACACTATAATAAAACTCTGTCCAACTAAGATTTGACAACAAGATAATAATAAGCCATCACAGAGGTCTGCTTCTATCTCAGATACATAAAAGTACAAAAGTAACAATAAGAAAATCCGGGACAAAAATAATTTTTTTTTTTCTGTGAAACTAACAAGGAGTTCAAGGGAAGAGAACAGTGTGGCCTTGTTTAAGAGAAAATATAATCTATAGAACCAAACCAACAGATGGTCAGCTATTTGAATTAGCAAAGACTTTACAACAACGATCGTGAATGTATTTTTAAAATTCACAGCAAAAGATTGATGTAAGGAGATAAAGAGAGGTAGTTGTTTTTAAATTCAGAAAATAAATAGAAACACTGAAAAAGAACCAAATGAAAAATCACAGAACTAAAAACTCAACACTAATTTAAAACATTACGTGGACTTAACAAATGTAGTTGTAAACACATACTCCTCACACCTCCCATGGTGGGAAGCAGAACTGTCTGAAAGCCCGGCTGCAGTTTCTCTGGATCTATCCTAGCATTCGCCCAAACACCAAGCTTCTATAGGCAGCTCCCGGCCAGTGACTGAGCATGGTGGGATACCAATGCAAACACATTTTTGTTACCAATGAGTGATTCTGGATTGAGAAATCCCCACAAGCCTGCCAAAACATTTTATAGGCCTTTACAACAGTCCTAGACTTTTCTTACACAATCCTTCCTTCCTTCTTCTTCTCCTTCACAAATATCAAAATTCAGTCATTGTCTGAGGGTTCTCTCTACCTTGTTCTGCTCCCTCATCTTAAACTGATATTTTCCCTAATATATCTTTTGAAAATCTGATTTCATCTCAAACATTTGCTTTTTTAGTGAATTCAAAATTGGTACCAGAAGATTTTACACTTTGGAAGAAAGTATTAATGGACTTGAAAATAAGTCAGCGGAGGTTTTCCAGTCTGAATCTCAGAAAGGAAAATGATTGGAAGGAAAAAAAGAGTGAGTCAGTGTCACAAGGGGTCAAAGAAAATGATCTTATGTGGTTGAGTCTCAGATGGAGAGGAAGATATATGAAGAAGTAACGGTCGAGCAACTCTCAAGTTTGATTAGAAATATTCATCCCAGGATTCAAGAAACTCAATAAGTATCAAAGAGAATGAATATACGCAAAACAACACTGAGGTTCACCATTGTGATATTGCTGAAAACAGTATAATGAGGAAATCTCCTATGCAACCAGAGGAGAAGTTACATGGAATAATGGCAATGATGTTTACTGACTTTTCATCCAAAGCTAAGTAGGCCAGAGGGCAATGGAATAATATCTTTGAGGTACTGAAAATGAGGAATTCTCCATTGACAGCCAGCAAAGGTATCCTTTAATGGTGGGGATGAGACAGAGATGTTTCCAGATGGTCAAAGCTGAAGGAGTTTATTGCCAGGAGATCCACATTACAGAGGATGCTAAAGGAGTTTCTCTGCATGGAGGGAAGATAGTGGAAGGTAAAGGCTGAGATCTTCAGGAAACACTGAGGAGCACCAGAGATACAAATATGGAAGTTTCCTTTTTTTAATATATATTTGGTATCAAGTTAAGTGTTTAAAGAAAAAAATTTACAGCAATATGTCTAGTGGTTTGTAACATACAGAAGTAAAATGCATGAGGGTCATGCCACCCAAGACCAGAAAGATGGATGGAGGGAGGTATATTGTTGTGAGACTTCTGCCTTTTATATGAGGTAATGACATTATTTCAGAGTAGACAGTGGTGGAATGGGATGCATATAATGTGATCTATCAGCCACCTCTAAACAAATAAAAAAAGAGATAAAAGTTTAAAAAATGTAAACTATAATGACTATAAGATTTTTGGCTATAATCTACAATAAGAAATATTTTATATTGCTACCCAGTATGCAAATACCTCACAAAACTCACACATAAACAAATGCATAACATATACAATTATTTAAAGCAATACTCATGATTACTAAGTGCAATGGATATTTTCTATTCTATTTCATTTTTTTACATCAATTATAGCCTATTGAATCAATCTACTACTAAACCCCTATAGTGGATCTCAACTTACAATTGGGAAAACACTTTTCTATAGTATTTACTTTCTATCAAGTCATTTCTTTTTCATTTTATTTATTTTCTTTTAAAAATTTGCCTTTGTTACTTAACTGATTTTCACCAAAATGCAGTCCCCAGACATTATCTCCACTTTAGAAATGAGAAAATAGACTTGGAGATATTCACTTACAATTTCAATAAATATCATGAGGTTAGTAATTAGAAAAAAATAGAAATTCCCTGTAGGTGTAAATATAATAAGTTCAATTGCTGTGTTCTTAAGCACATAACATATTATTTCCACATCAGTCACTATGTTTGGGGACCTGGGCATCATGGATGGGTGCATGGATGTATAGACATTTTTCTAGGAATGAAGGACTAGTTTTCATGTGTAACTTGATATATGCTAAAGAATCACAGCACTAGCCTGTTCTGCTGTAATTTGCTACCCTCGTTTGTTTTTCATACCATATAACTAGGATCTGTTCACGTGTTCTGAGCAGACACTTTAAAAAAGCTCCATTCACTTGACCATGATAGAACTCTGACCTTCAACATTTCATATCCTATATTTTTTTGTATACACTATTGGTGGGTGGCAACCAAAATCTTCAAAACATATAAATGAGCAACTTTAATCTACTGAGGCTATTTTTCAGCTCTAAGATTCTATAACCCTATAATTCTAATCAAGGGCTCAGCCACCTGCTATTCTTTCACTAAGCCACAAGATAGGCAGTTGTCTAAATTGCTCAGAAACATACACAAAGACAGGGGTTGCTTTGTTGCTTTGTTAGCCAACCCTGAAATTTTACAAGACCTAATGTTAATGAGACTCTCTTGATACAATTTAACTGTATTCCTCTAAGTTTATTGTCTATTATAGAGATAGAATAATCTAGTTTTCCTTAGAATAATCATTTTTTCATATACTTGTATACTTGAAAATAAGTATTTATTCATCATTTAGCTTTTTCCTCTCTAGACTAAACAAACATAATCCCCTTAATCTTCCCCCATTGGTTTAACTTTCTCTGTAATCATTTTGGTAGTGCTTGGGAGACCTGTCTCTGGTTTCTCCACATACATTTTCAAGGGTGGAGACCCACATTGATCACATAACTCCAAGGACCTGACCAATGCCAGGCAGACCTGGACCATCCAAGGCTCTGGTCTACAGTGTTCTTTCTAACATGGAGCTCAGTATTATACTAACATTTTCAAAAGTATTATTGATGGACTTCTGGATTATCATCAACTAACGTTGAATCTCTCACATATAACTGCCGTGAGCCAACAGAACCAATATCCTACATTCTCTGTTTTAAAACATTTCCTCATATGCACATGGATTTCTTCTTTCATGACTTGAGTTTTCATCTTCATGGTTTTTTGTTTTGTTTTGTTTTTGTTTTATATTTCTCTAATGTGACCTTATTGATTTGATTTCAAAAGCTTCATTTACAGTAAGGGTTTCATTTCTTTGGTGTTTATGCTTTTTTTTTTTTTTTTTTGAGTTTGTATGGAATCAAACAGATGGCCAGTTTTTCTTTGTTGCCATCAGTGAAGTTTGAGTCATCAAGATTTGGTCAGCAACCGGACAGCTGAATGTTATCTTTCACATTTAACAAATATTTAGTGAGTGTCTACTAAATATTGAGGTCAGCCACTTTTCTGGCTTATAGATGAATAAAACCAACAAAGCTTGCTGCCCTGCACCTTCAAGCAGTGGGAGGAGGCTGGTTTGCAAGGCATAAAGTCATTTTCTCTAAGTGTTGCTTCTGTAGCATGTTCTTAGCCACTTGTGGAGGTGATCACAGTTCTGTTACTCTGTGCTCTTTGTCGCTGCAGCTGTGTGAAATTGCATATCCATGTCTTTTTTCCATGTAGTAAACATGGATTTAAGATGTGAAGGCTCATGAGATGCTTCACAGCTTCTGTTTCTCTTGAGTTCCCATGTGACCTCTAGAGTCCTGAGACAATTGTCCCTAGGACTTCCTGCCCATGTTACCATCCTGCAGAGAACTTAGGGCTAAGAAAACTCCATCTGACACTGGGTCCGGTTTCCCCTGCTTGTGCACTTTCTAATCTCCAGTAATCATGAGATGTTAAATTACAGTATTAAGTTTTTTCCCAAAGAATTCTAGCTGAGGGCCTTAAAGCATACCTACTTAATAATCCTTTACTTTGTAGTTTTTAAAACTATGTTTTTTTAAAACTATGTTATCTATCATATCTATTCTGGTTTGTATGTAAAGTGTACCCCAAAATGCTCATGGGTTAATACAGGAATGTTCAGACGTAAATGATTAGATTATGAGCGTTGTATTCTGATTGGTGGATTAATCCATTCATTTGACGGATTAATACTTTGGATGGACTAACTAAGTAGTAAGTGTAGGCAGGGGTCATGGATAGAGGAAGTAGGTCACTAGAGGAATGACCTTGGGATTACATTTGGTCCCTGGCTCCTTGCACGTGCTGTCTGCTTCCCAACTGCCTTAAGGTAACAGCTCTCTTTGCTGTACCCTTCCACCATGATGTTCTACCTTACTTAGTTCCCAGAGCATTGGAGTTGGCCATCCATGGAATGACCCTCTGAAACTATGAGCCCAAAGTAAGCTTTTTCCTCCTCTAAGCTTTCTTCTGAGTTATTTTAGTCACCGTGATAAAAAGCTGACTAACAAAATGTCCTTGTATAATTATCCTTCAATATCTAGAGCAGAATGGTGCAGGACCCCATTCAAATAACAAAATCTGCACACATAGTATTTGCATATAACCTATGCAAATGTAGGAACAAACACAGTCTTAGGTATCTGGTTCTCAGCCACAGTGAAATAAACCCTAGAAACTAAGTGCCTCTCTGTGGATACTTCAGCTTTGCCTCAAGCACAGCATCACATACATATTGACAGATTTAAAATGTCCACAGTCTGGGCTCCCTCTAAGAGGGGAGGAAAGAAATAGAGGTAGATATGAGTTATTGATTATTCTGGTACTTAGAATGGGTGGTGGCTTCATTGCTGAATATTATTATATCATTATATTTTATAAAAATGTACATTAATGTCTTCTTTAGTGTATAACATATTTTAAATAAAATGTAATTTTAAAATATTAAAACAAAATAATCCTCTGGACAAATTTCAAAGAACATGAGAATTCAATTAACAATTTCTATTCTCTCTTCCCTGTCTCATTCTCCAGACCAAAAAAGTATGAAGGCCAGGCCAACCCCCTTCCTAATAATCACATCTTTCTGGCAGCAGAAGGCCTGGGCATTATCAGATTTAATTTTCAGAATTTATTTGTGCTGGAAAATTGAAAAAAATATCTTTCTTGCAAGGCTAGTTCTCCTTTTTTCAAAGTTTCAACAGACAAAGAGAGAAATTTTAAAAGCAGCTTGTTTTACTGCTGCCAATTTCTCAGCGCTGCGCCAATGGACAAGGACCACACTTTATTCCTCATTCAATATTGCAAAGCACCTGGCATGAGGCCTTGCACTTAGTAGGTGGACAATTAATGTTTGCAAATCAATGCATGAATGGATAAGTCTCACAATTTCCATGGGGACTCTTAAATGTCACTCTTCTTGAAATGTGACCATGCTTTTCAACCTACTAAAAACCACCCACAAACACAATCTTGTATGAATATCCCCTGTGTTCCCCAAATCTTTTGTGACCTATGGACACAATTGCTAGATGTGAGTCATGGTTCTACCACGGCTCCCACACAATGGGTATTTTTAATGCTCCATCATTTCCTGAAGTCCAGCTCTCAGGAAATGGTTTTTTGCAAAAATGACCTCACCCTCCCCACATTCTCTTACCCCCACCGCAGAATCCCAGAATAGCTGAACAGGTGTCCAAATACCTAGAATTACCCAAGAAGCTTCACAACCTGTCTTCTATTTTCCTATCAAAGTCACAGAGTTAACCTCTTGTCCTTCAGAGTTTGAAAGGAATGTATCCATGAACTAGACCCACCCTTATTTGTGCTTTATTTATATCAAGTCACAGTTTGTTCTCAAGACTGGCAATAGTCTCAACACACCAGAGGTAAACCACCAGTGTGACATAAAGGCTAAAGAATAGGGGCTCAGGTTCAATATCCCTGGTAACCAAATTCTGACCCTGTCCCTAGTTGCTTCAGGCAATCATTTAGCCTTTTGGAGGCTCAATATTCTCATCTGTAAAATGGAAATAAAAGAAGAAACTATCTCTTGGAATGCTGTGAAAATCAAATAATAGCTGGGCTTGGTGGCACAAGCCTGTAATTCCAGCAGCTCAGGAGGCTGAAGCAGGAGGATCCCAAGTTCAAAGCCAGCTTCAGCAACTTAGGGAGGTCCTAAGCAATATAGCAAGACCCTGTCTCAAAGTAAACTATATTATAAAAAAAAAAAAAGGTTGGGGATGTGGCTCAGTGGTTAAATGTCCCTGGGTTCAATTCCCAGTACTAAATAAATAAATAAATAAATAAACAAACAAACAAATAAATAAAATAAAACAACCCACGGAAACCGTTGATCTCCAGACCTACTACACAGTGAATATTCACATAAGTGCTGATCTTTACTATTGTGTCCTGTTTTCCCAGTCCTTAGGCCTGGTCTCTCTCTGACATGGCCATTGTGATGCTTAGGATTTGTAGGTGCCTGACAGCTTCAGAATCTCATCAGACCCAACCTATTCTGGCAGGAACACTGTCTGGCCATCTTCCGAGGCCCAGAAACATCGAGAGAGATCAGGTGGTGAGAAAACGGGGTGGACTTGAGGGAGACTACAAACTACCTGTGCACAACACCCAGCTTCAGAGAGATCCAAGAAGCCACCACGCCAGAGTGAAAGGCTTGGAACCCTCATGGCAAAAGTCCACACTTCAAAGGCAGGGGGGGAATTTGTCTTAAGAGTTTTCTTAAAGTAGAAACCCAACAGCAAAGATGAGAACAAAACTGACAATTTTTACTACAGGAAACAGACTCCTGCTCTTCAGCTCAGAACATCTGATAAGCTTCCCCTAGGATTTTCTAAGTCTTCCTAATAGCCCAGGCAGAGAAGCCACTTGGGAGGATGCCCCGGGATGCCACCACACTGTCATTGCCCTGGAAATCCGTCTTCAGCTGCTCAGACACCAGTGCAGACGGTGTGGTGCAAGCCTTCCAAAGCTACCAACCGTCCAGCCTGGTGGAGGAGCACAAAGAAAGCTGCCCCGGAAGAACTGCTCCAGAGGCACTGAGAGGAAGAATAGGACCCTGCTGACAATGCTGGGAAAGAGCAGCAGTGGGCACACGCTGGCCCTGGCCGTCAGCAACTGGTTGGCCCAGGCTGAGCAGAACCTTTCCGTAAACATGGCATGGAAGCAGACACCTCAGAGCTCACGCACCAAGACTGACAACACAAAGACATTAACCCGTCTCCTAAATGATATTTCACGGCCATCAAACGGCCATCACAGTCCCATCAAAGGAGCAGCCCATCAAGGAAGGCTGGTGGGAGATGCTCCCAGCAATTTAGACACATTGGCAGCCCCAGAGAGGGAAGGATCCCCAGGGTCTCTTTATTTATGAAGGGCAGCACTTTGCATAACAAATGTTCCATGCATGATCTTTACTTGGCATAGTTCTTCCTGGATCCAGTAATGAGAATTACTCCCTGTCCTAACTAAGGAGAAAATAAAGCAGCTAATACTTCTATACATCAACAAGTAGGATTAGTATAAGGCACAAGAAGTATTCCAATTTTCTGAGTGACCGCATCACATCGTGTCGGCACTCTGGACTAGTTTCCTCATCTAGGTCTCTCGCCTTAAAGGGATATCTTGTGGCTTTTTTGGAATGTTCTCACCGTAATTTATTACCCATTTCTTTTAAAAATTTTAGTCAGGCTTAATATGCATGCAGTAGAGAACATAGCATGCATTTTTACTTAGAACTTTGTCGCCTTTTCAGCTGGTGGAAGAAGATGGCGAAGTGATGTTGATTCTCTCTTTGTACCAGCCTCAAAGGGCATGTTGTAGATGGAAAAGCTAGATAGTCAAAGGCACAGCGAACATGTCAGTCATGTCTCTCCGATTAGAACTCCAAAGTTCTGCCTCCTGATATTTAGCCTGGTGTGCAGGGCTCTGAATGTTCCACTGTGAGCTCATAGAGTGGCTCTTCATGATGAGCACATCATCGCTGGGGTCAGGGACAGGAGAGGAAAGAAGAAGCAGCCTGAGAAGAGATCTTTAGATCATTAGAAAGGCCTATAAAAGATGAGTGTGTACACATCTGGGAAATAATAACTCCCTTTGATGTTCAGGACCTGCCATAATATAATAGCTACTATTTATTGGGTGCTTGCTGTGTACCAAGCATTGCACTGAGAGTTTAACATGAATTATTTCATTTAATCCTCAAAATAACCCATGAGATGAACAATTTTATTACAGAAAACGTACCCGATTTTTAAGGAGATAAAGCAAATTCTCCCAAGTTGCAGAGAGAAAATGCAAGAACCGAGATTTGAACCCAGATCCCAGATTCTATCATAACGTTACTCAGTGCCCCATAATGGCTTCCACCTGACTCTGCAACTGAGGCCCCACCAAGAAAATCCACTCCTCCAGACAGATGGCACCCTTCATTCCTGCCTCTGTCACTCAGCCTTCAGTTTGACGTGGCCTTCACCTTCCATTCTGCTGTACAAATGTATCCTTCGGACACAAAGAAATACCATTTCTCCTTAGCCATTCCATCTCACCCTGAAATTAATCAAAAGGTGATATCCATTCCATTCATTCAGGGCCTTCAGGTATATTGAAGAAGCTAATTTACTCAATGATACATACTATTCACTGTCTTCTCTAATGATTGCCCCATATTACAAGGGAGGAAACATGTTGTCTGCTCCTTTTGTACCTAAGAAATTACCATACTACAAATTTACAAATGAAATGTTGCTCTTTACAAAAGATAAGAAAGTTATATTATATGGCCTTACAGCCACACCCTGAATTATTTATTGGCTGAATTTTCCTCCTCAATTATTTCCCAAGTATTTTCTGCACTCTCCCCCAGAACAAACTGCTCTTTAAAAGTGTTTTCCTAGTTGGGCATGGTGATACACTCCTGTAATCCCAGCAGCTTGTGGTTCAAATCTAGCCTCATGAACTTAATAATGCCCTAAGCAAATTAGTGAGACTCTGTATCAAAAAAAAAAAAAGGTTGGGGAGGGGGCTAGGAATGTGGCTCAGTGGTTAAGCATCCCTGAGTTCAAATCCCAGCACACACACACACAAAAATAGCATTTTCCTTCATGAAACCATAACATTTCATCTTCCACATTTCTACCCTAAGACATTAGTAACGATGTCTATGTGCAAAGGTGCAAGATGTGTATGTATGTGAAAAATGTGTGTTCTGAGAGACCGAGGTACACTGGATAAAAACCCACTGCATCTTGCATTAAGCAAGCACCCGGGATGGCGTTACTTGCATGTTAACTAGCAAACCCTCCTGGGAAGTGAACAACTTTCTCAGGCCACTGTTCAGCCTGATGTGTTGACAACCTTGGGAGAGAAGACATTAATTGCAGTCATAAGGTAATAGCTACCCCCTATTCCCTTTGGATTGCTTGTTTATAGTCTGAAATGGCTGAACGGGTTCTGCAGGTTTTTCTTGTCCATTTGCTGAGCTTGAAGCAAGAAGAGAGAGTCCCAGGTTCACTCAACTGTAAACAATACCCTCCTCAAGGTCAAACTGGAGTGACTGCACAGCCATGTGAGGTAAAGGGGCTGCTTTCTGGATGTGACAAATGAGAGGAACATATTGTATCTATGCCATCTTGCATGCTTGGAAAATGAAGAGAAGATAATTTTGCTCAAACTTGATCTCTTACTTTTTTTTATTTTTTGGCAAAACATAAAGGCCAACTTTTTAAAAATAATTAGACTTCTGACCTCTGGTTTATTTCTCTGTCATGACTCCCCAACTTTTTCTGTCACCTATAAACATTATTTGAAATTACAAAGAGCACAAGTATGGTCAGTAGACTGATAATAACAAAAGATGCTTAAGGAAGTCAATGAGTCAGCCAGCCCCAGGTTGCCTTAGATTAAACATGTGACATGGGACTAGGGATACACAGGCTCCAACACATTCTATTCACTGACAGGAACTGGGTTTTGCTTTGCCATATCCCATGGGACCATGTCCCTCTAGGAAGCTTGTGTTCTACTATCAGTCTGGGGAGAATGATAAACAACCCATCATAACACAATAAGGCCATGAAAACAGACCACAGCATTAGAAGGATGTGTTAGCCCAACTCCTTCAACCTTAAAATGACTCCAGCAGAGACCATCTAATGAAATAAAGTGGACAAAAAAATTAGGAGGATCCGGAGGAAGAAGAGAGAACATGGGATCCCTCTCCAAAGGGAGGATGATAGAGGCCAAGCAGAGGGTTGTGGTATTAAAATTGATCAAATTAAGTGCATGTACAAATATGTATAATTATTATGCATCAATTAAAAGTAAATCAATATTTTAAAAAGCTACTATTATATATAGTTTTGGGAAAAATATACCAATGCCTGTATCCTCCTCTAGTATATCAAATGAGAATCTCTGGAATTGGGGCCACTGGACCCACGTATTTAACAAGTTCTCAAGATACTTCTCAGGCAGCCTACTCTGGGATGGTCTACATTGTGTAGCTGTGTTTAGGAATCAGGATTTAGAAAACTAAAATGCAGGAATTCGGAATCACATAGAGAACTGTTAAGGTCAGTTCTCACATCTCTTTATCTTTGACTCTCCAAAGCCAACTCAATACCTGGAAGTTAGCAGGTATTTGGTAAGTGTTTAATTACTACATTTAATTTAAGGAGTGATCGATCGTTGAATATTTTGGTTGACCGAGACACACCTAAGAGGACTTAGGAATTTAAGCTTTATCTTACAAGAGTTAAAACTAATATTCTGTTCAGTGTAGGAAATAGCTATCAACAGCCACCTCTCTGCACCTGCTCCACATTCAAACACTGGCTGCCAACCTGATCAAAACCATTATTATCAAATCACAAGGCTGCTGAAGCTCTCTTAGTTAGACTTAAGTTCACATGATTGCTTAAAGCTTTTTCCCAGGGAATAGATCCTCTGTGCCAAGTAGGCAGGATTACTGCTCTATAAACCTACTTTATGTCATTAGCTTTGACTGTTGACACTTGCAATGATTAGACAGGGTTGAGCAAAGGGTATTTTTGCTGTCTGTGGGGAAGAGTATGGAACATAAACATTGCATCTCATTACAAAGTCCTGAATGTGCAAAACATACTGGTCCAAATGCTATCATTAGATAAGCACCTGCAACGCCCATTAACTTCAAAAGGAAATTGAAGGCAAATTTGGGCCCATATGCCACCTGTCCTTGCATTTCAGCAAGTCAGATGACCTCCATTTCCGCATTAATTTCTGAAGCAGCCTACGTGACAGTTATTGCCCCAGACTTTTAATAATTATCCCCAGGTTGGCCTCTTCCGGGCATACTGTGAAATACTCTCCACCTGCCGTCTCTAGGGTTTCAGATGAGTCTTTGGGCGACACCCTGAATGTGTCCTTCTAAAAGACAGATCATTTTAATGAATCTGAGTGAACTCGCTCTCCGCCACCGAAGAGAATGAGAAACGACAATGACCACCCAGCCACCCACAAACACCAAGATGTCTGTGTTGTGTGTGAGGAAAAATGTAACTGAAGTGATCAGAATAGCAACTAACATCGACACAGGATTGGAAAGATGGGCAAGGAGTCACTAAAGAAGACAGAACGTGAGGCTGAGGCAAGAACATGGCAAGTTCAAAGCTAGCTTCAGCAAATTAATGAGGCCCTACACAACTTATTGAGACTCTTTCTCAGAACAAAAAATATAAAGGGCTAGAGATGTGGCTCAGTGGTTAAGCACCCCTGATTTCAATTCAAAGTGAGAGAGAGAGAGAGAGAGAGAGAGAGAGAGAGAGAGAGAGAAAGAAGGGGAGAGGAAAGGAAATAAGATCCTTCTGTCTTAGTCCATGATGGTCTCTTATCTCTTAGCAAACTACCCTAGTCCCTTTATCCCATGATATTATATGGTTTAGATCAGGAATGACACCCAAAGCTCATGTGTTTAAAGTATGCTCCCCAATGCAGCAAGGTTCAGAGGTGGGGTTTTTAGGCAATGATTGGCTCATGAGAGTTCTGACCTGTTTGATCAGTAGATTATGGATTAATCCATTAATAAGTGAGTGGACTATTAGAAGGTGGTACTTAGTTGAAAGAAGTAGGTCACCAAGGACAATCCCTTGAAGGGCGTATCTTGTATCTTGTCCCTTGCTCCTCCTCCTTCTCTCTCTCTCTCTCTCTCTCTCTCTCTCTCTCTCTCTCTCTCTCTCTCTCTCTCTCTCTCTCCTCTCTCTCCTTCTAAGTGCATAAGGTGATCTATTTTACTTCATCACATCCTTTCACCATGATGTTCTCCCTCTTCTTAGGCCCAAAGGAATGGAGCCAGTGGTCATGGACTAAATCCTCTGAAACTGTGAGCTGGAATAAATCTTTTCTTAATCTGTTTTTATCAGATATTTGGGTCAGTGATGTAAAGCTAATAACACATCCCATGTAGCTCAAAAGGTTTGTGTTCAAAGTAGGAAGCTCCCAGTAGCCTGAGAAAGGACCATTTGTAGAAACTTTGTTGTGCCTACCATGACAAGATAGCTTCCAAAGTTGTCATTCATTCAACCAAATGGTCTCATGTGGTCAGGGTGCACTTTTGACATAGCTGTAGGGAATGGCTGGGTATGTGGAAAGAGTTCAAGGGTCTGGGGAGAACCCTCTGTTCAAATATGTCTTTTGTGCTTAAGTGTGAAAGGTCCTGTAATCCCATCTTGAAAGTAAGCTGAGTTCTTTTGTATGTCTGGACTGTGATGGAGACGTGTGTCTCAGGGAAAATCACAGGCCAGAGGCCTGAGCAGGCAGACAGTTGGACAAAAAAGGCCCTCAGTGAGCCCAGAGGATCTCTCCAGAAAGCCATAGCTCAGATGACAAGGAAAATTTGCATAAGTGATCTGAGTAAGATGAACAATTTCTTCCTCTCTTCCCAGCAATATTAGAATTACCTGATGCAGAGCCATGGATTGAGAGAGGGGAATGTTATAAATGAAATTTCCTCCATTTCTCCAAATCAGCAACTGCAACAGAACCCAGCATTAGACCCAAGAGGAGCACATTCATAACAGAATTGGCAATTCCACTGAGAAGGATCAGGAAGGATTGTTTTCCTTTTTCTAAGATACAAAATTTTGTGTGATGTCATATGGATTCTGGAGGAGACTAAAATCAGAAGACTTGTCTTGGATTTCTACAAGTGGGAAAGTGTGAAGACTTCCACCTCCAGCTTATTACACAGAGTGAGTGGTTCTTCAAAAGCCAAGGCAGCCAAAGAATTATGAGTGCCTATTCAATTCTGATGTCAATATAACAAAGTGGTTTTATGAAACTTGTAATTGGCACTTAGTGAGGGTAACTCTTCTCCCTTCGTTCAGCTATACCAAGGAGAGCAATGGCACCCTGCAAGGTGATATGAAATTAGTTACTCACGGCGACATGAAAAACATGGCAGAGACTATGGTGTTTCATGCATGTCAAATACTGACCTCTCAGGTGGGATCTTGTTTCTGTGCAAATATTCTGGATAAGAAGGACACTTCAAATCATTAACATTTTAGTGTGAAAGAGACTCCTTCATGTGACAGGTGGAGGTGGCATGTTTTCTGAAAGTGAGATGTAATACCAAAAGAATAAAGGTATGGGGAAAGGTAAGCTCTGTAATAACCCCAATCTGACATGAAATAGAACTTCTAAATATTTGCAGTGAATTCTACACATATTTACCTGGACACCAGCAAAATGTAAGACATTGTTCTAGCCATTTTGGAAGGGTATAAAGATGTATAAATATACTGATGCCATTCTCCACTCACCTAAAATATAGTGGGAGGAATGGCATAGATATAACTGTGATATAGAACAAAATTAGATAAGTATTGTGGATTTAGCACAAGGACCCACAGAATCAACATCACATGGGGACTTGTTACAAATGTAGATTCTCAAGTTCCATAGAGTAATTTCAGTGTCATAACATGCATTTTACCATGATTCTCTAGGTGATTTGTATGCACATTTGACAAACAATGGTGTAAAGAAAAACACCTAGACCTTCAAATGAAGGAGATAACACTCTGTGTTTCAAAAAATGATGTCATGCTCATGGAAACCTGATACATTGCAAGAGAGCTTCAGAGATTGTTAAGGTCTCATAAGTGACACAAGAGGGTAGAGGAAAAGGAAGGGCATGTGAGTAAAAGCCCAGAAGAGAAAAACACAGTTTTTCTTAAGTAAGCATGAAGAATGGTGGGTAGAGCAATGTGGAATGCATTTGAGGATGGGGCAAAAATTCTGGAAAGGCCAGTATGGGCTGACTGTAGCATTCAAGAATAACCCTATTTCTGATTTCATGATTACACAAAGGTTTGCAATCAAAGAAGCAAAAGAAAAATTTAAATGGCAATAAAAATAATCTTTCACTTCTCTTTGATAGGATCGCTGGGATGTTAGTCCCAACCCAAGTCCCTTCTTTCCCCTTTCAAGGTCTCTGCAAGTTTCCTTATGTGCACTGTCTTGATGGAAAAGAAGACCTGGGCAGCCAGTGGGACAAGGGTTCCAAAAAGGACTCCAACCCTGGTGAAGAATGAATGAGAGTGCACCTCAGAATGAAGTGAAAATTCACCAAGAGGCACAGGGAATGCAGAAAACAGTTAGTGACAACCTTAACTCAAAGGGCATGCACGTGTCTGGGACCGTCACCATGCACTCCACACAACACACTCAGGGTGTGAGTCAATTTCAGACACTCCTGCTCTTTAGTTTTGATTCACAGAGCTCCAGGCTGCTGCCCCACATGTGACACTATCTGAAGACTGGAGTCTTTGTCCCTGATTGCACTTCTGCCAGTCCCCAGTTCTGTGCTTGTGCTTTATCCATAATTGACAAATAAATGATATTAGCACTTACGGAGTGCCAGGCACACGTGCAACATTTATGTCCTGGATCACTAATGTTCACAACCCACCACCCCATTATTTAAACATAATTATTACCACCAGTTAAGAGATAAGAAAACTTGACTGGGCATGTAGCTCAGTGATAGAGCAAGTGCCTAGTATGTACGAGGCTCATGGTTCCATCCCGAGCATTGCAAATTTTTTTTTTTAAATTGCATTACAGAGAGATAACTAAGGTCACTCCATTAGTAAGAAATAATGCTGGAACTTGAATCCTGTCTTTGTTTCCAAGTCCACATTCTTAAGCAGATGTTTCTCCAGAGGCTCCTTTATCAGCTTACTCTGAGGTTGGGAGAACTACCAGAAAACAGCAACCTGATGCATGAATAGTGGTTATTCTCTGCTGTTCAACCCACCTACTAAATTGATGGCTACTGTTAACCATTTTGCAAAAAAAAAAAAAAGATCATGACAACATTTTTAGGACTGGCCTCTGGATCAGATCATGTCTTCAGTTCCACGTTTATGTTTGTCAGGAAACTAGAGATACATTCTAACAGGTATTTAAAATTAGAAGAACTTTATTGTGAATTAGAATCACCTTTCAAGAGGAGATAATGAATGTGTCTGCGAAGAATGATTCTCAAAAATGGGTAAGTCAGATAAGAGGACTGTGACTACAAAAGAAAACCAAGAGGATCGAGGAGACCTGAAGGAAAGGGAGCCCCTGAGGAAGTGGGACTAACTAGCATGAAAGTTATTCTTAGATGTTTAACATGGAGCAGTGTCCGTTTGCCCTTTTCAGATGGAGAGAACAAGGTCTAGTCTTCTAAGCCTGGGAAGTCTGGTCACCTATGGAGGCTGGGACTCCCATGTCATAAAGCCTGAGGCTCCCAAAAGAGGAACATAAAGATGTCCACCCAGAGTCCTAAAGACCAACCTGTAAGGGCACAGTCCATTGTAGCAGAAAGAAGAGACACAGCCTCAAGAGCGATGAAAATACAAGGGGGTAATGCAAAGTTAGTGAATTCATTTATTTGCTCAATCATTTCATTCCACAAATATTTATAAAGCATCTATTATGTCCTACCCTCTGTGACAGATTTTAGGTCTGTTTTCTCGAAGCTTACAAATAGAAGGACCCCTGCCCCTACCAAAAAAAAAAAAAAATGAACAAAGCAACAATTTGTCTTTTCCTTTTGGTGTTATGGGGATGGAGACAGGGGAACTATAAGAACACAAGATGGAAAGGATTTCCTGTTAGGGTTTCAGGAAAACCTGTGTTTGTGACTTTTAAAATGAGATATGCAAGATAAGAAGGAATCTGTCACATAAAATGTGGAGACAGGGAATCCAGGAGTGGTGGCGCATGCCTGTATTCCCAGGGCTGGGTAGGCTGAGGCAGGAGGATCGCGAGTTCAAAGTCAGCATCAGCAAAAGTGAGGTGCTAAGCAACTCAATGAGACTCTGTCTCTAAATAAAATATAAAATAGGGCTGGGGATGTGGCTCAGTGGACGAGTGCCCCTGAGTTCAATCCTGGGTACCAAAAAAAAAAAAAAAAAAAAAATGGAGAGAGGGTAAGGAAGAAGAAAATTTCAAGAAGAGGATATTGATTTCTCCATAAGAATGAAAATTTAGGGAAGGCAACAGGCCAGGTTGCCTGGGTGACATCAGGGAACTGCACCAGTTGAGTCTATGGAGGCAGAGGTGTGAAGCTGCCTGGAGGTGAGGGGAAAGTTTGTGATAGGAAGCGGGGATCGTTGGTGCAGGCCATTGGAGGGAGGATGGGTTCTGTTTTGCTGTTTCAGGCTGTTGATGGGGCGATTTTCAGTTTCCATCTGAGCCCAGGCCTGGAGTAGGTGCATTCCAGATCTTCAAAAATCACCCCCTTGGAATGCTCCGTCTCTGGTGGGCCCCCTAACAAATCCCCCACCGTCTCTGTTGGACACTTACTCCTCAGGCCTCTACCATGCCCTCCCTCAGCTCCTCCAAGATGACTTTGCCTCCTTCTTCTCTGAGAGGGAGGCCACCAGATAAAGGCATCTCACCTTCTGGCTTTTCCACTCACCGATCCTCTCCATCTCCACTCTCCCGTTTCTGGAGAGAAAGGTCTCCTACATTCCAGAAGTAACTCCACCTCAGCGCTTGATCCCTTTCTTGCTCTCTCAGCTGGACCCACAAGGTGTTCTCTGTTGTTTATTTAACTTCCCTCTCCCTCCCCCCATCTCTTCCTAAATCAGATATTTACTGGAGTCTTGTCTCCTGAGGAGTTCCTACTCCATGCTGTTTACCTTGTCAACCGATCTCCAACTCCCTGGGATTCCACCTCAGGACTTCTTAGAGGTAGTGATATGGCTAATACCCCTTTCACTTCTTAGCACTCATCTCCTGTATTCCCAGTTGGCCTGAATACATATGGCCCTACCACACCTGTGTCCCGATCCAGGGCACTGCTGTCTCACACTCTGCTTGCTGTGAGACAGTGCACCCACCATGATTCTAGACCCTAAGTCCCTCCCCTAACCCTCCCCTGAAGCCCAACTCCATACCAATCTCTAGAACCAACCCTGATTCAGGCAGAAGAGACCTAAGAAAACCAGCTCCAGCCTCTGAGATGCCACTACTCCGGGTTGTGCCTCACTATTATGGAACCGGCTCGGTTCCCATGTGAGTTTGGGCTGTCTCACTGGTCTCCTTGTTTCATTTTTGCTCCGCTTGTTTACTGAGCATATATTATGTGCCAGGGTCTGTGGCACACACCTCCTCCACACAATCTCCTTCCTCACAGCCTTCCAGTGTTTGTGAGCACTACTCAGGGAATAGACTCATGCCACAGAAAGTTTGAGAAACTTGCTGAAAAAAATCACACAGGCATCCGACAGTGAAACCGGGACTGAAACCAGACATTCTAACTCTAAAGGCTTTGCTTGATAAACAGCTATAACTTTTAATGCAGGAGATTGGAGACGTGTGTGTCTATCTGTGTGCGGGGACAGGGAGTAATGGTGAGAAAGCTTTCTAAGACCCTGCTATTCGTGCCAGATTCTCTGGTCCTGATTAGCTGCTGCCTGGCTGACAGGAGCTGTTATTATCACTCTCTCCTGTGCCTGTCGCTGGGCCTGCGGGGACTTGCCCTTCCTTCCTGCTCTCGACCCTCTGATGTTGACAGCAATGCTGGAAAATCACACTCTGCCTGCTGCCATGCTTACCAGATGCCTGCTGTACGTGCTGGGCTGGACTTCCTGCCTCACCTCACTGTCCTGTGCCTGCTCATTGACAGGGGCCAGGCTGCTTCTGAACCAGGACGGTTCTCAGTCTATTTCATCCCTGTGCAAGTACCAACTCTCCTCGGGGCACCACCTCCCCACAGAGTCATTTCCCTGGCTCTCCTGCCAGAATTCATCCTCCACACTCTGGGCTGTTGCTCATCTCTCACAACCATGTAAGATTAAGTTTTATAATATGCCTTTATTGTTAGTCTTCTCTAACAAGTCATTTCTTTTTCAAATTTATATATTGACTGTACTGAATTGAGAAATTAGAACAGATTCCTTCAAAACAAAGATGGTACCCAAAACAAGTTTGTTGGGGGCAATGAACTTCCAGAAAGAGAAATAGAATGAAAACAATTACACTCAGAACAATGGCCAGCAACCAATATTTTCAAAGTGTTTTGTGATTATCAAACAGATTCACTGCCCTCCAAGTCCTCCAAGACGGCTTCAAAAGCCACATAGCAAAACTAATGGTGCTGGGACTCCAGTCCTGGGCTCCCATATAACACCCCATCTTCTTCTCAGAATGCTCTTTAAAGAAAAGATTTCTGTCTCAACACTGGCTGGATCATTTGAAAACCACAAGCAGAAATTCCCCTGGTCAGCATTATGTGTTCTCCAAGAATAAGCATCTTTAAACAGAAACCAAAAACAACAAAAACCAAGAACCAATGACTTCAGACTTTAGTATTAGCAGTCTTACTCCTTTATGCTAGCTTCAAGTGAGGAGTTTTAACCCTCAGGGGAGCCATGGGATTTCCAAGGGAAGAACAAAAAAAGGAAGCTCTTAGGAAAAGCAACTCTGTTGTACTTAGGAGTGGAGCTGTCCTTCCTCCTCCCCTATCAATGCTAAGAACACAAACCTTCTAGCACCTTCCATCTCACTGGCCACAAAGATTCTGTTTTGTATTCATCCTCCTCTTTCTTCCATAGCAAAACTAAATAGGTAGCACATAAACCGTTTATGAATCTTGCCTCCAGCAAAAAGAACTATGTACCTTTCAATAACATCAGTTCATTCAAGAAGATGAGACCGCTTGTCAAAAAAATCATTCTCCTTGATATAAGAAGTCTATCAGACAAATGGACTTCATTGTCTGGCCTAAATGCCCTGTTTGTGAAAACAGTATGTTATAAATAGCAAATTCGAGAAGTGAGAAGTCCACCCTCTGCTGAGAAGCTACACCTGCGGCCAACTGAGCAGCCCCTCCAAAGTGGATGAACATCTTGTTCCCAGATCTTGGGAGCAGCAGCCAGCCACATCCATTGTAAGTTCTGGATGACCCTGCTCTTGGGGAATAAGAAAACAACCTCTTTAATGGCCAGAACATCACAGATTCTGAGGTATTATGGGTTGATGACTTTTTTTAAAGAAGTGTTTGTCCAGTGCCTTCTATGTGTCGGGAAACTTTCCAGGTTCAAAAGAGACCCTTGCTTCATTTCCCACATGATGGTGAGTGACCCTGTTGAGAGGTGAATTTCATCATGTCACTCCCCTGCTTCAAAGCTTTCACTGCCTCCCTCTACATGGATAGCATATCCGGGTCCTTTCTGGGGATAAGAGGCCCTGCCTGCCACCCTGAGGGTCTCGGCACTCATTTCCTTTATACTGTGACCCAGTCCAGCCACACTAGCCATCCCCACATCCTCTGAGAACATCATGCTCCTTTCCATCTCAGAGCCCCCCAACTTGCTGATCCCTCTACAGAGAGCATGCTCCTCTCAACCTCACCTCATGTGGACTGGAACATTCTCATGTCTCAGGTCTTCACTCAAATAGCACTTTCTAGGAGATGCTTTCTTTTTTTCTGAAATCACGCCTCTTCCCTTATTAGCATTTATCATTAGTAGCATTTATCATTCTTAAACATTATATTTTTGCTTACCTGTTTACTTATTTGTTGTTTGTTCCCTCCTGGTAGAATGTAAGCTCTTTCTATGCATATATTCCCAGAACCCAATATCCTAAATCCAATACTCTGAATAAATATTCAGGATGCCACTTTATAAGATAATTTTGTTATATTTTTCCCTCATATACTGAAGAAGCTGTAGGATTTGGAGATGCCATTAATAGTAAATAGGAGACCAACGTTTTCTCATTGCTAAGGTTTTTTTTACTTCAGATGCCAGAAAGTGGGGTCTTTTTGCTCAGGGGTTTTCTATTTTCTCAAACAAATATTTGGATCAGAAAAAAAAAAATCAAGTAAGACTTTGTCTCATCTCAGCTCTGGAAGAAAAAAAGTGAAACACAATAACATTTGTTCCAGAAATGTTTTGTCCAGTTGGAGAAATTCTAATAAACTCAGAACCTCATACCCCTCTGTGTATTCCTTTGAACGGTTCAATTTGGTTGTTACAACTTTTTTTTTTCTCTATAGAGCTGAACAAAATAGGAAGATTTTTTTATTTATTCAACAAACAGCTCAAATGCCATACCCCCAAGAGTTTCCCTCACCCTGGGGTCTAAGGAGTCCCACTCCCTTTCTATTACTTTCTAGTCCATACAATTTATTATAGTTCTGTTGGTCAGCTTTCTGTCCCTGTGACTAAAATACACCCCCTAAAAAATATAATTAAAGGAGGATTTATTTTGACTTCTAATTTTAGGGGTTTCCGTTCGTGGTCATTTGGCCCCATCACTTTGGGCCTTTGGGGAGGCAGAATGTCATGGTGGGGAGCTTGTGGTGGAGCAGAGAGGGTCCCTTCATGATGACCAGAAGGTACAGAGAAAGAGAGAGAACTATGGGCCAGGGATGAGATATCCCCTTGGAGAACACATCTCCAGTGACCTGCTTCCTCCAACGGGGCTCCGTCTCCTGCAGTTCCCACCACTTCCAACAGTTCATTCAATTACCAACCAATTGAAGGGCTGATCCATTATGAGATCAGAGCACTCATGATCCAATAACTTCCCCAAAGCCCCACCTTTGAACATCGCTATACTGGGGACCAGGCTTTTAACACATGAACCTTTGAAAAACATTTCAAATCCAAACTAATAGTCGTGCTTCTCCCTGTTTCAGTTGATGCATTCCATGGTCATTGACTGATTCTTCCTAGTAGAATATAAGTAAGAGCCCTGTCTCTTGTCCACTCATTTTTTTTCCCGGAAATAAGAGTTTGGGGCACATAGAAAATCTTAGCCAGCATTCATTGAGCAATGAAGGAAAGACTTGGCTCTGTGGAGACTTTCCTGAGAACTCCTCCCAACTTTGACGTTCTTGTTTTTCTGCATACTCTTACACCAGTCTGCTCTGCCCCAATACCGAGGCCTCATTCTCCAAGGTTCCCTTCCCTGGTGGTTGTACAGTACTGCTGAGCCCTTTGCTGCTTCATTATGCCAAGCTGACAAGAGCATACAGGCTTGTTGGTGATTATTTCAAGCACTGGGGTGTTTCCCTAGTCAACACTGCAAGCTTCCCACAGTCTGCTCTAAGCTTCCTGTGTCTTAGGCCAGGGAATAGAGAAGGAAGAGGAAAAGTGAATTTTTAATATACCGAGTTTTACATGCCAGGAGTAGATGCAGGTACAAAGGCCCCATAAGTATTTTATGTAAATGCATCTGAATGTCAAAAGAGACATCTCCTCATCTCCTATCTCTCATTCATTTGGGACTCAGTATTATTAACACATTGAGTGTGCGCGCTCACATGGGGAGAAGTTAAAGATAGGAAATGAGTCAGAAGGTCAGAGGCATGGCAATGCCACCATGTCGGGGGTGGGGGGCAAGCAGAGCAAGGAGACTGAGAAGATAAGAGAGGGATCAGAAGACTGTCACTCTGGATGCCAAGAAAGTTTAAATTTCTAAAGGAACAGAAGATGGCCAACGGTGGCAAATGTCACAATGAATTCAAGTAAGAAAAGACTAGGAAAAATGCCCACTGCTTTTAGCAGCTGAGCCTGAAGTAGCAATTTCACCTGAGTAATGAGAACAGAAGCCTACTTGAGAGGGATTGAGAACAGACTTTACTGGAAGGTGAGTAATTAAACAAAGCAAGTTAAGACAATGCCCTTCCAAAGCTTTAGCTGTGAAGACATAAAGAAAAATGGACTGGCACCTACCTAGGAGCTTCTGTGGAAAGTGAATTGAGTTTTACTACTCAAACTAGGTTCTTGACTGTGTACTTGAAATATGCACAGTTTATTATATGCCAATTGTTCCTCAATGAAGTGGTGAGTTTTTAAGAAAACATGCTGGGCTGGGGTTGGGGCTCAGTGGTAGAGTGCTTGCCTCACATGCGTGGGGCACTGGGTTTGATCCTCAGCACCACATAAATAAATAAAATAACAGTATTGTGTCCATCTACAACTAAAAATTCTTAAAAAATGAAAACATGTTTTAGAATTTCACAAAATATTAGTACTTTCTCATTTGAGAATCAAATTTCAAACTTATAAGACATATTAAGGGACTTCCTGATACATGTGTGCGAAAAATCCAGGATAAGGAAAAGCCAGAAATGTATAAACTTGAACTCTTGTTTTACAAAAAGTAATAATAAGATAAACAGTAACACAAGTGCTCTTTTCCTACGGTGGAAGCAGAAAAGCATTATGACCTGGGATATGGGCTGACAGGGAAAAAGGACTGGAATTAACAGTTACAGTTTGTAGCTTACTCTAATTTGTCTAGGAGCCTAGACATTAGGCTAGGTTATAACCCACATCAAGGCCAATAAAAGCCATATCAAGACAAAAGACTCCAAGTTTCCTGAGCAGGTGAACAGTCATCAAAACTTACTGTCATCAAAACTTCATTTAGGGAAAAATAGAGAAAAGAGAATTACATATAAATGAAATATTTCTCCTCTTTCCCAAGGGTCAGGAACTGTCCTACCAGTGTCCTAAAAATCGAAGTGAATAAAATTCCAAAGTTTAAACAATTACTAAATAGTTGATAAACTCAACAGCGAGACAAGTGGACAAAATGATAGCCAAATATGAACTCAGCAAAGATTGTTTGTTACATAGCCATCTAGAATTTTCCCCACAGTGTTTTCACACAGAATGCAGTCAATACACTAAATGCTAAAGTGTACAAGTGCTCAACGTTTTCTCACTGTGTCCTTAAAATAATTCAGAGGGGCAAGCAGTGTGCCAAAGTGCTCATCCCATCCCACCCCAGAGTGGTATTTATCTTTGTGCCAGTAACTTACAAAATCAAGAAAACGGGAAAAAGAGGAGGAGAGTCATTTTATACCTGTTGAAATGTATATAGTTACTTACTGATTATTAAAAAATATCCAAGCATTAAATTGGTTAGTTACTAACTTACTAATTAAGGAGCTACCCAGAGAGGCTAAATGCTGTGACCATCTCATTCCAGAGGACAACATCCAGTCCCCATCCCAGAATCAGTATCATTATGGCCTCCATGCCTCCACGACCTCAGGATGTACAGTTGCAAGGAAGTTTAAAACAAACCCAATGAGTCACAAGGCCCCACAAGACAGTCAGCATTAATTTGACACCGAATGTATTAGCGTCTTCAGTTATTTGTCACTCTTCCCACTTCCTCCAACTGAATCCTGTCTGTTCCCTAAAGTAATAGCTAACATTTGTAGAGGACTTGCTGTGTACCAAGCATTATTCGAAGTACTTTTCGTGTCCTAAATCATGTAATTATCACAACAACCCTATTATGTAGATGTTATTCTTTTCACACCTCTTTACAGATTAAATGGCTGTGACCCAGGTTAGATGATTTACCCAGTTGATTCACTCAGCTGGTATGTGTAAGGGCAAAAACAGATGCCCGAGGAGTCTGGGATCCGAGACTTCTTTCTCAACCACTGGGCTATGCTGCCTCCATGTTGATTTCAGATCAAAAGTCCTCCCTTTTGGAATATCTCAATGATTTTTAGCTAGTCTGAATTATATTTGCCTCTTTTCATATGATTGCTTTTTATTGTAAAAAATAATATGTGCATACCTTCTCTAGGTAAAATATTATGATAACATACGTTAGACAGAATCACACTGACCACCAGCTGCGATCCTGGGTTCACCTCAGGGTCTCATATGTCTCTTCCCAGATCTCTATTTTTGCATATGTGTGTACCTTTAAAAATATACATCACTGTTTGATGGATTTTTTAATTCAATGTTGTTATAGTAATCTTTTGCAAATTTCAGCTTTAATTCATCTGTATCTTTTTTGAGAGCACACAAAATGATGTGGGCTTTAAAATTTCTTTTCATGAAACGCACGTGCACCCCAAAATAGAAATTGTACAAACCTACTGAATTGTTCTACTACTCTCTTTTAATGCCAGTCAAATCTAGCAAAGTCCTCCAGAGGAAAAGACTAGAAAAAATGAGGGCAGTGATAGTTCAAGTGATGCATACACAGAGGGATGAGGGGCACAGTTTTATGTCAACTGACCCATAGGGAAACAAGATGGGCATCCTCATGTGAGGATCTGCAGTGCAGTTAGACCTGGCCCACTTCTTGATAAAGTTCATGTTGATAACCAGAATATTCAGTTTCCTTGAACATCTCATTCCTGTAGCAACCTGGAGTATTGGATTACATGGTGCTCCTACTCACTGAACTAACCCCTACTCAAACTTGAAAGCCTATACTTCTTTTTTTTTTAATTTATTTTTTTTAATTTTTTTTATTGGATGTTCACAACATTACAAAGCTCTTGACAAATCATATTTCATACATTAGAATCAAGTGGGTTATGAACTCCCATTTTTACCCCAAATACAGATTGCAGAATCACATCGGTTACACATCACATTTTTACATACTGCCATATTAGTGACTGTTGTATTCTGCTACCTTTCCTATCCTCTACTATCCCCCCTCCCCTCCCCTCCCATCTTCTCTCTCTACCCCATCTACTGTAATTCATTTCCCTCCATGTTTGTTATCCCATTCCCCTCATAACCTTTTATATGTAATTTTGTATAACAATGAGGGTCTGCCTCCATTTCCATGTGATTTCCTTTTTTTTTCTCCCTTTCCCTCCTGCCTCATGTCTCTGTTTAATGTTAATCTTTTCTTCCTGCTCTTCCTCCCTGTTCTGTTCTTAGTTGCTCTCATTATATCAAAGAAGACATTTGGTATTTGTTTTTTAGGGATTGGCTAGCTTCACTAAGCATAATCTGCTCTAGTGCCATCCATTTCCCTGCAAATTCCGTGATTTTGTCATTTGTTAGTGCTGCGTAATACTCCATGGTGTATAAATGCCACTTTTTTTTTATCCATTCATCTATTGAAGGGCATCTGGGTTGATTCCACAGTCTAGCAATTGTGAATTGTGCTGCTATGAACATCGATGTGGCAGTATCCCTGTAGTGTGCTCTTTTAAGGTTTTCAGGAAATAGTCCGAGAAGGGCAATAGCTAGGTCAAATGGTGGTTCCATTCCCAGCTTTCCCAGGAATCTCCATACTGCTTTCCAAATTGGCTGCACCCGTTTGCAGTCCCACCAGCAGTGTACAAGAGTACCCTTTTCCCCACATCCTCTCCAGCACTTGTTGTTGTTTGACTTCATCATGGCTGCCAATCTTACTGGGGTGAGGTGGTATCTTAGGGTGGTTTTGATTTGCATTTCCTTGACTGCTAGAGATGGTGCTATATTACAGAGCAATAGTAATAAAAACAGCATGGTACTGGTACCAGAACAGGCGGGTGGACCAATGGTACAGAATAGAGGACACAGAGACTAATCCACAAAGCTACAACTATCTTATATTTGATAAAGGAGCTAAAAACATGCAATGGAGGAAGGATAGCATCTTCAACAAATGGTGTTGGGAAAACTGGAAATCCATATGCAACAAAATGAAACTGAATCCCCTCCTCTCGCCATGCACAAAAGTCAACTCAAAGTGGATAAAGGAGCTAGATATCAAATCAGAGACTCTCCGTCTGATAGAAGAAAAAGTTGGCTCCGATCTACAGATTGTGGGGTCGGGCTCCAAATTCCTTAATAGGACACCCATAGCACAAGAGTTAGTAACAAGAATCAACAAATGGGACTTTCTTAAACTGAAAAGTTTTTTCTCAGCAAGAGAAACAATAAGAGAGGTAAATAGGGAGCCTACATCCTGGGAACAAATTTTTACTCCTCACACTTCAGATAGAGCCCTAATATCCAGAGTATACAAAGAACTCAAAAAATTAGACAATAAGAAAACAAACAACCCAATCAACAAATGGGCCAAGGACATGAACAAACACTTCACAGAGGAGGACATACAATCAATCAACAAGTACATGAAAAAATGCCTATACTTCTTTACTTGTTTACTATGTCCAGAGTGTAAGCTCATTTAGACAGGAACTGCATCTCGTATTTCCAGCTGAGTTACCGTTACTAGCTCAGTATCTAGCACATAACAAATGTTTGCTGAATGAGTGAGCGAATCCAAAAACACTTGACTAATTCTGCCTCCCATGGTCCCATGAATTCTGTACCTTGACTTGGTGAAGCCCTAGAAAATAGGACAATGTAATTGCCCATGCCTTTGAACAGTTAGGATGACCTAATAGTTAGAGATCTAAAGCAGTCACTAATAACAAGTCATTAAAGTAATATCTAACTATGAAATACTAGAAAAGGTGTAAGTTTTAGAATCAATCATCTGAGTTCTTCACATGTTTTTTCTGTACCATGGGCAAAATTTTTAACCTCTCTCTCTCTCTCTCTCTCTCTCTTGTTTTAATTTATATTGGAGATAATAATAAAACCTTCAGGATTTAGTGAGGACTAAATGAAATGATGTATGAAAGCATCTAATAACATGGGAGACACTGAGTAGGTGTTCAAGAACCATCAATCTTGTGCCTATTTTCTCTCTATCCATCTGCCACCCACCCTACTAATAATAAGACTTTAAGTTTATTTATATTGAGAAGTCCATTGTCTTCTCCATTTCTTCTGGTGACCATCTAGGAATAACTTCTTTCTCATCAGGTCCTGACTTACTGTTTTGTTGCACTCATTCCCAGGGCTCTGGTTTTAGAGTTGCTACTGGACAAAGGTATTATGCATCAAATCAAAATGCCATAGAACATAATGGTTCTGTCCATTAAAAAAAAAATCCAAACTGTTGCTGCTACTTTACTTTGTGGAGTACAATATATAGCCAGAAATGTACAATACGGTTACCAAATGTGAAAAAAAAAATCATCCAAACATTATTCATCTCCTTACATAAATCAATCACTGCTTTTGGTATTAAAACTGACACCTTGCTCTTGAGTCCAAAGTTTTCTCCACAAGTTTCCACAATTATGATTTCAAGCCAGAGAAAGTGGTTCAAATAGGAAAGGGTAGAATCCTTGACTTACTTTCATCAGAATTGGATCTTCTTACAGTAATACTCTTTATCCAAGTCCTCTCCTCATTTCTTTTATTCTTATGTGGTGCTGAGGATCGAACCCAGTATCTCACACATGCAAGGCAAGTGCTCTACCACTGAGCTACATTCCCAGCCCCTACTCCCCATTTCTGTCGCATCTAACTCTTTTAAATCTACCCACCCATCCAAAAAAAAAACCAAAAACAAAAATCAAAAAATCTGATTTGTCAAGTCTCAGAAATGCTAGAATTTATTCTGTCATAGACACACCCTCACAAGACTTTTAAGGTTCTAAAGGAATTTAGAAATGCATCTAAACACAACCCTTCCCCCACTACGATTCTTGCTCTTCCCAACATTTAAGAACATCTTTCTGCACATCATTGGAGCAGATCTGTTGGGTTTCCACCTGAGTGGTCTCCCAGCAACTAGACATGTCTTCAAAGCTGACATCCATTACTTCCTCTTCATCATGCATCATGAACCAAGGCAATGCCTGGCTTGATGAAGCCTGTGTCTATGCTCTTGGTGAGGTTCCAAATACAATCTTTCAAGGGAGATCAGTCTGGGCAGCTTATAAATCTTGCTTACAAAACAATTCCAACTTTTTCCTTGAGATCTGGGGAATGTCAAGAATAACTGAAATATTTTCTTTATGTTTCCTAGGCCTAAAGATTACATCTTTTCCTTAAAGATTTAGCAAGAAGCACCCAGTTAAAATTATAGTCAACAGCATTAGCCAAACATACTACACCCAAAAGACAAACAGCAGCTGAATTACTGTGCCTTGGCTCACCTTTTGGTCAATGCTGATCTTGGAGTTCCATATTCACATAAAGATCAAAGCATAAAGATTCACATACCAACTCACGCATTGTTCAAAAGAACTCTGAAGTTGAAATTAACAAGTAGGTGGGCTGAATAGGCCTAGAAACAACTGTATTTTCTTGATCCTCAATCCCAGGATTCTTTTCATGGTCTAAATATGGTAAAATCCAGCCAAGAGATGCATCTGGACCACCTAAAACTTGTCATGAGTGTTTGCTGCATATGGTAATCAGCATGTGAATTTCAGGGAAATGTCAATGGAGAATAAGATATGAGACTTTGAATCAACTAATTTGAAGAAACTAGTATTTTGCAAAAATATCCCTTTGGGGAGGGCTCAGATAAATATATATGAGCCATATGATTAGCTGAGCACCAGTCCTTGCAGGCCAATTCATGCTGGAAGAAAGATGGAGAGACCCTACCAGGAAACTTATTTCAGGAGCTAGATCTAAGAATGGTCACAATTACCCTTAGTGTACCATTTTTGATACACATATTACCAAAGCTTGGTATCCACACTGCAAAATGCCTAATAATCTTAAAGCACAGCATTTTCATGGTGTTGGCAGTCCCTTTATGCAGCTTATTGAAATACTTTAGTTCCTTAAAGATGGGAAACAGACAACGAGAAAAACAGGACATAAATTTTATTCTCAGAATATTTCATCAACTGACTAGTTATAAGATTCTGTTAGCAATAACATAAGGCAAACTGAAAATAGATACATGAGAGACAAAAGTCTTAGCTCAGTTTAAATTATAAATTAAAATTGGATCGCCACCCCCACTTCCTTCTTCTAACAAGCAATTTTGACCCAACCTAACACCAGTTAAACCACTAAACCACTTACATTACTGTGACAAAAATCAAAACTTTGCTCTGAATATTAGTATCTCAAACCACTTTTACTGTGTATCTCGTGAAATTATCCACCATTACAGGATCTCCAGCGACACCATCAAAGAACCATTTATTTCTTCTAGTATGTTCATGCAATGAATTTTAAATAATATGTTGTTCTGTTGCTATCATCATCTCTAGGAGGAAGAGGAGGATTGGGTGGGATGGGGCAGTGGTCAAGAAATGAATGAGAAAACTATTTTTTATATTTCTAAATGGTTATGTATGGCAGAGATTCTGTGGCTGATATAAAATTATATCAAATCCTTAACCCTAAGTTTTGAGGGAGTTTGTTCCCATTCTGAGTGGTATTCTTTAGATTGGCTATCTGGTAAAGCTGAAACCACAAAAGCTCTGGGTGAAAATAAAAACAAAATATTGAGAGTCTGAACACATCCACAATTTTCAAGGATAAATACATAAAATAGCTACATGGGAGACAAAAATGTTCCTGGATAAAAATCAGCATGAAACAGCTATAGGGGAGTTGGGAGAAGTATCTGCTTAGAATCCTAGAAATGTTCCTGTAGTCATCCCTCCTGTGTGAAGCTCATCCACCTGCCTTTTATAACCAGGAGGATCCAATTCAGCAGCAACCACAACTGACCAAACCACCCTAAAGGAAATGATGCAAGATTCCCTTCCTCGTACATCCACCAAAAAAAAAAAAAAAAAAAAAGCAAAAACCATTTCTGACCTGAAGAACTAGGTCATGAGATGAGAGAGGCACCATAAAGATATTCTCTTTAATACCTTCAAGTCTTGAGTTTTAAGGAAACATGGTTCCCATCGGCCTAAGAGGATTTCTTAAATGTGACCTACATTCAAGCATAATTATCTTTCTTTCCCAATTGGCAAACATATACTGCATTGTCATAAAATTCCATAATTAATACAGTTTTGAATGTGACAAGCCATATCATCTGACCTAAAATGTAGAAAGATACAGAATAATGGAAGACAATTAAAATAGTCTGACTGTATCTTAACCCTGCCCCCAATACTTTTGAAACCACCAATTTTCCTTTATATAATATGACTTATTTTAACAGTGGAAATTATTGGTCAAGTTCTTTGGGAAGAGAAATTAAGAATGCTGCCTTGTTACCAAATATCTAAGACTAGTTTTAGATATTCAAAAGTACAACCAAGATTTTAAACTAAAGCAGGACACAGGAAGCCCTGTGAAAATAGGAATTTATTCTGTAGACAGACTAGATTATTTATTTATGCTGTTATATTTACATGATTTTATCAAGTGGTATCTAAGAGACATTAATGCATCTCAGAATAAAAAAACATTAAAAGTTTGGATCTAACTAGGTCAACACACTGGCTCCATAATCTTAAGCTTATCATTTAATTCTCTTAGAATTTCTGCTTCTCATCTATAAAATGAAATACTGGTAAAACCTATTTCATAGTGTTGTTATGAAGAACAGAAAAAATATAATAATAGAATTAACTTGTAACCTTAGGATTAAATATTTGTTTAATCCTAAGTTGTTCTATCTTCACAGACTAAGAAAATTGTCAGAAAAAAATGAAGCATGCCAGAAAATATCTTAAACATGTCCACTGGAACCGTATTATTGCCATTTATGTGAGCTATAAATAAATGCTAAATATGCATTTAGAATTTTCAGGTCAGACTTATGTGCATTTAAAATTTAGCATGGGCTTCCAGATAAAGATGACAGATTATTCATATGTATTTATATTCTCTTCCAACCTAAAGCCCATCCAAATGTCATTAAAGTAACACAAATAAGTACAAACTCATGAAGCAAATAAGAATATAAAGTGGTTATCAGCTGATCAAATATTTCAACAATTTTTTGGAAGATGAAATGTGATGGAGATATGTGAAGCAAGTGGGCACTTGGGGACAACGACAGAGATAAACTGCCGAGTAAAATGATTGAGAGGTTCAGAATTTTGAAAATTCAGATGCCATACAGATGAGAGTCGAATATAGATGAAATCAATCAAAAGTCTGTTTATTTGAAAGCTGGTTTTACCATTAGGGAAATTGCCATCTCAATCACGGTGTCTGCTTGGCTCCTATAGATGTGGGAAATGCCCTTAATGGGAGACATTAATGTCAGAACAAAGATAAACAGGAAAACGGATTCTAAAATAAAAAGAGGCATGAATAATATAACTTCTCATAAAAATTCTAACATCCTTAGAAAGATTGAAGAAATACATTTTGTCTAATGTGCTCCAATTCACATTTTGAAAAGAGCCACCAATGTGAGTGTCTCTTCTAGCTATACCATGGAATACCTTCATCCACTGGGAAAATTATTTCTTGCTAATATTTCAGCCGTCGAAATCTGATAATGAACTCTCCTAGAAATATTATGCTCAGTGTACTCTGTTCCTTTACATCTCATTTTAAATTGAGCATTAAGGAAATGCAGTATTTTAACTGTAACTCTGCCAAGATGTCATCTAGAGACCTGTTGCCATTTCTGTCTTTAGTCAAATTTCTGTCCCCAAGAAAGGCCGGATTACATTTTTTTTTTCTAACAGATTGAGATGGTATAGTATAGTCTTGGTTATCAAAAATATTCATGTACCTTTGGGATTTTGAACTGGTGAGTATTTGTGATGTGTGGAAAAATGCACCTCACACTCTGATCTCAAAGTGGGATGTTGTGTATATACCTGCAGGATCCAGAAGTTCATCTGACCGAGATGCTTGTGACTGATGACTTTGTTCTTTGCTTCTTGCATTTTTCTACTACCTGCAAAAGACATCTGTTAACTTTTAAAAAGTGAAAGTTATTTTTTTAAAAAAACTTGTTTAAAAAAATACTTGCTTCCATTAATTCAGAACAATAGGATACTATGAAAAAAAAGAGCAAAATGGGTTTAAGAAGGAGGGTTGACTTACAATAAATAATTATGTGCAAATGTGTACTCGCCCAAAGGAAAAAACTAGAATATAAAATTGAGAAAAATCTGTGAGATAAAATGAAAATAGACAAAAAGATCAAACAAGGAGGATTAACATAATTAACAAGAACGGTGGGAAATGAATAGCAAAAAAATGGAGAAATAGAAGGAAGAAAATTGTTCATCTGAATGATGCAAGAAAAAATGTTATACCAGAAAGACTTAAGATTTCAGACTTTAACAGCCCACCAGATGTCAAAAGATGGTCACTGAAAGTAAAATACCAAAAAATAATAATAACAATAATAATAATAAGAGAATCAAGTTGACATTAAACTTCATATCAGCAATATTGGATGGTGAAGAAAAAGAAAGACGCCTTTCACATTCTGAGGGAAAGTCATTTCTAACCATACTTTCTATACCTAACTAAATTATTACTCAAGCATAAATATAGGTCACACTTGCATGTGCTGATTTTCACACAAAGAATCATAAGACCTATATTTCACATCTCATTTCTTGAGAGTTGTCTTGAGCATGTCCTGAAGCAAAAAGCAGTCAGCAAGAAAGCCAAAGGCTTGAGTTCCAGAAAGAAACACGAAACAAACACATCAACAAAACAGAAAAACACGATCACTCTGGAGCAAGCATGGAGAACAAGCAGGGACAAGACTGGCAAGAGGAAGGTACTTTCTCAAAGTAGCTTCAAAAGAAGGAAGTTTCCAGAAAAAAAAAAAATAACAAAATCTCTCTAACCGAAGAGATAAAAAAAAAAAAAAAAAAAAAAAAAACTTGAGCACATGATAAAGGCACATAGCATTTTCTTAAAAAGGCAAATGGAAATTCTAGAAAAGTTATAAGACAGGAGATGAAAGAATAGCATACTATTTAATGCTGTGAGAAATAATATTGAGTTCCAAAGTAAGTACCATATATTGATTTAGAAAATCATAGACAAAGATGGTAGAATGATAGAGAGCAGAAAATAAATGTTAATCTTGACAATGTAGAGGAGAAGATTACAAAAATTGGGAGAAAGAACTGAAAAGGGATAAATTGCTTATTGTTAAAGGAGTAAGTATTTTATGTAAAGTTGCATAAGGAAATAATAGATATAAAAAGTGGAGTAGGAAATTTCCAAAAAAAAAAAAAATGGGAGGCATTGAGTGATTTAGGTTACATTTTCATCTGCCAGTATGATGTAGGAAAACAATATGTAATAGTCTATTGGTCCATTTTTCTTTGCTGTAACAAAGTAGCTGAGGCTAGGTGGTGTATAAAACCAAAGGTTTATTGTTTTTTTTCATTCACATTTTTAGATTAGGCAGCCCAGGTGTTTGGCCTCTGGTTAGGGTCACCATGTCTCTATCACCTCATGGCAGATGATATCATGGCGGGAGTCTGTGTGGGGAAGAGAAATCACAAAAGACAGGAAGCCAGACCAAGAAGAGAGCCAGTTTTGCTCTTTTATAACAACCCAGTCTTGTGAGAATTAACCAGGTTTCCACAAGAACTACATTAATCCCTTCTAAGGGTAGAGCCCCCAGTGACCTAATTATCTAAGCCGAAGCTCTTAAAGGTTCCACCAACTCCCAATTTTGCCACACTGAGGACCAAGCTTCGAACATGTGAATCCTTGGGGAAAACATCAAACCATAGAAGAATTAGCAAAAACCAGCACATGACCCAGAGATGAAGCACACCATCTTTCATTGTTGTTACCATATGCCATTTTTTCTACTTTAATAAGAATTTTTAAATGATTGATATGAAAATCCAAGTATATACGTTTTATTAAGAAATATGTAATCCGCTGTTTGCATGTAAAACTCGTGACAAAATGTTCTTCTACAATATGTTTAAAGCTGAACATAATTTCAGAATGGGGAAATACTCACTTTACTTTAATAGACAGCCACTGCCACTAACTATTCTTAAGAGTTCAAATTCAAACAGATGTGTCTTCCAATCTCCCCTTCCTGAAGACAACTACAGACATTGTGCCTATGGGTCTACAATATGCAGGGATGCTTGATTTTTTTTATTATGTTATTTACTATTTCAGGAATTATTCATGACAGTTCACCAACAAGCAGAGAGCAGGTGGGGCTGATATCTTGATTCAGAACCCCAAACCTACAATAGTATAATTACATGTAGATCCCTCCTCTTCTACCATCAAAACATGTCTATTTGCCACCAAGAACTGTGAATGCATTTTGCAAGAAATGTCCCTTTGAGCTCCAGAGAACAAAGGAAATTTTCTGCAAAACGATGCTGAAACATGATCATTGATGCATAGTACCTTGCCAGCACCTTGTCTATTGAGTAGCATTCTGCCTATTATTCAAATATCGTTCTCTTCTGGTAAGAAAGACAAAGATGAGAAGTCCACTTTAGTGCTCAAACAGTACCCTCTGCTGGTTTAATTTGGGCTAAAGATTTTATTTGTATGTAGCAGGGCTCAGCATACAGACAGCACATAAGGGAGACAAGAAAAGAAAGCAAGGTGAAAACTATAGGATATAAAAGGCAAACACAAACAAAAAATTGACTGATTTCAATCTTATACAAGGAAACTGACATTTTAGACATGGTACCACATATATGATGCAAATGCACTTTGATACTTTGTTCTTGGAAGAATAATATATTAATGAATGATTTTGCGTATCACAGTCAAGTTCTTTGTTTTACAAAGTGATTTACCACAAGTTCCCCCAGTGAGCTCCTCTAGAGCTCTGGATATGCGGCATGATTTATGCTCTGTCTTTGGGAAACATATTAACTGTGTAAAATAAACTCGTTTCTTAGGTCACAGTCCAGGACTTTTACAGGAGAGCAGAGAGGCCTGTGCTACTTGACATGTTTGTAAATGTTTAAGAAAAGCTCAAAATTAATTTTTGCTGTCTTGCTAATATGTAAGAAGCCATGGTTTGGAGCTGGCAAGATTAATTTCTCTGATGTAGGAAGGAATGAGTACCATATGCTCTCTAGGGCTGGGGGATCTGCAGATCTATGTTGCCTAATATGCTATAAATGCTTAATAAATTGAGTAGCAATTAAAAACAGGTGCAATTCTACATTTAAATAGAAAACTAGGATTTTTTTAATGTATCTTTGACTTTGAGTATCAATTGGATACTCAGCTCTGTGGCTGCTATGGTGATGAGATGCACACCATCCAAAGCACAGCCATTCTCACTAGGCATTTGAGAAAAAGGCAACACAGTTTAGGCCATTATACAGGGGGACAGCCAGCTGGCTTTTATTCTATTTCACTCAAAGTAAGGGTGGAGAAAACTTAAATGTCCACAGGCACTAAGCCCCAAGGTCCATGAATGGCACACACTGAGGTTGAAGAGTGTGATTCTCTTGATCTATCTTTAATTTTTGGTGGAGACAGGAATCCAGAGAAATAACTCTTCACTGTAAAAAAAAATCAGTAATGTAAACATCACCATAAATGATAATGGAAGCCCTGCTTCAGTGAAGGGAGACAAGGCAGAGCAGAGAGATAGCTGTCATAAAGCCCTAAGTGCCAAATCTTTACAGAAGTCCCTGTGAACTCCTCTCCCCCTGCCCCCTATATTAAATCTATTCCTTGGGCTCGCCATGTGTTGCCACCATAAACTAAAAGTTCTTTCTTCATGCCTCAGGGTCTTTGTACATGACCGTTATCCCACCATTAATATCTTTCTGCCATTCGGCTTCCCTTTCTTTTAGTTAAGGACACTCACCTGTCTGCTACTGACTGGATTGCCGCTGCTTCCAGGAAGTCTTCCCTGGTCTGCTAGGCTAGTTTAGGTCACCTCGTGATATGCTTTCTCACCTTTCTGTAATTTGCCTTCATATCACTTACCCTGGTTTCTAGTTACATGTTTATTTGTGTGTATTTGTATTTTTTTTTCTTTTCCACCATGAGGGCAGAGGTCAGGTCTCTTGTTCAGGAGTGGGTTACCCATCATCAAGTAGGCCCTGGCGAATAATTGCTGGATAAACAGGTAATAACTTTAAAGTAGCTCTTCTAGAAATAGCTGGAACTGCTCATACATGGTAAATTTGACCACAGATGGGGCTCTGGAGGAAGTTCTGAGTTTGAATCTTAAAGAGCTCTGCTGTTGTCTGTGAGGTTGGCCCTCCCAGAGTTTGCTCCATTTAAAAAATTTCATGCAAAAAAAAAAAAAAAAAGTTTCATGCAGAAGACTAAAGATGATGCATCTCAACACCTGCACAGTACCAGCACCCACTAGGTGCCCAGTAAGTATTTCTTTTTATCATTGATCATTTGTCTACTAACACTGGCTTACCCACATCCCCTCCAGGCCCCATGGTGGAGGGTTGGCAGATGAACCTACATCCATGCTTATGGCCTCAGGACAGCATCCTCCCAACCAAGCTAACTAGACATAGGTACCTTTCCTCTAATCTGTACTAACAGAAATCAGGCCTGGAAGGGATCTTAGGATCTAGTGTTTTCATTGTGGAATTTTCTCTTTTTTTCTTTAAACAAAAAGACTTATTCACCACTGATGTGGTTCCTGATCAGAGGACTACAGCAGAACCCTCTATTCCTTGGCTTAGGAAACCTGGGAAGGAGGCACCACGGGAGTTTCACGGACAGCCGGTGGGACTGGAGCCAGATCATCTGGGGTCAAAGTTTTTGTCCCCACAGCTCTGTAGCCTTAGCTAAGTCCTTGGGCCTTGCCTCTAAAACTAAGCTCCTACTCCCTGCTTGCAGGGTTGTTTTGAAGATAAAAGATAGTACATGGAAAGAAGCCTGGCATGGAAGAGACGTCAGTGAATGACAGTTATATAATAAACGAGAATCAGCATTGAACTCATCCCCCTCCGCCTCCGCCCCCAAATGACATTCTATTTAGTTTACACAAAACAGCACAAACTGCAGGATGTGTACTGGATATCACAGGATTTCAAACTTACAATGGAAGAAATAAGACAATTTTGGAGTTTAGGATCATGAATAAACTGGACAAAAGATTCAATTGCCATGTGCGGCCCTTTGTGTTCTGTTTCCACAGACAGGCAGGGAGAAGTCTGGGGCCACCGACAGCTCTCTGCTGGCAGGCTTAGGAGGCAGCTCTGCCCTCTCTAGTCACCACCCCACCATAGCATCCCTGTTTCCAGCTTTTGCATTCCAAGGTCAAGTTGACTCCAGGTGCATCCTGTGACTCATCGCTCATGTCTGGCCCACTCTGTAGCCAAACTCCACGAGTTCAAGTCATTGTCTTTTTTATTTATTTTTAATGTTGACATGATCCCAGTTGACATGATCATATCAACTTCCCTGATCCTTGAAATAATTTAGGCAATGGAACATAATATGGGTTATCGTTCACTGTTGCCTATTCAAGGTGCTTGCTGCTTAGTTACACCCATGTGTCATGCTCCCTGCATCTGACCCAGGTACCTGTGGCCTTTAGTCTGATTCATTCATTTTTCCCAGCAACCAGTGCACAGTAAGTGCTCCTATCCACCCACAAAAGGGACCCTTCATGGCTGAGTTAAGCAAGGGAAGAATTTATTCAAATCATATTGGGTAACTCCCAGACTCTCCAAGAAGCATGGAGATTAAGCTTTTAAGTCTATGTGGCTGGAAACCAGGCCTCCAATAGCACCCAGTGGGATCGCCATTTCAGAACCAGGACAGGGGACACTACCACTCCCAGCTACCTCTGCTGCCCCCAGGAACTGACCTTGCTGCTACTGCAACAAATGGAGACTCCCCTCTTCTCTCCAGGCTCTTTAATAACTCCCTCCCAAATAGAGACCCAGAGCATGTGCCCAAGCCTACCTTCAAGGGACTCTGGGAAGGTAGTTATCTGACACTTCTGGCCTCTAACATGGGACATGGCCTCCTGCCCAGCAAGACTTCCAAAACAAAGAATTCCTCTGCAGGACAAGGTTCACCTTCTGGGCAGGCAAAATTATAACATGGCAAGTCCTTGAGCACCTACTTCTTAGCAGTGACTGGAGTCGGTATTGTCTGATGTCTGCTTTTCTTAGCGCTCACTGCACACCTGGAAATGACAGGGCTCAGCATCTGCCTATTGAAATAAATAGATGGACAGTGACTCTACTGCCACTCAGTGCCTTTTGCCATGGGTTCCTATGACATCCACTTTGATTCCTTCTTTTGTCCTCCACTTTTGCAGCAGCCAGATGCAGGCTGCCTCTGCCCCACAGAGTGGATGCGAAGAACAGTAAGCCGCATCCCTCCCGTTCCTTCAGCCTGGCTGGCACCAGCCCCAGTGCTGCCTGGCCTCCCACTCTGTGGCTTTGTCTGCTCTTTTTCATCATTCTCTTGCCCTTTGGACTTGCTGACTGCATTTGGCTCACTTCCTTTTTGACCCTGGGCACTTTGTAGTGTTTCTCAACAGGGGCACTATTAGCATTTGGTGCAGAATGATTCTTTGTTGAGCAGAGCTGTCCCGAGTGTTGCAAGACTTTTTTAACATCCCTGGCCATGCTCAATAAATGTTAGAACAGTTCTACCATGGTGTTGACAACAACAACAAAAAAGGGGATATGCATTTCCAAATTGTCCCTCATTGGCAGCAGAGAGTAGGGAGGGGGGAATGACCATGACCCCAGGCAGGAAGAACCGCTTTGTAAAGACTCTACCCATTTCACCATCTGACTCCACAGTTAGCTCGTCCCTTCCCACTATGCACAGTAAACTTGAACCCAGTTACCTGGCCAGCTTGAGAGATGAATTTTTACACTCCCCTTGGTAACCCTGGGAGAAATTATTGTGCAATAATGGAGCATACCATTGGATGGAACTGGGTTTTGTCTTTCCGCTCTGCTGTGCGACATAGACAAATAAATTAATCACTCTGAGCTTTAATTTCTTCACTTATAAAATGGGAGGTCAAGCTCTCCAGGAATACACTCATGATGGGAACTTTTTTGTTAAATTTTTTGTTTGTTTGAATTAGTTATACATGACAGTAGAATACACTTATACACTTTGATATGTCATACACAGATGGGATATAATTCCTCATTTTTCTGAGTATACATATGGTAGAATCACATTGGTTGCAGTCACATACAAATATACAGTAATAATGTCTGTTTCATTCTACTATCTTTCTGATCCCCACATCCCCTGCCTTCCCCTCATTTCACTTCCCTCTACCTAATTTAAGGTAACACTATTCTTTTTTTTTTTTTTTGCATTACAGTTCTTAATACACATATATACCACAATTTTCATATCTCTGTTTGTACATAAAGTATGTTGACACCCAATTCAAGTCTTCATACATATACTTTGTATAATGATGTCCATCACATTCCACCATCCTTGCTAATCCCCTGCCCCCTCCCTTTCCCTCCCATCCCTCTTCCCTATCTAGAATTCATCTATTCTTCCCATGACGGGAACTTCTTATTCAAACAACTTATCAGAAGAGTGCTCTCAGGAGAAGTGGAAGTGAAGCCACAGGATGGAGAGGGCCAGCGCAGAACCCTGAAGTTTGAATGATGTGAGTCGGTCCCACCTTGACATAGGCAGCTGGTCTTCTCTGCTGCCCTCAGGTGGGTCAGCATTGACTGAGGATCTGGGAGTAAGAAGGCAGCTCCCAGTGGCCAAAGGAAGCCCTCCTGCATGTCCAAGGGTGTACTGTGAGCTGTCTTTGGCCAATCCTCAGATCATCTAGGGGATGAGCTGCCCAGTGAAGGGGGCCTGGGCATCCACTATAGGAAGTGATGATGCCTACTTCAACAAGTCTGTTTAGCACAGTGTTTGGCACACAGTTGGTGGCCCTTGAGTAGTATGAATGCAAAGCCTCCTGTCCCTGCTCTCTGACAGGTGTGGGGCTGGTCCTGCAGGCCAAGCAGCAGGTCAGCAGAAGCTTCCTCAGGCTCTCAGGGAACTGCACTTCCCTGGCACCTAACGCCTGACTCTGAGGAGCCACCCCAGCCCCCTGATGCTGGCAGATGTCTATTATCTTCCATTTCCACAGAGAATGGAAGGCCCAAGTCCCAGGATACCAAGACTTTAAATAAGAAAACGCCAAAGGAAGATGGTAGCTCAAGCCCAAGGTTGAACTTTCCAGACACAGAGTTTCTAGAGTTACATAAAGAGAGAGAGATGGGGGAAGGAAAGGAGAGATTCTTGCTTCTGTTGGGAGGGAGAAGAGGGGAACTGAAGACGGGAGGAAGAAAACAAAGAAGATAAAATAGAGACACTAGTGGAACATTGAAAAAAAAATGTGAAGAATTTGACAGCACTGTGGCCAAAAGAGAAGCTAGAATGAATTGACAAGAACTAATTGCACAAGTAGTGACTAAATCCTCCAGATGAAGGGCTATGTTTTCCTCTAGAGCTGCAGCAAAATGAATCTTTCAGTCAGGCTACAATCTCTGACCGATGGGAAGGCTGACCTAGCAGAATGGGATAAGCAACATGCAACTTCTTAAAATTTGAAGAACTTTGCTTCTTCTATATTGATATATTATACATACACACACACACACACACACACACACACACACACACACTGAGGAAAGAGACCGTGAGCCTCAGTGCTGTCACACACTGAGTCATCCCACTTGACTGGTTGGGTTTATTAATATCTTCAAGGCCCCCTCAAGTGCTCCTGTAAAATTCTTCTCAAGGTCTAGCCCTACTCACTGTTTCCCACTGACAGGCACCTTGCTTAGTAGGGGAAGTGACCCCCCGAATATGGGTTTGGTACTGAGGATACAGAGGCCTATCTGACCTCACCCAACAGTTCCTGTGCACAATGTCATACATTTTTAGAAAATTTTTAAATTGAACAGTTACAGTTTTAGAAGTAGAACAGTGATCTGTGTTCAGAGAAGAAAAATTAGAAAACATAGATAAAGAAAAAGAGGAAGCAAAACTCATTCCCTACTCCCAAAATTTATGACCATGAGCATTGTGTTGGATATATCTTCATGTGTTTCCCACACATGTGAATGCACATGCATTTCCTTATGGCCACGGTGAACAGTGTTTTATAATAATCTGCTCTTTTCATTAAAAATGTACATTATTGCTTTGACATCTTTTATATCAACTATTAGGGTATAACATAATATACCATTCTCTACTTTTTTTAAATTTTTAACTGGGGGTTGAACCCAAGGGCAATTAAGCACTGAGCCACATCCTCAGCCCCTTTTCATTTTTGATTTTGAAACAGGGTCTCACTAAGTTGCGTATGACCTCACTAAGTTGCTGAGACTGGCCTCAAACTTGTAATCCTCCTGACTCAGATTCCCCAATTTCTAGAATTACAGGTGTACACCACTATATCATCATTTATTATATGTCAACATAGAGTTCCATTATATCATGGTACCATAACTTTCTTAATCAATATATTATGTTTGGTCCATAGGCTGTTTCTAATTGTTTTATGATCATAAACAATGCTACAACGAACATCCTTATATGTTCCTTCTAGGCAGGGATTCTGAGATTTAAAAAGTGGCCACTTTCTTTAGAATCTATTTCAAGAAACAGTGAAGTGGATAATATTGGTGGAACATGATGACTTTTATGATAGATGTGGTTGTAGGGCATCAGGAAGTGTTGCCGACCACATTTCAGTTCAGGTTTGAAGAAAAGGTAGGCATTAGCCAGGCTCATAAGGAGGAGTTAGGCATTGGGAACACAGTGGACTTTCATGTTCCATAGCTTAGAAGCATTGTGATAATTCTGCAAAACAAAGCACATTTAAAATTACTTTCCTAGAAATTGTATGACTGAGTCAAAGAACTTTCACATTTGCAACTTTTATACACCTTACCAAATTACTTTCCAGAAAAATTATAAACATTTCGATGTTCAGAACTTCTACATGAGGATCAACACTGTGTAACTCTAATCTTAGCCATTTGAGTAGCTGTTTTAGTCTGTTTTATGTTGTTATGATGAAATTCCACAGACTGGGTAACTTATAAAGCAAAAAAAAAAAAAAGTTTATTTATCTCACAATATTAGAGATTGTGAAGTCCTAGATTGAGCAGCTACACCTGGTGAGGACCCTCTCCTGTGTTATACCATGGCAGAAGAACGGAAGGGCAAGCAAATATTTTCAAAGACAAGATATGATGAACAAACTCACTTTGTAACAACACACTCTTGCTGTAACTAATGCACTTCTGTAATAATGACATCAATCCATTCATGGGAGCCTCATCTTGTGACCCAACACCTCCCACCAGGCCCTGCCTCCCAACACCAGCCTGCTGGGAATCAATCTTCAAAAACATGAGTTCTGGGGGACAAACCCTCAAACCATAGTTGAATGACAATTATTCAAGATATCATTTTTAAATATTTCCAAGGAAGTGCTCCCTGGTAAATGATCCAACACGTATAAATTGCCCTAACTAGTGTCTTACTCTATTTATTTCTATATTCATTGGTGAGTATAGACTCTGAAAATACTGGCCTACAAAGTAATTTCTAAAACCTAATAAAATACATTCAGCATTCTAATTTCAGATTTACGAATTAATATTTTTTTTTACTAGTAAGAGGTAACATGTATATTATCTTCTGATATTTAAGTTTTAATTTAGCTCATTAGATCCACAAATTGCATTTTTCATCAAAAATTGAAAATTTGTCCAAGCAAATAGAATGAGAGAAAGAAATTTTAAAAGAAAAATTCTTGATTAAATAGTAATTGTGTTCAACAAGCAGACAAGTAACTTGGCATTAGAGTTTGTTCCCAACTTTACCACTGAGCCTGTGGGGAGTTACTTAAGTGTGCTATAAAACACAGAAATAGAAATAACTCCTGCATTCCCACTCTCCTGCACCCTCAGCCCTATTGCACATGAATTTTGTAAGTTTATGAGAAACCATCAGCCAAGCCCTCTGAACCTCTTGAAGGGGAACATTTTATAAATAGAATTTGAGCCTGTGGGGTCCTGGACTAGTGAAGTAAATTTTTTCATGTTTCTTACAAAACTATTGCACAATAGCAGACAAACAAAAGCCAGTCTCAGAATCTACTAGTTTTTTGGCAAGTTTCCCCAAGAAAGCCTCTTTTTATACATGCTTAAAACATATAGAATACTTCTCTGTGACACTTAAAATATTTCTGCATTTTTCTCAAATTAAGACTTAACGTGAAGCATTTACTGGAAAAAAAAACATAAAGAGCCACTCTATTGTATGTCCTCAACTCTTAGAGGCTAGTGATTGTAGAACTTGCCTTTGATTTCATGGCGGTCTTACCATTAGTGAAAAGGAAATATTATGACAAAAGTACACCTAGAAAATATCTGCAAAGCCTTTAGCAGATAAAGGGTTAATATCAGAAATACACAAGGAGCTGCTACATAAGACCAGATTGGCACTCCCTCTGCTCAGAGAACAGCATCTGGCTGCCAGTCCAGGGTCTCAGGCCTCCCCAATGCCTCTTGAACATTTCCATTCCCAAACCACCACACTGCCTCCATCCGGGCCACCCTCAGGAAAGGGTAGGATTTAAGGGACCAATAGAATTTGCCTAATCCCAGATGTCCTCCCCAGCTGGCCATACTTCCCCTGCTCCTTCTTTATGTCCTCCAAAATTGTCACTGGTTAGGGGCAGGGCCTCTGTGATATTACAGCCAAAGTGCACGCTAAGAGGAAGTCTTCTCTTCGTACAATATGGAGATGAATTTCAGATTAAACAAACCACATCTATGAGTCTATTCATTTGTTCATTCTGTTTATTTGTCCCTCTTCCTGAAATGACCTCCTCTGCCTGTGTGTGTATGTGTGTGTGTGTGAATGAAATCATTCAGTAAAATATTTCTCAGGATTTATTACAAGCTCGGTGCTGTATTAACAGCCACTGGGGATAAAGGTATAGGGCAAAGAAAGTCAGAAGCAATTCTCTACAATCTAATGGGAGAGTTAGAAATTAAACAAATAATTACATTAATAAATCTATAAGTACAAATTTTAATCAATAATTATCTAAACATCCAATATGCAGAGTTTGGAGTATACAACCAGCTGTCTTAGCCTGGTCAGGTGGATCAGGGAAAAGCCTCAGGGAGAAAATGGCATTTAAGATGAGACTGAGGATGAGTGGAGGTTCCCCAGGCACTGAGAGTAGGGAAATAACTCAGAGGAGAGAACAGCATCTAGGAACACCTGGAGATGGAGAAGAATCCAATCTAAATGCTTCAGAGCCTCAAAACTCAGCACAGAGGAGACCCTCCCCCTGAAAACCCTCACCAAACTTTCCCCCAGATAGTCTCCCGCCTCCTCCCTCCTGAAGATTCTCCTGCCATTTTTATCACTAACTCTTTCACCATCAAATTAATAGCAGCAAGCATATTTTGTAAAGATCTACAACATCCCAGGCCCTGCTATAAGCACTACGTCCATTTTTCTCATGTACTCCTCACAATTCTATGAGATTGGTTCCATTACTAACCATACTTTACAGATGGATAAACTTAAGCGGAGATCACTGATTCAATTGTCTCAGTTAATAACTAGAGTAATTCGGCTGCCCCCCCCCCCCACACACATATATATATTTTTCATCTTTCTTTTTGCACTACTCAGGAACGAATCCAGGGCCTGTCACATGCTAGGCAAGCATGCTAGCACTGAGCTGCATCCCCTCATGGACCAGCACCCACCAGTGCCCCGTTATGCTTCCTTGTGATGTTTGTAACGCTGTCCTTGTCATTTTTGTATGTCTTACCTCCTCCACCAGATGGTAATCTCCAAAAGAAGGGATCAAGGAAAATCACTCACTCCTCTATCCTTTCACTCAGCCAGCATTTAATGAGTGACTGCTATTTTCTAGGTAATACACACACACACACACACACACACACACACACACACACACACACATACCACAGTACACTGCAGGAAGGAAGGAATGAATGGCACATTGTAGAACTCAGACAGCCTTCTCCAGGACAGGGAGATGCAAGACAGAGAAGCTCTAATGTCAGCCAGAAATGCAAAAGAAGACTCCATGCAAGTCCCAGACCACAAGCAACTCACACAAGAAGGTCTCCTGAGCACATCCAAGCACCTTACAGTAAATATGTGACCTCACTTCTCATCAACAGTCCTGGTGGGTAGATATTGTTATCCCAAACTGCACAAATAAGGAAACCAAACTTTAGAAACACATACGTGTGACCTGCCAAAAACAGTACGGCTAGGAGATGACAAAGCAGAGATTAACCAGACCTGTCCAACACCGAAGTCTCCTGGGATTTATGGAGTCAAACTGAAATAAGGCACAAAATGTGAGCTTCCAGACTACAGCGTTTATTGTTAAATTGGCCAACACACTGTGCACAATACAGAAATGATTGCCCCCCAAAAGTCAGAACAGGGCTTATCTTGAGAGAAAGGAGGTAGTTGGGTGGGAAAGGGACACTAGGGGCTTTCCAGATGCTGTCCTCGTCCTATTCTTTGCCCTCAGTGGTAATGACATGAGCATTCACTTTACAATTCATTAAGCTATACATTTGCTTGGTGCAATTTTTTTTTGTGTTGGGTGGCTCATGAAAAAGTTTTAAGAGTTTCACCATTTCTTCAAGCAAAATACAACCTGCCATAGATTATAGAGGCAGGTGGTCCTGGTGAGAGAGACATTTATGTGTTGAGTTACTGTTCTGCAAGACCTAAAGGGACAAATTCTTGAGAAGGTGGCACAGAGGAGATGAAGTCATCTACCCCAGTTCTAGTTGTAGGTCCAGAGATGATCCCATTAACTGGCCCATGTGTGAGCAAGAGCAGGACATGTAGGGGATAGGTCATGCTCAGGGCCAGGGTCCTGCAGGGTGCAGCAGTCCATGATGAGGGATTATGTATCCTCCTGGAAACTCACCAAGGATGGCTAGAGGACACTGGGCACAGTTACAATCTGCAAGCAACTGCTTGCCCAAGTAACATCCTTGCATTCCCAGTCTGCTGTCTTGCCAACCAGTGCTCTGAGAATGGCATGCAGGAAGTCCCATTACTCCATCACTTAAAAGAAGTTCTGTGGCCAAGAGTGTGAAAGGACCTGGACAAGAGGAGGCCCGAGGGAGAACAGACTGGCCAGGCCAGAGGATGAGCCACAGAGGAAAAAATGAGAACCACCGCTCAAAGAAAATGACCTGACTTGCTCTAATTTCCATTTTCTATTTTTTTTACTTATATTTTTGGCTCATTATTTTAGGTACAATAGGTCTATTTTGGTTTCCCCAAAGCAATATTTTAGCCATAGAACATCTGTCACCTTGAGAGTCAGAATGGAATCACTCTTCATCATTTTGTTACAGAATTCTAATGCATCAGACATTGACCCTGAGTAAGTATCTGAAAAAGCACAGAGTGCACCAAATTCAAAAGACACACACACACACACACACACACACACACACACACAGAGTCTTGCTCTTCCTGTACCACATGATATATTCTATGACATATTTTTTTGTATTCCCAAAAGACACTATTATTTTATTTCAGGGTTACTGAAATTGTTTTATTTTTAGGGTTACTTTTCTTTTTTGTCATTTAAATCCATTTTTTATAGTTACTAATAATGTTCTCATCTAACAAGCAGCATTTCAAATACATATTTTTAGAAGTCGCATTGGTAATACCCTTTCAAATTTCTTGACTGCCTTAAAAATCAAGAAAGATACCAGCTGTGGTGCATAAATAATGCACAGGGCCCCAACCATTTCAAAACCGTGAGACACAGGCCATTGACTTAGCCTCTCCGAGCCTCAGTCTCCTCAGCTACAATAAAAGACATAACATATAGCTTCCAGGACTACAGAAGAACTAAATGAGATGCTCCCATTAACTGTGTGCACAGCATGGCAAACAGAAGATGGCTAATATGTGACCATGTTTTCCTCTTCCCCTCGGTTTACTGAGGTCTCTGGGGGATGCAACAAATAAACGTCAATGACATCATGCATATTGTGGATTAAAAATGTGATGTTTTTAAAGGCCTAGGGTGTTTTAGTTTCTAAAATAGCCATTGTACACCTAAGAATAGCTCTGTTTATGACTGTGTGTGCTAATCCATCTGGGTTCACTAAACCCTCAACATACCATTTTTTCACATTAGGTTTAAATTTCATTTCCCCCAAGGAAGTCTTCCCCAGGCACTCTTTCCACAATCATCTCTCCCTTTCATAATGCACCCTTTCCCACAAATACATTAAACAAAACCTTATGTGTGTGTACATGCACTTGCGTGTGTGTGTGTGTGTGTGTGTGTGTGTGTGTGTGTGTGGTTTTTCTTCATCAAACTGTATATCTCAGCTGGATGTGGTGGCACCTGCTTATCAGAGACTCAGGAGGCTGAGATAGGAGGATCACAAGCTTAAGGCCAGCCTGGTAAATTCAGCCTATAATTCTCTAAAGAAAAGGATTGTAACCAATGTCTATTTGTGTTCTCAGAACCTAACACAGTACCCTGCATTGGAGCAGGTACTAAACACCTGGTTGATTGATCCATTGATAGGTAAGTAGACAAAGACTTAACTATGTAATAAACCTGTGTAACCTAGAGTCCATATAGGGAAGTAGTGCTTTCCCAAGGAATCCAACCATCCATTTCCCACCAGCACCCCCAAACAGCCTCACTTGGAGGGGTGATTGGAGAATCTGTGATTGGAACCAGTCTGAGAACTACTATAAATCCAATAGCTTAATACACTTTTTTTTTCCCCTAGCTAAGCATTGAGCAGTGTTCCTTCTCTAGTGAAAATGAAAACATTTGTCCAGTTTAGCAAATGTCAGCTCAGCAGCATGAAGAACAAAATATGGAGTGCCATTTCCAGGAAGCAAAGTTACTGGGCCAACAGCAGATGCAGCGACTGGCATCGAGTGAAGCCCATTATGTTAGCAGCCATAGCACCAGAGTCAAGAGCGCACGAAGCCCAGGGCTTTCAGAGCTGGGGAAAAGGCTCATCTATTGTCTCTGGCAGACAGAGCTGGAGATAAAGTATCCTGGAGACTCAATGTAAAGCTGGCTGAAACTGCATGTGCCAAGCCAAAACCAAAGCGAGGCTGCACAATGGTAATGACTGAAGGAGCAGCTGGTCCTGGTGGCACCAGACTGTGTCTTTCAGCCCATGTCATCGACACTTGTCCATGTAGTAAACACTTTCTGAAGAGGCGCCTGTCAGTTTCCATTTATTTATAAATAAGTGAATGAATAGCATCCAACTTACACATTTTTCATGGTCTTTTTTTCCCCCCCTTTAAATTCCAAAAGCAGATGAGAAAGGACACCACACCGCAAAGTGATAAGACAAGGGGAGAATTCGGCTCTGTCCTGGAAGGAGAGTTGACGATTGACAGATGATACTATGGAGCTAGTGGTATGAGGCAATGGCAGTCTATTGTTGGAACAAAAGAAGGTCAAGTTTTATTCTTTTCTCCTGCTGGGACACAAAGCGTTGGTCACAACTTTTCTTGAAAAAGAAGAAGAAGAATGCATTCCTAAATCGAGGCGACCCAGGCCAGCAAGTACAGTCCCAGCACTCCTTAGCTACACTATCTCAGTTGGTGGACAAATACTTGTGCCCTTATGAATTGAACTTGCAAGCTCCAGGCCTGAGTTGCCACTCTAATGAAGTCCTTTGGAATGCAAATCTGCCATAACCATCTCCTTTTATCCATCTCCTCTTGGAAATATCAAAATCACAATGACAGAATCCAACCGTACATGTCCCCCATGGTACTTTACAGAGCTTTATAGATACAGATGGGACACCAAGTGTCCTATCAGCAAAAATGCCCTTGGATTTCCAACCTTACCACTTCCTTCTTTAAAAAACAAAAAACAAACATAAATAAGCTTAATCATATCCTTCTTGGGCCCAAGGGTAAATGTGAAACAAATACAAAAATGTAGGGAATTAAATAAATATACCTTCTTTGAAACCAGTGGGAGCATTTTGGGAGCCTGATTCAGACAGCATGCAAAGCAGCATGCTGGACAAAAAATGGCCTGCCTGGGCCTTGGGTTTAAGTCTCAGTTGACATCTATTAGCCAAGTGTGGATTTGTGATTCCATTAGCTATCCAGTTCTTCTCTCCCAATATCCAGGTTCTGACTCCAGACTCAGCCAAGAGAACATTATCAGGAACGTTGCAAGTGAAGAGTTAAAGCAATGTGCTTCAACTTGTGCTCTTTTCCTTGGCAATGAGATTATACTACAAGAACATGTCAGGGCTAGCCTACTGGATGAGCCAAAGCAGTCCTGACCTTCTAACAGCTCATACCCAGGCTTCTAAGTGAGCCTAGCTCAGATCAGAACTGCCCAACCTAAACCATCAGTCTGCAGACTTGTAAGCTAAATAAAAACTATCATTTTAAGGCACCATGTTTTGTGGTTATTTCTTATGAATCATTATTGTAGCAAAGGATAACTGATATACTACATGATACTGAGAGAATTCACTTTACTCCAAAAGCTTCCAATTTCTTTAATTTTTTCATAAGCATAATAAGTATCCAATAATTTCTTAAGGTGGTTGTTATGATTAAATTTATTAAGTGAGAGGCTGAGGCAGGAGGATCACAAGTTCAAACCTAACCCCAACAAAAACGATGTTTTAAGCAATTTAGTGAGACCCTGTCTCTAAATAAAATACAAAATAGGGCTGGAAGTGTGGCTCAGAGGTTGAGTGTCCCTAAATTCAATCTCGTGATACCCATATATATATATAGACTGTGACCGGTGACGAGTCTTGCTTCCCCAATGCTGAAGAATAACACCAGAGAAGCACACCGAGGCAAGGTCAGAGTAGAAAGTAGAAGTTTATTAAAGGACAGCAGAAAAGACTTCTCCCTGAGGAAGAAGGGGACCCAAGAGGTGGAATCCCTGGAACTGTGGTTGTCTTCCCATTTTATAGCTGAGGTCTTCCTGCATTCCTGTCACATTCCTGTCCTTTGTTCTGTTAAGGGTGGGGCACAGGTGGGCCAGAGGAGTAATCTGGGCAGGAAGGACTTTTGAGTCAGCATCTTCAAGTTTGCTGGGAGCTGTTTCATTAACACTTCTTTGGGATGGGCTCTGGGCCTTGGGCTTTTTCCTGGACTTCATTAACATTCCATGAGTTGTCCTGCGTTTCCCGGAATTCATTCTCAACATGGCCTCCATTATGGATCTTACTCGATATTAGACCCGATTTACCAAACTACACTGAGTACCTAACTTTAAATCTGGCTTCATATATATAAAGGTTAGCACTATCCCTATCACATAGAGGGCATGTAATTAGTGAGAGCCCCTTCCATGTCTCTTAATCATATTCGTATACCTTCTTAACGCTCTCCTTCCTGGACTCCATCCATCACTGACACCACTTGAATCACAGTTGTACCCTGTTTAGAGAACCGCAGAGAATTTATGGGAGTGTACCTTGTAAGGCATTTAAATAAAATGTCTCCTACAATTCCTACAAGAATACTTCAATTGCCTAAAACTTCCCACGTTTTGTTTGGTTTGGTTTGGTACCCCAGGGATTGAACCTAGGGGCACTCAACCACTGAGCCAGATCTTCTTCTTCTTTTTTTTTTTTTTTTTTGGAGACAAGGTATCACTAAGTTGCTAAGGGCCTCACTAAATTGCTGAGGGTGACCTTGAACTTGGGATCTACCTGCCTCTGCCTCCAGAGCTTCTGGGATTTCAGGAGTACACCACACACCTGGCTTCCCAGGTTATTTTAAAAACTCTGTTCATTCCATATTATAATTCTACATTGAAGCCCACCATACTCACTCCCTGAAAGATGCCTCTGAAGGTACAAACTACCTCTACCTATGACAGCAGAGCTCTAATGTAATATGGAATTTTGAATCAACACACAGGTCCCCTGACTCTAACATGGGATAATTGTGGGGTGCATGGTCTAAACTCTTTCCCAGAGAGTCATGGAGGAACTGAATCTCACCTGCCCACAGCAGTCATCTCATTGGTCATGCATTTTTTTATTGGGTGTGTTCTTGCATGGACTATTTTCCCACTCCCCAGATGACACTTCCTAGGATCACCTCCCAAATCAACTGCTCACACCCAAATCCTTTTTGAGGGATACTTCTGGAAAGTACAAACTTAAATAATCCTGGAAACCTATATTTGTATGGGATTTATTTGAAAACCCAGATTTCAAGAGTCAGATTTAACAACAAAAAAAAAAATATGAGACCAGAATCATTCTCTCACTTTAACAATATTTAATGAGGTAGATGGTGAGAGCCCCAAATTCCAATCAGGCCTTCCACATCTCCCTTCTGGGATTTTGTAGTAATCATCTAAGAGGTCTTCTCTCCAGTTTGTCCCAATTCTATAGTCCCCATTCTTACTCCATGTTCTGCATAACTGCCATGTGGATCTCCCACCTAAAATTCTTCAGTCATCTTCTACTAGTCTTATGATGAGGGTAATCTCCCTAGAATGGCATACAAGATCCTTCATGATCTCATTATCCCTACCTACCTCTCCTGCCTCATTTCTTCCCAGGTACCTGTACCTTTCAGTTTGGCCATACTAAATTATTCACAAGTCCTGATTCAGTAAGCTATGTTAGATTTAAGAGCATTTATGTTTTCTTAATCTGAAACCCCTTCCTCCCATAGATCCAGTTGCTGAAGTCCAATTCCTCCTTCAAAATTCTGATTAGGAGATAAAATGGATCAGGCAGTTGTTATGGTTTAGAATATGAAGTGTCCCCCACACACTAATGTGTTGAAAGCATGGTCCCTAGTGCGGCAATGTGCAGAGTGGGGATTTGGAGAACAGATTGGATCCTGAGGGCTCTGACCTCATGGGTGGATTAATCCACTGAAAGCTGAAAGGATTCCAGGGAGGCAGTGGAGACTGTAAGAGGTGGGACATTGGTGAAGGGAAGTAGGTCACTGGGGGCATGTTTCAAAATAGTATTCCTTGTCCCCAGTCCCCTTCTCTTTCTCTGCTTCCTGGCTGCCAAGAGCTGAGAAGCTTCCCTCTGCTACACTCTTCTGCCATGATGTTCTGACTAATTTCATGCCCAACAATGGAGCCAGCAGATTTTGTACTGAAATCGTGAGCCAAAACAAACCTTTCTTCCTCTAAGTTGCCTTTATCAGATATTTGTCATGGCAACAAAAAGTTGACTAACACAGAAGTCATATCTAGCTCTCTTGATGACAATGTTTTTAAAACATATCTAAAGTCCATCCATTTCCCGCCATGTGTACCCCACCACCCCTGTCAGACCCTCCTCTTATAGCACCATGTGCCTGCCCTCATCGCACTTCTGAAAGTTTTAATTTTATATCGTATTTTAAGTTCATTAGTGTAGCACATAAATTTCTTATTATTTGTGAGGGTTATGTTCTGTAGGTATTAAATCCCTGATAGAAAGCCAAATCTACTTCTTGTCAAAATGAATGGGATTCCTGGTACAGCATATGCCAAATGACATGCATTCAGTAGATATTAGTCAAAGTAATTGGTGACTTGCTCCCTTCTAGTTACAAATTTTTATCTTAAAAATCTCATTTCACTCTTATCACTTCACAGCAATTCTTTGCTCATGTCAAGTTTCCCACATAATTGTAAAATTGAGAGTCCCAGGGCCTTCATAAAATGCTCAATAAGAATTCACCAATTGGTGATGTGATCTACTGAATTAGGAATTCTGAAAGTGTGCAATTATCATGTATAGAGATGGAGTTTCTTCAAGCAGATTTTGTAGAGGTCAAAAAGGATTTTTATAAACTGAGATGATGGCTTAAAAATCACTTAAAGGGAAAATGCAAATAAAATAAGCTTTTAGAAACTAGTGAGTCGTCATAATGATTGGAAAATGATTGGAATATGTAATGGAATGAAAATTTAGCTGATATGTGTTGAGTATTAATTATACTCCTGGCATTGTGATATACATATAGCATGTATTAACGCTTTTTTAAATGTTGAGAGCTAAAGCTAGAATAATAAGTAAGATTCAAAATATAGACCCAAATGTTCTTTGAGGGATCATTCTTTACCTTATGTGCAATGGAGATCTATTGAAGGTTGCTGAGCAAGTGTACTATGTATCTGGCCTCTCGAGCCAAGCTCTAGGAATATTGAGTTGGGATGGCAGATAAGAAACCAAAAAGAGGGCTGGGGATGTGGCTCAAGCGGTAGCGCGCTCGCCTGGCATGCATGCGGCCCGGGTTCGATCCTCAGCACCACATACCAACAAGGATGTTGTGTCCACCGAGAACTAAAAAATAAATATTAAAAATTCTCTCTCTCTCTCTCTCTCTCCTCTCTCACTCTCTCTCTAAAAAAAAAAAAAAAAAAAACCAAAAAGAAGAAGGAGATGGTGATATAGAGTGCATTTACCTCTGGGTGTATCCATGAGAGTTTTTAAAGACCCACAGCCCTGGTTTTTTTTTAGATAGCAATGAGAAGCAAGAAGAAGGAGTTCACAAACTTGGACATGAGTGGTTCACCAAAGGGCTAGGAGATGTCAACAATGAAAGACTGTGAAATGCATAAATAAATAATGTGATCCAACTTGGTATTATTACATAATTCCACAAATATGTCTATTTTTATGCCTTACCCAGTTGAGATATAAAATAAATGAGTAAGATCTGTTAGACACCAAAATATCAGCTTTATTACTGATAAGTTGATATTAGAGAGAATAAATTACGTCTGAATAGAAAGACACGTGGACTTCTTCACACTACTATTCAATGCCAGTCTCTAGACACCTCCCCATGAAATACAAGTGTATGCTTCCAGTAGGCAGCTAGTTCTTAAAGTGGACAGAAGGCCTGCCCCCTGGTTCCTCCAAGCTGCCTAATCACATCAAGTCATCCATCTCCCCTGGTACAGAGTTAGTGATAGGGTGAGAAGGAAGTTTGCCATGCTAACAGAGCTCACTCCCCAGGGAAGGAACACAAGATATGGAGAATAAGTCATCCTCCCTAACAAATTATGTCAAGGGTCAGCAACTGACAGCCCGAGGGTTAAATCTCATCTACTGGCTGTTTTGTGCAGCCCTCTAAGCTAAGAATATTTTCTATGTTTTTTAATGACTGGTGCCTCAGTCTTGGCTGGGCACAGAATCATGAGCCACTCAAGCAGGAACAAAACTTTATTTTTGAAAAAGCCGCCAATACTCCGTACACGCAGGCAAGCCAAACCCGGTCCACCCACGCGTGCATCTACCGGAACCAGGGGGCCCGGACCTCCCCCAGAATTCCCTCCTACTATCCTTCCCCAACCAATGGGAACTCTCCAGGAGTCCCGTAACATGAGTCCCATAGCAGGCCAAGGTGAACAGCAGGAGTCCAATTTCCATATGAATGTAAATCTTAACATAATCATATCATCTCAATGGCTAGCTGGCATCACCTTACAACCGAAAGTGCCATGCATCATATTATTTGCTTGTGGCTCCTAGCAGACTGGAAAAATTTTAAAAGAATAATATTTCAGGACACATTCAAATGATGAGTAAAGTATTATTAGAAGACCTATATATTCATTGGGGTATTATCTAGAGCTATTTTCATAATATGTATCAGGGTTAAGTAGTTAGGACAGAGACCTCAGGGACTACAAAGATGAAAATATTTATTTTCTGACCACTTAAAGAAAATGTTTGCTGACCCCAGAATTATACTATTGAATTCTACTCAGCCTTCAAAACTGAGAGGTAGATCTATCTACTGACTTGGAAGGTGGCCTACTGTGTTAGTTGGATTTCTATTGCTATGACAAAATAACCAAGGTAAACAGCTTATAAGGATGAAAGGGTTATTTTGACTCATTTTTTAGTTTCAAAGTGTTATGATCTGTTGGCCTGGTAGCTCTGAGGCAAAATATCAAGGCAGTAAGCACTTGATAGAACAAAGATGATCACCTCATGGTGACAAGGAAGGAGAGAGGAAGGAGACAGGATTTCAATACACTCTTCAAGGGCAACTCTCCTCCAGATGTGACTTTTTTCCATGAACCCCATCTCCTAATGTTCTCTCCACCTTCCAATGGTATCACATACTGGTGATGAGTCTTTGACACATGAGCCTTTGGAGGGACTTCAGACCAAAGTACAACATCCACCATATCTCATGGAGAACATCCAACAGAGGGTAATACATTTAGTAAAAAACACATATATAACTAAATAAAAAAGATATTTACATATCTACCCAAAAATCTTCACCAAACTGTTGAAGTGTTGACATTAGTAACTAGGAAAAAATAGGAGGGCTTAGATATTTGTGCACTTTATATTACTTAAAATTTTCATAATGACCCATTAATATTGTTGTATATTCACAAAAGAAAAAAATAAATAAATATAACATGAACCCAGAGATGGCTTATGCTACCATCAGGTCAAATGTGAGTGAAATTGACAATGATTTTCTTTGTGATAAGCACAAAAATCTTGGGAGTCAGAGCACCCTTTTGGTCTAAAAGCTCATTTGAGGCTGAAATCTATTTTACAACAACTGTATCTAAGTTTCAATGCTTCCAATAACAGAAAGCTTGCTGCCACCTATAAGAGCTCACTTTACCTCTGGATAATTCTGGCAATAATAAAATACTTCCTGATATTGCATTGAAATTTGCCTCACTGTAGTTTTTACTTACTAATTCTAGTTCTGCATTATAGGCTCTTTAAGATAAGTAATCCTTTCCTCCACATAAGCCCTTCATATATCTTAACTCAAATTCTTGGCAAAACTGAGCCTTCTTTTCTCCAAACTAAACATCCCTCTGTTCTTCAAACATCTACGTGCAGTGCTGAAAGAATATAAGAAAGTAGAGAGAGTCAATGAGTCATGAAGTAGAGTGGATAAGTATAAAACATGTGCCTTTTGAAAATGTTAGCAGTAAAGGTTATTGGATGAATTGAGATGGTATCTTGAGAAATAGAACCAAATTTTTACGAGGAAGCAGATATTTTAATTGATGGGGAGAACTGTGCATTGTCTACATAGAGGAAATTGTATCAATGGGATAGAAGTGGGATAAACAGCAGACGATGACTGAGCACCCAGGCAGAGAGGGAAGGCAAGTCAAATAGAAGGGTGAGAAAACAGATTTTAGGGGGAAACAAATCAACTAAATTGAAACAAATCTTCCAAAAATATTTGGGCAGAAAATCTACTGTGAGAGATTAAGGTCAGTAATGTGTGCTGAGTCCAGTGGAAGAAGGGGTAGGAAAAGATGGGAAGAGTGCATTGTTGAGTTGGAAACTCATATTGAAAGCATCAGTTTCATCTCACTCCAGTCAGAAGGGCAGGAATCAAAAATACAAAAAGTAATAAATGCTGAAGAGGATGTGGAGAAAAAGGCACAATTTTACACTGTCGGTGGGATTGTAAATTAGTACAACCACTATGGAAATTGTTATGGAGTTTTCTCAAAAGGCTAGGCATGGAACTACCATATGATCCAGCTATTCCACTCCTGGATTTTTATCCTAAAATTAAAGTCAGCATACTACAGCGATACATGCATACCCTATCCTATGGCATCTTGGTGAATTACTGTGAACTGATTTGTAGACACAAATTCTGTGTGTTTCCCCACCACCACAGACTACAATTTTATAGCAGCACAATTCACAGTAGCCAAACTATGGAACGAATCTAGTTGTCCATCAGTGGAGGAATGGATAAAGAAAATGTGGTATATATCCACCATGGAATTTTATTCAGCCATAAAGAAAAGGGAAATCATGTCATTTGCATGAAAATGGATAGAATTTGAAGATATTTTGTTAAGCAAAATAAGCCAAACTCAGAAGGTCAAGGATAATATACTATCTCTTATAGTATAAGTTAGAAAAAAGAAAAAGAAAAGAAAGGTGAGGAGAGGATCTCATGAGAAGCAAAGGGAGATCAGAAGAGTAGAGGAAAACGACCAGGGGTAGGCAGGAGGGGAGGAAAAGGGGAACTACTGGGGAATAATATTAACCAAATTATAGGGTTATATTGTGTGCATGTATGAATGTGGAATAATAAATCTCACCATTATGTACAACCATAATGCACCAACAAAAATATGGGGGGGAGCATCACAGTGAGCAGAAAGGAAAGTCAGGAAAAAGAAGAGGGGAGCAACAGGAGGTATCACAGGGCTGTAATGACAGCTAGGTGTAGGAGAATGTGGACTGGTCTCAAGGCTTTTTGAGTTCTTCCAACAGTGTCTAACCACTCAGTGATTTCCTACCTCACCCGTTTGCCACCCCACCTCCAAACACATGGCCACAGTGATTACATGATTGATTGCTGGTGGGAGACCTAAGAAGCTTCCATGCAGGGAAGACAGCAGTGGCTTTTTGTCCCCGGTTCCAAGGGTGTGTGCACCTTTGTGCGTACAGATCCACAAGTGTAAGCCCCAGTAGAAACATTCAGCTCTATGGGCTTACTTAAGAATTCGAATGCCTTCCAAAATTGCCCAAGCTTTTACAAAAGCCCAGTGTTTAACAATGTGAACTACTTGACCTATTCAGTCAGAAATAATAGGAAATATATTGAAAGTGCTACCTTTTCGTGTTCTTAACATTTTATATTTCCTATGGCATCTTGGTGGATTACTGTGAACTGATTTGTAGGCACAAAATTCTGCTTGTTTCCTTCCCACCCCCAGACTACAATTTTTGGAAATGCATTTACCATAAGCTGAAGTGACTCACTTCTCCACCAGCCTTCTCTGGAGGTGCACACAGAGGCACGTAAGAAAGCTAGCTGCTTAAAGAGCTAAGACACAGAAAGGCCCATTCCATAGAGAACTCAACTGCCATCCTGTGCCTTTCTGACCGACTCTTGGTCTCTTTCCTGCCACTATGGTTGCTCTTGCATTACGATCCCAAGTTCCCACTTCTCTTTCCACCCCTCTTGCTCTTTAGCTGTATGTTACCTGTGCTATCCCTATCCCTTGTCTTTTTCAATACTCATGACCCATTGGATTACTGGTCTCTGTGAAAGAAGGGACTTGTCAGACACAGGACTACCAGAGATTTTCCAAGGAAGATGGTGCCAGAGAACCACAGGAATTATAATTAACATTATCTGCCCAACCAGCAAAACAGACATTCTCACCAAGGTTTCTAAATAAAAAGGAAGCACACCTTTTCCCATCCTGTAATTGTGGGCTCTCCTTTATGATTTTCTTGAGTCATTTCCTCCCCAAGAATCTTACCATGGTGTGACATTCCCCTCAACATTTGCAACTTGGGTCAAAGAACAATCAGTACAAGATGAAAGAACCACACATTCTTTGGTTTTTCCCCCATCCAAATCCTTACTCACTTGGAGCATTAAGTGATACTCAGCAAATTACATCCAGCTGGAGAGAAAGGAACCTCAGGGAAACCATGATGACATAAGAGGGAGAACAGAACCCAAGCAGAATGTCAGATTCTTGGTTTGAATGAGGAAGAAAACAAAATCAATAGCTTCAAAGGTACTCTGCCCTCAAGCTTCATCATCCACACCTCTCCTGACATTTTATTGGAACTTAGCCTCTTAAGTACACTAAACCTTGACTATTCTATTGGGAAAATCAAGGCTATCTGACAAAAGCTTCCTATATTTTCCTTATCCCTGTCGGCATTATTAAATTGGGGACAGTTCTTTGGACACAAGCAGACCTGAATGAAATCTGCCTACTCATTTTCTCTGATACCTACTAGATGCTAGGCTAGTTCATTGTACCTTCCCAAATAAGTTTCTTCATTGTAAACAGGTAAGAATAATGCTGTTCTTGCAGAATTATTCTGAAATTCATCAAGATCATAAATCACAAGATTCTAGTCTGTCCTTTAGCCAAAATTAAAATGTTCCTTAAAATTCTCAGTTCTTGGATTTGTGTTTAACAACACGGATAAATTACACTTTTAACAAGTGGCCATTATAATTTCTTTGTTCTTTGCTAGATATACAAAAAAGAAAATCAGCATGGAAAGAAGTCATGAGGATAATAAGGCTCTGAATGGAAAATGATAGAATTCTCATAGCTAAAAGGACGCTAGCCTCCTAACTGGTCCTCTCTTTATGGATTCTATCTGTGATCCATACTTGTAGTCTCCAAGGTGGAGTATGTGCATCCCAGTAGATGTGCAAAACACTCAATGGGAGGATCGGAGAAAAATGTTAGCACTTGGGGATACATTTAGTTTCATCAAAGAAAATAAGAGATTAAGCTTTTCTGATACTTAGTATGACATCAAACTCTCCATTAGTGGCCACCCTCAGATAGGTCATAAGGAAAGTCCTAAATAAGAATAGAGAATTTACACATTAATCATGATGGGCAACTATTTTAAGTGAATATATGGAATTATCATCTGATTTTAACTTCTATGTAATCACAAAATGGGTGATAAACTGAAAAATACTCCCCCAAAAGAAATCATAGACCAAAGATAATACAACAAAGCAAACCATGTGGATGGCTTTCTCACTTGGTAGAAGCATTCTATCATATTAGATTTCCAAAACTATTATATAATCAGATCCAACAAGACGTTAGCCCATCCCTCCCCAAGAAGATTATTGGGAATACAGATTTATAAGTGTTTCCCTTAACAATGAATGTTGTTCTACGTGTACACTGAAATATTAGCTGTAACATTTTAAAAGACACTTAAAAACCAGGTAAGCAGACCACTAACCATTTTTAATGTCAGATAAATTTAAAATAAATTTGAAATACTTTATAGTTTATTTTTATCTTGTCCTTTTTAATACCCACCTTTTTATTTTATGCTATATAAGTTATTAATGTAAGCACACGTGTATGTCATTTACAAATAAGCAGACATGCATAAATTAGCAGGATGTGCTCAAACATTGTAAGGTGCACTATCAAAAGCTGGGACAACTGGCTCAACACTGACCCAGGTGTTGGCCTCACCTTTGGGTTATGCCAATCACCTGTTATCTCAGTTCAGGCTGCTATAACAATGTACTGTTGACTGATGGCTTCACAGATAAACCTTTATTTCTCACAATTGCAGAGACTGAGGAGATCAAGATCAACATGCTGCCATATGCTAGTGAGGGCCTCCTTCCTGGCTCATGGATGGCCATCTCCTCACTGTGTTGTCACAGTGAGGTAAAAGACCTAGCCAGCTCTCTGTGGTCCCTTTTATAGAGAAATGAACCCTATTCATGAGGGTTCCCCTTTCATGGCCTAATTACCTCTCAATGGGACCTCCCAATCATGGAGGGAATACAATTTCAACTTAGAAATTGGGGAGAAAGCAAACATTCAGTCCACCTCACCTGCATAAAGATCTATCTTTAACAACTCTCCCTGGACAAATGAATATGGTATGAGCTCTTTATGTTGAGACTCTTCCTAATCTGGTCCCAGTTCTCTTTTATAACCTCTCTGGGTTCTTGCAGGCATAGGTAAATTGAAAAGAGGCTAACAGGACTACAAAAATTAGGTATAGAGAAAGCAAAAGAGTAGTGATATGGAAACATAGGAGAGGGTGTCATTCCCTGCCCTCCCCTTGGGCCTAGAGTGATGAAGAGAAGGAGCACAGATACTGGATACAGCTGGTGCTTGCAAAGACCCTCAGAGAAGACAGGCAGCCAGCTTGAGACCACTCTGAATGATTCTGCTCTCTCCCTTACCTACTCCCTATTGGCTAAATCCAAACAGATGCAAGATCCTGATGTGGTTCATACAAATCGGCATTCCATGACCCAGAATCAGATAGAAAGGGGTGTAAAATGGCCCTGGAGAAACCAATGGTAGATGTTCAAACCAATCTCTTTCCAAATTTTCCTTATTCATTCATTGATATTTTCCTTTCTCCATTCAACAATTTTTTTGTCAAGTGCAATGTCAGGGATGGACCTGAACACTAGGGATAGAACTGGAACAAAGCAGTCAACATTCCTACCCTCACATCTCATCCTACCTTCCAGAGAGACAGGCAGGCAATAAACATGGTGCTCACTAAATCAATTACAGGTCACCATGCATTCCCTGCTATAAGTGCTGTGTTGAGTATAACAGAGGAACTGCTTCATGAATGGCCTTGCTGAGGAGATAAAACCTGACAAGTGAGAACAGGCCAGCCATGCAAAAAGTGAGGAAGAATGTTCCAGAAAGAAGCAGTTCTATAGTAGAATCATGTTTGTATGGACCAGAGGCAAAAAGGAGCCAGCATGGCTGGGGATGTGAAGCAAGATCTGAACTTGAAGTTGGGCAGGGACCTGCCAGCTGGGGTAAGGGTTTGTCGATGGTGCATTCTTGACCTGGGCAGTGCATACATCTTTTAAAATGCTCAACCTGCCAAAAGCTGCTGGCTGTTGTGTGTCGTGCCTCTATGCCTTTGTACCTGTAGTTTCCCTAGAAACTTCCCCTCTGTCTTCCATCTGACAAACAGTTACTCATCCTTTACGACCCAGTTTATATGTGATTTCCTGTGTGAAGGTTTCCTAGGTCTCTGTCGACTGTCTTAGTCACTTCCTCTTCTGTGCTCTATTAGTGTTTTGTACATCTCTTACTGCTTCGTCACTGTTTGTTTATGGATTGTCTGGCTCGCTCCCTCTCTGAAGTCAGGGAGCTCTTTGAAGGCAAGGGTCATTCTATATTTCTTTGCATCCCACCCTACCCCACCTCTAACCCGAAGCCCTTTGAGAACTGAGGCCACCTCATATTCGTCTTTGCATCTTCACCCTGCTCTTCTCCCCACCCTCGTTCACCTGGCCCAGGGTGTACCTCACTAACCATGCTCAAGAATGCACACCAAAGGAATCAAGTTGCAGGAACAGACTTTTCACTAGCTCCAGTCTTCAAGGACAAGAAAAGCATGCCTATAAGAGGCTCTGAGTGATTGGGGATGACCCAGAGCTTCTTCAACATAGAAAGTAAACACAGCTGCTGGAATCTACTCAAAAACATTAAAAATTTGGTGTTTAACTAGACTTTAGAGGATTCTTTAATCCATAGAAGGATAATAAGCAATATTTATTAAATGCTTACTCTCTGCCAGTGTCCCAAGAAATGCACATATTCATTCATTTAGCCGTCAGAACAATGTTCTGAGTTGTTTGTCATGTAAACTCAATTTTCAGATGAGGAAGTGAGGTTAACTGACTCATTGTAGGTCACACAGCCAATAATGAGAAGGACTAAGAGTCACAATCAGATGGTCTAACTCCAAAGCTCAATCTCTTTATCTCTACTAGATTGCCTTCAAAGATAGAAAAAAAATAACAATAATTTACTCTTTATGGATGGATGAAACTAATACAATAAAGGCTCTTCTTCCTGATCATTTTCATCTCCAAGAAAGATGATGGACTTGTACAGATCCATTGTCATCCTTATGTCCCATACATGCCTGATGATTGTCCACCATTGATGGTGAAATCAGTGGCCATTGGTGTGCACTTACCAAATTAGCTCCAAGAAGATCCAACTCAGAGCCTTGATGGTATTTGAACTACTGAACCAAACTATATCTTTCTCTATGTAAAAGGGTAAGGGTGTGATAATTAATGAAATGACAACCCGTATCCCTGATTGTGCCTGAGCTCTCAGCACAAAATTTAAGAGTCACCTTTACTCTCTCAGACCAAAAGAAGTCTAAAGGACCTGATGAGCAGTTCTTTCAAGCATGCACATCTCCTGTTAGTGAGGTAAAGTCCCAGCCCTCAAAGGATCTTTATTGTCTGATGTTTTCCATCAAAGAAATAGAAACCATCCCTCTCTCCCTCACACCTGGGTATTTTGTATCAGACACTCAATGCATATTCTTCCCAGCAAATCAGTCCAGTTAAGGAATGAGATGAGCAATGGACCTTGGACAAGATCAGCATTCACTGCTCAAACTAGATGATTCATTGTAGACCCAGCCCTTCCCCACTCTGGGCATCAGCTTTCTTATCTGTAAGAGAAAAAAAAAAGTGTGAGAAACTCTCTAAGATGATACATAGCTCTAAAAATGGGTGAAACTTAGAAACACACACCCATACAAAACTAGCACTTCTTGCATTCAAGTGATGAATACTCTTGTCCTTTGTAAAAGTCTATTAACTGCACTCATGATTTAGAATCTTACAAAACAGGATATGAGAATTTATCATTTATCAAAGGCCAGGCACAGAGTCAGTTGTGAGGAAGAGAAACAGAATTGAAAACAATCTGAGGCCTGCAGAGAATGTCTTATTATTGTCTCCTATCCCATTACCAGGGAATAAAATAAAAGATGACAAGAGACATCTCACATTGGAGATGGACTAGAGGTCTTGCTCACAGGGCACATTTAGGAGCAGCAACCTCTGTGGGCCTTTGCCCAGGAGGTGTAGCAAACATTCCTTCATTGCTCTTATTTGGATGTGGAGTCAGATATGGTTTTCTTGAAACTGTCATAAAATCACCAAGAAGGCAATAAAGTCTACTGAACAGTGTTGAAGAAGGTAATGAATGGAGCCCTGTTGGCATGAGAGGTGGAAAGGGGTCAGAGAGGGGATAGGGAAGCAGGAGGATCATTGCTCACTCACCAAATGTGGCTTAGAGGAAAGAAGATTGCATAGGATGCTGGGCCAGACAGGGAACCTACTGTGTGGTTCTGGGCATGCCAGCTTATCTCCTGTTTTAAAATAAGAAGATTGGGTTTTATCAGTCGTTTTCATAGTGAGTCATTAGAACACAGGTGTCTCATGGAAAAACCAGATGGATGGAGAGAAGCACAAAGTGGGTTAAGTTCTTGATTCCCCATTCTACCTTCTACGCAGTATTCTCTGCGTTGAAGTGTTTTATATTGGAGTTCAACATAACATGATATTTCCAAAAAGGTATGCTACACTAATGAATAAAGACTTTAAGACCATGAAGACCAGATGATCTCAAATATCTCCTCACAATTCTTTCTATGAGTCCACAAAAAAAAAATTTATAAATAAACGGGCACATACTTCCTTTCCCAGTCCATTTGGGCACTCTCAGCAAATATTACAGGGTAAAATAAAAATAACGTATTTTGAATTTGGCCCTTTTCCTTTTGTTCATCAATAAGTTCCACAGCTCCTTGACAAAGTGGTCTAAATTATAAAAATCACCAATGGTCTTCTCTTTACTAGAAAATGAGCTAGTTTTCTTTTTTCTTTACTAGAAAACTTTCAGCCAGCAAATTGATGCGATTTGTAATTTCCCCAAATCATTATTCTCCTCCTGCTTTATTACAATAATAAATATTTTTGCCATTATGCATGGAGTCTTGATAGAGTCCTTGGACAATCATCTCTAATATCATATTTATGCCTCCTTATCTCTACCACATGAACAGAGGTTGGCAGTCCCCTCCCTAATGTTTAAAAAAAAAATGCTGCCTGACTCTAATGAATCCAACTAGTCTGAAGTTTCATAATGCTTTATGCAGTTGCTTAAATCTTCTGTAGGTTGGGAAGCAAAAGATTTTCATTTGCTGGGAAAGTCTCAGAGGTAGTTGGAGGAATGATAGAGACTAATTAAATTGAGATGAGTCAACAAAGAGCAAGCCATCTTTGTGCATAGAGTAAAATGGGAGAAGCTGAGAACAGTCCACCAGATTGCATCAGATAACCACATGATCTAACTTCATAGACACTGGCCCCACCAGACTTATAGAATTTGATATTAATTGAGCTGTTTTGCTATACCTAACCAGAACAAAGTCACATTGATATCTCAGATGACTTTGGTTCAAATGTTATAGTCAAGGAAAAAAAAAAACAAGATTATTTTATTCCCACTTTTAGAATCTGTTCTAGGTTTTAATCACATAGACAGTATCTTCAATGTTTAATGTTCATTCCATTTTGTAGTACTATAAATGATATGTCCAGGGCCACATATGTGAAGGCTTTTATCCACTTCATTTTCTACACCTGAAAGATGTAGAGAATCAGCATTTTCTTGCTTCCGCCACAGTGTTCTCCCACACTGAAAATGAATGTCAGCCATCTTTTCACAAAATCCAGACGCAGCCTCTAACAATTCTCTAAGCATCTGCAAAAACATTCTTCAGCTGACAGTTAAGATGAAACTTATTCCTCACCCTGAAGATTCCCTGGGTATTCATGGATTTAACATTTATAATTTCAACATTCAGAAGTACCCATCAAGATGATGACAGCTATGTAACTTGGTTTAGTCCCATAACTGAATCATCCATGATGAAAAGATTCCTCTGTTAGTAAATGAGCCCTAACCCCTCTCAACCTACGAATCTCCACACACATTTTTGAGCTTGTCTTTTTGTTTTCAGAAAAAGCATTTTATAAGTAATAATACAGACTAGACATTACAAACTATTATAGACCAGTACTTACCAATTAAGAGAGTTAAAGAATTTATCTCTATATATCCCTTCATAACATTTCCTGCTACTTAAAATTCCATCATAATAACTTCTTCTATTTATGCCCATGCATACCACCTCCTCAATGCTAATTCCATTCATCGTCCACTGATACCATCTAAAGCATGACAATGTGAATCAATAGTCACCAAGTTGTTCAGAGAAAAAACCCAGGAAGCATACTTGTATGACCCTCTTTTAACTCCCCACACCCCAGTCTATGAAAAACTCCTATGGATTCTACCTTGAAAATAAATCTCAGTCTGTCCACTCATCTTTCACCTCCATTGTGACCATCATCATTCAGGCTTTTGTTGTCTCTTTCCTAGACTATTGGTCCTGACCAATATCCTGTCCTCTGACCATTTTACTCTCATCTGGAGCCATTGAAACCACTCTGAAAAGTGAATTTGATCATGCCACCAAGCCCCCTACTTCCTCACCAACAAGTTCACATTCACATTCACTGAAACCCTTTTAATGTTTTTACATTGTACACTAAAGATGCAGTTCTTCAACAAGGTAAGGAGCTTATGTAAGAAAATAAATGTAAATCAATGCATTCTTTCGTTCACTGAGAAAGCCATCTGTGTGCACGTGCACACAGAAGCTAAAAAGTGTCAGAGTTTCCATTGTCCACACAGACGTCTTTTCTCTCATTGCAGAGAGGAAACCAACAGGTTGCAGACTAGCAGCCTATGGAGAGAGAGGTTGAGCAGTACTGGCTCCATAATCTCAAATAATAGGGTCTGTCTACCTCTCAAACTTCTGTCCCCTTTTGTATCCTCTGCACCAATCATAATGGACTCCTTTTGAGTCCTAGACCTAACCATGCTCAAAAAGACACAGTCACTTTACCCACCACCTTTTATAAAGATGGCACTTCCTCTTCTCTTAATGGGAATACCCCATCCCTGACTTTATACTTAAATGAGACTCCTCCAGGTCCTCCTTCCTGGACCACATACATAGACCTCCCTCTTTACTCTCCATCACCACTTGGTCTCTAATTGAATACCAGCATTTCCATATGCCAATACATATTCATGAATGTGTTCACTTGCTGCTAGCCTGGAGATTAGAAACCAGGGACCACCATCCTAACACAACTCGATTTTAATGGACCTCTTCAAGGCTGCCTGGAATCATTGGCAAAAATCTAAGAACTGGACTCTTAGATTCAGGTTGCCCGATCTACAAAGCTACATTGCCTCTCATTTTATGGTTGCTACAAGTCTCCGCCAGTTTAAGGTTAAGCAATTTGTAAAGGAGAAATGGAAAAACTAGGGATAACAGGAACTTACCTTGACATTGTAAAAGCTATCTATGCTAAGCCTCAGGCTAGCATCATTCTGAATGGACAAAAGTTAAAGGCATTCCCTCTAAAATCTGGAACAAGACAGGGATGACCTCTATCTCCACTTCTATTCAATATAGTTCTCGAAACACTGGCCAGAGCAATTAGACATACGAAAGAAATTAAAGGCATAAAAATAGGAAAAGAAGAACTTAAATTATCACTATTTGCAGATAACATGATTCTATACCTAGAAGACCCAAAAGGGTCTACAAAGAAACTACTAGAACTAATAAATGAATTCAGCAAAGTGGCAGGATATAAAATCAACACGCATAAATCAAAGGCATTTCTGTATATCAGCGACAAAACTTCTGAAATGGAAATGAGGAAAAATACTCCATTCACAATATCCTCAAAAAAAATAAAATACTTGGGAATCAACCTAACAAAAGAGGTGAAAGATTTATACAATGAAAACTACAGAACCCTAAAGAGAGAAGTAGAAGAAGATCTTAGAAGATGGAAAAATATACCCTGTTCATGGATAGGCAGAACTAACATCATCAAAATGGTGATATTACCAAAAGTTCTCTATAGGTTTAATGCAATCCAATCAAAATCCCAACGGCATTTCTTGTAGAAATAGATAAAGCAATCATGAAATTCATATGGAAAAATAAAAGACCCAGAATAGCAAAGGCAATTCTAAACAGGAAGTGTGAATCAGGCGGTATAGCAATACCAGATTTCAAACTATATTACAGAGCAATAGTGACAAAAACAGCATGGTACTGGTACCAAAACAGGCAGGTGGACCAATGGTATAGAATAGAGGACACAGAGACTAATTCACAAAGTTACAACTATCTTATATTTGATAAAGGGGCTAAAAGCATGCAATGGAGGAAGGATAGCATCTTCAACAAATGGTGTTGGGAAAACTGGAAATCCATATGCCACAAAATGAAACTGAATCCCTTTCTCTCGCCATGCACAAAAGTTAACTCAAAATGGATCAAGGAGCTTGATATCAAATCAGAGACTCTGCATCTGATAGAAGAAAAAGTTGGCTCCGATCTACATATTGTGGGGTCGGGCTCCAAATTCCTTAATAGGACACCCATAGCACAAGAGTTAATAACAAGAATCAACAAATGGGACTTACTTAAACTAAAAAGTTTTTTTCTCAGCAAGAGAAACAATAAGAGAGGTAAATAGGGAGCCTACATCCTGGGAACAAATTTTTACTCCTCACACTTCAGATAGAGCCCTAATATCCAGAGTATACAAAGAACTCAAAAAATTAGACAATAAGATAACAAATAACCCAATCAACAAATGGGCCAAGGACCTGAACAGACACTTCTCAGAGGAGGATATACAATCAATCAACAAGTACATGAAAAAATGCTCACCATCTCTAGCAGTCAGAGAAATGCAAATCAAAACCACCCTAAGATACCATCTCACTCCAGTAAGATTGGCAGCCACTATGAAGTCAAACAACAACAAGTGCTGGCGAGTATGTGGAGAAAAGTGTACACTTGTACATTGCTGGTGGGACTGCAAATTGGTGCGGCCAATTTGGAAAGCAGTTTGGAGATTCCTGGGAAAGATGGGAATGGAACCACCATTTGACCCTGCTATTGCCCTTCTCGGACTATTCCCTGAAGACCTTAAAAGAGCATGCTACAGGGATACTGCCACATCGATGTTCATAGCAGCACAGTTCACAATAGCTAGACTGTGGAACCAACCCAGATGCCCTTCAATAGATGAATGGATAAAAAAAATGTGGCATCTATACACAATGGAGTACTATGCAGCAATAAAAAATGACAAAATCATAGAATTTGCAGGGAAATGGATGGCACTAGAGCAGATTATGCTTAGTGAAGCTAGCCAATCCCTAAAAAACAAATACCAAATGTCTTCTTTGATATAATGAGAGCAACTATGAACAGAGCAGGGAGGAAGAGCAGGAAGAAAAGATTAACATTAACAGAGACATGAGATGGGAGGGAAAGGGAGAGAAAAGGGAAATTGCATGGAAATGAAGGGAGACCCTCATTGCTATACAAAATTACATATAAGAGGTTGTGAGGGGAATGGGAAAATAAACAAGGAGAGAAATGAATTACAGTAGATGGGGTAGAGAGAGAATATGAGAGGGGAGGGGAGGGGGGATAGTAGGGGATAGGAAAGGTAGCAGAATACAACAATTACTAATAGGGCATTATGTAAAAGTGTGGATGTGTAACCAATGTGATTCTGCAATCTGCATTTGGGGTAAAATTGGGGGTTCATAACCCACTTCAATCTAATGTATGAAATATGATATGTCAAGAGCTTTGTAATGTTGTGAACAACCAATTAAAAAAAAAGATTGGTTCCAAATAAAAAAAAAAGAAATGGAATTACTTCATGTAAGTAAACAACTCATTACCCTTGCAAAAGATTGTCTCCAGCCTGAATCATTGCAATACTTTCACGTATACTTACACCACTGTCATTCTTCCCAGAGACCCCATCACAAACTAGCTAAAATGTATATTATGTGCCAAATACCAGGGCCTTTTCAGAATAAGACCAAACAGACCCCATGTTCACAGAGTTCACATCTCATTGAGAAAAACAGATGTAAACCAAGGAATAAACAGGAAACATTGTGGAAAAACCACAGAGCTATAGGAGCCCATTGTGACAATCTAACTGTTTCTAGGGCTCAGGGAAGATTAGGACCTGAAGATGAGTAAAAGGCAAGAAAAGTCACTCAGACAAAAGGGGGCTGGTGAGAAGGTCAGGGAATAAAAGTGGGCTTTATAAATTCTAGCATTGTAAGCAAGCATAGTGATACCAGAGTACAAAACACACTGGAGGAACAGATAAGGAGTTAGCACATTGGGGCTGGCCAGGGGCCACATCTTCTGCAGCACAGTGGGAATTTGGACTGTCCTTCTAAGTGGAGGAGTAATGTCGCCCAACTTCCATCCTCTACCCAGAGATCACTTCCAGCAACCTTTGGCGTGTAGCACTCACTAAGTGTCTGTTAGGTACTTACAAGTCACTACATGGCTCAACTATGAGCACAGTAAGAAGTATTCACTACAAGGGATTTAACTAACTATGCTATGTATCTGTATTGGAAAGATTAGTAGGCAATGAAAAGATAATATCTAAAATTGAAAGCTCTAGAAATATCTGTAGAGAAACATTATTTAAAAATAAGAGAGTAAAGAGTTGAAAGATTTGTAAGCAGCAACATCCAAAAGAGTAGAAAATGGAAATGGGATGGGCTCAAGAATGGCCAGGGATTGTATTTATTTTAATTCTCACGTCTGCATTGTATTGTTACTTTTATTATCATTATCCATGACTAGGTTTTTAACAGATGTACAAGTTAAGCACACTCACTCAAACTAGCACACACTTGCACTCCTTGCAAATTCTGTCTTAAACAGAGAGGAACAGAGAAGCAGTCGTGACAGTGCCTACTGACCATCTCACAGGTGGGTCTCATTCGCCTGCACTAGTTCCTGGCCTAGTCATATCCACAACAGGAAAAAAAAAGTAGCCTCTGCCCTTCTTTTATTTTATTTCTTTATTTTTTATGTATTTGTTTGTTTGTTTATTTATTTATTTATTTATTTATTTATTTATTTATTTATTTATTTTTGAGGAGTCACAATCAGGCTGCCATACAACCTTTGGATTTTCAGTACTTGTGACAATTTGAAGTTATCTGCTTAAATGCTCAGTTAAGATCCTAAGAACACTCCAGAAACAGATCCACTGGGAGACCAGATTTCAGAGGAAACTAGGACAGCACAGAAGCTTGAACTCCAAGTGCAGGGATGCAAGATCCAGAGATGGAGCACCTACTCTCTTCGCTTTGGCTGCGATATGCACTTAGGTATGGGAAGTAGATTGCACACAGATGCTGAGATGTTATAGCAAAGGTCTTTCAGGAGCTCGGCAGCTCACAACTGTCTGTCCATTCGTTGGATGGAGACATGTGGTACTGGACAAGGACAGAGCACAACCCATCTTATACTACCTATAAGTGAGAAAGAGTGACAGAGAGAGAGCATCATGGAAACCATCTACTAAAGAGAGGACCTATCCTCTCAAGCACTTTAGAAGAAGCCCTTTGACTGACAATGCTAGTTGAAAATCATTCTTATTTAGCAAAATCATTCCCCCCTAATTTTCTATACCAGATAAAATTTAATTAGTCTTTCTTAAATACATTGAAAGAAAAAAATGAGAGGAGGAAAGAAAGGTATTAAATGTTTTATAAATGAAAAATGTTACTTCTTCAGAATACTTTTTTTATGTAATAAATTTTAGTGTTATAAATGCTAACACAATTTCACCTCCACTTAAAGTCAGTGAGGAAATCTGAGGATATTTGTTTATTCTGAGAGTAGAGAGTTCTTTTTAATTGTTATTGTTTTTTAGGTTTTATTTGTTTTTTTTAACTAAATACTATTTCCCAAAATAATATCAGCAATTTCTTCATTATATCTTAAAACAATAACTTCCATGTAAGTGAATGTTATTAAGTACAAACAGCATAATAACTAAAAATAGTTCAAAACATCTAGCTGCAGTTTGACAACAATCTTGCTCTAGCCAAGTTCCCCATTAATTGCACAATCTATATTTTGGGAAAGGCAGAACTCAATTGTTTCCAAACAAAATTTCAAGCCTGGTACATTTCCTTCCCTTTGTTAGTTTCAGTTAAATGAATTATTCTTCTAAAAGAGAAAAAGAAGAAAGGGAGGCTTCTCCAGAAAGCTCATTTAATGTGTGTATTTCATTAAGGGCTTTAATTATAAAGTTGCAATGGATAGTTTCTGTCCTAATCATCGCTGGAGAGATTTCAGTGTTTGGGAGCATTTTCTCCATCCTTTGCCATAACACACTTTGTACTGACAAATAGCAAACAGCAAATTACCAGCTTCACCAAAAAGATACTTAAACCTATAAGGGCATAAAAGCAAAGTGGAAAAGGTTTTCTAATATACGATAGGCAATAGTATATTAAAAAATTATCAACTCATTCAATTGCCTCTTCTAAAGTAAAAGAACATGAATAACTCATTTAGAATAGCAAGTAAGCTTTCTCTGTACTGGTGAATGCTACTTATGGACAATTTTTATCATTCCACATCATTGAATTTTAACATTCAAAGCATAAGTATATGGCTACATGGGGATATGAATAAGCATCAGATTCAGTTTTATCTCCAAATGTGATAATTCCTACCCAGAAAAATAATCTTCCTGTGAGTATATTTTGTCTCAGCTGAGCTAGATTTCTCAATTACTAAATTATCTACAATTTTAAGACTTTCAACACTGATCCTATGAAGAATAAACCACAAACCCTGTGTCTAATAGAAGAAAATGTAGGCCTAATCTTCATCATGTCTGATTAGGCCCCAGCTTCCTTAATATGTCTCCTATAGCACAAGAATTAAAATCAAGAATCAATAAATGGGATGGATTCAAACTAAAAAATTTCTTCTCAGCAAAAGAAACAATCGATGAGATAAATAGAGAGCCTACATCTTGGGAGCAAATCTTTACCCCTCACACATCAAATAGAGCACTAATCTCTAGAGTATATAAAGAACTAAAAAAGCTAAGCACCAAAAACCAAATAACCCAATCAGCAAATGGGCCGAGAAACTGAACAGACACTTCTCAGAAGATGAAATACAATCAATTAATAAATATATTTTAAAATTATCATCTCTAGCAACTAGAGAAATGTAAATTAAAACTACTCTAAGATTTCATCTCCACTACAGTCAGAATGGCAGCTATTAAGAATACAAACAACAATAAGTGTTGGTGAGGTTGTCGGGGAAAAGGTACACCCATACATTGCTGGTGGGACTGCAAATTTGTGCAGCCAATATGGAAAGCAGTATGGAGATTCCTTGGAAAACTGGGAATAGAACCACCATTTGACCCAGCTATTTCTCTCCTCAGTCTATACCCAAAGGACTTAAAAACAGCATAATATAGGGACACAGCCACATCAATGTTTATAGCACCACAATTCACAATAGCTCAATTGTGGAACAAACCTAGATGCCCTTCAGTAGATTAATGGATGAAAAAATGTGGCATCTATACACAATGGAATATTATTCAGCAATAAAAGAGAATAAAATTATGGCATTTTCAAGTAAATGGATGGAGTTGGAGAAGATAATGCTAAGAGAAGCTAGCCAATCCCAAAAAATCAAATGCCAAATGTTTTCTCTGATATAAGGAAGCTGATTCATAGTGGGGTTGGGAGGGGGAGCATGGGAAGAATAGATGAACTCTAGTTTGGGCAGAGGAGTGGGAAGGGAAAGGAGGGAGCATGTGCTTAGAAATGATGGTGGAATGTGATGGACATCATTATCCAAAATACATGTATGAAGACATGAATGGTGTGAATATATTTTGTATAAAACCAGAGATATGATAAATGTTTTCTGTATGTGTAATATGAATTGTAATGCATTCTGCTGTCATCTATAACAAATTAGAATAAAAAAATTTTTAAAAAGCATAATAAATTGAAGTGGCAGAGAGATATGAGTGGTCATGGGAATAGATGCACACTCCATCCTGGAATTTTACATTAAGAGAGTTGTTTATGGAATCCTTAAAAAATAAATCCTACACAGCAATTTTTATAACAAAGTGCCGTACACCTACATAAATGCTTATTTAATCCCCAGAACACTTTGGAAGAGATCCTGTTGTTATCCCCTTTTTTTAGACAAAGAAACCAACAAATAAAGAAGCCAATAATTTGTATGAAGTCATGTGGTTTATTGAGTGACAGAGTCAGGGATCAACTATGTATAGTTTTTAATCTTACTTTGGTTTCATGTGATTATTGATGTATCATAGAGATACATATTGGCATGGGAAAAAAGTTTCCATGTGTAAATATATCAGTGTCAAAGATATAGATGTCTTCTCTGGTTGGTATGACTCAGAACAATTTTGTTCTTCCTGTTATTGTTTTGTGTTTATTATTTATAACTATAATGATTGTGTTTTGTTCATGTAATAAATAAGATGTTATTTTAAGAATAAAATGAAATGGTAACACTTAAATTGATTTATATAATGACTGAATGAAGACAGTGGTTCTATTCTATTAATAATAAAAAACAGCTAATAGTTTGAGGGCTTCTCTTTGGGAGAATATCATGTCAAGTCTTATACTAAATTATCTCATTTAAACCATCCAATCTTCTTATGATGAAGATATTATTTATCATCCTCCTTCTATAAGTGGTGAAAATAAGGCACAGTGGGTTTGCATAATTTGCCCAAGGTCACATAACTGCAGATTGCAAAACTATCATCTTAAACCTGTCTCCAGAATTTAAACTCCTAAACACCAAAGTAACAGTCTCTCCCCGGTTTTGAACTCTCCACGGTTCTAGAACCTGACTGGGAACAGAAGCTGCTTCAGGCTTAGAAGTTGTCTAGACTTGGAGACAATCTGACATTTCCTCCATAATGGGGTCAGTCTCATCTCAAGGCTAGATGGCTAGAAGGTTTTTTTCAATTCATGTCCTAAGTAAAAAAAATATAAAGCTATTTTAAAGGTCTATTTATGCAGAAAGATGTTCTCATTAGCCTTTAGATTTTATATGCATAAAACACTTTGTTAAAGTACTTATCAATATGCTGTTATAACTTTTGTGTCACTTTCATATAATAAAGTACAGAGTCAAATTTTTGTTGTTGTTTTGTTTGTTTGCTTTGTTTGGGGGGGGGGGTACTGAGGATTGAACTCAGGGGCACTAGCTACTGGGTCATTTCCCCAGCCCTATTTGTATTTTATTTAGAGACAGGGTCTTACTGAGTTGCTTAGCACCTAGCTGTTGCTGAGACTGGCTTTGAACTCATGATCTTCCTGCCTCAGCCACCTGAGCCACCGGAATTACAGGTGTGCGCCACTGCACCCAGCTGGAGCCAAATGTGTTTTTAAAAGCATTTCCATTATTTAAATTATTCTGAATCCTAAATTATGAATTTTTGGATTTCATGATGAAACAATTTAATGTATACTTCAGCTAAGATTTTACATTTGAAAGAGCCACTTAAATTACCTAGGTGTCCAGTAAGAAGAGATAAGATTCTAATCAACCAAAGGGAAGACTAATTGGAACAAAATTTTTATTATTATATCCAAAGAGATAATTATGGAAATTTAGATGTGTTGAGTTCATATATATTTTAAATAAATTATTATAAGTCATTAATTCTCAAATCTAAGACTGTTCATCTGCTCTTGACAAGGTATGTATAATAGTTTTGATATTTTTCAACCAACCTAATGTTGACAGATTCTCAAATTCTGCCAAAAGCATTCTTCCAGAATGTTGTTGGGAGGGTTTCCTTACATTATAGAGACAGTGGTAGATATGATTGTGCCAGAAGCATCAATATGTTTTGCTTATTTGCTTTCCTTACAAGATGTTTCATTTCCTAAGTATCTCCTAAAGCTGATTGTGAGGTAGTGGTAAAAATCTCTGCAATAGTCACCACCAAGTCCTTAAAGCAAGATAGAAAGATAGCTTGAGACACTTCTTTCCAAGTGAATAATCTAGTACATCTCCTCCAAAGAATAATTTAAAATATTTCAAAGCTTGCTTATTAACAGAGACTCCCACTTTCTCCTGCTCAGTTTTAATTTCATTAAACTCTTCATTTCATGTTTTTATCCCTTGGCGGGATGTTTAGGCTGGTTTCTGCCCCGGTAAACAGGGAGAACTGTTAATTTCATCTCTGCCTCCATAGCATCGGACAGCACTGTGATACATTCCAAGCCCTAACCATACACCCACATTAGAAATAATTATATACTGCCGATCACCCTCATAATACTACTGTCTGGTGGTCTCATTAAATTGTTACTAGGTCTTCCTGTGCTGAAGAATCTATTGAGCTCTTTGCTTCCCACTGGAAGGGTCTGAAAAGCTGAGTGACATTTTCCTCTCTTTTTTCTCTCCCCACTCTCAATCATCTTTCCTACATTTAGCTGAGTTCTTAATCCCTCTAGCTTGCTTAGAAGAAAAGGCAAGATGGCTGTCAGAGGCAAAAAATGTTCTCGCTTGCCCTTTCATCTCCAGGCAGATGAATCAATAAAAGATAAAGACAAAAGTGCTCCATCTTTTGGTCAAGGGTGAATGCAAACTGGCAGATAGTCCCTATTGTAAAAGGAAGCATTTTGTCTCTGGGACAAGATCCTGAAGACAACTATTGATGAAGCTCCAATTCCATCGAGAATAAAGCAAGTCTTCTCCCAGTCGCTCAGGATGACAAGCTGGAAATAATTTTCTTCCAATTTTCCCTTCTTATTTTCTTCATTCACACCTACCAATCCACATCTGATAATAATAAAAGATGGTGTGGCGTCAAAGCTAGTCCCCTCTCTGCCCCTTTATGTCTGGCACAAGTTATTTAACCTTTTGCTTCCTTTGCCCCCCCCCATCTATAACATAAATGCAAGAATGATTTCCATCTTCTACATTATTATAAAAACTAGTAAAATACGTTTTGTAAAATATTTAACCCCACATCAGGTATGTAAAAGGCAACCAATAAATGTGAGCTGCCCTGATTATAATTATTTCCATGACAATTTTTTATTGTTTTCAATTCAATACAAATTTTTTCAATCCTTATTACAGCTAAAATGCTAAGCAGAGTAGCAGGATTTTTTTTTAAATGTAACTTCTGCCCTCAATAAATTTATAGTCTAAATTTAGCTGATGTGTGTCAGCATATCTGTACTTTTTTTTACAGGTCTGTAACTGTTCTGATTGGCAGTTACCCACAATAAACCTACTGTTAAAAGTTGTCAAGCGTCACTCTGAGTATATTTGTTACAGTGTGCTATGAAGCTGTGTTGGACAGCATAGATGTTACAGCTGGTTGGTTTGTTGTTTGTTTTAGTGGTGCATTTACATTTGGTTTTAAAGTAACTATATCATACATTAAGTGACATTTGAGAACAGTCATGAAAAAGGCCAGCAAGATTTCACTCATTTCTACCTGATTATGTAGCCCACTCCCTCTGTCCCTCCCCATGCCACGGTCATTACACATGTGGATATAAAGCCAGTTCCTATGACTATAGTCTAAAACAATGATCCTGTTGATATCTGAGAAGAGTTTTTTGAAAGAATTATATGTCACCTCTTGTTCCCATGTTCTCTGGGCTTTGTTGTTGCCATTTCTGGTTTTGGATAGGCATCCTCTATCTAAGGCAAAATCCAGCTCTTTCCAAGCTGAGATCAAACAGTATTTACATTCCATGGCCAGATACCAACCACCAAAGTGGGTACTAACTCTTAATTAGGGGATTTCAAATACAAATCAAGATTCTCAACTTGAAATCAGGAAATCTGGTTGCCAGGGCTCAAATCAGCAGGGACACCACTGTCAGACAGCCTTTTAGTGGGCCTCTGCCCTCAAAGTTTCCATACTGCAAGAAAATTGCCATTATCTCTTTTCTATATCACAATATCTTTGTGATATTACCTACTGAAAGTCCAGGAATCATTTTTATCCAAGGGAAAAAACTCCTCTGTTAATTAATGATAGATTATTAGTGTACATGGTGGTTTTCAAAATAAAAAGAGACTAAATTTTTTCCACCAAAATTAATCTTAATATAAAAATCAGACCAGATTTAAAGTGAGCATATTTTAGCTTTGCTGTTTTGCGGTCTTTGTTATTCTTCATCGTTTCAGTATTCAGTTCCAGTAGTTCATTTCTTCCCTTCCCTTCTGTGGAAGTGAAAGGAAATCTGAGTCAGGAGAAGAAAAAGGATAAACCAAGGAATCGATACCTCATTTCATGAGTGAGACATTTCTAACAGCTATGCTAGCAACTTTATGAACCAGTGAAGAATTCGATGAAGTAAAGAAAAGCTTGCGTTAGTTTTCCCCGCCTAAGTTCTCTAAACTCAGAATTTTATTACCAAGTCTGAAATCTGGATAAAACACATGGATTTCCAAAGTCTCATTTACTCTTCATGAACACTCATACAACAAAGGGGAGAAAGAGACAGGTAAAGAAAATGCTTTTTGTATCCTTTAAAAAGCAATTTCAATCACTATATTATATATAATATATAACATACATATATATATAATATTATTATATGTAATATCAAGACCCTATTTGTTCACTTAAATAATGTGTTTTAGACTTTTTTCTTCCATTCTTATATAATTACCAAACAAGATTGATACCAGGGAAAACAGTGCCACTAACTGCTTTCACTAAGATTAAAAAAAAAAAGTTTCTGACACTTTACAAAGTTTCCTAAATAGGTAACCATCTTCTAGCATAGCTGTTAGATAAGTTGAAAAACCAAGAGGCTAATAGAGGAAGTCAGAGTAACTATAGACTTAAGATCTTCTCTGAACATGACTTCTAAATGAAGGTAGCACTAACCCACTATCTAACCAGACAACTAATGTGCTGGACAAATCTGGCTTGTTTCGAAGTGAGAAGGTAAAATAATTGGACCCTTATCCAACCCCCATTTCTAAGTCATAGAATCATGAAGTTGCTCAACAGGGGGTAAGAGCACAGGAATTTGCAGTCCACAGCACTATCCGTGCATCTGGCTCTGTCCCACTTTGCAGAGTGACCATGCTGGGCCTCCTTTATGTTATATGAAGGCCAGAGGTAATAAAACTATCTCCCAAGGTTATTATAAAGAGCAAGGTGAGAGATTGTTGGTGGAAGTATTTGTACCCCATAAAGTGCAAGACAGAGACGAGACGTCATGTGATTGCAGATTCATAGTCTAGATATAACTCCAGCAGAATGAGTCCTAGAAAGGGATCAGTATTGCTACCCTCTAAACCAGCAAGTAGGAGATAGTGTTTGAGTGATGTTTTGTTCAGCTTTTTCTCTGCTGTGACTAAAAGACCCATCCAGAACAACTGTAGAGGAAGAAAACTTTACTAGGGGGCTCACAATTTCAGAGGCCTCAGTCCATAGGCAGCTGGGTCCTCCTTGGGGTTCAAGGTGAGGCTGAACATCATGGTAGAAAAGTGTGGCGGAGGGAAGTAGCTCACATTATGATCAGATAACAGAGAGAGATTCTACTGCCAGATTCAAAATATAAAAATACCCCAAAGGCACATCCAGTGACCCACCTCCTCCAGCTGTACCCTATCCTCTTTTAGTTTCTACTCAGTTAACTCATTGATTGGGTTGTCTCACATATGTGCTTTTGGAGGACACCTACTATCTAAACCATATCAAGCGGTTTTTGCATTACCACTATCCCATGGCTACATCATGAATCAGATAAGAACATGGGAGCCAGAGGTTGAGATTTCAATGTCAGCGCTTCCACTTACAGCAGACTGACCTTGGCCAAATTCCTAACCTTCCCATTCCTTCATTTCCTCATGTGGAAGATGGGCACGATTTATATAGGGTTGAGTTGATATAAATTAAACACCTAGACTAGTGCATGGTACACTGAAAATCCTGCATATGTCAGTAAGAAAAATGTTTCTAAGATCTGCAGTACAATAGTCTATTATGAGTTCCTTAATGATTAGTCATAAGGATATTTCCTTGTTGGCCTAGTCCCCAACTCCCTTACTGTCCCACCCTAACACTCTGGATATAGCTGAAATATTGAACAAATCTGGTCTTGGTAACACTCATTAAAAGGTTATCCCAATTAAAGGAAAAAAAAAACCCAAAATATTAAACACTACTTAAGGTAATTAGGAAAGGAGCACCACAGTAGTTCAAAATTGTCTACTATTCCTGTTCAAAATCTTGGTCTTTAAAGGTCCTTGTACTCAGTCTCCCCTTCCTCTATCTCTTTCCTGCCCAGCACAGGCTCAGCCATGTGCCTGCCCCTTAGGAGTCTTCTATCCCTGCCATTGACATGTCTCCAGCTGTTGCTTGATTTTGGCCTCGTTGTCACCTCTTGTTCTCGTCGTTAGACACCTCACCCTCTTTGCACTTCTTCACGTGACTTAGAGCTTTTGACACCAACATGTGTTGGTGGTGTTAAGATAAACTGCCAGCTTCCTGTGTGCTACTGATGTCATGTTATTGTACATGGATTATATGCCTACTGTATAAAAGGTCTCGATAGATGCAAAGTTAAACAACTTCCTGTCTTCACACAGTTTACAATATATAAGACATTTATGTCATTTTCCCTTGTACAAGAAGGTATGTATGTTTTTTGTTGTTGTTGTTGTTGTTTTGTTTGTTTTGTTTTTGTAGCACTGGGGATTGTACCCAGGGGTGCTTTACCACTGACCTATATCCCCAGCTCTTTTTATTTTTCATTTTGAGACAGAGTCTCAGTAAGTTGTCAAGACTGGTCTTGAACTTGAGATTCTCTTGCTTCAGGCTCCCCAGGTGCAGAGGTTACAGGTGTAAATCTCCACACTCAAGAAAGTTAGTGATTTTCAAAAGTATGGTTACATTATCTTAGAGCATAAAAAGAAGGGTAAATGTGTTCTCTCTATTCTTACTCTATTCCTTTCCAACCTCTTCCCGTCCTTTAATTTATATGTATTATCCTGAACATGTTACATAAATAAGTTTTTGGTTGCTTCTCAATGGCTATCCCCAACTCCCAGAACGTAAATTCCATGTGAGCAGGGACTTTGTCTACTTTGCTTAAACTGTGTCCTCAGGCCTCAAAACATTACTCCACATACAGAAAGTCCATCAATAAATATTTTTTTGAAAAATGACCTACCAGAATAAAGGATAAACTTAAATGAATAAGTAGGGCTTCAATGAGTAAGAAATAGGGGTAAGAATATTTTAGAAGGAGGTATCAGCTCCAGAAGAAACATGGAGGTTTCTAAGTACAGTATAACTGAGGTTAAAAAAAAAAAAAAAAAAAAGTGAATCCAAGATGGGAAAGTAAAACGATTTGGGAGAACTTGACTTCTTTTGAATTTTTTTTTTTAAGAGAGAGAGAGAATCTTTTTTGTAGATGGACACAACACAATGCCTTTATTTTTAACTGGTGCTGAAAATCGAACCCAGGTCCCCCCCGTGCTAGGCAAGCGCTCTACCGCTGAGCCACAATCCCAGCCCCACTTCTTTTGAATTTTATGATAGAAAATATTTTTTGCACCATCAGCACTGTACCTTAGATATGCCAGTGACACTTACAGGCCAATTTAAGTACTTTTACAGTGATCCAGGTTGCAAATGGATCAACTGCAACGTCAAAGATACACTTCATGTGTTGAGATCATTGGAGAACAGAATGAATCTAGAAAGCAGAGAAATTGAGGAAGAAAAGGAGAAAGAAAAGGAATAAGAAAGATGGACAGAAAGAAGTAAGCCAGAGCCCTGGTCTCAGTGTGTTTGGTGCTTCCTAAGTCACTGGGTTTTTATTTTTATTTTATTGTATTATTCTATTTCACATGTATATTTCTAAGAAGCCCATATTTTCCATTCTGGCCCATCCTGCTCTAATGACACCATCTGTAATTGAGTGTCCTCCTAGATTTGGATTCTTGGTGACAGAGCTGCATTAGAGAGAACAAGGGAAGGGTGAGGAGGCATTTTATTTTCTGTTAATTTCTATTGTGAAGAGAGGAGGTTTTGACATCTCAGCAAGTTTCTATCACCTACAGAAATGTCTTTCAACTCAAGGAAAAAGCCATACCATACTCTAATGTGAGTCATGAGCGGCTTTGAATGAAAACCAGACGTTTTGTTTTGCCTCTTCATTCCCAAATGTCTCCTCCAAAATCTGACCACTTAATGGTCTTTTTAAAAATAATATTTATAGATTTTTTTAATGGTATTTTTAAATGGTTTGTATGCAAACCAGCCCTCTGGAAATTTACTGACTTTCAGGGAATGTTTGTCTGACACCTTGTTCCTAACTACCCTAAACAGGCTGCAACTTCCTGCCTGCAGTCTTGCTGCAAATCAAAGATAACTCTCTTCCCCAAAACAGACAAAGCCCAGACAGAGGCAGAGCTCCCTGACCTTTGTTCTGGTACAGGTTTCAGCCATGTTTTCCCAGTTCATTTCCCAGTATGAAATCACAACCCTGCTGTGTCCCAAATGCCTTTAGGAAGAGACTTTCATTGTCCACACTGGGGGAAAAGGAAGGAATTATGCATTACATCACAGCTGCCCCAAGTAGGAAAGCTCAACAGCTTTTAATCATTGAGCATGTACAGCAAAGAATTTGAAATTCACAGCCAACTAGAAATACCCATGAGACTTTCAAAACTCTAAGACAGTCAAAGCCTTCGGGGAAGGGTGCCTTACTCCTTAATGGCCTTAGAAAACAGTTTAATAACAGTTCCAGGAATTTCGAAATTGAGCTTACCAGCCAGACACCCCTAGAGGATGCCAACCCACAATACCGCCTGCAACAGGGTGGTGTGGGTTAGACCAGCTCTGGGAACATGGTCAGTGTTTAAAAAGAGCCCAAGGGAACCAAACAGAGAATGTGGTAAAGGGCCCAGTGACATATATATATATATATATATATATATATATATATATATTTTTTTTTTTTTTTTTTACTTACCATCTTCTTAAAATAAAAATGGATTATTTTTTTTCAGATGCAAGCTAGAGAATAACCACTTCCATTCTTGCAACCCAGCCAGGATCAAGATGAAAGCAACTACTTCAGAAAGAGGATAAAACAGCAGCACACACACTATGTAGGAGAGAAAGAACTGGCAAATGAAAACTCCCTTAGCGTGGTCAAAACAAAACCTTGATCAAAGCACACCCTCCAGTCTAAAGCACAGGATGAAGATTTCACTGTAGAGAACAAAAGATTCTGGAAGGAAGAAGAAAAACCAAGGAACGGCCAAAAGAGAGAGAGGGTTTGAAACCCGACGGTCTTTCAAGACCACGAGTGAAATCCATCCTAAAGCAGGATTACAAAATAGAAATAGAAAAGACTATGACATGTTGGGCCAGGAAACTAGTATGACAATATTTTCTCATAAAATGATACTCTATTTCATCACCATATGCTTTAGGAAAACCCAATATGTTCCTGACAGACTTTTAACATTTTTCCCAAGATGCTTAAAGCTCTAGGAAATATGTCAATGATTCTTAGCACCCACAGCATTTTTGAATATTACACATCGGTAATTCTCTAGCTCATGAATTTTAATAATACCAATGCAATTCAGTTTGCCAATCCTTCCCTCAAACACTAGATGATAAAAATATGCAACAGTCGATCTTGTTTTGATTTTGATCCAGTATATTGCTGACTCTGCAAAGGGAATGGGAAAAAATGCATATGTATTTATACACGTATATGTTTGCCTATATATATGTGCACACACACACACACACACACACACACATAAGCTAAGACTGTGGATAAAAACATCATTTGAAGAATTATTTCAAAACACTGCTTGATGACATTTCAAAATAAAGCTTACTAATGAGGAAAAGAAGTGAACACTAAAGATTTCACGAATTTAATTATAGATGTGCGACTTCAAACTAAGTAACACAAGAGAGAATTAAACAGGAGAATAAAAGGCATCATTATGTGCCTTTTGCTCTGCATAGTTCCACATGGAGGACTTCCTAAGCTATTTCTGTAGCCTTACCCTCACTCCACCTGTGTTTGCAGATCTCTAACCACATGGATCTCTAGTAGGTTTTTCTAGCTTCAGCACAACTGATATATTATACCTAGAAACATGCCCAGAAAACTCCCTATATAAGTTGATACTGGGGAATGTTCCTTGATTTATATCTGATCAATGCATTGTAAGTTGAAAATATCACAAGTCAAAAATGCATTTAGTACACTTAAACTACTAAACAGCATAGCTTAGCCTAGACTACCAGAACACTTGCATTAGTCTATGGTGGGGAAAATCATCTAACACAGAGCATCTTTTAAATGTTGAGTATCTCTTGTAATTTATTGAATACCAGTATCCAAAAAACACTGGTCATACAGTACTGTATTGATTGTTTCCTCTGTTGAATGCATAGCTGACTGAGAGGTATGGCTCCTGCCACTACCCAGCATGGAGACAGCATCCTGCCCCTTGCCAATAATAGCCCAGGAAAAGATCCAAATTCAAAATTGAAGTGCAGTTTCTACCAAATGCATTTTGCTTTCACACTCTCACAAAGTTGCAAAATTGTAACTTAAATCATCGTAAGTTAAAGATTGTCTGTACAGAAATATGAATTCCGTCCTGTGCCATCAATAATAGCACCTTGCCTTAGTATAAAATGGAAATTATTTTTTCTTTCAATCTGACTTCCCTTATATTGTTCATCTGTTTTATTTCTGTCGACGTTATTCTTTCAGCCCAAGCTTCAAATGTGCTTATTTTTTCATTTTTCTTTTTCCCTGTCTCAGCCTCTCCAGCTACCATATTCTATTAGTTCCCACCTAGTTCTTCTACCAACTAACCTTTGAAATTGTGTGTCCTCTTTCCATTCCCATTTTTCCAAACTCTCATTGTCTCAATGCCTATACTAACAATCTCTCAACTTCCTGCTTCCAGTTTGGGTCCTCTCCAATTTGTTCCTTTTGTTGACACAGGGTAGGGCTCCCTAAAGAGCTGTTTTAATCTTGTCAATCCTCTGCTCAAAAACAAAGGCAGCCACTGTTTACAGGATAAAGTCCCCATTTCATAGCCGGGGCCTAGGTGGATGCCCCAGATCCCTGGCAGCTGCACCTGCCATGACTTTGCAACTCCAGCCTTTTGTTGCAGACAGACTCTTCCACTCCCAGAATTTGAGCAACTGCCCTAATGCACCTGCCAGATGCACCTTTCTTTCTTTCCTTCTATTTCCTGTAAGTCCCATGGTGCTTCCTGAATGAGGCCACCTTTGCCCACAAGATTCTCTCTGCCTGGACCACCCACTGGATTTTGCTTCAAAGTCCACTATGCATCAACTGGCTGTCCACCATTTTGACCTGGAGATGTATCCCCAACCCCATTAAATGTAGTTTGGGAATGATGGGGACTTTTCAGTAACATTTATCAGTTCCTGCTCTATGCAGGACCCTGCTAGAGGCACTACAAAAATATGGAGAGTTACACATTTCTGGCATTTTATGACAACAAATATGGTACAGTGTACTGTGAATACCTTAGTTGTCCAGTGCACATTTTGAGCAAATTGATGTTCATGATTTTTATATTGTAAAATTATTTTACAGCTTATCTGTCAACAGGAAACTGCATAAATTCTTTTTAGAGTACGACAACTAGAGTAAAGAAAGATGAAATATCTTATTAGCCCAGTGCATTTTGATAAAGCAATTAGCATCCTAATACCCATTTCTGTTTTCTCTTCTGCTGCTCTAGTTGCCAAACCCTTTGATTCTCTTCAAGAGGATTTTGGAACCAACATATTCCTCATTTGGGCATGTTACTCCCTGCCTTATTTTTCTCCACAGCATTCAACGCTGTCTCTATTCTAAACAAATATTCTGCATGTTACTTATTTACTTTTTTATTGTGTCTTTCCTGAACTAAGAGGGAGCTGCATGAAGACAGATTTTTATGCCTGTTTTTCAGTACATCCATAGAGTCTAAAACTGTGCCTGACAAAGAGAGTAATCAATAAACCTCTGCTGGTTAATGAATAAACAGCACTTGCTTGATGTATCATCTAGGTATTCATGAATAAGCGAACAGTTCGTATAACCTAATTTTCAGAGACACCATGTGCACTTCATACTAATCTGCTATCTTTTTATTGATTGATTATTTTTCTTTTTTTTTTTGGGGGGGGTACTAGGTATTGAACCCAGAGGTGACTTACCACTGAATTATGTTCCCAGTCTTTTTTTAAAATTTATTTATTTACTTTTTATTTCAAGACAGGGTCTTACTAAGTCGCTGAGGCTGGCCTCGAACTTGGAGTCCTGCCTCAGTTTCCCACATCTCTGGGATTCCAGGAATGAGCCACCGTGCCTAGCTTCATCTTCAATCTTAAATAGAAGCTATCAATACTACCACTCTCTGTTGATGACCCTAGATCACTGCTCTAACCTAAGTAGCCACACAGGGATGCTTTCAGGCCCATCAAAGCTTATAGAATTGACTCTTCTTCCACTACATTCTGTCTCTGTTGTGATTTCTCTCCACCTCACTGCTTTCTTTGCACCTCTTTTGGTCAAGACCCACTTCTAATTTATATGCTGAAAGTGAGGCTTATTAAGCTCATTAGAAATTAATCTATTGCTTTGATTGACAACTAAGGGATTCTGCTGGGACTTAAATTTGAATATTTGAGTGCTCAACTAGTTTTCAACATATATTTTTGCTTCTCAGAAGTTGGCCTGCTTATTTTCCTGTTGTTCTATGCATGCACTCAAAGTATCAAGGCAAATGATGCCTGAACACTTGGAAAAATGAACTATGAATGAGATTTTGGCTAATATAATATGAATACATATTTGTTGATAGGTGTAGGCCCCAAAAAAATACATTGTGATACATTTCATACATATGAAGCAGCAGCCTTCTTCAACATGAAAAAGAATGTAAAAATCTGGATTTTATGATCTCTAAATTACTTTTTAAAGAAAATTATATATTAAAGCCCTCCGAAAGTTCTTTAGTTACATAACTCATTCATACTTATTAAATTCACTATTTGCCTTTTCTCAGATTCAAATGTAACATAAAAATTTAGTGATTTACTTTTCAAAGGTCAGAACAATTTTAATTGCTTTTTAAAATATGATGATCTTAGCTCAATCAAGTAGCATTAATTCTGTCTCTCTGTGCAACTAATTTAATAACCCTTTTAGCCTGTGGATGCAGAAAGTAGTTCAGAGCTTTTGAAGATTTGTAACCAGAACCCCTTTAAGTCCCAGGATGACCTGATTAGGTTGATTAAAGCTCTCTGGATGCCTTAGTTATTCGGCAGTGTAACAGCCATTGTATGATTACTTGGAGCAGGAATATGTGCCTGGCCCAGTTCTACGAATTTTATGCTGGGGTCACATTGCTTAAAACCACAGAATTTGTTTTGTTATACTCTATCAATAGCAGGAAAGCAAAATGTTGCTTTAGAGAAAGAAAATTCTCTCTCCTTTCTCTTTCTGGTGCTCTGAGCCACCTGCTCCCACATTGAACTCCCAAATATGACTTTGTTTTTTGTTACCTTCATTCTGTCCTATTTCCTTAAAATAAATAAATGAAAGAAAGAAAATGAGCTTAGAGTCACTAACTTCGGGTCATGTCATAGTGATATGGGTTGGATTTTGTTTCCCTAATTTTGTGGGGTTTTTTTTCTGTTTTGTTTTGTTTATTTGTTGCTCTTGACAATACAATGATCTTGACATATCATACATTTGAATCAAATGGGGTATAATTTCTTATTTTTCCAAGTGTACAGGTTGCAGAATCACATTGGTTATACAGACACGTATATACATACAGCAATACTAGTGTGTTTCTCTAACTTTGTATGTCAAAGTCTTAACCCCCAGAATCTGAGAATGTGACTATATTTGTAGGAGGGCCTTTAAAGAGGTCATTAATATGAAATGAGGTCACACAGGTTTTCTCTAATCCAACATGACTGGTGTTCTTAGAAGAAGAGATTATGGCCCACTGAGGAGAGGCCATGTGAGGACCCTGAGAGGGTCCTCAGAAAACAAGGGACAGAAGCAAAACAAGGGACAGAAGCCTCAGAAAACCTGCCAACACCTTGATCTTGGACTTGTAGCTTCTAGAATTGTGAAAATATAAATTATGTTGTTGAAGCCATTCAGCCTACGGTATTTTATTACAACAGTCCTAACAAACTAATACACAGAGCTTTGCCACTGACCAAAACGTAGAGTTTCTCTGTTACGGTGAGGATAATGTCTACATTGAAGACTGGAAATTTAGGAAAACATATACAGTTCCCAATTTCCTTACAGAGTACATGGCTGAAATTTTCATATTTGTGAAAATTGAACAGCATCATTATACATTCTCTAAGTGGGACTCAATCTTCAGTGTGCTATTAAAAATTTCTACTCACCTCCTATTTTAAACAAAATCTTTGATCAGTATTTCTAGAATTTTGTATATGTTCTATAATTTTGTTCTTTGCTTTCAAAATTAAACCACAGTTCACTGACTTTAGATCAATAAATGTACAATTAAGGATAAATTGCCCCAGTTCTTGGCATCTTAATGGTTTCCATCTTTTTTCTAAATTGAATTAAGTTTATGAGACCAAATTACTTATCATTAAAATCAGCACTCTCATAATTTCATTTTTCCATTCCATGCATTTTATCAAATAAGAGCAAAAGTGCAATGAAGTTCAAATTATTGAATAAACCACTGCTATAAAGATTAAAATGGAATATACTGCCAGAACTGAGCTATTATAACTTACCAGGCTGACAACATCAGTTTTTTTATCCCAGGTCCAGGGTTCATATTCAGCCTAGAAATGATAAGTAAGAAGGTCAAATGTATTAGATTCCAACTATGGTTTGACGCTCTGTTGAGTTCCTTTAAAACAACAACAACAACAGTAGCTATTCTTCTCGGTCTCCTCCTCCCCCTTCTTCTTATACAACTGTTGGGGTTAATACCTACATTTACTCTAGTTGTGTCTTAGGCATAAAGAGATCAAAAGGGTTTGCATTCTACCAGAAAACATTCATGGGGCACTGAATTTTTTGCAGCCTCAGGCCCAGGTCATAGTTATGTGAGCATGAGCAAGTCGGAGCCCCCTGAGCTGCTCATAGCTCCTGCAGATGAGGCACACAAATGGCCAGATCAATCCTGGGGCAGAGTGACAACGGACATGTGCCTGCAGTCCTGAATCATCACCCAGCTATCTGTGTCTTGAAGAAAGAGTCACAAGAAAAGAACCAGGGAAGGCAGTAAGAAGGACCTTAAAACCTGCCCAGGAGCCGGGGCCGCTGTAGCACACATCTATAATCCCACCGACTTCGGAGGCTGAGACAGGAGGATCAAGCATTCAAAGCCAGCCTCAGTAAAAAGCAAGGTGCTAAGCAACTCAGTGAGACCCTGTCTCTAAATAAAATACACAATAGGGCTGGGGATGTGGCTCAATGGTCAAGTGCCTCTGAATTCAATCCCTGGTAACAAAAAAAAAAAAAAAAAAAAAAAAAAAAACACCTGCCCAGGAGAGCAGAACTTTGGAATGTTCCAGGTCCATCACAATGGGAGGCAAATATGCTCCTTTCAATGAGCCCTTGTCCTATGCTAGTGTTTGTTGCAGTTTTTATTGCAGTTGGTCATTGCTTATTAATATTTTTTCAATAATTCTAAAATAACCAGGCTTTTGCATGTACAAAGGAAAATATATGTATACATATTTCCTCTCTCCCAAGACACTGAGTATGAGATTCATATGATTGTATTTCAAGTGAGAAAACCAAAACTCAGAAATTCTCTGTAGCTTATGTGTACCTGGTAAAATGGGTTACCACCTGCTAAGGTAGGAATGTTTGCACCCCCTCAAAATTTACATACTGAAACCTAATCCCCCAAGTGATAGTGTTAGGAGGCAGGGACTTTGGGGAGATGACTAGGTCATGAGAGTGGAAGCTCTATGAAAGGGATTAGTTTCCCCATAAAAGATAAGAGTTCTCCCCTCCCCCCCTGTGAGTATAGTGAGAAGGTGCCATTTATAAACCTGGAAATGGTCCCTCACCAGACACCACGTCTGCTGGTTCCCTGATCTTACACTCACTTCCCCGTCTCCAGAATTGTGTGAAATAAGTTTCTGTTGTTTATAAGGGATCCAGACTATGGCTTTTTGTTATAGCAGCCTGAACAGACTAAGGTACCACTGTGATCTCTGCCCATCTTCCAGAAAGTTACCAGATGTTGAGTCCAGGGTACTTGCCACTATACCACCATGTCCTGAATCACTGTGAAACAACTCTCCCTTATAAAATGTAGGGATGCAAAAGGGTGTCACAATCATCACTGCTATTCTCAGATTATCCAGACTATCCAAAGAATTGCCATTAGTCACAGATTCATACAATGTAATGATAAGGGGAAACTTAAAAACCATCTAATTCAACACTCTGCATTTGACTGATACAGAACAAGGCCAAAGAATGAATAATGTGTCTGAGGTCACATAAGAAAAAAGCTGGAGAGCTAGGACTAAAACACCAGCCTTCATCTTTCTTGATTGCCAATAATTTGATAACTATCAAAACTAGGTAGAGAAGCCAGGCATGGTACGCACCTGTAATTCTAGTCACTCTGGAGGCTAGGGCAGGAGGATTACAAGTTAAAGGCCAGGCTTAGCAACTTAGTGAGGCTCTAAGCAATTTAGCCAGACTCTGTCTCAAAAAAAAAAGAAAAAAAAAAAAACCCTGAGATGTGGCTCAATAGTTAAGTGCCCCTGGGTTCATAGTATCTCTCTCCACCAAAAATAGAGAGACATGTGTGGCAATTTAGAAGAAATAATCCACACCCAGAGACCCCTAGATTGTAATATGTGTTCCATGATCCATGCCAGCTGTCACATAAACTCTCTGCACCTCCATTTCTTTTCTACTAAACAGGAATAATAGTAATACCAACTCTGAAGGTTACATGAGCTAATATAACTGAAGTCATTTGAGCCATTTCTAACATAGTAAATACCCAGCAAGGGGAAGATTATATGTCCATCTTCATTTTATTGCTTTTCATATGCTCTGCAGATGCCATACTAAGTGCCACTATGGTGACACAGTGCTGGGAATGTCGGTTTGCAGTCCTGGTGCAGGATGGTGCATTAGTATTTCACGGGCCTCGAAGGACAGCCTTGAGTGGCCACCTTTGGGGGTTACTAGTCCAAGTCCAAAATATTCAAGGATAGAAATTTGCTGAACCCAGTGAAATGCCAGATGTTCCAAACAGAGTGGCCTCCCAGTCAGGCCACCGTCACTTCTGGGTGGACATTAGTCATTAAGGACCTTTCTAATTTCATGTCTGTGGACTAGTAAATCTAAATGTTCTAAACAGAAATAAATATCCTGGATTTCTACGTATAATTCCACTCAGCCTTTACTAATCACAATGCTTGGTGCTAGGTGCATCATTGCTCATGCGGTTCAGCCACACAATTAGCACCCTTTCTCCTGGTGAAGGGTCCACATTTCTGACACTGCCAGAGAAAACAAAGCTATTTTATTTTTAAACTACCATTGTTTTTAGTTCCTTTGTCCACAAAGCCATAATGAGACACATACATAACATCCAATTTTAGATTTGTTGTGCTACCAGAATATTTTCTTTTAAATGAGGAAAAAAAAAAAAACTACAGAGGAAATTACTCTGCAAAATAGTCATGCCCCTCTGTTGACAGTGCTGGTAACCAGTGGGTAATATACTTTGGTGCTCCTGAGACTTGGGCCCAGAAACCTCCAAGTTTCATATGGCTCCTAAAGAAGCTGTGCATTTTTCATGGTCTTCTTTAATGAACAAATCAAGCTTGAAGGTATCAGAAAGGCAAGAAGAATTTGCCCAGGTAACATAGATTTATAATCTTTTTTTTTTTAAAGAGAGAGTGAGAGAGGAGAGAGAGAGAGAGAGAGAGAGAGAGAGAGAGAGAGAGAGAGAGAATTTTTAATATTTATTATTTTTTAGTTTTCGGCGGACACAACATCTTTGTTTGTATGTGGTGCTGAGGATCGAACCCGGGCCGCACGCATGCCAGGCGAGCGCACTACCGCTTGAGCCACATCCCCAGCCCAGATTTATAATCTTAAGTTGGGTTATGAGCTATTTGAATTCAGAAGTTTAGCACACACAAAAATAATAATTGGTTTAATAGTTGAGAGTATTCTAGAAAGAGAAATCTCTGGTAGCAATTGAGTTCAGTGAAACGGGGTCCTAATCTCTGCACATCAAGAACAGAGAGGGTGGAGAACCCTAGCATAAGCTCCACTGTTGAGTCACTGTGGACTCTTGACCAGGAATTCCACAACTTCCTGTTTTGTTTTCACCGGCTTAAATCACTGACACAATTATTAATTTGCAAAAATAGATATTTAAAAAATTACATACATACATACTTTTAAAATTTTATATTCACTGAAATATCCTGTGAAAACAATACTGGATATGAAGCCCTCCTTGTTTTCTTGCTTTAGGTAAAAATAAGCCCCCCAAAAAAGTAAAATCTAGAAGAGGAAATTGCTAAAAAACAGAAATAAATGCAATTATTTCTTCCATTTTTTTATTTGTTAAACTACTAGATTGGACCTCTTCTCTTCCTGAATCTCTAGAATATTCACACACCCACACATATGAGGGTTTTTCAAAAGCACATTCCATCTCCAGTGATTCCTAGGTCAATCCTTAGAGGAGGAAGAAACACATTAGAGAGAATCGGTTATGGAACAGGGCTCTGCCAGGCACAGCTAGCAGGGTTATTTAATTCATCTTCTCAGTTATGCTTTGAAGGAGGCATCAGCAGCCCTCTGCAGACAAAAAGCTGAGCCTGGGGGAACACAAGTAACTCATCCTGGATCACAGGCTGGTAATTGTAGAGTCAGGATGAGAGCAGGGTCAATTGGAATATTTGACACACTGAGTTAGGGCCTGGCAGACTTAGACATTCCCCTACCACCACCTTAACCCTTGGAAACATCATGCATTAAGCTCATTTTTTAATTATAATGAGATGGAAATTTTAGGAAAGGAGAAAAATCTGGAAACACAATCTCTGACCTTCTAATGCTGTAGGTTTGGGAAGACTGCCAGGCTGCTCAAGGAACCATGGAGAAAAGAAGTGTTGTCCCTTCAAAAAAAAAAAAAAAGCCATGAACAGTTTCTTTTTGCCCTCTCAGGTCAATGACCATCACAGACAGGATCATATTTTCATTTTTGCTTTGGCCCCTGGCAAGCATAGAATCACATTTACAGCTCAATTTCATTAACCTTGTAAGACTCTTTAATATAAATATTTGTTCTAGCTCTTTACCTGGCCTTGCCTTTTTAAATTTATATATTCTCAAGTACCAATTTTCAACTATTTTATGCCAGCTTGTAAATTATATATGCTTGCTGACAAACCCAACTCCTCTGTAACCAATGGGTAAATAATCAGTTCATGCATTTAGTACCTGATAGAATTGTGAATACCTATTAATTTTCATTACTACTCAATATACTTATTTTACATTATAGGTTGTATCAATTGAATTCAAGTTAATATTTTTTTTTGGTCACCAAATATTTATCAAGTGTCCATTGCATACCAGGCACTGACCTATGGGTGGGGTACCCAATGGAAGCAACACACACATAGTTTCTGCTTTCAGGAAGACAAGGTAATTGTCCCCCACAGAAATGCATGTCACTATCTAATAGGGGCAAGGACGAAGTACAGGGTGGTAAAGGAGTCCCTGATAAGTGGTAATCTGAGCCACTTCTGAGAACAGGCTGAGAAAACATGTACAAAATCCAGGGGAGAAAGGAAGGGGCTATCTTCCCTTCAGATCTATAAGAAGGTAGGTATGTCTGGAACTTGGAAAGGAAGGGAAGGAATTGATCTTGGGTACCCAGATAAGCCATGTTCAGGATTTTTGTCTATAGATGCCTTTCAGTAGATGAATAGATTAAAAAAATGTGGCATATATACACAATGGAATTTTACTCAGCAATAAAAGAGAATAAAATCATGACATTTGCAGGTAAATGGATAGCGTTAGAGAAGATAATGCTAAGTGAAATTAGCCAATCCCCAAAAAACAAAGGCCCGAATGTTTTCTCTGAGATAAGGAGGCTGATTCATAGTGGGGTAGGGAGGGGGAGCTTGGGAGGAATAGATGAACTCTAGATAGGGCAGAGGGGTGGGAGGGAAAGGGAGGGGGCAGGGAATTATCAAGGATGGTGGAATGTGATAGGCATCATTATCCAAAGTACATGTATGAAGACTTGAATTGGTGTCAACATACTTGATATACAACCAGAGATATGAAAAATTGTGCTGTTATGTGTAATAAGAATTGTAATGCATTCCACTGTCATTTACTTTATATTATTTCATTTTAAATCAATAAAAAATAAAAATATATGTCTATCTACAACTAAAAAATTTTAATAAAAAAGAACAATGATGAAGATTTTAAATGGTTTGCTCAAAGTCATTTAACTAATAAATAAAGATTGCAATAAAAATAAAGATAGCAAATATCATCCATGTGAATGGGAAGTTATTTTACAGTATTTTACAGTCATGTATAAATAAAAAGAACAAATAAAAAATTTAGAAGATAGCAAATATCAACAAAGCAAAATTGAACTACTTGTAGCCAAAAATCAATGCTAAAGGGAATTATGAAATAATCCTTACCTTAGTGGTTTAACATACAGGTTGTCATCAAAGTCTCATAATAATCCTGTTAAATGGTTTCTAATGAGTTTACTATTACATTTCCTAGCTGAGAGCACTAATACTCAGAGGGATTAGAAGATTTGCTTGAGATTACACTCAGAAAGGTGATAAAACTGGGATGAAAAATCAGAACTATTCCAATGAAATCTTGTGGATGGCCCACCTGAACCTTAGCTGATCCCTTAAGTTCACTCTCAACACTGGGTACCAGGAAACAAATTGGAAGATACAAAACTAGCCTTGAGCACCATTATTGAGGCATGGAATTGACAGTGGAGAGGAAAATATGAGGCAGATTTTATGAATATTCTAATAAATGAAAAGTCATTACCTAGATGATTCACGCACATGCATGATCAGCCTTGGATCTTCACAAGGGAAAGAAAACAAAATATCAGTCACCACTGAAAGGTAATTTGAAACATGTAACTCTTAAGATGTTAAAAATCTAGGTGAACCTCACTTTTACACGCTTTGATTTTTAAAAGCTATTATTCTCAAGTGGAATTAAATGCTCTTATTTTTATTTCTAATATGGGGACAAGAAAATTTTAAGAGAATATAAAGAAATCTTTTTTTTTTCCACATACACAGTGTTCTTTGTTCTTGATGCTCTTGGGAAAAAAGTAACTTTAAGCTACTTCAACAATTAGATATGTTGTTTTCTGGAAATAGTAGTGTTGATAATAAAAGAGAAGGAAATCTCATGAGAAAAGAGGAGCCATAGAAAAGAGAGATCTCCACTAGAGTCACTGGTCTCGGGGCTCTGAGCAGTCTCCTCAACTCCTTGGCATTGATGGTTCTGAACTGTCCTCAGCTAAGCTGCCGTGAGCAGGACCCAAGCCACCTCCTGTGGGTCACCTTCTATATACAACATGGTAGCATTGTTGAGACTTTCATGGGTGTAGGGGAATAGACCAAAAGAACTGCAAGAATCCCAAACTTATTGGCCATGAGAATTCATGGATGTTCTCTGCCACCCCATGCCCTCTCCTCCCGTGACTATCCACTTTGTCTTGCACTCTGTATATTTTCTCTCTGTTACACCTCTGCTTGCAAACACTCTTGGCTGATCCTTGCTTTGATTCCTACACAACCCTGCTCAAACTCTTTAGCCTCAGGTTACCCAAGTTCATGCCATGGGAGTCTTGATGTCTGCCTCTTCCTCTAATTCTTCTATTTTTATCCTCAGTTCATAGTCACAAGAGAATCCCTAATTGGCCTCATTGATAACCCCTGTTCACATTTTGGCATAGCTTTTTCTATCGCTTCATTGACTGCTGGCCAAGCTAAGACTCATCGTCCTTGGTCCAGGCCATCATCACTTGCTGGGTTAACTATGCCTGAGGGAAGCAGCATAGAGAGTCATGTGGCTCTGTGAGCTGACCACCTGAGTTCAAATCCCAGCTGTGTCACTTATCAGCGGCATAAACTGTGGTACATCTATATAAGGGAATACCATACAGCAAATTCAGAGAAATGAACTCGCAAGCTATAAGAAATATTTATCTAAAGTATCTCCACTTATTTCTAAGTGAAAGAATCAGTCCAAAGTTTACACAATGGTTCATTTCAATGTATTAGTTTCTGAGAGCTGCCTTAATAAATAACCACAAATGTGGTGGCTGAATAGAACAGAAATTTATTCTCTCACAGCTCTGGAGACTGGAAGTCCAAAATCAAGATGTTGGTACAGCCTCACTCTCCTAAAAGCTCCAGCAAAGAATCTGTTCCATGCCTTTCTCTTAGCATCTAGAGTGCAGTCCCTAGCACTGTTAGCTTGAAGCTGCAAACTCCCACCTCCACCTTCATTATTGTATGATGTCCTTTTTGTATTTGGGATTAAGGGCCCACTCGACTCCAGTAAAACTTCAGCTTAACTAAATACCTTTGTAATTTCCAAATAAAGTCTCATGCTGTGGTACTAGAGGTTAAAAGGGCAATAAAGCTTGGGGTGTGGGGGGATACAACTCAACCGCCAACATTCAACTACATGTTATTTTGGAAAAGACAAAACTATAAAGACAGTAATTGATCACTGGAGCTACAGGTCAGAGGATGGGGAAGGAAGGGGACATAGCAGATATGACTCCGCAGTTTGTCAGAACCCTGGAACGGTAGGACTCAACCCAAAGGTAAACCATAGGCTTAGTTAATAATAATGAATCAGTATTGGTGTATCAAACCAAATATATCACGACCATACAAGATGTTAATAAGAAGGTGGGTTGGATTCTCAGCACCACATATAAATAAATAAATAAATAAATATCCATTGACAACTAAAAAATATGGAAGGAAGGAAGGAAGGAAGGAAGGAAGGAAGGAAGGAAGGAAGGAAGGAAGGAAGGAAGAAAGAAGATGTGGTATGGGTATGTGAAAACTCTTTGTATTTCTGTTCAGCATTTCTGTGAATGTAAACATGCCCTAAAACTGAAGTCTATTAATGAAAAAGAAAATACACTGGGCCACAATCAGATTTGATTTCTTTAAAAGGCGGATGGTATATGTTTCTTGCTTTCTGCATTTCAATGGAAGTTTCTAAAAGTCTCCAGCCCCAAACAAACTGGATACAGACCTTGGCAGTTTGAAGAAAGCCATTTATCCATAAAGTATTCTTTACTCCTTTGATGTACTTTTCTTCTTTTCACTTGCCAATTATCATGACTGAAGAACTCAGCATTCCAATTACTCTGTGAAAAAAAAAAAACTGGAGAAATCAAGCAAACTCTGCACCAGAAATCAATCTTGCATTTTAATACTCTTTAGCCAAAGACTAGCATTTGAAATTACTGATTCTCTCTGGTCTTGGAGAGTTGGATGTCTTGGTAGAAAATCCCAGACAGTCAGGAATGCCACAGTTTCCCTTTGTCTGTACTCTCACTTTTCTCCATTTCAACAGCCCATAGTCAGTGGAAGATGATCCAGAATCCCCTGAAACTGATGATCTTCCTTCCGATATATCCTGGGATGGTCAATAGTAGCCTAACTCTGTGTCCCTCGCTTCATGTCACCATGTAGGCTCTGCATCATCTCACAGCCGCACAAGAATAAGGGTGAGGACAGCACAAGAGGATACTGTGTTGGCAAGCTTTCTGCCACTCTAACAAATACCTGACGTGATCCACTTAAATAAAGAAAAAGTTTATTCTGGCTCATGGTTTCAGAGGTTCCATCCCATGATCAGTTGCCCCCATTGATCTCAGACCCTTAGCAAGGCAGCACATCACGGTGAGGAGCTCACATGAAGCAAACTTCCTCACCTTGTGACTGGGAAGTGAGAAAGAGTAACAGGGAGGACTGGGTCCCACCATCTCCTACAAGGACACACACCCATGACCTAAAGATCCCCCACTATGCCCCATGTCTTCCCGGTTCCACCAACTCCCATAGCACCAGGTTGAAGACCAAGTCTTCAAAGCATGGACAACTGGGAAACATTTAAGGTCCAAACTATAGCAGAAGCTATACTTTGAGAGAGAGAGAGAGAGAGAGAGAGAGAGAGAGAGAGAGAGAGAGAAAGGCCACATTCACATAACTTTTACTATATTATACTGTTATATAATTAGTTGCTGTCACTCTCTTACTGTGCCTAATTTATAAATTAAAGTTTATCAATAGGTATATAGGTAAAGGAAAAATCATGGTAAATAAAGAGTTTAGAAGTATCTATCTGCAGTTGCATGCATCCATGGAGGGGACACATTCCAGAAAAGGGGAGATTAGGGTAGTATGGATATATAATCTATCATACATAATAGAAATTTTTGGAGAATGAAGGGGGAGCTATGGTAACTATGACAGAATAACTGACTTAAACTGTGCCAGACAGACAGGGATGTAAAATCACTTTAATCAGAAGATCTATGGTGGAACCCCATCCCAGCCACTTATTCACCTAGGCCATGTTGTTTATCCAAGTCCCACTTGGACAATGGAAGCCTGGGGTCAAAAATATTATTCAGAGACACCAGGCACTGATTTCTTTTCCCTCCCCTTCCCCATTGGAAATAAAGATATGGGCTTGTTAGAGGCAAGGACTAGGAGATCCAGATGTTTGTAACATTCTCATGTGAAATGACATACAATCTAGTACTTCCAGAAGTGGGATACAAACCTTAAGTTTAAGAAAACATTATCAACCAAGTTTCCAGCACTGGAAAGACCACTCCTGGCATGGTCAAGGAGGTGTTAGGGATGAGGGAAGGGAGACAACAGACGCAACGCAGAGATGTGAGTGCGTGTTCTGGCGTATGGGATCAAATTGTGTCCCTCCAGAATTCATATCCACCCAGAACCTCAGAATGTGACCTAATTTAAAAACAGGGTCTCTGCTGCTGTAACAAAATAAAGATGAGGTCATACTAGAGAGGGACAGGCACTCAGTTCAATATCAACAGTGTCCTTTTAAGAAGAGAACAACAGACACAGGGAGAAGGTCATGTAAGGACAGAGGCATCGATTGGGGTGACGCACCTACAAGCCAAGAAATGGCCAGGATTGCCAGCAGCCCCCAGGAGCTGGGAGAGTTCTCAGCACAGAATGGACTCGCCTCAGAATCTGAAAGAGAAACCAACACTGCCAGCACCTAAATTTTGGACACCAAGCCCCTAGAATTGGAAAAGCACAAATTTCTGTTGTTTTGAGACACCCGGTTTATAAAAATTTGTTATGTATTCCTAAGAAACTAAAATATCCAGCTAAATAATTACAGAATTTATCAAACGTTAGGGTGAGTTTTCACATTTCTTCATATTCCATTATCTTCTACCTATAATTCCTCACCCCTCAACCATATCCCCCAAGTCTGGAGGAAAACAAGTGCTCCCCTCCTTTCTCATCTTTTCTGTTGTAGCTCAGATACTCTTCACATCTGCCTTTGACTATGGTCTTGATATACCTCCTCTCTCTACTTTCTGTCTTTACCCACACTTAGCCCTCCTCCTGCAAAGCAGTCTTTCTAACAAGCAAATTTAATCAAATCTCGTTCTCATTAAACTTTGTCAGAGCCTACAGAAAAAAAAAAAAAACTCAAAATTATTTTGTTTGATATACTAGTCAGCTCTGGCTACTGTAACAAAACACCACAGGCTGGGTGACTTAAACAACAAACATGTATTTATCCCAGTTCTAGAAGCTGGGAAGTTCAAGTTCAAAGTGCTGGCAGATCTGTTGTCTGTGAGGGCTGCTTCCTAGTTGCAGATGGCTGCCTCTTCCATTGTCCTCACAGGGCAGACAGCAGAGAAGCAGCTAGCTCTCTTGTTTCCTCTTACAACAGCATTAATCCTATTCAAGATGACCCAGCTGTCTCCCAAATGCCCTATTTCCTGATCACAATGCCTTAATGGCTAGAATTTCAACTTATGAATCTGGAGGAGCATAAACAATCCACAGAAAATGGCAGACAAGAATTTTTATAATATGCCCCCAAGTTACCGTTCAAATCTTACTGCTTAACTATCTTTTTACAATTCTGTCAGCTTTGGGGAGGAAGAATTAGTAATAGTGACCTAGAAAATTAAGTGAGCAAAAAATAAAAATAAACAAATAGAAGCAATTGACTAGGGGAAACAAAAAATTTGCACAAGAAAGGACATATAATCATATTTGTTGGATGTAATCATAAGCATACTACTTGACTCTAGTGTAAAAAATCTTTATAAAAACCATTGTGCAAAAACAAAGGTATAATAGATATGACTGCTGTGCTTTAGATATCTTGTTCTCAAGCTTGGCCCTTTGGCCCTTGGCTAGCATCTTGGATTTCAGGATAAGAGATGAGCAATTTACTGTATCTAAATCATTTGTGCAAACAATATGGTTTATTCTGAACATCTGCTTTTCTTTCACAAGCCTAGAATTTTGCTCATGTTAAGCAGAGGATGCCTAGGTGACAAGCCCCCAATAAATAATAAAAACACTGGACACTTGGTCTCCAAGGAGTTTCCTGGTTGACAACATATAGCAGTTGTCAATACCAGGTGAAGGAATTGAATGCATCCTATGTGACTTCTTCTGGAGAGGACAGGACTCAGGTAGCGCATACCTGGCCTCCTCTGGACTTCATCCCATGTGTCCTTTATTGTTGCTGATTTTGCTCTTTCTTTTGCTGAAAAGTTAGATAGATAGATAGATAGATAGATAGATAGATAGATAGATAGATAGATAGATAGAAAATATTAGCCATGATGCTATGGTTTGAATGTACCCCTCCCCTAAGTTTAGGTTTTGGAAACTTAACCCCCATGCAACAGTATTGAGAATTGGAATCTTTAAGGGCTTATTAGAGTTCTTCCCTCAAGAATGAATTAACACTATTATCATGGAAGTGGATTTTTTTTTTACTTTTATTTTTACTTTTCATTATCAACAACTGCCATCAGAACTCTAGCTGCTATTAACTTCTGTGCCTCACAGAGCATCAGCTTATTCATTTCAGTCAGCTGACCAGAGTGGGTTTCTTTTAAAAAAAATAAAAGTTCAACCTATGCTCCCACTTGCTCATGGTTCAGGCCCTCCTTCTTCCTTGTGCCATGGAATGACACAGCACAAAGGCCCTCACCAGATGCTGGCCACTCCATTGGACTTCCCAGACTCCAGAGCTATAAACCAATAGATTTCTATTCATTGTAAACTACCCAGTCTGTAGTATTTTGTTATAGCAGCATAAAACAGACTAATACACATGAATACAACTATTCTGCCAAGGCTTGCAAAATCTCCAAGTGAATCATCCAGCTCAAAAGTAATGTTGAGGTGAGATTGATTTAACAAAATGTTGCCAATATCTAAATTAATAAATTAAGAAATATAAGAATATTATCCAGGAATTAAAAGCTAAGTGCCAGAAGAAATAGCTAGAAATAGAGTTTTTCCTCTGAGTGATGGATGTGAGACAAAAAAAGGATACAGCTGGGGATGGTTGTCTCTCCATAGAAGCTTTGAAATTATTTAAAAACTGTATATGTATATTACTTTAATAAAAGTCAAAATTAAAATGAGAATAGAAATTGTTTTTAGGAAAATCTCATTAAATTTCTATTATTATTAACTACAAGCCAGGTACTATGCATTTGATATTATATAATTAATCTTACTTAATCCCCTCTCTCTCTCTCTTTCAATCACACCCACACCCACACACCCACACCCACACAAAAAAAACTTAGCCCTCTGTAAAGGTTATGTCATTTACTTATTTTTTTTTCATTTATTGTTGGTCGTTCAAAACATTACAAAGTTCTTAATATATCATATTTCACAATTTGATTCAAGTGAGTTATGAACTCCCATTTTTACCCCGTATACCGATTGCTGTATCACATCAGTTACACTTCCATTGATTTACATATTGCCATTCTAGTGGCTGATGTATTCTGCTGTTTATCCTATTCTCTACTATCCCCCTTCCCCTCCCCTCCCCTCCCCTCCCCTTTCCTCTCTCTACCCCCTCTACTGTAAATCATTTCTTCCACTTGTATTATTCTTCTCTTACCCCTCCTTTCCTCTTATATGTAATTGTGTATGACCCTGAGGCTCACCTTCCAATTCCATGCGATTTCCCTTCTCTCTCCGTTTCCCTCCCACCTATCATCCCTGTTTAATGTTAATCTTCTTCTCAAGCTCTTCGTCCCTACCCTGTCCTTGGTTACTCCCCTTATATCAAAGAAGTCATTTGGCATTTGTTTTTTAAGGATTGGCTAGCTTCACTTAGCATAATCTGCTCTAATGCCATCCATTTCCCTCCAAATTCTATGATTTTGTCATTTTTTAATGCAGAGTAATACTCCATTGTGTATAAATGCCACATTTTTTTATCCATTCATCTATTGAAGGGCATCTAGGTTGGTTCCACAATCTTGCTATCGTGAATTGTGCTGCTATGAACATCGATGTAGCAGTGTCCCTGTAGCATGCTCTTATTAGGTCTTTAGGGAATAGACGGAGAAGGGGAATAGCTGGGTCAAATGGTGGTTCCATTCCCAGCTTTCCAAGAAATCTCCATACTGCTTTCCAAATTGGCTGCACCAATTTGCAGTCCCACCAACAATGTACAAGTGTACCCTTTTCCCCACATCCTCGCCAGCACTTGTTGTTGTTGGACTTCATAATGGCTGCCAATCTTACTGGAGTGAGATGGTATCTTAGGGTGGTTTTGATTTGCATTTCTCTGACTGCTAGCGATGGTGAGCATTTTTTCATGTACTTGTTAATTGATTGTATGTCCTCCTCTGAGAAGTGTCTGTTCAGGTCCTTGGCCCATTTGTTGATTGGGTTGTTTGTTATCTTATTAACTCATTTTTTTAGTTCTTTGTATACTCTGGATATTAGGGCTCTATCTGAAGTGTGTAGAGTAAAGATTTGTTCCCAGGATGTAGGCTCCCTGTTTATCTCTCTTATTGTTTCTTTTGCTGAGAAAAAAACTTTTTAGTTTGAGTAAGTCCCATTTGTTGATTCTAGTTGTTAACTCTTGCGCTATGGGTGTCCTATTGAGGAATTTGGAGCCCAACCCCACAGTATGTAGATCATAGCCAACTTTTTCTTCTATCAGACGCCGTGTCTCTGATTTAATATCGAGCTCCTTAATCCATTTTGAGTTAACTTTTGTGCATGGCGAGAGAAAGGGATTCAGTTTCATTTTGATGCAAATGGATTTCCAGTTTTCCCAGCACCATTTGTTGAAGATGCTATCCTTCCTCCATTTCATGCTTTTAGCCCCTTTATCAAATATAAGATAGTTGTAGTTTTGTGGATTGGTTACTGTGTCCTCTATTCTGTACCATTGGTCCACCTGCCTGTTTTGGTACCAGTACCATGCTGTTTTTGTTACTATTGCTCTGTAGTATAGTTTGAAGTCTGGTATCGCTATACCGCCTGATTCACACTTCCTGCTTAGCATTGTTTTTGCTATTCTGGGTCTTTTATTATTCCATATGAATTTCATGATTGTTTTATCTATTTCTACAAGAAATGCTGTTGGGATTTTGATTGGCATTACATTGAACTTATAGAGAACTTTTGGTAATATCGCCATTTTGATGATGTTAGTTCTGCCTATCCATGAACAGGGAATATTTTTCCATCTTCTGAGGTCTTCTTCTATATCTCTCTTTAGGGTTCTGTAGTTTTCATTGTATAGGTCTTTCACCTCTTTTGTTAGGTTAATTCCCAAGTATTTTATTTTTTGGGGGGATATTGTGAATGGAGTAGTTGTCCTCATTTCCGTTTCAGAGGATTTGTCGCTGATATACAAGAATGCATTTGATTTATGCGTGTTGATTTTATATCCTGCCACTTTGCTGAATTCATTTATTAGCTCTAATAGTTTCTTTGTAGACCCTTTTGGGTCTTCTAGGTATAGAATCATATCATCTGCAAATAGTGATAATTTAAGTTCTTCTTTTCCTATTTTTATGCCTTTAATTTCTTTCGTCTGTCTAATTGCTCTGGCCAGTGTTTCGAGGACTATGTTGAACAGAAGTGGTGAGAGAGGACATCCCTGTCTTGTACCAGATCTTAGAGGGAATGCCTTCAATTTTTCTCCATTCAGAATGATGCTGGCCTGTGGCTTATCATAGATTGCTTTTACAATGTTGAGGTATGATCCTGTTATCCCTAATTTTTCTAGAGTTTTGAACATAAAGGGATGCTGTACTTTGTCGAATGCTTTTTCTGCATCTATCGAGATGATCATATGGTTCTTATTTTTAAGTCTATTGATGTGGTGAATAACATTTATTGATTTCCATATATTGAACCAGCCTTGCATCCCAGGGATGAATCCTACTTGATCATGGTGTATAATTTTTTTGATATGATTTTGAATCCGATTCGCCAGAATTTTATTGAGGATTTTTGCATCTAGGTTCATTAGAGATATTGGTCTGTAGTTTTCTTTCTTTGAAGTGTCTCTGTCTGGTTTAGGCCTCAGGGTGATGTTGGCCTCGTAGAATGAATTTGGAAGTTCTCCCTCTTTTTCTATTTCCTGGAATATCTTGAAAAGTATTGGTGTTATTTCCTCTTTAAAGGTTTTGTAAAACTCTGCTGTATACCCATCCGGTCCTGGGCTTTTCTTAGTTGGTAGTCTTTTGATGGTTTCTTCTATTTTCTCTATTGTTATTGGTCTGTTTAGGTCGTCTATGTCTTCCTGACTCAAACTGGGCAGATCATATGACTTAAGAAATTTATCGATGCCTTCACTATCTTCTATTTTATTGGAGTATAAGGATTCAAAGTAATTTCTGATTATCTTCTGTATTTCTGAAGTGTCTGTTGTGATATTGCCTTTTGCATCCCGTATGCTAGTAATTTGGGTTCTCTCTCTTCTTCTCTTCGTTAGCATGGCTAAGGGTCTGTCGATTTTATTTATTATTTCAAAGAACCAACTTTTGGTTTTGTCAATTTTTTCAATTGTTTCTTTTGTTTCGATTTCATTAATTTCCGCTCTGATTTTAATTATTTCTTGCCTTCTACTTCTTTTGCTATTGTTTTGCTCTTCTTTTTCTAGGATTTTGAGATGAAATATGAGATCATTTATTTGTTGGTTTTTTCTTTTTTTAAGGAATGAGCTCCAAGCAATGAATTTTCCTCTTAGAACTGCTTTCAATGTGTCCCATAGATTCCGATATGTTGTGTCTGTGTTTTCATTTAACTCTACGAAGTTTTTAATTTCCTCCTTAATGTCTTCTATAACCCATTGATTATTCAGTAACCTATTGTTCATTCTCCAAGTGATGCATGATTTTTCCTTCCTTCTTTTATCGTTGATTTTCAGTTTCATTCCATTATGATCAGATAAGATGCATGGTATTATCTCTACTCCTTTATATTGTCTAAGAGTTGCCCTGTGACATAATATATGATCTATTTTTGAGAAGGATCCATGTGCTGCTGAGAAAAAAGTGTAACTACTTGATGTTGGGTGGTATATTCTATATATGTCAATTAAGTCTAGGTTGTTAATTGTGTTATTGAGTTCTATAGTTTCCTTATTTAACTTTTGTTTGGAAGATCTGTCCAGTGGTGAGAGAGGTGTGTTGAAGTCTCCCATGATTATTGTATGGTGGTCTATTAGACTCTTGAACTTGAGAAGAGTTTGCTTGATGAACGTAGCTGCACCATTGTTTGGGGCATATATATTTATGATTGTTATGTCTTGTTGGTGTATGGTTCCCTTCAGCAGTATGCAGTGTCCCTCTTTATCCCTTTTGATTAACTTTGGCTTGAAATCTATTTTGTTTGATATGAGTATGGACACTCCTGCTTGTTTCCACAGTCCATATGAGTGGAATGATTTTTCCCAGCCTTTCACCTTCAGTCTATGTATATCTTTTCCTATCAAATGCGTCTCCTGTAGGCAACATATTGTTGGGTCTTGTTTTGTGATCCATTCAACTAGCCTGTGTCACTTAATTGGTGAGTTTAAGCCATTAACATTTAGGGTTATTATTGAGATATGGTTTGTTCCTCCAGCCATATTTGTTTATTAATGTTACTAAACCTGATTTGTTTTCCTCTTTGATTACTTTTCCCCCTTTACTATCCTACCTCCCACTGATGGTTTTCAATGTTGTTTTCGATTTCCTCTTCCTGTAATGTTTTGCCAAGGATTTTTTGAAGAGATGGTTTTCTAGCTGCGAATGCTTTTAACTTTTGTTTATCGTGGAAGGTTTTAATTTCATCTTCCCTCCTGAAGCTTAATTTCGCTGGATACACGATTCTTGGTTGGAACCCATTTTCTTTCAGTGTTTGAAATATGTTATTCCAGGATCTTCTAGCTTTCAGAGTCTGTGTTGAGAGATCAGCTGTTATCCTGATTGGTTTACCCCTAAATGTAATCTGCTTCCTTTCTCTTGTAGCTTTTAAAATTCTCTCCTTATTCTGTATGTTGGGCATCTTCATTATAATGTGTCTAGGTGTGGATCTCTTATGATTTTGCACTTCAGTGTCCTGTAGGCTTCTAGGATTTGGGATTCTGTTTCATTCTTCAAGTCTGGGAAGTTTTCTCCTATTATTTCATTGAATAGATTGCTCATTCCTTTGGTTTGGAGCTCTGTGCCTTCCTGTATCCCAATGACTCTTAAGTTTGGTCTTTTAATGTTATCCCATATTTCTTGGATGTTCTGTTAATGGTTTCTTAGCAGTCTTGCTGAGCTGTCTATGTTCTTTTCAAGTTGAAATACTTTGTCTTCATTGTCTGATGTTCTATCTTCTAAGTGATCTACTCTGCTGGTAGTATTGTCAATTGAGGTTTTAAGTTGGTTTATTGCTTCCTGCATTTCTAGGATTTCTATTTGTTTGTTTTTTATTACCTCTATCTCCCTGTGAAATTGGTCTTTTACTTCCTGGATTTGTTTATGTAGTTCCTTGTCAAAGTGATCTTTCATTGTCTGGTTTTGCTGTCTCATGTCTTCCTTGAGACTCCAGATCATCTGAAGCATGTATATCCTGAACTCTTTATCAGACATTCCATCTGTTGCAGCTATTACCTCTTCTAGAGTTGAGTTGACCTGCATTGCTTGTGGTCCTTTCTTTCCTTGTCGTTTCATACTGCTCGCATTTCTTTCTGCTTGGTGAAACTGTTGTGTTTTTGAAATTTTCCCCCTATTTATTTATATTTCTCTTGTATAGTTGGGAGATCTCTCTTGCAGGGCGGGTAGTGGCTGTGCTCCTCCTCTAATTAGGGTGATCTATCTACCACGCTGGTTGGTTGCAGGTCTGCCCACCCTGCAGGCGCGGGTGGCGGCTCTACTCTGCCCCCACTCCAATTGTGGTGACGTAACTACCACGCCCTCGGGTCGTTGGACCTGATCCGGATGTGGGCGGCAGCTCTGCTCCGCCCCTACTCCAATTGGTGTGACGTGTCTACCACGCTGGTCGGCCTCTAAGCCTGTTCCGCCGGTGGGTCGCAGATCTGCCTACCTTGCGGGCTCGGGCGGCAGTTCTGCTCAACCCCCACTCCCAGTGAGGGTACCTAACTGCCTCTCCAACAGGTCGCTGGGCCTTTTCTGGACACGGGCGGCGGCTCTGCTCAACTCCCACTCCAACCAGTGTGATGTGACTGCCTCGATGCTACTTGTCCACCACACTGGCAGGCTGCCGGGCCTGTCCTGCCAGTGGGTCGCAGGTCTGCTTACCTTGCAGGCTCAGACGGCGGCTCTTCACAGCCTCCACTCCAAATGGGGTGACTTGGCTACCGCGCAGTCGGGTCGCTGGTCCTGTTCCAGGCGTGGGCGGCTACTCTCCTCGGCCCCAGCTGCAGTTGGGGTGTTGTGATACCACGCCGGCAGGTCACTTGGCCTGCTCTGGGCGCAGGTGGCAGTTCCACTCTGCCCCCCAGGCCCCCACAGGACCCAGCAGGACCCGGACCGAGAAGCAGTCCCTGTAGGTTCCCCAGCCCTGGGCCAAAGCAGCTTCGGGAGCCAGAACCCAGCCTCTCCGATCCCAGCCACGCGCTGCTAGGAGCAGGCTCCACAGAGCAACCGCCGCGGATTCCCAAGCCCCAGGCCAAAGCAGCCCCGGGAGCCCGAGCCTGGCCGCTCCAAACTCTCCCAGCTCGGTGCACGCTCCGCTAGGAGCAGGGTCAAAGATGCAGTCCCCGCGGGCTCCCCAGCCCCGGGCCAAAACTGTTCCGGGAGTCAGAGCCCCGCCGCCCCTCAGCGCACGTTCCACTTGGAGCTGGCGTCGGCACGCAGTCCCCGCAGGTTCCCCCGCCCTGGGCCCAAGCAGCCCGGGGAACCAGAATCCGGCCGCTCAAAGTCCGGAGCACACCTTGCCAGGAGCGAGCCCCGAAGAGTATTCTCCTCAGGTTCTCCAGTCCCGAGCCTGAGCGATCTGTCTGTGAGACACAGGCAAATACCAGCCTGGAATCACCTGTTCCGTAGTTGAATGAGCTGAGATCAGTAGAAAACAGGGATCATTACATCAGCTCTCCAAGATGGTGGCTGCTGTCCTCCTCCGTGGTCCGACCGGTGTCAAGAATCGAACTGAACCGCTTCTCTCCTCTGTCTCAAAGCCGGAACTCAGCACTAAGCACGGCCAGTGCACCACTGGCAGGAGCCCCCAGAATCCGCATTGCTGTACTCCCGCTCCGGTACCTCGGTACCTCACCGCTACTCAGCGCGCACCCCAGACTCCATCCGCGGGGCGGTCCGCCGAGCAGGTTCTGCTCTCATTTACTTATAACAGAATAAAAATTCTTATTTGGATGAACTTCCAGGAAGCTGAGGATACAGTTAGCTCCTAAATCCAAATCTTCCTACATTTCCTCAAACAACAATAAGGAATAACAAAAACCATTAAAAACCCACAGCTTCCGCAGAAATAGAAAATAGAAAATGCCCAAACCTTAATTTACCTACAAGTACAAAAAGAAACATCAAATAGCAGGGATTTATCTTGCCAACTCCCACAGCAAGCCTTAGTAGAGAGCAAGAGCTCTCTATTAGAAAGACCTTGGGGCTGGGGATGTGGCTCAAGCGGTAGCATGCTCGCCTGGCATGCGTGCGGCCCGGGTTCGATCCTCAGCACCACATACCAACAAAGATGTTGTGTCCGCCGAAAACTAAAAAATAAATATTAAAATTCTTTCTCTTTAAAAAAAAAGATATTAAAAAAAAAAGAAAGACCGTGGAGGAGAGAAAAGAGGTCCTAGGAAAGCCTCAGATTAATCCAAACCCACCTCCAGAAAGAGGAAGACTACCCTAAGGGCATAAATTCTGAAAGACATCTGGAAGACCAGAGCAGTGACCACCAAGGGGAAATAAGAGGACATGTGATCCAGTTCTTAGAGGGAATGTTTTCAATTTTTCTCCATTTAGAATGATGTTGGCTTGGGTTTAGTGTAAATGTAGCTTTTACAATGTTGAGGTATGTTCCTACTATCCATAATTTTTCTAGTGTTTTGAGCATGAGTGGATGCTGAATATGGTCAAATGCTTTTTTATGCATCTATTAAGATAATCGTGATTCTCGTCTTTAAGTCTATTGATGTGATGAATTACACTTATTAATTTTCATATATTGAACCATCCTTGCATCTCTGGGATGAACCCCACTTGATTGTGGTGTGCTATCATCCTAATATGTTTTGTATGCAATTTGCTAGTATTTTATTAAGAATTTTTGCATATATGTTCATCAGGAATATTTGTCTGAAGTTTTCTTTCCTTGAAGCATCTTTGCCTGGTTTTGGTATCAGGGTGATGCCATCCTCATAGAATGAATTTGGAAGGGTTCCCTCCTTTACTATTTCATGGAATAATTTGAGGAGGATTGGTGTTAGTTATCCTGTAAAGGTCTGGGAGAACTCAGCTGAGAATTCATCTGCTTCTGGGTTTTTTGTTGTTGTTGTTGGTAGGCTTTTGATGACATCTTCAATTTCATTGCTTGAAATTGATCTGTTTAAATTTTCTGTGTGCTTCTGATTCAATTTGGGAAAGTCATATGTCTCTAGAAACTTGTCGATGGCTTCATGATTTTCTATTTTATTGGAGCATGGATTTTCAAAATCATTTCTGATCATCTGTATTTCAATAGTGTCTGTGAGGATATTTCTGTTTTCATCACTAAATTTAGTAATCTTTTTGTTAGCTTGGCTAAGGTTTTATTAATTTCATATTTTCAAAGAAACAACTTTTTGTTTCATTGATTTTTTGAATTTTTGTTTGTTTCAATTCCAATTTCATTGATTTCAGCTCTGATTTTAATTATTTCCTTCTTTTACTTCTTTGGGTGTTGATTTGTTCTTCTTTTTCTAGGGCTTTGACCTGTAAATTTATTTGTTAACTTTCTATTCTTTTAATGAATGAGCTCAATGCAGTGAACTTTCCTCTTAGAGCCATCTTCATAGTTTCCTAGAGATTTTGATAAACTGTGTCGATAGTCACATTTACCTCTAAGTATTTTTTTATTTCATCCCTGAATTCTTTAGCTATCAGGGTCATTCAATAGTGTATTATTTAGTCTCCAGGTGTTAGAGTAGCTTCTATTTTCTATTTTATTGTTGATCTAATTTCATTCCATTATGATCTGACAGAATGTAAGATATCATCTGTACTTTTTTGCATTTGCTAAGAGTTGCTGTGTGGCCTCAGATATGGTTCATTTTAGAGAAGGATTCATGTGGTGCCGAGAAAAAAAGCATATTAAGCATATAGATAAAATGTTTGTTTTTATGTCTGTTAAGTGTGAATTATTAATTGTATTTTTTAGTCTCATAGCTTCTTTATTTAGTTTTTGTTTGGGGGACAAGTGATTTTAGGTAGCAGTCCTCAAAAAACTAATCTTATGGAAAAGAATAAAGAAAACTTCAGAAAATATGTAAACATGCAAATAATGAATCAGGTTTCTCACTGTCCATGAATGGAGGCATAACATGGAAAGGGAGAAGGTTTGAATGAACCTGTGGCATTGGATTGCAACTGGAAGTATTATTTTCTCATATAAAGAGATATAAAATATAGAAAATGATACAGAGTCCTACATGTGGTTATAGTTTGGAAGTGAGGTATGCCCCCAAAGCTCACATGTGAGACAATGCAAGAAGGTGTAGAGAAGAAATAATTGAATTATGAGAGCCTTAACCCAATCCGTGAATTAATCACCTGATGGGATTAATTGAGTGGTAACTAAAGGCAGGTGGGGTGTGGCTGGAGGAAGTGGGGCATTGGGGGCATGGCTTTGGGGTATATATTTCTATCTGGTGAGTGGATTCTTTCTCTGCTTTCTGATCAACATGTGAGCTGCTTCCTTCTGTCACACTCTTCTGCCATGATGTTCTGCCTCACCTTAAGCCCGGAGGAATGGAGCCAGCCTTCTTGGACTAGGACCTTTGAAACCATGAGCCCCCAGAATTGTTCTGATTGGGTACTTTAGTCAGAGCAGTGAAAATAGCTGACTAAAACCCATGTGTATACACACATGTATTACCCAGCTCCATGCACTGAGAGGACCTAGAAGTAATGGCGTCTCAGGAAGATGGACTCTCCTAGTGCTCACATATTGGTATCTCAACTCTTCCTCATCTAGAAAGAATCAGAGCTTTTGGAGAAATGGCTGACTTCAGAGTTGAAGCAGCACACATACAAAATGGAGCTAAATATAGTTTTGTAGTATGAAGTACAGAAATGCTTAAGAATGGCAAGTGTTTGTCAAAAGGACACAGGAGCCAAACTGAAAAAGACCCCATTGGCCAAGTCTACAACAATCAAAGCAAAAATTAAAAATGATACGATAATGATTATAATGGAAAAGCTCTGTCTTATACTAGGAAGCAAATAATCATCCTGAAGGAGCAATAGAAATTAGAAAATCATCATGTGTCAATCTTCATGGTAATAATTGTGAAAAATTATCAATGGATGCTAAAACTAGCAGGTTAAAGCTTAATGAGAAATAGGGTGTTTATGTAAGAGTTCTAAAAGTATCCTCTTAAAAGACTTAATTGGAGGGGGGTAGTTTTGTTTTTTGTTGTTGTTTTGGTAACCTCTTAAAAGACAATTTTTTTTTTTTGTACTGAAGATTGAATTCAGGGGTCATTTAACCACTGAGTCACAACCCCAGCCCTTTTCTTTTTTCAGATATGATGTGATTTTTTTTTATTGTTGGTTGTTCAAAACATTACATAGTTCTTGACATATCATATTTCACACTTTGATTCAAGTGGGTTATGAACTCCCATTTTTACCCCATATACAGATTGCAGAATCACATCAGTTACACTTCCATTGATTTACATATTGCCATACTAGTGTCTGTTGTATTCTGCTGCCTTTCCTATCCTCTACTATCCCCCCTCCCCTCCCCTCCCCTCCCCTCTTCTCTCTCTACCCCCTCTACTGTAATTCATTTCTCCCCCTTATATTATTTTCCCCTTTTCCCTCACTTCCTCTTGTATGTAATTTTGTAGAGCAATGAGGGTCTCCTTCCATTTCCATGCAATTTCCCTTCTCTCTCCCTTTCCCTCCCACCTCTCATCCCTGTTTAATGTTAATCTTCTTCTCATGCTCTTCGTCCCTACTCTGTTCTTAGTTACTCTCCTTATATCAAAGAAGACATTTGGCATTTGTTTTTTAGGGATTGGCTGGCTTCACTTAGCATAATCTGCTCTAATGCCATCCATTTCCCTCCAAATTCTATGATTTTGTCATTTTTTAATGCAGAGTAATACTCCATTGTGTATAAATGCCACATTTTTTTTTTATCCATTCGTTTATTGAAGGGCATCTAGGTTGGTTCCACAGTCTTGCTATTGTGAATTGTGCTGCTATGAACATCAATATAGCAGTGTCCCTGTAGCATGCTCTTTTTAGGTCTTTAGGGAATAGACGGAGAAGGGGAATAGCTGGGTCAAATGGTGGTTCCATTCCCAGCTTTCCAAGAAATCTCCATACTGCTTTCCAAATTGGCTGCACCAATTTGCAGTCCCACCAACAATGTACAAGTGTACCCTTTTCCCCACATCCTCGCCAGCACTTGTTGTTGTTTGATTTCATAATGGCTGCCAATCTTACTGGAGTGAGATGGTATCTTAGGGTGGTTTTGATTTGCATTTCTCTGACTGCTAGCGATGGTGAGCATTTTTTTCATGTACTTGTTGATTGATTGTATATCCTCCTCTGAGAAGTGTCTGTTCAGGTCCTTGGCCCATTTGTTGATTGGGTTATTTGTTATCTTGTTGTCTAATTTTTTGAGTTCTTTGTATACTCTGGATATTAGGGCTCTATCTGAAGTGTGAGGAGTAAAGATTTGTTCCCAGGATGTAGGCTCCCTATTTACCTCTCTATTGTTTATTTTGCTGAGAAAAAACTTTTTAGTTTGAGTAAGTCCCATTTGTTGATTCTAGTTGTTAACTCTTGTGCTATGGGTGTCCTATTGAGGAATTTGGAGCCCGACCCCATAGTATGTAGATTGTAGCCAACTTTTTCTTATATCAGACGCCGTGTCTCTGATTTGATATCAAGCTCCTTGATCCATTTTGAGTTAACTTTTGTGCATGGCGAGAGAAAGGGATTCAGTTTCATTTTGATGCAAATGGATTTCCAGTTTTCCCAACACCATTTGTTGAAGATGCTATCCTTCCTCCATTTCATGCTTTTAGCCCCTTTATCAAATATAAGATAGTTGTAGTTTTGTGGATTGGTTTCTGTGTCCTCTATTGTGTACCATTTGTCCACCCGCCTGTTTTGGTACCAGTACCATGCTGTTTTTGTTACTATTGCTCTGTAGTATAGTTTGAAGTCTGGTATCGCTATACCGCCTGATTCACACTTCCTGCTTAGCATTGTTTTTGCTATTCTGGGTCTTTTATTTTTCCATATGAATTTCATGATTGCTTTCTCTATTTCTACAAGAAATGCATTTGGGATTTTGATTAGCATTGCATTAAACCTATAGAGAACTTTTGGTAATATCGCCATTTTGATGATGTTAGTTCTGCCTATCCATGAACAGTTTATATTTTTCCATCTTCTAAGATCTTCTATTTCTCTCTTTAGGGTTCTGTAGTTTTCATTGTATAAGTCTTTCACCTCTTTTGTTAGGTTGATTCCCAAGTATTTTATTTTTTTTGAGGATATTGTAAATGGAGTGGTTGTCCTCATTTCCATTTCAGAGGATTTGTCGCTGATATACAGGAATCCAGCCCTTTTTTAATTGCTTTTTTTTTTTTGGAGACAGGGTCTTACTAAATTTCTTAGGGTCTCACCAAGTTGCTGAGGCTGAAACTTGCAAACCTCCTATCTCAGCCTCCAGAGTTGCTGGTATTACAGGTGTTTGCCACCACAGTCAGCTAGAAAATGGTAATTTTATGGTGGAAAAGTGTGACAATACCTCCTTGATAAAGTGATAAAAGTAGTGAGAAAAATTGACATGTACAGGAGGACTAAGAAGATCTCAAAAAAAAAAAAAAAAGAAAAGAAAAGAAAAGAAAAAAGAAACCCTAATCTAGTCACAGGGAAACACAAGAAACACAAATTGAGGGACATTCTATCAAATACGTGAAATAAATGGACTATTCTCTTCAAACTGTCGAGATCGTAAAAGTAAAAGCAAAAGAATACCTGGGATATTGTCATTGATTAAACAAGACTAAATACAATAGGTGATCCTTGACATTAATGGAACAATTGGCAATAGCTGAATAAGGGTTGCAGAAGAGATAATATTGTTGTATCAAAGATCATATCTACCTTTTAATAATTTTTTCCATAATGATGTACAAAAGATGCTTTTTAGGAAATATACACTAACATATTTGGGATAAAGAAGCATCTGCAATTTACTTTTAAATGTTTTAAAAAATACACACATGAAGAGACAAGAGAGCATGATAAAGACTGTAGAATTCATCAACTGGAACACGGAGGGAATGCACAGAGGTTCTTTGTACTATTGTTTTGACTTATCTGTGAGTTTGAGATGATTGCAAAATTAAAAAGATTTTAATGAAAGGATGTGGGAAAAACATCTTCTTTGAGCAGGCAAAGAAACTGCAGACTAGTTTGGGTTCTTTCCACGGTTGTACAGGTGGTAGGCAGGGAGTCAAGGAATAGAAACAAATCTGTTTTGAACAACCAATTAAAAAAAAAAGAAAGAAACAAATCTGTCCCTTGCCTGTAGTCACCCGAGCATACTACCACTCACCGACTCAGCCAAGTCCACACACTGGGAAATTCCACTTAGATGAAACGTCCAAAACAGGCAAAGCTACAGAGACAGAAGCAAGATCAGTGACCACACAGAACTGAGACTAAGGGTTGAAATAGGAAAATCAAAAAGTGATAACTAGCCAGGCATGGTGGCACAGGCCTGTAATCCCAGTGGCTTGGGAGGCTGAGGCAGGAGGATCCCAGTTTCAAAGCCAGCTTCAGCAACTTAGCAATGCCCTAACCAACTTAGCAGGACCCTGCCTCAAAATAAATAAATAAATAAATAAATAAATAAATAAATAAATAAAGGGCTGAGGGTGTGGCTTAGTGGTTAAGCATCCCTGGGTTCAATCCCCAGTACCATAAATAAATAAATAAAAGTGATAACTAAAGAGGATAAAAGTATAGAATTTCTTTTTGGAGTAATAAAATTATTCTAAAATTGATTATTATACTGGTTGCAACCTCTGTGTAAACAGTGAATTATACACCTTAATTGGGTGAAGTGTAGGCTATGGAAGTTATATCTATGTGAGTTATAGTTCAATAAAACTGTTCCACCCTAAACCAAAAATTTACACATGGCATCTGAGCTCAGAACTTTGCATTTCTGAAGAGCAGTGTGGCATGCAACTCTATTTCATGCCAAGTGACTCCTTATGAACAAGAAAGAATCTTGCTGGCACCAAAGATAATGAAGGACTGCTGCATTCAAGTACCGGCCAGCCCTCAACTGAGACTTGAACCAATAAATCCCAATCAGAGGGCAGCTGATGGTGTGCTTGCCTAGAGGGCAAGAGTCCCACATGCATGCTCAGACTTTTGAGAACCAGAGACTAACCCAGGCTAAATAGGACAGTGGAATTGTTTCCATTGGAAACAAAGCAATAAGGATCTGGGAGTGCTTGAAGAAGAAAAGTGGAATTTGATCTTCTCACCAACCCTGTTCTATGCACTGAGATGTTAAAATCTGATTCCAGAAAAACTTCCATTTTATTCTTGCTTTATAATTTCTGAACCATTCAAATATGGGCCAAACAATTTGTAATGAACCTTTTGTTCTTCTTATTCAAACTATTTTCTTGTCCAATAGGGAGGTGGATGTCATAAGCTGGGGCTGTACCCAGGCTGTTTGTAGGGTGAGAATAACAGAACTCATTTGAACTCATTTAAAATAATGACTTAGGGGCCGGCTTCTTAGGAAGGGCCTGCCTTTCTTATCTGTAGATAAAACTACTTAATGGAATTACAGGAGATCTTTCATAGACACAGCTTTCTAACATCCTTTCTGAAAAGAGATAGGGCACTGACAAAATAAACCGTCAATACCAATCAATACGATAAATGGGGTGTTAGTCACTCCTGTTCCATCCATAAACAGTAAAGTCCTTTGACTTGAAGGCATTGAGTTTTTAGAGTTTCTTTTGCTCTTTTTCCTATTTCATTCTGGGTTAGTCAAAGGTAAACATTGTCTTCTTTGAAAGATCAAGATACTGCTCAAAAACAGTGTCTGCAGAGATCATGTCCATACAGGCTAAGAGCAGGTGCCTTCAGATTTTGACCCTCATCTCACACTGCATATAAAAACAACTCAAAATTAATTATACTTATTCCTAAGACCTGAAATTATAAAACTACTAGAAGAAAACATAGGAGAAAGGTCCACGACAGTGGTTTGGGCAATTATTTATGGATATGACTTCAAAAGCACCAGCAGTAAATGCAAAAACAGACAAACAGGATTACTTCAAACCAAAAAGCTTCTGCACAGCAAAGGAAACAATGAGCAGCAGAATAAAAAGAAAAATGCAGCTCACAGAATGGGAGTTTATATTTGCAGATAATATACCTGGAAAAGGGTTCATATCCAAAATATATTAGGAACTCAGACAACTCAATAGTATAAAAACAAAATAACCTGATTTTAAAATGGGCAAAGGACCTAAATAGACAGTTCTCAAGAGACATACAAATGGCTCACAGGTAAATGAAAAAAAAATTCAACATCACTAATCAACAGAAAAATGCAAATTAAGACACAATAAAATATGACCTCACACTTGATATAACTGAAGGGCTACTACTAAAAAGACAAACGTTAATAAGTATTGGCAAGGATGTAGATAACTTGCACACTGTTGGTGGGAATGTCAATCAATATGTGCATTATGAAATACAATACAGAAGTTCCTCAAAAAAACTAGAAATAGGATTAGTATATGATCCAGCAATCCCACTATAGGGTCTATTTATCTAAAGGAAATGAAATCAGTATGCTGAAGAGTCTTCTGCAGACCTACATTCATTGCAGCACTATTCTCAATAGCCAAGAGATAGAAACAACCTAAGTTGATGAATGGATGAAGAAAATGTGGTGCATATACATAATGGAATATTATTTGACCTTAAAAAAGAAAAATCCTGTTATTTACAACCATGGATAAACCAGGCACAAATAAGCCAGGCACAAAGAGACAAATACCACATGATCTCATTCTATGTGGACAATAAGGAAGTAGAATTCATAGAAACTGAGTAACATGGAGTTTGCCAGAGGCCAGGGGTGGGGAGATTGGGGAGAAGTTGGCCAAAAGACATAGAAGTTCAGTTAGGAGGAATAAATTCAAAACATCTATTGTATATCACAATGACTACAATTATAACAAAATATTGTATGCCTGAAACTTGTCAACAGGGTAGATTTTAAGTGTTCTCACCACAGAAAATTGATAAGTATGTGATGCAAAGAATGTGTTCAATAGATTGATTTAGACATTCCACAAGGTATTCATATATCAAAACATCATGTAATATATACAAGTTTACTAGTATCATTGTAAACATAATATATACATATATATAATGTTTACAAGTCATTTAAAATATTGTTTTTAAAAAATACACCAATCGGCATCTGAACCCCAGCTCATCACACTCTATGTTGTATATGACACAGGTAAGTGGTTTATTCTCTGTAGATTATCTTCCCTTTTGTACAATGGGAATAGCAATATTTACTACCTCACTTGTTTTGTGGATCAAAGAGGACACAGAATGCACCTATTACAGTGTCTGGCATATAGAAAACAGCTACTACACACTCGTTGCTCTTGTTATTCCTATAGTCCTGTTTAAAAATCTGAAAAGACTATCCCCTGCGGGAAAAAAAAAAAAAAAAAAACTTTGGTGCCCAAAGATAAAGATATAAACTTCTGATCCTCAGTTTTCCCATTTAAAGAAAATAAAAAGGATAATACACACAGCAACGGTAAGAAGTAAGAAAACACATTTGACAGTAATTTGTAAATTTAATATACTAGTTTTGTCCATTAGTGCTCTTCCAAGAAGCCATAACTACTGTCATGTGCTCAAAGACTCACGCAAAATTTCCAAACTCAGGATTAAAGATGATGAAGATAAACTGCTTTTTTTCTTGATGAAAACGCACAAACACACACAAGAAAAGAATCATTTGGGGGGTTAAGTGGCATGTGTTCAGATTTTAAGAGAGTTAACATTTGTGCCTCACGGTTTGCAATAATGAGTAATAGAGGGAAACAGTTAAACATTTATGCAGGCAGAGTAAGAGCTGGGTTTGGCTTTAAAAAGCATTCCCAATCCTGTTGGTTTCTCTTCTGGCAAAATGCAGAGATAATATAACAAAATATAGATAAGGCCATCAGAATAACATCCTGAATCTGATCTCAGTGGATTTGTTCTTGGGAACAAGTGCCAAAGCATCCCCATGGTACAGACGTGGCCTGCTTTTGAGGTCAGAAGGAGGAATTTTCCATCTTGAGCAAGCTTGTTCTAATACAGATTGCCAGGCACGACCACCTCAGAGTCTCAGGTTCAGAAATTATGGGGGGTGGGGGGCTGAGATTTGCACTTCTCACAGGCTCCCAGGGGATGCTTATGGGAACACTGAGAGTGAGGCACAGTTTGTAAACCACTGATCTTTAGAGGATCTAAAGGCATTTCTGTAATAATTCTCCACTCCACAAGGATGTTGGAGGAGAGCTCAATGGTATTACTCTTAAAAAGTAGCTCACTATTAAAGGTGAGAAATTGGAAGTAAGAGGGTTGACATGATGGTCAAGAAGTGCCATGACTGGTGGAGGCATCTGTTCTGCAAACCAGATGCCTCTGACCCCAGAGCCCTGATGAAATCTCTAATTCAAAGCATCTGGAAGTGCCCAGCTGGTCCCCAGGAATGCCAAGTAAGGGCAAAGGAAGTCGAGGTGGTCGCTGTTGACACCTTGATCCAGAAAGGAGAGCTGCAGGCAGAGGCTGGCTTTTTGTCCCATCTCTCCACTGTTCCTCGAGCATTCCAGATGCTACCTGATTCCCAACTGTAACTGAATCCCCAGCCCATGAAAAGCAGCATTGTTATTGCAACTGAGCAAAGTTTTTAACACTGACCTGAATTTTTTTTTTTTTTTTTTGGCACCGAAGATTGAACCCAGGGGTGCTTAACCACATCCCCAGCCCTTTGTTATGTTTTCTTTAGAAACACAGTTTTGCTGAGTTGCTAAGTGCCTCACTAATCTGCTGAGGCTGGCTTTGAACTCGCAGTCCTCCTGCCTCAGCCTCCTGAGCCTCTGGGATGCCAGGCCTGCGCCAACTCACCCGGCCTGACCCACATTTCCTAAGGGCATGATGTAAGCTGAGCATTTTAAATACATTATTCTGTGTGACCTTTTATCTGCCTGTGAAATAGGAGCTACTACAATTTTCCCCACTTTTCAAACTTCGGGTTAAGGATCAGCAGCCTAAATCATAAAGCCAATAATTAATTAGAGTGAGGTTTCAAAAAAAAAAAAAAAAAAAACCACATAGACTTCTAATCCTGGTCATGTTCAGACAACACAAGAGCAAGTAAGACATGACCTGGGAGAGATCCTGGTCTTTAAGAACCTTTAAAAATCAAGCCTATTTGTGTACCTCTTGACACTCCTCTGGAAAAACACGATTATCTTGTCACCATCATAGCATAACAAACTACAAAATGACGCAGAGAGCTACAGACAAAACTCCCTTTGTTCTGTCAGCCCCATAAACATTTTGATGTTATTAAATCAACAAGAATTCTCCTGGTCCATATGTCTTGGTCTCCACCCCAGTGTGTGCTGTCCTGCTCTCTCCTTTGATAGGAATCTCGGTCAAACATTTCTCACCATCGCCACACCTCTCCAGGCAAAGGAAGCAAACATCTGAGAAACAGATCATTTCCATGATGAAGGGCCTAAAGATACATCCTGCCTTTGCCTTATTTAATATTCCCAACCACCAGCAAGGCAGACCCTGTCTTACCCATTTCACGCCTAAGGAAATAATCCAGGGACATTGGTGTGGCAACTAATGGCACAAGTAGCTAGCTGAGCTCATGTTGTGTGACTCGAAAGCACCCCCCCTCTTTTTAAATTCTATTTATTGATCTGATGCAGTGCTTGGGATTGAACCCAGGGCCTCACACATGCTAGGTGAGGGCTCTACCACTGAGCCATAGCCACCAAATCCCAAAGTTCCACCTACTTCCTTTCCCCTTTCTCTACTTGTTCTTTCCACCACTTCTGTGCTCTTCACCCACAGGTTTCATAAAGCCTAAAACATAAATAGGGAGGAAGGAGTCAGGGTACAAAATATTTTCACATGTATAGCCTCACGCCTCCTGGTTTATCTGGGATCTTGGAGGAGAGCCCTCCTGCAGTAAAGGAGCATCACAGTCATTCAACTGAGGTCTCTGGGGTCCTTTGCCCTCAGGTGAGTTGTGGGGGATGAATTCTGTGCAGTTACACCTGGGAAGGATGAGCTGCTAAGGCCCGCTGGCTGCCACCCTTGCAGTCAGATCTCAGTCTGGCCTGGTGAATGCCTTCTTTTTCCCTGTGTTTGAACTGCGCAAGGTCATACTGCCACCCTGTGGTTCTTTCATCAAGAGCTCGGAAACCAAGCTGTAGCTTGACAAAATCAACCACGTAAACCATGGGGACTGGGAGCAAGGACTAAGGGAGAAATGCAAGTTTGAGAAAGAATATAGAAAGGTGTCTTAACTTTTCAGGAAAACACAGATCACGTTTGCAACCAAATAATTTGCCAATTATGAGCACAGGACTTGGAGTCAGATACATCTGAGTTTAAACTTTACCAAGTGAATAATTCCTTCTGGGGCCTCTGTTTCCCTAACTGTATAATAGGAATAGTAGTAAGTTCTCAGGACTGTTGTAAGAATTGGCTTTGGGGAAGAAGAAGAAGGTATGCATGGGATTGAAGCCAGGGCTTTGAACATGGAAAGCAAGCACTCTCCCACTGAGCTGCACCCCCAGCCCTGACAGCAGAATACATCAGTCACTAGAAAGGCAATTTGTAAATCAATGGAAATGTAACTGATGTGACACAGCAATCTGTATACGGGGTAAAAATGGGAGTTCATAACCCACTTGAATCAATCTGTGAAATATGGTATATTAAGAACTATGTAATGTTTTGAACAACCAACAATAAAATAAAAAAAAAAAAAAGAATTAAACGAGACAATGCATGAAGCTTCTTGGCCTTAAGTATGTTTCTGCTGCTATTATGTAACTGGGACAAGAAATGTGCTCTCCAAAACCCCAGATCCAACCTGCCCTGTCCCTTCCTAGGACTTTCCTGTTTTATCTACCTCTGGTTTGAGGTTCAACCATTCCATCATTCCCTACCTGTGACTTTGGGAGTCAACGAGAGCATATTCAAATCTCATTTTCACCTTTTGGAAGGTTAGCCCATGCTATGTGACTCTATAAAGATAAATTTTTTTAATCTTTTTGCCAAATCAGCACCACATAAAAATAAACAAATAAAATAAAGGCATTCAGTCTATCTACAACTACAAAAAATTTTTTTTCGATCACTCTAGATGGCAATTATCATTGTCATTACCACACTGGTTTGTTCCAATTTAAAATCTTAACCTTTGTCCTTCAAGCAACAAAAACTTTAAGCTCACCTTAGCCATCAAAGATCCTTCAGGTAATTGGAAAGCAGAGAAACAGACCTTGTGGTGTCTAATAATTTACAACTCAAAAAAGCATTATTTTCCCATGATCTCATAATATATTTATTTTCTCAGGGCTAAAATGCCACTTTTTCATATCTTGATGTTTCTGCTATTGAAGAATATTTCTCAATCAATGTTTTGATTTCTTTTTACTTCTTCCAAAAAAAAAAAAAGAAGATACTCTTACAAGGTGAATCTTTCAACTGATGACAATTTAAAATTAATGAAGACAAGGACAATCTCCTTTCATCCACACCAAAATCTAAGAGTCTAGATTTATGGTAACCTCGTGAATGTTCCAGCCATAATAACATGAATTATTAAAATCATGATGCTCTTAGCTCTCAGAGTTATTGTTAAAAGAACTGTTCTTTAAAATTTCCTCCAGCTATTTTTGGGGTCCCCTGAATGTCTCACACATGCCCCATTTTTCTGGCCTGGTTCCTCAGGCACAGTCTCTCATAGCTACCTTCCTTGGCCTCTGTACACTTCTGTCATCAGTCCACAAACCAACCAGCCCCCTCACCCCACCATTTTCATACCTTCCTTTTCTCCCCATCTCTCCTCAGGTATCTGACCACTCAGTAACTTTCCTCTCTACTCCCTCCACTAAAACATTAAAAATAAAGAGCCCCCAAGAGCATTTGGTGCTGAGAGAACTAGTCCATTTTATAGTTCCTCAAAGCATCAGGTTCCCAGGTTGAATTCAGCTAATATAAACTATGATTTTTCTAAAAGTATAATAAAGAGAAAAAAATCATTCCTTTTTTCCAAAATGTTACTTCATAACTTTCCTTTAAATGAGAGATTTTTCCAGAGCTTGCAAAATGTCACTTAATAAAAACCTACATTCATTTCAACTATATTATATATGTGTACATACACACACACAAACCAGTTTTATATTTTGGAATATAAATTTCCACTAACTACATTAAATATAATAAAACTGTATAACATATAACATAAAATGTATAAATGTGTTTATGTGATGTTTACACTTTTGCAATGTGAATAGTTACTGTAAACACTGTTTACCCATCACAACATACCTCTGCAGTGATACTGTTACGTGTCATTTTACAAGTGAAGAAAGTCAGATTCAAAGTGTTAAATATGTTTTCAAAGGTCACCCAGCCAGCCAGGCACCGTAGTGCCCACCTACCTTCCCAGTGACTTGGAGGCTGAGGCAGGAGAACCCCAAGTTCAAGGCCAGATTCGGCAATTTAAGAGACTCTGATTCGAAATAAAAAGGGTTGGGGATGTGGCTCAGTGGTCAAGCACCCCTGGGTTCCATCTGTGGTATCCCCCCAAAAAAAGTCACCCAGCCAGTATAGAGCAAGGCTGGATTTGAACCCAGGCAGCTCAGTCCCACATCCTATGAACAAAGCTCTTCTATTGTCCCTATCATCTGGGCCAAACTGTAGAACAAAGGAGCACCATGAACAAACAGCTTTTGTCTGATGGCTACAAATGACTGCTTCTATGAGGCAATATTCTCACATCCACCACACCATCAACACACACACGACATTCATATCTACTTCTAAATCAAGGATCCGTTTTCTTTCTGAAATTATTTTCTTTTTCAAATCAGAATTCCCATAGTTTCTTTTCACCGGAGGAGCATCTGAGCAGAGGCACAAGGAAGATGGATTCCTGTTTGTTTTCTAAGAAACATGTGCTCCTGGGGAGCAATCACTGTCACCATTGGCCATCCAAGGCCCCAACATGCCTGGCTACAGAGCTCCCTTCAACAGCCTTACAACACAGGATGAAAATTGGAACTCCTGTATTTTTAATTACTCCATATCCCAGGAACAGATGACAAGCCCTGAGCCCTCTCAGCTCCAGTGAGAAAGATCTGGCTCTCTTTCCTGAATATGCAAACATGGAATCACTCCCAGGATACCTGAGCTGGCAGCGCTGACACCAAATGCTAAAATTGCTCAACCTTGAACCAAGTAGGGAGCTGCACTTTCAAAGTCATTGAAATACAGCTGGGACCGCTGCCTTGGTTTCTAATGAACGGGGACTTGTTGTATAATTGAAAACAAGCTTAACATGCTTCATTCAGTATTGTCAGAAAAAAAAAGAAAATTTTGAAAAAAGAAGAAAAAGACCTGATGCCAACTTTTTAAAAGTCCCTCTGGCCAATTTGCCTGCATAAAAACTAGCCCGGCATCGGCAGCCGCTCCACATCTTGGCAGTATCTTCTCTGGTCCACCCTTTGGCACTGAAGATAAAACGATCTTTATAGCTGCTCCTTGGAAAGGTCACTTCAGTGCAGTGGAATAATTAATAAGGACAGAGGAATAACCAACCATTTCTTCCTAGCTTTTCCAAGCTCTTTCAGTGATAGAGTGGGTACAGCTACTATTTTAGTCAGCTTTTTAGGTGCTATGATTAAACAGAACTCACCGGAACAATTGTAGAAGAGGAAAAGTTATATTTGAGGGCTCATGGTTTCAGAGGTCTTGGTCCATAGAAGGCCAGCTCCATTTCTCAGAGCTTGAGGTGAAGGAGAACAACATCATGGCGGGAGAGTATGGCGGAGGGAAGCAGCTCACATGATGATCAGAAAACAGAGAGACTCCACTCTCCAGATACAAAATATATACCCCAAAGCCATGCCCCCAATGAACCACTTCCTCCAACCACACCCCACCTGCCTCCAGTTAACATTCAGTTAATTCCACCAGGGATTAATTCACTAATTAGGTTAAGTCTATAACCCAATCACTTCTCCAAACCTTCTTACATTGTCTCACACATGAGCTTTTGGGGAAAATCACATCTAAACCACAACTACTAATTCAGCCAACCAACAACTTTTTCTAATTCTCCCCCCCCAAAAAAAACATGCATGTGGATCCCTCAGAACCTAAGAGATTGTTGGAGGCCAGACTGAGAAAAAATCTTTTAACTCTTGATATCTGATGGCTGTAGGGAACCATATATGCCTGTATGCAAAATCAGGGAAAGTTGTTTATTTATACAATTAATATGTTAATAACTATAATTTATAAAAGGAGCCAATTGCTTGTCTCTCCTCCCTGTCCCTCTCCTGATGTTCATTCTCATTTCGAATTTCCCAGGATACCTGAGAGGGAGCAATAACAACTAAGACATACGTGGAAGTCATCAAAAAGATTGCATTTAGTTGTGTCTTTGCCTGACTCACTGGAAACTCTGATGCCAACATACAGATCTCATGCCCCTTCTACAAGCCACAACAGATGATTGTAGTGAATGATCACAGCTGAGCAATCATGGTCAGACTCAGCTTCAGCTGTCCACAGCAAAGAGAGAGCTGAAGAGGGCTTGGTTTAAACCAAATAAAGATTTTTTCCAAAAGATACCTCTGGTGGGATACCATCAACTCAACTTGTGGGAAACAGATCCAGTTTGTATATTTACACAACCAAAGCTAATCTTAGTAGATAGAAAAAAAATAACTTAAAATAAATGTGGTTAAAAAAAATGGCCTGCATTTGAGCTATTCAAAGCTAGCAGTCAGAGAAATGCAAATCAAAACCACCCTAAGATACCATCTCACTCCAGTAAGATTGGCAGCCATTATGAAATCAAACAACAACAAGTGCTGGCGAGGATGTGGGGAAAAGGGTACACTTGTACATTGTTGGTGGGACTGCAAATTGGTGCAGCCAATTTGGAAAGCAGTATGGAGATTTCTTGGAAAGCTGGGAATGGAACCACCATTTGACCCAGCTATTCCCCTTCTCCGTCTATTCCCTAAAGACCTAAAAAGAGCATGCTACAGGGACACTGCTATATCGATGTTCATAGCAGCACAATTCACAATAGCAAGACTGTGGAACCAACCTAGATGCCCTTCAATAGACGAATGGATTAAAAAAAATGTGGCATTTATACACAATGGAGTATTACTCTGCATTAAAAAATGACAAAATCATAGAATTTGGAGGGAAATGGATGGCATTAGAGCAGATTATGCTAAGTGAAGCTAGCCAATCCCTAAAAAACAAATGCCAAATGTCTTCTTTGATATAAGGAGAGTAACTAAGAACAGAGTAGGGACGAAGAGCATGAGAAGAAGATTAACATTAAACAGGGATGAGAGGTGGGAGGGAAAGGGAGAGAGAAGGGAAATTGCATGGAAATGGAAGGAGACCCTCAGGGTTATACAAAATTACATACAAGAGGAAGTGAGGGAAAAGGGGAAAATAATATAAGGGGGAGAAATGAATTACAGTAGAGGGGGTAGAGAGAGAAGAGGGGAGGGGAGGGGAGGGGAGGGGGGATAGTAGAGGATAGGAAAGGCAGCAGAATACAACAGACACTAGTATGGCAATATGTAAATCAATGGAAGTGTAACTGATGTGATTCTGCAATCTGTATATGGGGTAAAAATGGGAGTTCATAACCCACTTGAATCAAAGTGTGAAATATGATATGTCAAGAACTATGTAATGTTTTGAACAACCAACAATTAAAAAAAATCTGAGAATGGAAAATATGGTGAATTACATAATCAGAGTTATATCCTTCTGTATTAAAGTATCACCTAAAGTGTGTCTAGAAAATGAAATATATGACATCAATATTTTCAGATAATAAATATTTACAATAGAAAAAAAAAGACAGAAAGACCAGAAGATCTTAATCACAGATAAGGGAAAACTGTCTGGCTGAGGAGCAGTAAGCTTGAGAGGGAGAGTAACAGGATCATGGAAGGCTTCATAAGGAGATAAAGATAGTCAATCATGTATTTTCAAGGAGCTCACCTCTCTTCCTGGAGAAGAGAATCTTAGGAGACAAATCAACTTTACTCCTCCTCTTTTAACTCCATTTCACCACGTGAAAGCATCAAGAAGCTCATCAACTTCTCCACGACATAGTTCATCACCAGATTTTTATTGAGGACCTATTACATGTCAAGCAACTACAGCAATGAAAAAGCCTGGCCCGGTCTCTGTCTTTACAGTTTAGAGTCCACTGGGGTCAACTGCTCCTCCAACTATATCACATACCAGAGAATAAATTGAAAGGAGCACTAGGCTCACCATCAAGACTTGGGGTCAAGGCTTTGCCATTGACCATATAAGTGGCCATTAGCAAATCACATGGATGTCCCTCAAGCCTTAGTAAAATGAGGTTTGTGAGCTGCGACTTAGGCTACTTTCTGCCTGTTGCTCCTTGGAACTCAGAACTCAAAGCATCTCAAAAGCAAGATGGAGGTTGGTGGGACCCGACTCCATCATCTCTCACCACTTCTCATAGTTTCTGCTTCTTAGAGTTTACACAGGTCTTTCATCTCTGCCAGATGAATCACTAGGGCAAATCTCTCTAAGAAAAGCTTCTTTCCTGATAACAGGTACTTATTTCACGAATATTATCTGGCACTGCAGACTCATGTCTTATCTGTCTCTGCTCTCATCCCCAGAAGTGTTCTATACTTTTTCTTCTTCTTATCCTTCAAACATAAAGCCATCAATAAAAGGTCATGGCTGGCATGAACAGCTTATTTCCTCTCTCAGCCAGCATGCTTGCATATTTGAAGTGACATAAACCACAGTGTGTTCCTAGTTTAGCAATCCTATGGTGAATTGTTCTCTCCAGGGAAGATTCCTGGTTTTATTTGTTTGCATGCTTATATTCCACATTGTTCTCAGAAAGAATTTAAGATGATGGCACAGGAATGCATAAGATGAAAGACCTCATCTCTTTAAAAGACATCAAAATACATGTTTACATTTTAAAAACATAAATGGTCCAAACAGACACAACAGAAAGAAAAATAGACCTACTAGCCAGAGGCAAGTACGGCAAATCACTTAGCTTTTTTATTTAAATCCTGATCATTGCCTCCATACTCCCAAACAATATTCTGTCATTACTAATTCTTGATTTTTACATTTTATATTTTTGATTTCTGCCATTATGGATGAGCAGTTACTTCTCACCTTCCTCCAGCTCCCAATGTACATAAGTCACTATATGCATTTTTATAATAGAATGATTATGTAAGTGTTGTTCCTGGGGAGGCCAAACTGTTTGCTAAGCATGAAGCTTAAATAGGAAACTAAATGTGGAAAAGCAAAGGCTGGAAACTAAAATGAAGCTATAAATAAGATGTGTACTCTATTAAAAAATTTAAAAACATGAGTATCTCTCTGGTCCCGTCAATAAATCACCACTGAGTCCATTTTCAAACTGATATGCATAAAAGTCACCTTGCATCTCATTAAAATGCAGATCCTAGTGCAATATATCTCGGTAGGGCCTGAGAGTTTGCATTTCCAACAAGCTCCCAGGTGACTTAAACATCATTGTTCTGTGAACCACATCTCCCATAGCAGGGTCTTATCTAGTGGCTTCTAAATCTTCTCCTTTTTTTTTTTTCTTTTTCTTCTCCAAAGACAGCCTTATTTAAATCCTGATAACTGCCTCCGTAGTCCCAAATAATATTCTGTCATTACTAATTCTTGATTTTTACATTTTATATCTTTTGATTTTATATCTTCAGAGAACCTCTTCTGAATAATCTCATTCTAATCCATTTATTTCTCTACAGTGAGAAGCAACTTGGCATTAACCAAAACTACTTGCACAGTGGGAAGGAGCAGGTGTCCCATACCTGTTTTGCAGATGGGAAACACTATGGCAGGTAGGGAACTCAGCATGGAACAGAAAATGGCATAATTCCCTAATAGAGAATCTGCTCCCATTTCTGCCCTCTGGCTAGCAGACTCAAAGAATGTAGAAGCACTAAGAAACCAGTGTTTGAGCATGTCTGGCCTGAGCCTGATGAAAGTCCAAGTCAACGGGGAAAGTGGAGGACAAGGCTCACCTCTTCTCTGCCGGGTCTCTCCCTGTTTCCTGGCACTCTTCCTTTGCTCCTGTCCAACTCAGCTACCAGCAATCTGGAGACGCAGAATGCTGGAAAAGATGCCAAAGGAAGCCCCCTCTCCTTTACTATGGTTCCACGCTATAGCAGAAGAAATCTTTGAATATTTTTAGGAGGTGGCATCTATCATTTTTTTTAATGTGAGTAAAAATCCTAATACAATATATCTGGATAGGGCTTGAGATTTTGCATTTCTAACAAGCTCCCAGGTGCTATGCCGAACATGTTTAACAATTGACTGATTTCTAGCACTTGCCAATTTCTCATGGTGTAAAAACTCCCACTCCGGCCAACATCAAACTACCAGTGTGACTGTACTGAAAGTGGAATTTAAAAGGTTTTAATAAGCCTCGGATCTCCTAAGGTGAAACAATGTGGCTCCAACACATCACAGGTGAAGCCTGTAAGTTCAATGGCATAAAAAAAAAAGAGTCACAGATTTAAAACATCCTTCCCATTAGTCTTCTTTACTATCAAAGAAAGTTAACCTGTCAAGGCCTTTAGCAATTTTTAGTTTTTCTTTATTGAAAAGATTTGGCAGGAATGTAACCCCCACATAATTTAAGCCCTTGGTAAATAGCTTCTATTATTAGCTTCCTATGTCTTCTATTGAATTATTAATCTGGGCCAGAGACAAAAAAAAAAAAATGCCCTTCCCAACAGTTTCTATGCAGTTGGCAACCCTCTGGAAAGAGGGGAAAAAAACAGCTAAAATTAAAATGACTCCAAACTTTTTATTATGCTCTAGTTATATATTTTATGGAATTTTTCAGACATTGTAAAGGTGTGTGAGAAATAAATGCCTTCCCTAGTTAAACTTGTTATTTCAAGAAAAATTGGGATAAATTTTTCATGCAAGAACAAAATGATTTTATGCCTACTGAGCCAATGTTTCTTAAAAGTTTATAAAGTGGTCAAATTGTACTTCTTTAGGAATAGTTTGAATTTCAAACATATGTATTCTTTGATAGATTGTGTTATAGAAATTCAAACATATTGGGAAGGTGACCACTAGACAGCAGAAATGATCAAAATTATTCCTCTTCTTGCATAGCTTTGTCCTTTTGCAATATGGCTTTGCAACTTCTCTCATCAAAAGGCAGGGTTTGGGCCTGGGATTGTGGCTCAGCAGTAGCACACTGGCCTGGCATGTGTGAGGCACTGGGTTTGATTCTTAGCACCAGTTATAAAAAAGTAAAGGTCTATCAACAACTAAAAAAAATTTTTTTAAAAAAAGGCAGGGTCACTTCCTCCCTCTTGAACATTAAATGACCTATGAAATCTTTGGCCAATTAAATGTAGCAAAGTAGTATGTGCAGGACAAATCTGGGCTTCAAGAGATATGTCAGAATTCCCATTTCCTGCTTAAGAAACTCTGGAACCACATGAACTAACCCAGGTAGCCTCCTGGGGAATCAGAGACCATCTGTAGTAAATATGATCCATTTAAAGTGAACCCAATCCATTTGAAGTGAACCCTAAGCTGTTCAGTGGCTTATATCAACAGCTAAAGTGAACTGATGCAGTCACTCATTAAACTGAAAAGACTCATCAATCAAATGCAGTTTGGATCTTTTGTGGATGTTGATTGAAACCAAACCAACTATAAAAGGACAGTTTTAAGATATTAAGAAAATTTAAAATGGAATGAGTACTAGATATTATTGAGGAATTATTGACAATTTTGTGAGATGTGATAATGGCACCAAGCTTGTGGGTTTTTTTAAGTCTTTATCTCTTAGGAGCATAAAAATTATGTATCCATATATGTATGTAAGAAATACATCATACATAACATATAATCTGAAATATTTAAAGGTGAAATGATTTTATACTTGGAATTTGATTTAAAGTATTCCAGCAGTGAAATTTAAAGTGGAGGGGAGATGAGGATTAGAAGACATAACAGAGGCAAAATGTTATGGTGATAATTAAAGATTGGTAATGGCTACAAAGAAGTTTCTCAGGCTTCTCTCTCTAGTTTTATAGATGTTTGAAAATTTCTAAAATAATTTGAAATTTTTTTTCCTGGAAAAGAGGTTCTTGAGATTACTTCTGGGACTTTTCCAGGAATATGGAAAAGATACAATCACTAAATAGAAAGGCCCTCTAATGTAATCACTGGCTTGAATGTTCACTTAAATAACCAATAAATTACAGAGTGCCACTATGGAGGCAAGGGGAATCAACTAGTGGAAATAGAGATTAGCTTAGCTAAAAGCCATGGTAGAAGTCAAACCCACAACGAATATTAGTTTACAAATGTGATGCCAAAATCCACAAAAGACAAAATTAGTAGGAAAGGGACAGAGAACTTGGACTTTCTGTTTTTCCACTGTAACATTGCCATTCACTCCCTTACTTGAGTTACATTCAAATGGCCAAAGGTTATAAGCAAAACTCTTCTGGTTGCAAGGAACAGAAACACAACCTAAATTGCCTTTAGCAATAATAGGTTAATTTTTAGATTGATTAATGAAGGTACTTAATCATCAATTGTTTAAATAGTTACACCTCCAAATCTCAGTATCTTAACAAAATAAGCATTTCCTGTTTGCTTATGCTATTGTTTGATGATGTCAGTCCTGGTCAGATGGCTGCAAGATCCAGCTTCCAAGCCAATGGATAGAGAAAGGAAATGAAAGGGCCCTCATAGGATATGCTTATGGACTGGGTCTGGAAAGAGGTTCAATTGTGTTTCAGTCATTTTTGGTGGAAACTCTCACAGCCTACCCTTAAACTACTAAAGAGTCTAGCTCTGTGAACTAAAGGAAAAAGAAATGGGTTTTGGTGAATACTATGCAATTTCTCCCATAATGGGGCTTTATCCCTGGGAAGGCAGAAGTGGTAATGCACAACTAGATCCAGAGTTCCACCATCCTGTGGCTCTTCCACACTGTCTCTTCCTCTCTCATTCCTAGCATTGTACATCTCAGCCCTGCCTCATTCTGTCCACTGGCTTTTATTTTATTTTATTTTTCTACTGCAGGATGTTTAGGCATCCGTCCTGTTTGGAAATGTGGTTAGTGTGCATGGTGTACATACTGACTTTTCCTCAATACCACAATGCTGTCATGTGTTGCTTAACAGTGGGGATGCTTCTAAAAGATGCATCCTTATGCCATTTCATCACTATAGGGAGATCATGGAGTGGACTTACACAAACCCATACATGGCCTGGAAGCAATCAAGACATGTGGTAAGCATAAGATGTGTGAGGCAGCAGACAGTGCAATGTACATTCTTTTTTACAATAAACTTCTTTCTATAAGTATAAGGAGTACTTTACAAAATAACAACAAAAGCATAATATAGTAAGTACCTAATATCAGCAACATAGTTTATTATAAAAAATACTATGTAATGTATGCGTTATATTGTATACAATGAGTAGCAGCACCACAAGCATGTAAGGTACTGTGCGGTGACATTTTGATGGTGATGATGTCACTAGGTGATAGGAATTTTTCAGCTTCAATACAATCTCATGGAACCACTGTCATCTATGCAGTCCATCATTCACGGTGTTGTCTTTTTATGGCTCACTGTAGTGTCAGTCACTCATTTGAAACACCATGATTTCCAGTGGCAACATGTGGCAGAACTTGCAAAGGTGATAAGATAAATACTGCCATTCAAGAGCGTGCATGCATTTGGGAAAGAAATCAATGTGGTTGGAGCCCAGAGGACGTGGAGGGAGTGGGCAATAAAATATGAGGAAGGAAGTTAAAGTCTAAATACAGAAGATCTTGTGTACTAAATTCAAGATTTTGAATTGGTTTCCACATACATAAGGTGTTTACTTTGATAATCAAATTATTGTTTTATGACCAGGATTCACAATCTGATGGGGTATCATGGAAGATTTGCAACAAGAAAATATGGAGACATGAAGTCAAGAGGAGTAGCTGATATAAATAGTGCAGGCAAGAGATGATGAGGCCTAAGATAAGAGTTTGGCCATGAGAGATGTTGAAGAATGGGTAAAGAAGCAGAAATTTCCACAAAGGCCTGTGGATGGATGACCCCATTGATTGCTTGCTTCAGGAGAAATGTAATTCAAGAGAAAGGAAAAGGGAAATACTGGGGAATGATAATTGGCCAAATTATAGTGTACATGTATGAATGTGTAATAACAATTCCCACCATTATATATAATTATAATGCACCAATAATATAAAATTTTGAAAATCCCTAAGAACCAGAAAATAAAATGTTATTCATTTGAGCCATATCTCCATGTTTAAGCTATAGGAAGAAAATAAACAGAGGAACATTCTATATGAGGAGATTTTATATCAGAGGTTTTCAGAACAATCATAGTATATAAAACTTGAATTAAAATAGCACAAATTATGTTGTATAAAGTTTGATTGCTAGATAGTACATATGGTGTTTCCAAATGAAAACCATAATCAGAAACCAGGAAAAACTTTGATCAAAAAAATTTTCTCAGTTTGTAGAATTGAGAAATACTGTATCTTTTTAACAATGTCCTTTATGTAGTTAAAACCAAACTAAAAATTAGAGTCCACAAAAGTATGCCATCTGCTACCTGAGGTAGTTTTACTTTGTAAATGTTTAATGGGAAATAAATCACAAGCCTGAGTAGTTCAATGAAGAATTTCTAGATGGCATTACTTGGAAAATGCACAAGAACTGGCTAATGAGCTTTTGAGAGACTCAAAGCAAATGTTTTAGAAAAAAAATAAGTGCAGAGATTGACTATCTACCACAGTACTGGGAACTCGAATTGAGAAATCTCCAAAGACATACATCCTTTTGAAATCAATGTAAAATGTTTGATGTTCCCCCAGAGCCAACTTAATGTGGCAGAAACAAGCCAAGAGAAGAGAGGTGGAAATTAGAAGAATTTTAAAGATGATTTTGAAAGAGTAATTACGCCAACATTTGTTCTGAACAGATCACATTTTCTATAATTTCAATAAGGACAGGATACTTAACACCATTACCCTATTTCACTTAGTTACCAACTCCAAATGTTCTATGTTAAATACAGCAAAATTTCAATTCTGGAGAAGCCTATTTTCCTTCTTTTGATCAACACTGTGCCTCCTTCACAAGAAACAATGGTGCAAGAGCAAACTCTTTTCCTGGCAGCTTTGAAAAATCCTCTAATGCCATAGGCCCAAGTATCTAGTTGGTCTGGGGAGCACAAGGCAGTCCCAGGAAATCACTGGATCTTTCCTCCCAAGGAACATATGGACCATCTGTCTCCAATACTAACTGTTCACAGGACATGAAATTTGCTAGTCAGTTTTCTGTTACTATAACAAATACCCAACATAATCAATTTATAAAGAGGAAAGGTTAACTTTGGAGTTTTTAGTCCATGACCAATTGGCCTCATTGCTCCGGGTCTGTGGTAGTACATGATGGCAGGATCATATAGTGGCAAAGCCTGTCTATCTCATGGTTAGGAATTAAAAGAGAAAATTCCAGCATACCACAACCGCTTTTGAGGGCACATCCCAAATGGCCTAAACCCTCTCACTAGGTACCACTTCTTAAAGGTTTCCACCATCTTCCAATATCATCAAGCTGAGGGCCAAGCCTTTAACACATGAGCCTCTGGCTGACAATGCAGATCCAAACTACAGCATGGAGCAAGTCTCTGAAACTCTGTACCCCAGGAACAGAAGTTTTCCACAAGTTCTTTGGTTCTGTGTGCATGTGTGAAGATTCAACGAAGAATTCAATGAGCTGATGCAATCACAAGATAAAATCCACAGAATGTATTTTTTCACTGATGTTGTCCTTGTTATAACATTATTATATATTATATATAATATACTATATAATACTATATTACAAAATTTGAAGAGAAATTGAGAGTATAATATTGAAGCAACTTAACTTTTTTGTAAGCCTCAGAATTCCACAGACTCTTCAACAGTTAGAATACCATGGTATAGTTATTCAATTAAGAGGATAGATAGATAGGACCACATTATCCTTGGATCTCATTTCTTTCTTCCAAAAACAGGTGTCTTTTCCTAAAGTAATACTCACTTGTAATATTTACCACACAAAACATCCAGCCCTGCAGCTATACCCTACCTTAGGAAAGAGTTAAGGAAATCAGTATTTTCAGGATCCCCTGAGAAACAAAGGTTATGGTAAGAAGAGTTTGGATTCAAACCTCAATTAAATTCTCATTGGCTGTTGAGATAGTGACTTTAGATTCTTTCTAGCCTCAGTTCTCCATCTTTAAAATGAGGCAGAAGGTGGAATAAGATTCACTTTTCAGAGATGCTCTGAGTATTCATGTCAAGGTGTAAATGTGATAAATAGCAGGCCTGGACTGCAGGCATGCACTCCATTCATAGCAAAGATTGCTCCTAGTGTCACCCTTTTGCTCCTTCTGCCTGAGATTTCAAGTTGGATTTTTTTTTTTTTTTGTACCAGAAATTGAACTCAGGGACAGTCCACCACTGAGCCACATCCCGGGCCTATTTTGTATTTTATTTAGAGACAAGGTCTCACTGAGTTGCTTAGTGCTTTACTTTTGCTGAGATTGACTTTGAACTCAAAATCCTACTGCCTCATCCACCCTCGTCCCTGGGATTACAGACTTTGGTTGTGAGAAATAAATAAATAATGGCTTACTTGTTATGTTGATAAATCTTTATATTTTGCATATATTTTATTCACATTACACATAAGAATGGGGTGAGAGTGAACAAAATGTATCCTATGGAGCCTGGAAATTAACACAATGTGTAGTTTTGATAGTCTAGCTCTGTTCATAGTGAAAATCGAGGAAAAAAAAACCCAAGCAATTCTCTTGAGAATCCTCTAAAAGATAAATGTTACAGATCACTGGTAATTACTTATCATTATTAATAGAAAATATCTACATAATATTCAGTTCCTTCCCCTTTTACCTTAATTTGCATAATGTTGAAGCAACTTAACTTCAAATTTAATTCATAAATTAGGAATTTTAATAATTTTTAAAGTTGTTACCTTTACATTTGTCAGAAAGTGAAGGCCAATTCATTGGCTTTTCTTTAAAGAATGATAAAGTTGCCTATGGAAAATGAGGTCGACATAGATTTGTTATACCAAACAGTAAGTTCTATCTCAATTCTAGCTAGGAAACAAATAAAATTCCTGGGACAATACAGGCATTTGAAAAATCTCCTTGGTTTTGAATCTGACTCTTACAAAAACTCTACAGACTACCCCAAGTACCAACAGAATATCATGCAATGTTGGCCTTGAATAATGCAGTTGGCATGTGATCAGTATTATGATTTTGAATGTCCCCCAAAGTCTCATGTGTACAAGGTGAGGGTTTTAGTCAATTACAAGATCATGAGGTCTCTGATTTCATCAGTGGATTAATGCATCAAATGGATTAATCCATTATCAGTCCATTTGGTGGATTGATCCCTTGATAGCTGAATGAACTTCTGGGAAGTGGGACATATTGGAGGAGGTGGGTCACTGGGGTCATGTCCAGCCTCCCTTGCTTCCTCTCTTTCCCTCTCTCTGTGATCCCTAGCTATCATGAACTGATCAGCTTTCCTCCACTGTGCTCTTCCACCATGATGTCCTGCCCCACTGCAGACCCAGAGTCATGGAATCAGCTGACCATGGACTGAGACCTCTGAAAATATGAACCAAAATAAATCTTTCCTCCTCTAAGTTGTTTATGTGGGTATTTTGATCACAGAAACAAAATAATGACTAACACAATCGGATATATGCAATCCCGAAGACTTATTGCTCTTTACCATTCGCTGAACCCAGCCAAAATAACAAGCATGAGGATAATGGTAATAAAACTTAGCTTGAATGTCTTCTCCAAATTGATGACTTCTCAAAATGCTTTAACCAAATATGTTGGCATAATGATTGCTTAAATGTATTAAATACAAAATACAGAAGGAGAGCAATAGAAAGTTAGATGGGAGTTAAAGTGCCTCTGGGCTTGCTTTCCTGTCCATCACTAGTATGAGCAGAGGCCCATCCCACACACATCCCTCTCCCCTTCCAGGCTTGAAATGCAGAGAGACGACTCTAAACACACATTTGCACTGTGAGATTCCCCCATTACCCTGAGAACCCGACTTGGCCTGTGTTTAATATTGGAGTGAATTTTTTTAGATTAAAAATGTTTTTCTCAGGATAAGAAAGGACAGCAATAATCCAGTGCACTTAGATGTGGTTTTTATACCTGTCAAAGAACTTTTATCTTCCCTATCTTATGCAGTGGGTATGAAAATTTATAGGTCCCCTTATATTGGTGAGGAAACCAGGGTATTTGATAGTGAATGGATCTATCTAAGGTCACACTGTGATTAGAATCCAACCCTTGGACCTCACTTCCAAGTCTCCTGTGAATATAAGAAGTTTGGCTTCCAATTTATGTTGGGATTAACATAAACTAATGGATCTTAAATTATGAAAGATATTGGATGAGTCTAAAAGAAACCAGGCTAAAGATAAGTGAATATTTCAGTACTGTTCTATTATTATTTTCATTATTATTAATGACCCCCTGGTGGCATATTTTAGGATATTGATGAACTTGACCTTGGATGTCATACCATCATGACATTATTAAGTGTCAGAAGAATTGATAGCTTTTAGAAAGTAACAGCAAGAATGAAATTAACTCCCAACCAGTACTCAGTTGACAGCTGTAGATAGATGGGAGTGGGGGAAACAAAAAAAGATGTAGTTGCAAAGGAAATCGTAAGTTCCTGCCCCTTGAATCTCCCTAATCAATTTGACTCTGTTCAGTTAGCACCTGTGTTTTCCCCATGATGACTCTGAAATCCTATGGTGGGAGGAATTGAGGCCTTCCCTTTCACTTCCATTTACCACAGAACTGGAGAATCCTGATTTGTGGATGCCTTGGCCAAATTAGAAGAAATCCTCTTGTCAATTCTAGCTGGGAAGCAAAATGACTGGGACAATATAAACATTTGCAGACCCTTTTCTGTTTCTGTGGAACAGTTGCTTACACAAGGACTAACAGACTACAGACTTTGGAAGACATTTATAGCCCATGGCGCTTCCAAAGCTCTGCTGTCGTCTGGCTCTGTCTGTATCATCTGTGGGTTGGTTGGAAACACAGCTAATAAAATGGAAATTTGGAAAGGGAAAATACAGGTCAGGAAAGTTTTGAATTTTTTTTTTTTTTTTTGCAAAGGAATAGAAAATTTTCTGGAAGAGCAGGGTTTTTAATAATAAAATTAACTTGGATATCAAAATTAGAAAGCAAAAGTGATATTAGCAAAACTGTGATTAAGGGAGAAACTGCTTTACTTTGCTGGTCCACCCCACCTGATTCAGTCCCTCTAGGAAACGTATATATTCACAAACAGTTTTTGAAGAAAGGGTTCCCCCTCATTAGTCTTACAGTATTGGGGGTGGGGGAGGCAGGAAATAAAATATTTCTCCGTAATTATAAAAGTCATAAGTTCTGTGAAGGACCAAGTCTGTCCTGTCTGGAAGCCTAAAATGTGACAACAGAGGAGGGGGAGGGAAAGAGGAAACCCTGGGGAAGGAGATGGGTCAAATGGTACTGTTATATCAAGTGCATCGACAGATACATTTCAACTGATCCTGCCATCGTGTATAATTGTAATGCACCAATAAAAAAATATGGAAAAACAAAAGAAAATGACAACAAAACAGAATTAGGGTGAAGGGGAGTAATAGGAAAACACAGAAGAGGTCCAGGGAAAGCCTCCTCACCAAGGGAAGAGTTGTTTCAAAGTCCTGTGGCAGGAAGGACCGTGGCACATTCGGGGATATGAAAGGCAGTGCCAAGAGCCAAGGACGGAGTGGGGAGGGAAGGCTGACAGCTGGGGCCCAGGCCACTGGGACCGAGCCTCCTAGGCTGTGTTGAGGGGTCTTACTTTATCCTGAAAGCAATGGGAGCTGTTCAAGGGCTTGGGGCAAGGATCCCATGTGTAGGATCCCATGTGTCTTTGGCATGGATCTTTCTGGAATGCGGAGAATGGTGCATCTGTACTCAGGCAATTTGGGAAATGGAGTTAAAGGAAGGGAACCAGCTTTTTGTCTTGTGGGACTTCTCAAAGGCTATGGAAACCAAACATGCATTGGGAATCTCTGGGAGAGGGGGCAGTTAGGATGCAGGTTTTCTCAAGCTTGTTTGACTATTGAACACTTTTTTTTTTTTCACCTCAAGTCAATGATGATCATATCTTAAAATTCCACTCCCTGGAATGCCCATGTGGGAAACAATGGTTTGGCTAAAGCTGGGATCCTGGCTGCTCAGGAGTTCAAGGATATGGAGCATGTATCCAAGGATCACAGGCTCCTTCACAACAGTCCTCTTCCCTGAATCCTCCTACACCCCAGCAGGCGGTCTCCCCTGTGCCATCCCTAAGTGTTCGTGTGTGTGTGTGTGTGTGTGTGTGTGTGGTGCTGGGAATTGAACCCGGGACCTTGTGATTGCGAGCAAGCACTCTACCAGCTATATCCCTGGCCCCCCTAAATGATCATCTTATTGACAGAATTATTATTATGTCTTGAAAACTTGCTATGGGTTCCTGACATTAAGTATCACCTATCTCATCCCCTTGGAGCCTCACAATGTCCCTCTGCATTTCGTGAATCTGCAAGTTCATAAAAATGAATTTTCATGTTTCAGCAAAGACATGGTGAAGGCATCCAATATTAATCTTTATTTCTTAGTAACAGATTTTACTCTTTTTATTGTCCTTTCCTGCTTTACTCTGAAAAAAAAAAAGTGGGGAGAGGTGTTTCGTAGCCACCACCAGCAAAGACTTTGCGTCACATCCTCTGTGGCCTTTTGGTAACGACTTAATTCTAATGATGACAAACTTGAATGGCTTATTTTAGAGAATGTTTTTCTTCCATGAAGCAGGAGTGAAATGACAGCTTGCTAGTCGATGATTCAATAAGCAAAAAAAAAAAAAAAAAGGACTCTTCTTTGAGACACCCAGAGCTAGAAGATTCAATGATCAAGTACCAAAATCCCTCTTGGTCACCTTCCCAGCATGGCCTTGGTGTGGAGTCAAGCCATCTGCACTTCTGCACATGTGTCTGCGTGTCCTCTGACCCTGGGAGGAGGGCAGTGCCGCCTGGGCAGTGCCTCAGGGTGCAGCAACACCCTCTGCTTCCAGGAGTCAGCCCATAGTGCCGCTTGCTTGGAGAAGTCAATGTCATTCCCACAACAGGCCTGAATCCCCCAACTGCCAAGGTTCAAGAGCTCCCCAGAGAGGCAGAAAATGTGTCCCACATAGAAGAATCAATATTTTCACCATCATCTTTATCTTTAAAAGTAGCTGAGCCAGTATGCGCAAGTGACTAGACAATAACAATAATAACTGTTGGAGCTTTAGAAAGTTGAGAAATGATACTTATTCTATTATTTATGGAATTAATGCAAAAAATAAATAAATAAATTCTCAGACTAGCAGTTTGCTTGTTTGGTTTTGGGTTTTATTTTTTTGTTTGTTTGTTTTGGTACTGAGGATTGAACTCAGGGGTGTTTAACCACTGAGCCATAAACCCAGACATTTTTAAATATTTTATTTAGAGACAGGGTCTGTCTGAGTTGTTTTAGGACCTAAGTTGCTGAGGCTGGCTTTAAACTCGTGATCCTCCTGCCTCAGCCTCCCAAGACCCTGGAATTACAGGTGTACACCACCGCACCAGCACAGTTTTATTATTGATAATGGTGAAACTTGAGAATGTGACTACGTTAGGCTTCCTAAATATCTCCTTCCATTAAAAAAAGAAAAGAATTTACCCCCTCTGAACTGTAGGACTCCCTCATGGCAGAGCTGAGACAAGTGTACTACAGAGTTGACAGCAAATGAAAATAGGCTTCCTTAGCAGAAAGCCGGTCCCACAGATGCTTGGTTTCTTCTCCCTGATCTCTAGTCAAGGAAACCATCCTCCTGCTCTGGAACAGAGTAGAAGGACAGAGGAGGTAGATGTTCCTCCTGGTATTGTTATTAAGGGGACTGGACTACGACCCTGTTCCTTCTGCCATAATGTAAGGAGTAGGAAATGTATTTCCCACAGTCCAAATCATCTTCATGGTGACCTCAGCAAATGAGGGAAAGCCCTTCTCACAGATGGGCACAGATGGCACCAGAGTTCATATCAGCCCTGGGAGGGCAATGCAAATGTCATACCTACCTTGCAGGTGAGAAAAAAATCATATGCTTTGTGAAGTTACCTGACTTGTCTACATGTTTGCTATAAATCCCATATTTGTCTCCAAAGCTAATAACTCAGTGTTATCCCTTCCTACTGAGTGTGGACTGGACCCAATAACTTTCTCCTAATGAATGGAATAGAGCAAAAGGAATGGATGCCAAGATTAGGTTACACAAAGATGGCAGCTTTTGTCCTGGGCGCTCACCCTCTCCTGCTGCTCACAGGCTCCTGGTGAAGCCGACTGCCATGCTGTGAGCCTCTCCATGGAAAAGCCCAGTTAATGAGGAACTGGTGTCTGTCCAGCAGCAGGAAGGACTGGAGCCAGCAGCCACGTGAGTGAGTGGAGGCAGATGCTCTCCCAGTCGAGCCTTGACACGGGCACAGCACCCAAGAACACTCCACCTGCAGCCTCACACAGACCCTGAACCAGAGGCACCTGGCTAAGCTGCCCCTGAAAGTAAAGTAATAAATGGAATAAATGGTGGCTGTTTTAAGACACTAGAATCACTTGTGCTACAGAAACCAATAATGAATACAAGAAGAGACGCTGCCATAGCTGGGTTCCAAATGGTGGCCTTGAATTCTTCTCAGTAGATTCACCTTTGAATACTTCTCTTCCTATGTTTTCTATAGAGGATTGGTGAGACTTTTTTGACTTCCCAACACAATGGTAAGTCAGAGACTTTGTGATCTGAGCACTGAGATTTAAAGTGTAAGGGGCTCTCCATTCACTTAAATGCCATCTGTTTAGCCCTGAACTTGCCTTTTCTAGAAGAGTAAACTTGATGTCTTATGTTGTCATCTTTTTATCTGAGGTCCTCTACTTAATTATCAAGTACCTTTTGTGTGTGTTTATATTCTTTTTTAAATCTGTGTGTCTGCACATACACATACATCTAGAATGTTTTCCTTTGACACAAGCTATCAGCCCAATGACATGAACAAATGAGCAGTATTATATTAAAATGTACTGAACACCACACAAAGAGTACATTTATTCATAGAAAGACTTCAAAGAAAGTCATGGAGTTAAATGGTAACTGCTGTAATAGAACAGAAATGAAAACTGGCTTTGCTTTACTTAATGGAGCCAAAGTGCAGCATATAGAACAGTGTGTTTCCTAACAGAATAGGAAAACAGAAATTATTATTAAGAGTTACTTCATCAATTGGTTAATCATTAAGAGCTATTGCCAGTATCTGTCACTTCCCTACTATAATTGCCTCTTCATTAATTTTATTCTTTTCCTATAGACAGAGAGACTCTTGGCAGACAAATACATCCTCTTTCCTAATCGCTCAACTCTGAAAAGCCCATAACTACATATAGCACTAGAAAAGAGAATAAATGACCCTTCACAAATTAATCCTACTATAAAAAGGCTAGTCACCAGTCTCCATGGTAGGTCAAAGGGATAAGCACCATAAATAAGGAATAGCATGTTTCTCTCTCTCTATCTCTATCTCTACCTCTCTCTCACTCTCTCTGTCTCTCTCTTTCTGTCTCTCTCTCTCTTTCTCACACACACACACAATTCCTTTCCCCAAAGAATCTATATTTTTCTCAATTAATATTTAAACAATGTTATGGATTTAGATCTCATGGTTTAGTTGATAGGATGGAGATGCTTAAGACCTCCTGGAATCAAAACAATTCTTCAAGTCTGTATAGACTGCAATACTAAGGCTAGCTCAGAGGAGAAAGCAGGTACAATATCCAGATTCTTAAGGCAAATGAAGCACTGACTTTTTCTGCTTTTCACATCCCAGAAACAAGCCCTTGGGGGTGAAACTACCACCTATAGACTCTTCCCTCAAAATGATTCACTTGGTGCAATTTCAGTCTCATTAGAACCATCTGTGCAAAGGAGAAGGAAAAACAGTCTCCCAGGTTCCCGTTAACGAGAAGCCACACTGCAGATAAATGGCATCCTCACATCACATGTGCACAGCTCCTAAGTGAAGGCTTGGGATCAGCTGATCTACTACAGGTTTTCCCCACCCTGCAATTCCTCTGCTGCACACCAAGTCCAGCAATGGCAAAGCTTCATGACCACATGGAACTGGAACCCTGCAGTCAGCCTGGCCTTGCCCACTCTGCTACAGGCACAGAGGGTCTGTGAAAAACCCGGATCTAGCCCCCAAAATTCCAATGATGCAAACTGAGGGATCAACAATCCCAAGAACTCAGGAGCTGTTGGTCCATACCAGGCCATGCTGGGCATTTCAAGGGATGGCTTGAACTGTTCCAATACCCCCCCCCCCACACACACACACACACAGAAGTTCCTGATTTCATCCTGATTCTTGGCAACACTCTTTCAAACAGAACGGATTTCCTGGACAAGTCAAGGATAAGATCATCACCACAATGATGAGTTTGAGCCCTACCACTCCATGATCAGTCTTCATTGGAAAGTTGAGGTTGAGGGGCCACATGCAGAACAGCACAATGATTAAGGGGCTCCAGAGTTAGAGCACCTGAGTTCAAATTCCAAATCTACTCTTCCATGTGTGGCTATGGATAAGGAACTGAACTTTTATGGGCTTCAGTTATCCATGTTAAGATGGAGACAATAAGTTATTTCATAGATTTACGGGAATTCACTGAGATAATCCTTACTCAACACTTAGCAAAGCACCCAGAACAAAATAAAGTCATTGGCCCACCTGGAAATTATCTCTGCTTTCTAACAATGGGGATTACTTTGATTGAAAGGAAAGTAAAAGTCCAAATATAAAAAGACATCCCCCAGAATAGCTTATCGTTAGGGTTCACTCCAGTGTCAGTGTCCAAGGTAGACTGAAGAAAAGGAGCACACAACAGTTCCAGGGGATGAGATGGCTGCAGGAGCTTTGAGTTTGACACCACAGTGCCACTGAAGTCCTCTTTCCATATATAGAAGCCAGACTTGTGTCAATTATTAAATGTTGATAAAATCCAAAGGTCATAATGTTAAGAAGATAGCAAGAAAATAGGTACGTGCTGTCACCATGTTTAGTGGATTAAGAACAAGGAAATGCCATCAGCAAAGGGACATGTGCATGCCCATGTTTATTGAGGGTCTATTCACAATAGCTGAGACCTTGATACCCATCAACAGATTAACAGATAAACCAAATGTGGTAGATATGGATAATTAACAATATTACAATATTATTACACAATAGACAATATTATTCAGCCAGTAAAAAATGACATCTTTATCATTTTTATCACCAGGTGCAGTGGCACACACCTGTAATCCCAGCAGCTTGGGAGGCTGAGGCAGGATGACGTCAAGTTCAAAGCCAGCCTCAGCAACTTAGTGAGGCCCTAAGCAACTCAGTGAGAACTTGTCTCTGAATAAAATACAAAAAAAAAAAAAAAAATGGCTTGGGATGTGGTTCCATGTTTGAGTGTCCCTGAGTTCAATCTCTGATACTCAAAAAAAACAATAGTAATATTAATATCTTATCAATTGCTGCAAAATGGATAGAAGTAGGAGGACATTAGGTTAAGTGAAATAAGTCAGACACAGAAAGATAAATACTACCTGTTCTTTTTTATATGTGGATGCTGAAAACAGCATGTAGACTAGTGACTACTAGAGGCTGGGAAGTGGGGATAGGGCAGATGGAGGGAGGTTAGAAACCAAATACCAAAATACAGAAGTAATAAGTTCTAGTGTTCTATAGCTGAATAAGAGAAAATTAGTTCACAAGAACCTACTATATATTTTATGAAAACCAGAGATGAATTTAAAGGCTCTAAATACAAAGTAAGGGTAAAGAGATGGAAACATTAATACCCTGATTCAATAACTACATATTGCATACATTGAAATATTACCCTGTACCTCTTTATTAGGTGCAGTGATTACGTTACTAATTTTTTTTTAAAAAATTTTGAGAGAGAAACATAACTACCCTGATTTGATCATTACACATTATATACATATGTTGAGTTAGCACACTGTACCCCACAAATTTTTACAATTAAAATAATAATTTAATTTTTTAAAATTTAAAATTAAAAAAAAACATTTGAATAGTTTTTAAATGAAAGCTCATGTCTCTGGTTGTTCACAAAGTAGAGTCACACTATTCATGTCTTCACCCATGTACCTAGGGTAATGATGTCTGTCTCATTCCATCATCTTTCCTACATCCACTCCCCATCTCTTCCCCTCCCTCCCCTTTGCCCTATCTAAAGTTCCTACATTCCTCTCATGCTCCCCTCATCCCCATTATGGATCAATATCCTTGTATCAGAGAGAACATTCAGCCTTTGTTTTGGGGGATTAGCTTACTTCACTTCACATAATATTCTCCAGTGCCATCCATTTACCTGAAAATGCCATGATTTTATACTCTGTTAATGCTAAATTGTGAATATATACCACGTTGTGTAAATATACCATAGTTTCTTTATCCATTCATCTACTAAAGGGCATCTAGGTTGATTCCACAATTCAGCTATTGTGAATTGTGCTGCTATAAACATTGATGTGGCTGAGTCTCTGTAGTGTGCTGTTTTTAAGTCCTTTGGGTATAAACCGAGGAGAGGGATAGCTGGGTCAAATGGTGGTTCCATTCCAAGTTTTCTGAGGAATCTCCATACTGCCTTCCATATTGGTTGCTTGCAGTCCCACCAGCAATGTATGAGTGTGCTTTTTCCCCCACATCCTCACCAACACTGCCATCCTCACCAATAGCTGCCATTCTGACTGGAGTGAGATGAAATCTTAGTTTTGACTTGCATTTCTCTAATTGCTAGAGATGATGAACATTTTTTCATATATTTGTTGATTGATTGTGCATCATCTTCTGAAAAGTGTCTGTTCAGTTCCTTGGCCCATTTATTGATTGGGTTGTTTGTTTTTTTGGTTTAAGTTTTTTGAGTTCTTTATATATCCTAGAGATTAGTGCTCTATCTGATGTGCATGTGGTAAAAATTTGCCCATTCTGTAGGCTCTCTATTCACCTCATTGATTGTTTCTTTTGTTGAGAAGAAGCTTTTCAGTTTGAACCCATCCCATTTATTGATTCTTGATTTTATTTCTTACACTAATAAGAGTCTTATTAAGGAAGTATGGGGCCTAATTCAACATGATAAAGATTTGGGCCTACTTTTTCTAATATTAGGCACAGGGTCTCTGGTTTAATTCCTAGGTCCTTGATCCACTTTGAGTTAAGTTTTAAATGAAGGTTCTTATTCCCACCATAATTGGAGAACCATTAGAAAAAAGAGCAGTCAGGACCAAACTGAGACAACCACTTCTCCCAGAGTGACATCAGAAGCAATAGCATCAGGTCCAAGGTTAGGGACAAAAAAGCAGAGTCATCACAGTAGAGGAGTCTTCTCAGCCCTGAGTAGAAAACCTCTTCACAGGGAGGTGTTCAGTATGTACTTTGTTGAATAAACAATTAAAGTTGATTTTCAGAACCATGATGTAGAGCTCTGGCATTTTCCATTTTTCAGATATGAAATCAGAGATTCAGAGGGAGAAAACTGTCTAAAGTTACAAAACCAGATAACAGAAGACCTGGAAATCGCATGCAGATCTCTATGTTGAGTTCACATCTCTCTGTCATTTGTAAGCACTCAGTAGGTGTGACTTACCACATCCACAGCATGTCTACCATGATGTGCAGGTATCTTTGCCTTCGTTACTTTCGTGTTATCATTGTTAATACATTATAACATATTTAAGACGAACAAAGTATGTGTGAGCTCTGCTTTCCAGAGCATATCAGTTACTAAATACGAGTCTGTGACCTAAATAAATTGGTTTGAGCCACCTTCCATGGATTCTACCAGTTCCCATGGAACATTTATGGAGTCATGTCTAGCTCTGGGCTCTTGATCTGCCTATGCTGACTCAGCTTAGAACCACTGGAAAAGGAGCATAAACTTCACACAAACATGTACAGAAACCCAGATATGGACCTGACTGCATTCCAAAAAATAGAAAAACCACCAACTATAGTAAAACTTACTAACTGAAGGTTTATGAGGAGAGAGTTACATCTATTAGTGCATTCCACTTCACATTGAGCTTTAGGTTTAAGTTAGACACAAGATTTCTCTGTTCCTAACACACTTTCTAGGCAATCAGGCATTGAGGAACTTTGTCTAGCCACTTCATCCCTAAGTAAGTCCAGCCATGTGATATAGGGCTGACTTCTTTCCACCTAAACGCATCTTCCCTCCCACTTTTTTTTTTTAACTTTCTCCACTTCCATTTTTCTTATCAAAAGCCTAAGAGTATAAATCTTATGTCTCCTTCGGAGTACAATCATCACCTTTGGTTTCTTGGCTTTTACTAAAACCAGCACATCTTTTACCTTCAAGTAACTTATCAAGCTCCCTCCCTGAGAGTTATTCCAGTGTTAGCTGTTGAAGTAATCCTCTAAAGACTTGCTATGACTGTACTATTGCAAGTTTGAGCTTATAAGCCCAACAGAGATTTAGAAAATGAGAGAGATTATATATATATATATATATATATATATATATATAATATATATATATAATTTTTATATTTATATATAAATATTATATATATTTTTTTTTAGATAGTAAGAAAAGGCTTACTTCCAGCTACAGATATTGATAAAACCTTAGGTAAGGACACTGGATTTAAAGGCATTTCAAGACAAACAGGATAAGCAAGAAAAGGTACAGATATTCTGGGAAAGATGTGTGTTCCAGGGTAAAGAGAAGTGTGAGATGAAATTGGGAAAGCATTTTGGAGCCAGAGCAAGAGGGGTTTAAAGAGATCTCAGTTTCTTTCTATAGGAACTAGGAAGCTATTTTTGAACAGGAAATTATTTTATAACCTCAGCACAGAGGAGAAATACAGAAGATCATTTATCAGAAGAGAAAGAACTCTCCACAGTAGAGAGATGTGTACGCAGACTGAAGGGAGACCAAAGAGTTCAGGGTCAAGATCTCCCCATTCTTTTCCTTGATTCTTTAGGAAGTTCCTTAACAGTATTAGGACCAGCAGAAAGAAAGCAGGGAAGAGGGATCCCTTACCCCTGCTGCAGAAAAGGAGCTGGCAGCCTACCTGGCTACATACACCTGAGTGCAGCCAGGTGAAATCAGAACCAACAATTCTGATTGTTTACTGAAGAAGATTTTGCTTTTGATAGTTTTCTTCCAAGTTGAACTAGAAAAAGATATCTCGACCCTGTGATAACTCCTCCTAACTGCAAATAGACTTAGACAAGGAGCCACCAATTATAAAGGTATCCTAAAGGAGAATATATAAGACAGGCATACAGTGTGGCTATTTGTACTGGACTTTGGAGTTGAACAGGCTTGAATATCAACCTATTTATCAACTACTATTTACCAACTATGTGACTTTGAGCAAATTAATTAACCTCTCTATGAAGACCAAACAAAATACAATTATAATCCAGATTAAGTGTATGAGCTTCTAACAGATTATCAAAAAGATATTATTGGAAAATATCTGGTACATACTCAATGCTTGATAAATAAAAGCTATTATCATTGTCATTGTTATGGTTTGGGTGTAAGGTCTCCACCAAAAGCTCATGTGTGAGACAATGCAAAAAGGCTTAAAGGAGAAGACTTATGAGAATCTTAACCCAATCAGTGAATCAATCCCTTCATGGGATTAACTGAGTGGTGACTGAAAGTGGGTAGGGTGTGGCTGGAGAAGGTGGGTTAATTGGGCTGTGTCATATATATTTTGTATCTGGCAAGTGGAGTCTTTCTCTGCTTCCTGATCATTATGTGAGCCACTTCCTCCCACCGCACTTTTCCACCATGATGTTCTGCCTCACCCGAGCACCAAGGAATACTGCCAGCCTTATAGACTGAGACCCCTGAAACTGTGAGCACTCAAATAAACTTTTCTTCCCCTAAAATTGTTCTTGTCAGGTCTTTTAGTCACAACAGCTAAAAAATAAAAACTGACTAAATCAGAAATCAATGTGTTATTAATCCAAGAAGTTAGGAGTCCTGCTAAAATTCCATGTCTAGGTCTCTCTAGTAGAACTCTGGATAGGTTCATAAAAGCAAAACAGACCCCTCCTCAAGTTACAGAGCATGACCTCTGCACTGTCATCTGGTGGGTGCCTCATCTTGACCTCGCCTATGAATAAAGATGGCTGACCCCACCTCTGTTAAACATGCACCAGCAACATAAGTAAAAGTACCACCTCATAGATGAACTGTTTGGAGGATGTTTTAGTCAGCTTTTTCACTGCTATAACTAAAAGACCTAACAAGAACAACTGTAGAAGAGGAAGTTTATTTGGGGGCTCTCAGCTTGAGTCCCCAGCCGATGCCCACCTCCTTCCCTAAAATACAATGTTCATATTTAACTGCCAGTTTTATTGAAAAGCCCTTACACCTCCTCTCTCTTAGCCAAATCCAAAGTCTGCTGCAGATAGAAACTAGACCAGATATTGGAAAGAAGTGAAAATACACAAGACCCAGGACTGCTTTGCAGGGGCCTGAAAATTATCAAGGACTTTTGGCTAGCAGGCTTCTTTCCTTCCCTATTAAAATTAGCCCGTTCTGATACTTGGCAGGTTATTTTGCCTTTTACCCTTTTACCCTCAGTCACCACCTACACTGAAAGTTTGCCTTCCTAAAGTGCTTCCATACTCATTGTGTATCTCTGTCTTCTATTTCAACAGTGTAAGGCATTCCAAAGACTCCTCTTTTCCTGGTCCCTTAAGCTGGCCATCTTGAGAATTCTCTGTTGGGGAAAAATCTGTATCTCTATGCTGAAAATCAATATATAATGGATCTGTTCTCCGCCTGAGTTCAGAACCAACTGTTAGACACTGGAGTCAGGAAAATAGAGGTAAAAAATACCACCTCGATCATAGATGAACTGTTAGGAGGATGTTTTAGTCAGCTTCTTCACTGCTGTAACTAAAAGACCTGACAAGAACAACTGTGGAGGAGGAAGAGTTTATTTGGGGGCTCTTGGCTTCAGAGATCTCAGTACATAGAAGGCTGGCTCCATTCCTTGGGGCTTGAGGTGAGGCAGAGCATCTGGTGGAAGAGTATGGCAGAGGGAAGCAGCTCACATAATGATCAGAAGCAGGGAGAGATACCACTTGCCAGATACAATATATATATCTCAAAGGCACCCCCCAAATGATCCATCTCTCCAGCCATACCCTACCACCTTCAGTTAACACTCAGTTAATCCCATCAGAGGATGAATTCACTGGTTGGGTTAAGGCTCTTATAACCCAATCATTTCACCTTTGAATGTTCTCACATTGTTTCACACATGAGCTTTTGGGGGCACGTCACATCCAACTCATAACAGAGAACATAGATGTGAAAAACAGGTGTGCTTTCAATATGTTTTCTGCAATCCCACCTTGCCTAAAATTTAAAACCATCTGCCCAAAGGAACCAATGTACCTATCTGGGCACACTGCCCCATACAGACTGAGGTAGAGAGGCAGTGAGTAAAACCTGGGATCTCTTAACAGATTTTCTTCACCCAACTGAGCTGCCAAACAATGTTGCCCACTTACCAGCTTTAGCACCTGTGCTCTGGGGACAGAGGGAGCGAGAGGTGGAGCAAAGAGTAAGAGATGTCTCTCTGGAGAACTCTTCACCTGGAAACCTGAAGAAAGGGTGATATGTGGTCCCCCAAAGTTCTTATTTACATGTTTTTTTTTTTCAGAAGGAATAGAGATAATAATGTTTCTCCTGCTCTGCGTGTGGGGATGAGGCAGGCAGGCTGAGATTCCCAAGGTGGATAGCTAGCAAGGGTGGAGAACTGAGAGAATGCCAATGGTTTCTACAGTCTCTCAGTGGTCAAGAGTTTCATACACCATATGGGGTCATGTGAGATTATATCTCCTCAAAAGGCAGGCCCCAGGACTTCAGGGGACTCCCAGACAAGGTCAGTATAGACTCTGTCACCAGGAAGAGACCTAAAGACAAAGAGCCTTTCACTTCCTACCTACAATGACACTACTATGTGACCTGCTCTTTCCTGTATGTATCCAGGGTGATCATATTCTCTCTGATTGACAAGGCCTGGTTCTGTGTTGGAAAAAGAAGTAAAATCAGCCCTGTCAGAAGCAAAGAAAAATAATCCAATCACCAGAAGAAGGAATGGAGGAAAATCACTCTAGTGTATCAGTGTCCTTCCATAAACTGGATGACAGCATAATTCATAGAAGCATGATTGCATAATTCTAACTCCATATTTAGAAAACTAGACAGCTCTTAAGTATGGATACATTCAATGACACTAAAGGATACCTATGATACATTAAATGAAAACAGAATTTTCACAATGGAATGTAATCTATTTTATCATTTTTATAAGTAATACTCTCTTGGGCTGGGAATGTAGCTCAGTGGCTGTTTAGCATTTATAAAGCCCTGGATTCAATCCCCAACACAACAACAACATCATCATAATAAAAATAATAATAATAATAATAATAATAATAATACACTTTAGAGCCTGCTCTCCATACCTGTCACTACAAGTTCTTTTGACATATAATTGATCCCTACTAACCTACATACACTCCAATGTAGTCATTTTCCTATTTCAGCCTAATAGCAGGAGCATCTTTTTGTTTTGTTTTGTTTTTTTGGATCCCGGGGATTGAACTCAGGAGCACTCGACCACTGAGCCACATCCCCAGCTCTATCTTCTATTTTATTTAGAAACAAGGTCTCACTCAGTTGCTTAGTGCCTTGCTTTTGCTGAGGCTGGCTCTGAACTCGTGATCCTCCTGTCTCAGCCTCCCGAGCCACTGGGATTATAGGTGTGTGCTCCCACGACCAGCACAGGAGCACTTTGTCAGGTACAGTATTAAAGTCACCTAAAAAAATTCTCCTTATCAATGAAAAGAATAAAATAAGAATATATTTTAAAAGAATACAGATTATTGATTTTTCAGACAGTGAAAAATGAACAAATTTGATTGACCCCTAGATATAAGGTCTTTAATTGCACACAAACAGTTGAACAATATCTGCTGGAAAAAAAAATAAGACCAATAAATTGCAAATGGTTATTTCCCCCTCATTGGGCTCTTAAAACTCATTTCCAATGTTGCTACTGAACTTCTTGAACTTTTTCTCAGCAAGAATCCTGACAAGGGAGGCAAACCCAGTCACCTGATGTTATATAATCAGCCTTGTACACTGATCATTTCCTAACAAATGTTCTCACCCTGCAAGCAATACAAAGCACAAACCAACTTCTGATTATTATAATTCTTTAAACAATAATGTGAGGAAAAATTCCTGCCTGCAAAGAAGCAATGGATCAAACCTGGCAATGGGCTCCTTGGTCATAAAAGTTTAAAGATGACTATCTTTATACAATGACTGTAGATCACATTAGAAATGATGTGCACTGCGTTTGGAAGGAAATTTTACATCCATATACAATGTGACAGTACTAGGACCCCCCTGACAGAGTCCCTCTGGCCGGAAAAACTTCACAGCTGTCATTTGAGAGAACAGAATCAACCTTCCTTCCATTTAGAAATGGTTTGGGGAGGGGAGGGGAGGGGGGATAGTAGAGGATAGGAAAGGCAGCAGAATACAACAGACACTAGTATGGCAATATGTAAATCAGTGGATGTGTAACCGATGTGATTCTGCAATCTGTATACGGGAAAAAATGGGAGTTCATAACCCACTTGAATCAAAGTGTGAAATATGATATGTCAAGAACTATGTAATGTTTTGAACAACCAACAATAAAAAAATTTCTTTTCAAGATAAAAAAAAATTTTAAAAAAAGAAATGGTTTGTGCTTCATGAAAATGTCCACATTTTCTTTCTTTGCTACCCACTTTCTTTGCTGTCTTCAGGAACATTTTTAAAAGGGCAGAAGGCTGTGCCTCCCGTTTCTGGGGCTCCTGCTGTTTCTGCTTATGCACCACCTGAAGTCTTAATTCTCTATTTGTAACAGCACGATTGGCTGCTGTAGAGATAATTTTGACAGAATTGTGCTAAAATTATGACTTAGGGACAGAGATCATAGGGAAGTGGATGAAGTCTCACAATGGGTCCTAAATCACCAAAAAAAGAACAAGAAGCATGATCATTTTCAGGTCTCCTTATCTGTTCTCTCTTTACTATCCGGAAAAATAAAATTCACAGGTCTATTTCCCCCTCATTGGGCTCTTAAAACTCATTTCCAATGTTGTCACTGTGGTCTTCTTTTCAGCTAGAATCCTGACAAGGGAGGCAAACCCAGTCACTTTACAACTGTCAGAAACAGAGGCTGGTTGAGCTGAGCCAGGGTCCTATGGTGTGTAAGTCAGCAGCGGCTTAGGACTTGAGCAAGACTCTGAACAAATTTCAAAAAGAAATCTCATCCCCACGCTATCGGGGGTCGAGAATCTGCTGCTGGTTCAGTAAAGAGCCAAACAGCCTCATTCACAAAGGACTGAGCATTACTGTGAGCCCCTGTCAAAATAAGATTCAGAGCAGTCCATGCTAAAATTAAACAGAAGAAATCAACCCCACAATATCTCTGCTGGACGTTGGCAAACACAGCAAATCTGGATCAGAGCCAGGAGCAGCCTTAGCAATCAAGAAACCCTAGCTGTGGCCACTTTGTGGGTTTCTGTGAGGTACAGTTGCTTGATTTATTTCCACTTTTCCACACCGCCTTCTATCCTTCAGAAGCCAGGATTGAAACACTTAAACCCATTAGTCAGGTCAATGTGACGCCAAAGACAGAGTCAAAGACAGATATGGTGCTAGGGGCTGAGGACATAGCTTAGCCTAGCTACAAACCAATTAGGAAAAACTCATTTAGTATTGAAATGACTGTAGCAGACACACAGTCTAATGCGACCTCAAGCCACATTCTTGTGTAACCCTCCCATCAAGTGTGGGTGAGGCCTGTGATTTGCTTTTAACCAACAGAACACAATAAAAGTGCTGAGCTGTCACTCCTGTGATTGGATTGTAATAGATTCAGAAGACTCCATCGCACCAGATTGGCAGGAAAGACTATACGGCTGGCTTGCAAGAAGCAAGCTGTGATGTGAACGGCCCGTGAAGAGGACCAAATGGCAGGAGAAATGTTGCTTTCAGGAAGAGGGCAGCCGGTAGTATCTTTCTTTCATCCAGGACCACTTAAACTGTGATCTGAAAAATTAACCCCTCTAGGACCATATGGCCTCTGTGAGAGCTTCAGTCCTACAACCACAAGGAATTGAATTCTTCCAACAACCACATGAGATGGAAGAGGATCCGAGCTCCAGAAAGGAGTGCAGTCCAACCAACAGTCTGACTGGAGACACTTGGCAAAGAACTTGAATAAGCTGTACCAGGCTCTTGACTGCCAGAAACTGTGAGAGAACAAGCGTGCACTCGTTTGAGCCACTGCATGGATGGTAATTCGTGAAGCAGCAATAGAAAACAAATACAGTGACCAAGAGAGTACGCACAGTGGAAAGCATCAGCATGACCACTGGACATCAAGAATTGGTGCCAGTGATCATCCCCAAACCTATAGGGGTTAATTTTTCAGATACCAGTTTAAGTGGTCCTAGATGAAAGAAAGATACTAACGGCTGCCCTCTTCCAGAGAGCAACATTTCTGGATGGTAAGAAGAAAGATCAACAGATCCCTACAGATACCTCTGTATCAATAAGAGTTCAACTAAAGGCAAGAAAAAAAAAAGCATGACACAAAGTGATTTGGGGGAAAGGTATTGAGTTCAGGAAACGTAAATGTAGAGAAATGGCTTTCTGGAGTTTGACGACTAATTCAGCTACACAGTGATGTCACTAACGTTCCGTTTTGTTGGGTTTTGTCTCTCTCTCCCATCATGATAGCAGATATACCCTCAGCCCTCTGATACCAAGATGACTGCCAAGCACTCCCATGGATGCATACCTCCCCTTGCACATCGTTCAGGAAAGAGCATCCTTATCCCACTATTCTCCAAAGAATTCTGAGTCACACTGATTGGGCTGGCTTAGCTCACCCTATCCTTGAACCCCTTGGGGACAGAATACATATTTGGCTTAGCCAAGGTTGTGTTCCACCCCTCAAGCTGGGCATGGAATATTCATGAGGGAATCACTAGGATAGTCACAGCTCTTTGGAAAAGGAAGGGGTTCATGGATACAGAGAAGCTGTATACAAATATCTACTAAAATTCCAATTGCAAGAGGTAAGGTTGAGGTGCAGAGGAAGGAAGGAAGAAAGCACTTATTAGAATACCGATCCTTCAGGCCTCCTCACTTCAATCTGTAGATAGCAGCAACAGCAATGTATGGGAAGGCCTTGGACTTTATTCCTTATACAAAGTGCCCCCAACCCCAGCAGAGATTTGAACATGCTGGAATGCTCATGTGCTGCTTGCGACTGCAGCTGTGGCCGTAGATCCCTGTCCCTTAGATTTCAAAATCACTCAAACAAGCAACCTGATGATTTTATTCTATTATTTTCATATATCCCCTCAAAACAGATTCTATTTGATATAAACCCACACACTATTTTCTCAGAACCCAGTCCAACCCTTTCTTAACCATAACACCAGGCAAGCAAAGATATCCCTCAATAAGGAACAGCAAATAGGATAACTATAGGGCATAAGAAAATAGCTTACAGGTCATAAGAATAAACTAAAAAATTCCAAGATGGCTCACTAAAGCTACTTTTCTTGGATAAAGAGTTATTTCAAGAAACAAGTAAAGTTGGAAATTTTCTGATTCATGATTCTTTGACTTAAATTTTTAAAACCACGTGTACATAGTTCAGTTAATCATATGCCTCAGTTCATGACACACTAAATAATTCATATTTTCAACATGACTCAAGAACCTACAGTCTACTACCATAAAAAAAGGAAACATTTTGCAATAAAAAAGAATTGCACTGAAATAGTCCTATTTATCTTAGAGGTAAAACTGATGTTAAAGCCATTATGCAAACAGTTAAAAGCAATTTAGACTCTGGAAAACTAAACAAGCAAAATAGAAAACTGATGTCAGGAAATTTTCCCTGACTACAGAAAAGTGAAAGCAATGAAAATAATGTAGAGAGAAAATGAAACGCCAAAAGAGAATAGACCTGCCTTAAAGAAAGAAAACAAAGGAAAGAGATACAGAAACTATTCCTTATTTGGAAAAAGTACTTTAAATAATCAAGATTGTGCACAGATCCTCTGTAAAACAGAATTCACCTTGTCATGTAATATACAACTCTACATTCAAATTGAAAAAACATTTAAATATACATAAAGAGAAATTAAGTTAACACTTCAAGAAAATATACACAATATCACAAAGAAATAAAAAGAAAAAATGAAGATACTTAACAAAAAGCAAATATTCTGTTGGCCTATTTCAACTACTAAAGATTTAAAAATCATGGAAAATGTCTACAGATGCCTAAAGGAAAAATATTGTGGTGCAAGAATTCCATGCCTCACATTCATATATGATAGCAAAATAGACATTTTTAAATATGAGACAACTCAGAATATGTGCTGCCTAGAAAAATTTCCTGAATAAATAACTCAAAATGTTGAAATATATCAAAATGCATTCATTCTAATTGTTTTAAACATGATATCACTGGAGTTTTATAACCCTAAAGTCTAAAACAAACTCAAATAAAAAAAATAGCTCTTTTCAACAACTAGAAAAAATAATTTTTTAAGAATTTACTATTTCAAAGCCAGAAATTCAGTTTTAGTCAGCTTCTTCTGTGCTGTGACTAAAAGATCTGACCAGAACAATTTTAGGGAAGAAAAGTTTATTTGGGGGCTCAGAGTTTTAGAGGTCTCAGTCCATACACCACCAGCTCCATCATGGCAGAAGAACATGGCAGAGGGCAGCAGCTCACATGATATGATCAGGAAGAAGAGAGAGACTCCACTCTCCAGATACAAACATACCCCATAGCCACACCCACAATGAACCACTTCCTTCAACCACACCCCACCTGCCTCCAGTCAACACTCAATCCCATCAGGGATTAACTCACTGATTAAAGATATAACTCAATCATTTCTCCTCCAAACCTTTTTGTGTTGTCTCACAAGTGAGATTTTGGGGGACATCTCAAATCCAAACCATAACAATCATGTAAACAAGTAAGCAAACCAGGATATCATCTTTCAATAGATACACTTCAACAAATGCACTTTTCATTGAAATAAACCTCAATACACATGCACCCTGAGTGTGCTAGTGATTGAATTTCCACAAAGAGAACATACTCATTGCCACCACTCGGATCAAGAAACAGTGAAACATATAACTACCCAGAAGCCGTATTCCTCACTCCCAGTCACTGCCTCTCCCCAAAGACAAAACCATGACCCCAACTTCTGACTCCATAGATCAGCCTGGATGTTCCTTCAAATGGCATGGGATAGCCTGGCTTCTCTGATTGAGCATTCTGTTCTGGAGTAATCATTTCTTCATTTTCATTATTGAAAAAGACTCATCATAGAATCATGCATTTATCTATTGATGATGGATAGCCTACTAGAACAGACCTTGTGTTTGCTCCAGTTTGGAGACAAACCATCTATGATGGTCCTAAGTGATAAAAACATCAGTAAATTTCAATTAAAATTAGGGGTTTTTAATTTTTTTTTTGTTTAGTTTGATGAACCTTTATTTTGTTCATTTATTTATACGTGGTGCTGAGAATCGAACCCAGTACCTCACACATGCTAGTATTATTAAAAGAAATAAACTCTACAAGCACAATGATAAGTACTGGCAGCTGCTTCTTCTGTGCCCAGAGTATTAGAAACTGGTGAAGGGGTCATACTTGTCCTATCTGAAACACGGAGCCCATCCTCACATCTAGTCCATATATATGGGAATATGGACATATGAACACACTGCTGCAGGATTGTTCATTTTTTTAAAGTAAATTTTACATTTCAACTTTTTAAACAAATCTCCTAATTTCTAATGTCCGACTTTTTTTTTAAGCCAGAGAACCTATCACAGCTCCATATTTCATAACCTCAGATCTGAATAGTCATGATACCAAAAGAGCTTATAGCCTTTTGACTTCACATGGGGCACATTCCAAGTGGCTTTCTCCCCAGCAAGACAACCCCTTCCAGTGACCCAAAGAAAAGGCAAAAACACAGAGGAGAGTTGCTCCGTCTGCAGATTGGAGAGCCCTCCCTGCATCATGCTGAGATAAAGGGCCACCTTTTCAAGACCCCAGGTGTCACCTCCCCTCCCTGATCCCTGCTCTTTGACAAACCAGGTGGAAAGTCAACTTTTTTTTTCCTTGATCATCCTTTGTGACCTTTCTGTAGACTCTTAATTTTCTTGTTCAAGTTACAACTACAAATTGGACATTTCTGTATTGCGATCAACTATTCCATTATCAGGATGCCCCAGGATTGGCAGTTTTAAAACCAGGTGTGTGTGTGAGGGGACTAGTAGATGAAGGACAACCTGCCTTCCACAAGCCAAAAGGTCAAAGACTTCATTCATTTTTCTTTATTCCTGAAGTGAAGCAATCCATTTCTAGATAGCCTTGGCAGGAGCTCTGACTGTCCTCTGCACAGTGGTAAAAATAGATATGACTTGATATTCCAGGGTGGATTGGGTGCTGGTGCTAGTGAGGGGGAGGAGGATTGCCAGGGGAGGAGACCACGTCATTTTTAAAGCACTAAGTAAATGCTGTTTTAAAAAGACCAATATGAGAGAATTAAAGACTAACGCAAAGGTTATCATGAGGCCAAGATCTATGAGTTAGACCTTTTTATTCCTAAGACAGTGGTTCTCAAATTTTAACATGGTTCTCAAATCACCTAGAGGACTGGTTAAAACACAGAATTCTGGCCCCACTGTGAAGTTTTTGATAGCAAGGGGGTGGAATTTTTCTTTCTTTCTTTTAAAGATGGTCAATCCAGTATTTGTTTGTTTATCATCTTTTATCTATGCACTAGAATCATATACAACAGTTGGATGCATTGACAAACAACCCTTGCCTTTCTGAGTCTGGTTTATTTTGCTTAGCAGAATGCTCTCAAGTTCCATCCATTTTTCTGTAAATTACATAATATTTGTTCTTCTTGGCAGCTGAATAAAACCCCATTGTATATATACCATGTTTTCTTTATCCATTCATCTGTTGATGGACACCTAGGCTGGTTCCTTAATTTGGCTCTTGTGGATTGCACTGCTGTGACATGGGTATGTATATAAATCTACAGTTTGCTAACTTTAATTCTCTAGGATGAACATCAAGGAGTGGTCAGATGATGGGTCTGTTGCGATTTTTTCCTTTTTAGCAAATTCCCAAGTGATGTTACTCTGCTGGTCCAGGGCTTCTACCTTGAACCACTGATTAGAGAAACCTTCACAATACATATCTATGATGGTTCTAAGTGGAAAAAAAATCAGTAAACTGGCAATTAGAATTAGGCTTTTTTAAAAAAAAATTTTTTTAGTTTAGTTTGATGAACCTTTATTTTGTTCATATAAATATGTGGTGCTGAGAATTGAACCCAGTGCCTCATACATGCTATGCAAGTGCTCTACCACTGAGCTATAACCCCAGTCCAATTTTGTTTTTTCTAAAAACTTTATAGAAAACTTTTGATGCTAATTGGCTTTTAAAAAGTCTACCTAGGCACTAAATAAATGTTCTTTGGGGCTATTGATCTAATGAGAATATTGGTAGATACAAATACTTTTCGATGTGCATTTTAATTATTTGAAAATTAATGTTCATAAATTTTCTCTATTGTTCGGTGCTGATCAAAGCATCCCATTAGTAAAGGAGATTGGCAGAAATATTCTAAGATGTGAAGAAAATAAGGTCCTGAGGAATGATTCTCACTTTTTTAAAGGAAATGGAATATAAAGCTAGCACTGTCTCCCTGAACTGTCGTGAATGATTGTTGGACACCTTAAGGGGAAATAAGAGGCCAATTTGCATCCTTTCTGTATTGGAGCAGCCCTTGTTCAGTAAAAACAAATCACCTGACTCTGTCTTAGGCGGTCTTAGGTTCTGAACTCGCTTGCCTTTCAGCTTTTTCATAAACAAATAACTAGAAAGGTCTCTAAGGAGGGGAGAGGCCAGTTCCTCATTTCAGCTCTATCAAGGTCACTTGCATTCAGAAGGGAGGGTGCTTTGTTACAGGCTCGCGGAACCTCTTGCTCCGAGCTCTGGTCGGGCAGCTCTCTTTGGGATTCTGCAAACTCTGGATGGTCAGGATCCACACGGACAATGTCACAGTCAGAGGCAGAACTTCCCACAGGTAATAAAGACATTCAGCTGTTTTCTGGGTTTCCCTCTTGCATTTTCTGTTTGTACAAAACCAGTTGCCACTAGCTTTGCCGGGTTCTGTCTAGCTGGTCTTTCCAGATCTAATTAGAATCTGTGAATCATTAATCCCTGCGGTTTAATTTCTAGTACAGTGAGAGCCTTCTCCAACGCTGTAAATGGCTGTTTGCTAGATTCCTAAGCTTGGGAAGTCAAAGGCTGGTGACCTCTTTAAAATGATCACAGTCTGGCCTTTTAGATAACATAAAGCAGAGTTGGCATGAACTAGTTCACAGTTAACTTTCAACTCTTATCAGATCCACAAGGGGTAGTCTTTTGGGGAGGGCCTCCCAGGAGCCTTAGCCACTATCTCATTTAATTCCTGAAACCAGCCCCTGAAGGCCTTCTCCTAAATGCTGCACACAGGCAGACAGAGAAGTGGCTCATCGTGGGTCACATGACATAGTTGGCAGAGAAGCTGGAAGAGAAGCCAGATCCACCTGAGTTTGAACCCTTCCTATCTCTCTACCAGCCACTTCCCAAAGTCCTGCTGCTTTTCTCCAGTGCTAGGTGAGTCATGTTGCCAGTCACCATGCCGTGGCCCAAGTGCCATTAGTAATGCTTTGGTTCCAGTATTTAGGACACTGGCCAATAAAGAATACTTAATGACTCTTAAATCCTACTGGACATAGATAACCTCCTACCAGTGATCACACACCTACGTCTGGATGGCTGAAAAGGCTACCTAAGGCTCTCTTCCAAGGAGGAGAAAGCAGGCCCAAAGGACAGAAGGGAAACCTAAGGAAACCGATACAACCAGTATGGCAGGGCCCATGTAAACGTACTGAATTTCTTTAACATTATTGCCGCCTTGAACTTGGATAATCCTCTAAAGAAAAATAGTAGAATCCTTGGGTGTGTGCATGTGTGAAAGTACCTATAACTCCAGACCTCAGCTCAGACATTTTTTTTGGCATGAAAATAAGGAAACTGGGTCCTCCATGAAACAGCCAGGACCTCAGGACCTGAACAAACCTAACACACCTAACAGAGCTGAGCTCACCAATGGTCAGAGCAGGACTTCTCCTTCTCCAACAAAGCTGGTATTAATCTCTAGAGCAGCGACCAGAAATCACGAACCTTCAAATCCAGTGCAGCCCAGCCTTCACTGTATATAGGTTCTAGCTGGCATTACCCTCCTTGTTCCACCCCCAGTAAAGGGTACCCCATGCGTTCCAGTGTGACACGTGAAGTTTTATAACATTTGAATCCTCAGCTCAAAACAGTAAAGCAAACCCAACATTGAGGACTTCAAATTTCTTTTGTAAAAAAGAACTGAATTCACTTTCATTGCTGTCTAAGTAGCTCCTTAAACAATTCTCCAGTCTAAAATCCAGTACCTATTATTATTTTATCTGACCCGAAACCCAATGAGAGTCAGGGAGTCAATATAAGAGTCGTAAAGTCCTCATCATCGGTATTACAACATCGTCACGACTACATGGTAACACCAGGTTCCTCCTCTTTACTGGTAAGGATGAATTTAAAAGCCTGTTAATTCTTTCTACACCACAGAACTTCAACAAACACAGTAACAATCACCATATTTCAGCACAGTACTTGAGTGATAGTGCAATGAGGTCAGGTCACAAGAAAAAGTTTATTGGTTTTCAGCCCTCGCTGTTATCAAGTTGAAACAAATTAATACACTATAGAAAAATGCTCTCCTAAAAAGTATTGTCAATGCAATTGGAATTACATAGCACTAAAAAACATAGATGACTGGTATCCTTAAATTTTGGTGACTCAAATATATTCATTCCCAAAGGGTTCCAGGTTGCTGCTTCACTGGAGAATTATAGGCTTGCTCAAACTGTTGTGGAGGTCTCAGAATAAGCAATCAACTGCTGATGTTTCATCCACAAACCATCCACACACAGTCTAAAGCCACCTTGCCCATTGCTCATGGCAAGGGAAGAACGGTCATATTATTTATTCTACGGTTTCACCCCTCATCTGTTGACAGTCATGAAATAATTGATGGATGGGTGAGGAATAATGTTTTCCCACACAGAAATACTTTGTTCGTGTGGGAAACTACAAAATAAAAGAACTGCCATAGATCATTTCCATTTTGCCATGAATCAAATTGTCAAGCAGAAGAATCAGTCTTTCCTTGAGCCTGAGAAGGGTTTAATAGGGAGGTAACCGGGCCTGTGTACATTCTAGAAGATAAGCTAATCATGAGAAGCAGGATATCTGGTGACACCTGAGTTTTTCTTTTCAAACTCAAGTCATTTTTTTTTTTAAAAAAAAATATGGGTATTGATAAAATCTGGAATGTCTTTTGTCAAATCTTTACATTTATTATATTTGAAGGCATGTTTCATTATGTAATTTAAAACTCAAAGGATAGATCTTATTCTCTTTGTTCTAGAATGCACCAAAGTACATAAATATACACATACATACATACAAGCTAGATGTAAGGAGAATTTAAAGTATATCTGATTCTCTTTTTTTTAATTGGTTGCGCAAAACATTACAATGATCTTGACATATCATATTTCATACATTTGATTCTCTTAAAATGAAATAATTAAAAAGTAGCTAGCTGTGTGACTTCCAAGGAACCCCTCAAGTCACTAAAGTTTTTTAAGTTTGTTTGTTTGTTTGGAATGAGAAGGAATGTTAAGCAGACAGTAAATGGATTTCAGTAGACTATTTAGATATGGCAGCTCGAATCACATTATCCTCATTATCCTCATTATGCTCATTATCCTCAGTAAAGGATGCTAATGTGAACTAGGCTCTACTTATCTCTTCTGAAGAGCTAGAAGTTTTCCTTGAAGTTTCAGAAACCTTTGTCCTCACCCCAGTCTCCTCATTTACTGCAGATTCCACCATCTGCTCCTCCCCACGGGAGATGCAGCCACCAGCCTGTGACTGTCCTCTGGGAAAGGACCAAGAAGTGCCAGAGGAAGGGTGGCCCTTGGATTTGGAAACTCAGCCACCTCACTGTGCTCCAGAGAACAGCAACCCAGACGGTGTCTCCTGGAAGCTTCCATCAGTCGGTCCTCTTAGTTTTGTGGGGAGAACAGAGTCTTCCTGTCCTGAGACGCAGCCCCAGGGCTGTGGGACCTCTCCTCAGGGGCCCTGGAACCCGTCAAAGAAGCTCTGTGAGAACCAAGGGAACCTTCTCCAGTTTGACCGGCAAGCCCCCGGCCGCATCTCCACCTCTCCCACCTTGAGGAGATTAAGGGGCAGTAGCCAGGGATCTTCCATCTCGCCACCTCACCAAGATGTCTTGGATGTGTCCACCCAGAAAAGCTGGAGAGATCCTACAGGCTCCCCACGTCACCTTTCCAAGAGTCTACCTGGAAGCCCAAGAGATTCTTCACCTTCCCTATCACCCCTGAGACCCCGCTCAGGACTGCTTTCAGATCCTGAAAGTACCCTCAGCACAGCTGACTCCTTCAAGTCCCAAACCAGGACCCCTGATGAACATGTCCTTCTTGCATTTCGGCCCATCAATGAGGGGTCTCCTCACTGGGCCTCTCTTCCAGGGCAAGAAGGCCACTCAATGCCCAGCCCTACTGCAGGGTCCCCAAGACCTCAGGTAACTCAGCTCTAAGCCTCCTGCCTAGCACTTGGTGGACTGAAAAGCAAAATAGGTCTCAGGGTTGCCCACTCCCCCAAGGACCAAGGGGCCCCAGGATGGGAGACAGCACAGGAAGACAGGGCTGAGGGGACAGACACACCCTTTAGAAGCATTGGCTCTCAAGTAAAAGAGGTGTCACATTTGGAGGAAGGAAAATGAATGTCTAGCCAAATTCACCTTCTCCTGTGTCCTTGAAGGCACTCTAAGGTGCGGCTAACTGTGGTCTGTCAGGCATTGATTGGGTAGCGGTAGTGGTCCTTTTGCAAAACACCATTTGAAGACAGAGCAAGGCTGATTTAAAAGAGGAGAAAGAGCTAATTATTCAAATTCCTCATTCCCTGCCCCCTCATCCCCCCACCCTCCAAATCCAGAACATTTTAACTGAGAGAGTTTATAGGTTTTTTTTTTTTTTCTTCAAGAAGTCTGCTTTCAGCCAGGCACAGTGGTGCATACCTATAATCCCAGCAGCTCAGGAGGCTGAGGCAGGAGGATCTCAAATTCAAAGCCAGCCTCAGCAAAAGTGAGGCACTAAGCAAGTCAGTGAGTCCTGTCTCTAAATAAAACACAAAATAAGGCTGGGGATGTGGCTTAGTGGTCGAGTGCCCCCAAGTTTAATCCCTGGTTCCATGGCCCCCACACCCCAGAAAAAAAAAAAAAAGTCTGCTTTGAAATATTGGATGGGTTCAAGCAAGACTAAAACAAAGACTTTTAAATTTTATTTCAGGGAGAAGAACTGCATCAATCCAGGTGTGTATACGTTGGTTGTCTCCCATGCCATGACACCTGTGCACCATTTTCTTTTACAACTTTATTTCTGGTCTGACCTGATGATGATGTTGTAATCAACACCCAAGTCACTCTTCACCCATCATGCAGGAGTGCAAGGTGCAAGAGTCTTGAGTTCAGGAGTCTCCTTTGAGGGCACAGCATTTTGCCATCTCTTTGAGTGCAGGGTATGATAGACACCACAGGCACTCATAGTTTTCATTTTGAGTTGTCAATGTCTTGGCCTGTGACTTCATTAGCATCCATTTAAGTAATAGTTTTCGTCTGGGTAGAGAAAATGGAAAAGGCAGAAATATTCAACAGTTTTTTTCAGAGAGAAATTCAAAGGACAAGGATTAAAGGAACAAGATGTCCTGCTTGATTCTAGCCTGACCTTTAAAATGCCTATTATGACAGACTCTGCCCTTATCTAAAATGCAAGTGGATTGTGTCATTTCAGAAACCAGCTCTGAACATTCAGTGCAACCTCCAGGTTGTAGCAGCAGAGTTGCTATCCCTCCCAGGGATGAAAAACTTCTATAGCAGGAATGGAAAGATCCATGCCCAATTTAATCCATCCAGTTTATGGCATTGGAAAGAAAGCCCTTGTCATGTTTGGAAAGCCACAGATGAGCCGTGGGGGAATTACCCACTGTTTTATTACTAAGACTCAATCCTCAAGCCACAGTTTGCTATTCATAAATCTATACAGTCTTTGACCCTGATTTGCCAAAATAGAAAAGTTTAATATGAAGAGTAAAGATAGAGGATATTTACCAAGCCCCAAGAAAATGCAAATCATTGTGTCTAGGGTATCAGTTAGCTATTGCTACATAACAAGCAACCCCAAAACACTTAAATGCTATCATTTCCCATAAATCCATTTGTCCACTGGGTTCACTTTCTCTAGGCTGGGCTCAGTTGGATATCTCTATTCCAGATGTCCCTCATCCTTTCCCTAGGACCATATTCCTCTCACAGAAAAGGGAGAGGTTCATGGGAACAAGCAGAAACACGTACGGCCTCTAGGGCCTGAGCTCTGAACATTGTCTAATTTTATTGGCCAAAGCAAGTCACTTGGCTGAACTCAGAGCCAGGCAATTACACGTCACCATGAGTAGGAGGGCACTGAAGTGTTGTGTGGGAAAGTGGAGAGATTGGTGAAGATGGGACCATTGGTAGAAATCTTCTATAGGAGTGAAGCAGAATAATACTCTAAAATCACACCTAATACAGGTGTGTCTGAGAGTGAGGAGGAGAATAGTCTCAGAGAAAGGTAACAGTGTCAATTAGAGTCAGGTCAGGCAGGGTCTACTAGATGTTTAGGAATTTTGTTTCTTACCCTAACAGCAGTGTGAAGGCATTGAGTGGATTGGTATCATCAGATGGACGTAGAATGGACATGGGTGGACTTAGACGAGAGTGGTCTCAAGCAGAGCAAATACAATGTCCGAGCATGAGAAGCTGGTAGGTTAGGCTACCGTGAGCCCAATGGAGTTAAAAAGTATCTCCATGGACAAGAGATGCAGGAGATATAATCAGCTAGGCTTTGTGAGGGGTGAAAGGAAGAAAGTTGACATGAATGACCTGTGAGCTGCTTACACAACTGGGTGTTCAATGTTTCCATTACTGAGCTAGCTCAACTTTGAAAGGATTTTTTTTTCTGATTACTGTTCTCTCTCTTCTTCTATAATATGTGCATGAATTCGTACTCACTTCAAACCTTTTCCTATCACCAAAGAATGCCTCCTGAAACAAAAGTCTTTACAATACATTCTTACTAAAGTGTGAAGGTCTTCAGGCTTAATATATATGCTCTCACATTTGCAAGTAGAGCCAGTACATTCCTCCCTTTTTGTATTTCCCTGCATCTTTTAAATGCCTGCATCCTGGCATCCAAAACAGTATGTTGTGTTTCCTTTGCATTTATCTGCTTCCCAAATCAAACCTTCCTAAGATCAGAAATCACTTCTTAATTAGCTTTAAATCTCTAGTACTCTGTACCCAACTGGAGTCCACTTCCAAAAACCCCTACTCAGTAAAGGATTGGTGGTTAAAAGAAAACAAGCATGCTGGCAGGATGCTTAGCTTACAATGTCTTTTATCCCCGATGTATTTCATTGTGAAAAATTACATAGCTAGAAACAGAAGCGTGTTGGAATTTTAAGCATCAGGATGTGAGGGAAGGACATTTCCTGGGTAGGGAGGGCCTCCTGGCACTCCTTACATTCTATATACACAAAAAGCTGCCTGCCTGACCTCATTTTCAGGTCAGCCCTGCAGCTGAGAAGGGAATGTACATATTATATTTCTGTGAGAATAAAAGCTATCCTTCAGCACTCAAGGAAATGGGAAGAAAGCTAAATATATCCAAATGAGCAAGTAGGGCAATATTATCATAAAAACCAACGGACAAGTTATTTGAAAGTCTATTTTGAGGAAGAAATCACATAAAAATAACAGTAAAACTTCCCTGGAAGGCCGATCCCTCTGGGGTTACCACTAGAGGGCAGCATAACATGGAGTTAAAAGCGACTGGAGTCAAAGGCCTGAGTTTGAATCCCATCTCCACTTATTTCTGGCAACAGGATCTTGGGTAATTTCTGCAACTGCTGGAAATAGATGTTTTCATCCATTGAGATACAAAGAGTAATCATCTCATAAGCCTTTGACCCTGATTTAATACTACAGCTCAGTAGTCACTTCAGAAACCAGCTCTGAACATTCAGTGTGACCTCCAGGTTGTAGTAGCAGACAACGTTCATTCATTTGTTCTGCATTTCCTGTATGCAAGGCATTGATGTATTCTTTCTACAATATTATGATGCCAGAGTTAAACGATTGATCAAGAAAAATTCATCTGATTTGTCTGAACATTAAGTTTATACAATATTAAACCTTCCACAGACTTTCATTTAAAAAATGTTATGTACCTAGCATGTAAAAGTGTCATGCTAGAAAACAGAAATACCATAAATGGAGAAGATTCTCAGTAAGATTTTTCCCCCACATTGTTTTATTGGTGCATAATGATGTGATTTGTTGTTACATGTTCATGCATGCACACAATATAACACTGTGATTTCACCAATATCCCTTCCCAGCAATTCCCCCTTCTCTCCCTACCTCTCTCTCCCTGGTCCCTTTCCCCTTCTGATTTCCCTTTGATTTTCATAAGACTCCCCCCGCACACCACCTTTCTTTTCCTTTTTCCTCTCTAACTTCCACATAAGAAAGAAAACATATGACCTTCTACCTTCTGAGTTGGACTTATTTCACTTAACATAACGGTCTCTAGTTCTATCCATTTTCCTGAAAATGCCATAATATCATTTTTCTTTATGGCTGAATAAAATTCCATTGTGTATATATAGCACATTTTCTTTATCCATTTATCCACTGATGGACACCTAGACTGCTTCCATAGTTTAACTATTATGAATTGTGCTTCTGTATAAACCGAGGTATGCATGTATCACTGTGGTAAGATGACTTTAATTCTTCAGGATAAATACTGAGGAGTGACATAGCTGTGTCATATGGTAATTCCATGCCTAGTCTCTTGAGGAAACTCCATACTGATTTCCATAATGGTTGTACTAATTTACAATCCCACCAACAGTGTGAAAGTATTCTTTTTTCTCTACATTCTCTCCAGCATTTATTATTGTTCCTGATGACTGCCATTCTGACTCGTGTGGGATGAAATCTCTGTGTAGTTTTAATTTGCATTTACCTAATTGCTAAGGATGTTGAACATTTTTCATACATTTGTTGGCCATTTGTCTTTCTTCCTTTGAGAAGTGTCTGTTAAATTCATTTGCCCATTTATTAATTGGGTTATCTTATTTTATGGGTGTTAAGTTTTTTTTTAATATATTCTAGATATTAACCTCTTCCAGAAAGGAACCTAGCAAAGATGTTATGGTGTAGGTTCTCTCTTCAGATTCTTAATTATTTCCTTTGCTGTGCAAAAGCATTTTAACTTAATGCTGGCCCATTTATTAACCGTTGGCATTATTTCCTGAGCTTTGGGAGTTCTACTGAGGAAGTTGTTGCCTGCACCTATATGCTGGCGTGTTGACCCTATGTTTTCTTCTAGGGGTTTAATATTTTCTGGTTAATTCCTAGGTCTTTGATCCATTTTGAGTTGAATTTTGTGCAGGGTAGTAAATAAGAGTCTAGCCTCATTCAACTACATGGGGATAGCCAGTTTTCCAAGCACCATTTGTTACAAAGGCTGCTTTTCTCCAATGTGCTTTTGGTACCTTTGTCCAGGATCATATGACTATATCTGGGTATTTGTCTCTGTGTCTTCTATTCTGAATAATTGGCCTATGTGTCTGTTTTTATGCCATTTGTTACTTTAGCTCTGTAGTACAATTTGAATTCAGGGATTTTGATGCTTCCAGCATTGCTTTTTTGGGTTTAGAATTGCTTTGGCTATTCTGGATTTTTCCTTCTTCCAAATGAACTTTAGGACTGTTTTGTTTTGTTTTGTTTTGTTTTTGTTTTCCTATTCCGTGAAGAAGGTCACTAGTATTTTGATGGAGGTTGCATTGAATCTGTACATTGCTTTTGGTAGAATGGGCATTTTAACAATATTAATTCTGCCTATCCACGAGCATGGGAGGCCTTTCTATCTTCTAGTGTTTTCTTCAAAATCTTTCTTCAGTATTCTATAGCTTTCCTTGTAGAGGTCTTTCAATTCCTTGGTTAGATTGAGGCTGTTTTGAATACGATTATTTTTTCTTGATTTCTTTCCATCAGGCAGTTGATATATAGGAAAAATACTGATTTTTGTATGTTGGTTTTGTAACCTGTTACTTTGCTAAATTTGTTTATTAGCTAAAGCAGTCTTTTGGTGGAGTTTTTTGGATCTTCTAAATATAGGATCATAACATCAGCAAACAGTGATAATTTTACATCTTTTTTTTCTTATTTTTGTCCCTTTTATTGTCTAATTTCTCTGGCTAGAATTATGTTAAAAAGGAGTGGTGAGAGTGAACTCCTTGTCTTGTTCCATATTTTAAAGGAAATGTTATCAATTTTTCCCCATTTTCTATGAGGCTGGCTTTGGATTTTTGTATATAGCCTTTAAGATGTTGAAGTAGTTTCCTTCTATCCTTAGTTTCTTCAGTGTTTTTATCTTAGCTGAATTTTGTCAAAGGCTTTCTCTGAATCTATTGAGATGACTAAGTGATTTTTGTTCTGAATTTTATTTATGTGATGAATTGCATTTATTGATTTGCATATGTTAAAACATCCTTGCATCTCTGGGTAAATTCAACTTGGTCATGATATACAATCTTCTAAATATATTGTCGAATGCAATTTGCTAATATTTTATTAAGGGGTTTTGCATCTATTTCCGTCAATAATATTGATCTATAGTTTCTTTCCTCGATGTGCCTTATGTGGTTTTGGTATGAGTGTGATATTGGTTTCATAGAATGAATTTGGAAGTGTGTTATCTCTATTTCATGGAATAATTTGAGGAATATTGGGATTTGTTTTTCTTTAAAGATCTGGCAGATCTTAGCTAAATCTTTAGCTAAGAAATCATCTGATCCTGGGCTTTTTTTGTTGTTGTTGAAAAGATTTTTATTACTGCTTCTATTGCATTTCTGGTTATTGGTCTATTTAGATTTCCTATATCCTTTTGATTAAATTTTGACAGGTTGTCTGTGTCTAGAAATGTATCCATTTTTTTTCTATATTTTCCAATATATGGCTGTCTTTGCATGTAAGTATTCAATTCACTGTATTTTTGTTATGTCTGTGATGATTTCTTCTTTTGCATCTCTAATTTTATTAATGTGAGTCTTCTGGCTTTTTATTTTGGCGAGCTTGGCTAAGAGCTTATCAATCTTGTTTCTCCTTTTGAAGAAACAATTCTTTGTTTCATTTATCCTTTGTATTTTTTTTCTATTCTCAATTTCATTGATCATTAAGCTCTGATCTTAATTATTTTCTTCCTTATACTGTTTTGAAATTGGGTTTTTCCCCCCCAAGGATCTTGAGACACATCATTAGGTTGTTTTTTTGAATATTTCTGATTTTCTTATGTAGGCACTCATAGCTATAAACTTTCCTCTTAGAAATACCTACATAGTGCCTCAAAGGTTCTGGTATGTTGTATCACTATTCTCATTTGAGTCTAAGAATATTTTAATTATCCCTTGACTTCTCCTATCACCCATTTATTTTTCAAAAATATATTATTCCATCTCCATGTGTTTATATAGTTTCAGTAGAGTTTTGTCATGTTAATTTCTAATTTCTTTCCATTATGGTCTGATAAGATGCAAGGGATTATATAATGTTTTGTATTTGCTAAGAGTTGCTTTGTGGTCTAAAATATGGTGTATTTTGTAGAAGGTTCCATGGGCTGCTGAAAAGAAAGTTTATTCAGCTGTTGTAGGATGAAATATTCTATAGATGTCTGTTAAGATCATTTGATTATAATATTTTATAATTTTTCAAGTCCAAAGAATCTTTACCAACTTTATGTCTGGATGACCTATCCAATGGTGAGAGTTGTGTTGAAATCACCCAGTATTATTGTGCTAGGTTCTACCTGAAGATTCAATTTGAGTAGTGCCTCTTTTATGTAATTACTTCCACCCACATTTGGGGCATATTTATTATGGTTATATCTTCTTGTTAGATTGTTCCCTTTACCAGTATGAAATGACCTTCTTTGTCTCTTTGGAGTAATTTTGGTTTGAAGTTTGCTTCATCCGATATAAGAGTAGTTACTCTTGTTAGTTTGGGGACTCCATTCGTATGGTATATCATCTTTGTATATTCTACAATGTTTGCTGATTCTTTAATTTTCAGCCTGTGGCTGTCTTTGCCTGTAAGGTTCATGTCTTGCAAGCAACATGTAATTGGGTCTTGGTTTTTAATCCATGCTTCCAGCCTAAATCTTTTAACTGGATAATTGAGACCATTTAATGTTATTATAGAGAGATGTTTATTAATTTCCTATCATTTCAGTCTATTTCTAATGTTTAATTTTGTCCTGTTTATCATTTGCTTACCTACTCTTCAAATAAGATTTATTCATTTGTGAACTCTGGGGCTTGTTTTTGATTTCTTCTGTGTAGAGTTTCCGTTACATAAGTTCTGTAGGACTGGGTTAGTTGTCATAAATTCTTTTTGTTTCTGCTTATCTTGGAAGGTTTTTATTTTCTCTTTCAATTTGGAGGATAGCTTTGACGGATATAGAAGTGTTGGTTGACAGTTATTTTCTTTCAGGTCTTGAATCATATCATTCCAAGGCCTCATGGCTTTTAGATTTTGTGCTGAGAAATCATAAGTAATTCTGATTGGCTTGATACTAAAGGTAGCTGACATTTTTCTCTCAAGTCTTTTAAAATTCTATCCTTATTCTCTCTGTTAGGTGCTTTAATTTTAATGTGTTATGGAAAGGTTCTCTTTTGATCCTGTTTGTTTGGGGTTCTGAATGTCTTCTGTATCTAGATGTCTATCTCATTCTCAAGCTTTTGAAACTTTTCTGTTATTAATCCCTGAAGAGTTTACCCATTTCATTAGCCTGAATCTCACAACCCACCTCAATTCCAGTGATTCTCTTCTGGGCTCTTAATGTTGTCTCAGATTTCTTGTATATTCTACAATGTTTTTTGTTTTATTTTTTTGGTCAAATTTTATTCTGATTGTTTCTGACGTTAAATCTAATTTACATTTAAATGAGTGGATTTGGGGTAAAACAGATTTCCCTCCAAAATATGGATGGGTCTAATCCAATTAGTTGAGGGCCTGACTAGAAAAAAGATGGACCTCAGAGGAAAAGCAAGGGGGACTAGTGCCAACTGCCTTTGTTTTTTGTTTGTTTGTTTGTTTTTGTTTTTTTATTGGTTGTTCTACAATGTTTACTGATTCTTATTTTCTTTAATGCTGTCTGAATATTCAAAGTTGGCCATTTTGTCTTCTAGCTCTGAAATTCTGTCTTCAGCATGGTCTACTCGATTTGAGAGAATTTCAATTGAACATTTTATTTGACTTATTGCGTCTTTCATTTCCAAGATTTCTATTTGGTTTCTTTCCAATATCTCTGTCTCTGTATTGAATTTCTCATTCATATCCTGTACTGACTTCCTTAATCCATTCAGTTGTTCTTCTGTGTTCTCTTGGAATTCATTGATCACTTTTATAATAATTCTTTTGAATTCTTTAACTTATATTTCATCCATTTTAATATCTTTGGGGTCAGTTGCTAGTAAATTATGAACTTTATGAGGTGCTATGATTTTTTTCGTATTTCTTGCGTTCCTGTGTTGTGTTTTATGCATTCATTGGGAGGGATTTCTCTTCCACTCTTATGTGTGGGCCTTTTTAGGGCACAGTCTTCACTTGCCAAAGTGCCTTAAAGTGATCTCAATTGAGACTGTCTCGTAGGTGGTCTCCGCAGCCTTTGTGTTGATTTTCTCTGTTTTTGCTATAGCAGTGGATATCTGTGAATGAAACCTGAGGATCCACCCCTAGCCATTTCTATTTGGGACCTAGTTGTAAGTTTGGGATTTTGTCTCTTCTATACTTTGTATTAAACTGTAGCTGAGATTGAGTGCCATAACTTTGTGTGTGGAACGAAGTACACTGTCTTTTGGTTGAGTTTAGTTCAGCAGTAGGGTCTCTACCCTATGAAGTTGTAGTATCCCTGTAGGTTCCCAGAACCTCACATACTAGGGAAAAACAAATGTTAGCAACAACTGATGCAAACAATATACAGCATTAAAATAATTGCCCACAATCATGTACAATGAATCAAAATGCATTCTGCTGTCATATATAACTAATTAAAATTAATTAATTAATTCTAAAAAATAATAATTACCTGGTTCACACTGTGACAGCTACAATGTTAACTGCCACTAAAAACAGAAATGGTGGGGTCAGCAGTTGCCAATAGCAAAAGCAATAAGTAACCATAAACTAGACCTGGCATTAAAGCAAACAACAGGTGTCAACTATATCACCCACAGCAATAATAATTGCAACAGCATAAATGGTGGTGGGGGGACAGGAGTTATATAAACCAGTTAGTTCTAAAAGATGGTTAAAAATACAGTTAAGTAAGAGAAAAGCAAATGGGACAGGAAGGTAGGAAAGAGTTTACAATTTCAAAAAGTGAACAGAGAATGAAGAAGAGATACAGCAGGTGATAGTTATAAAGAAGCAGGAGAAAAAAATAAGAGAAACAAAATAAAGGGAGAGAGAAAGAACAACAGAATTTAGCTCTTGGCAAAAGAGAGAAAGAGAAACAAAAGAAACAAAAACAAAACAAAAACAAAACAAAAACAAAACAAAAAATTGCAAACAAATCCTAAACCTCAAAAGACAAGGCAAGAAATAATAACCACATTTTAAAAATGAGAAAAAAGAAGCAAATATTTGTATGTATATATGTCCACGAACCAATCAGCATAGTAAGAACTCAGGCATATACATTTACACACAGACACACACACACACGGCAAAAGAAAGAATTTTTAATGAAAAATTAAGGGATCATTTCACTGAGATGGTTAAAATAGTCAACAAGAATGGGTAGTAACCGCTTATGACCGGCTATCTTTCTTTTCATTTCTTCTTGAGCTCTGTATGGAGAGAGAAAGCAAGGATTGGGGGGTTTTGACCCCGTTCTCTTTTTGTGTTGCTCTCTGACCTGCCAGTTGGACTGGCTTAACCCTGAAGCTGCATTAATTAATTGTCAGCTTGCTTCTCACCAGTATGAGGTAGGGTGGAGTGGAATGTACTGTCAGATGGAGTTTTGTCCCCACAGACCAGATCTACTCTCCCAGGACTGCTGCAGAATTCTGAGTGGAGTTTCTGTAGCTGGGGCTTAGGTCTAATCAGGCCTCAGGGGCTTTGTTGGATGGTGTCTGCTCTGGAGAAATTAAATCAACACACTGACTTCCTTAGGGCCTGGCAACTGCCAATCTCTGACAGGAGTCTGGATCTCAGGAACCACCTGAGAATTCCACTCATGGAGCAGAGCAGCCAATCCTTCACATAGTCAGAGGCCCATGAGCACAGCTTTCCTGGGTTTAGTCCCTGAGTTTGTTCACAGCTGCCTGTTCAGATTCCTGACCCACTCACTGGCAGCAGGTCATGTGAGTTCCCAGACTCAACGGAAAAGCAAGTTGGGCTCTCCTTTGCTTTTCTGACTTGAATTCCTCTAGGTACCATCATCTTGGTGCCTGATTCACACACATTCTGCTATGTAACCCCCAAGGCCACATGGCAGGCACTTGCCAGGACAGTGTAGTAGTGTTTGCTCAAATCTCCTAGCTCCTACAGCAGCAGCTGTAGCATAGCCTCCTCAAGATGGCTGGCCTCAACTCCCACAGCCATTTGAGAAACAGAACTCTTTTCAGGTATCAGTGCACAGTGAAGCTTCTGGATCAGCTAAGTTCAGGCTTCTTTCCTGATCTCAGATTTTTCTGTATTGAATTTGGTATTTCTCTCTGGGTTCTCACTCTCTCTGTGCTGAACCAGTGCTGCTACCACAGCTGCTGCAACCCTCTTGGCTCCAATTTAGCCTTTCTTCTTTGTTTAATGTACCCCAATTTCTAAGTCTCTAAAACTCTTACTGTCCAATATTGAATTTTAGTAAAATCCCTTTTATCTACCTTCCTGAGGAGCAGTACTCCCAGGGCTTGAATCCTGAGCTCCATAGCAGGTAGATGCAAGCTTCCTGTAGCCCGCCATCTTGAATCACCTCTCAATAAGTTCTTTAAAAGATTGTTGGAAGAGTATTAACCAGAAACCAATAGCTAGTCTGTTGTCAATTTGCGGACAGAGAAGGCAGCAGTCTTGGGGCATTGCTCCTGATGTGGGCCTGGCAAGAGAGGAGCCATGTACCCTTCCTCTTCCAGCATCCTCCAGAATGGGCATTCCAGGAAAATGGGTTTTGTCTATTTATTCTTCACTGTTTCCCAAGTATACAATGCCTGCTACATGGTAGGTACTCCATAAATGTTCAAGGAAGAACAATAAAGGAAGTAGATTGGCTAGTTAGATTTGGGCACTTTTTGTGGGGGAAATTATGTGATCTCCTTCTTGTTTTGTATATTTTGTCCTCCAAGGACTTATTGGTTTTTTCTCAAGAACCTTTGACTTCTCCCATCTTTCTTATTATTTTCTGCTTATCTCTTTAATGTACCTTGGGTTTACAGGGATTTGTCTGATTATTGTCTGATCCCATTAAGTAGTATTTGACTCTTGTGTGGAAAAGACAACATCTAGAAAAAAGGTGAAAGGTATAGACAGTTACTGGCCTAGTTACCCTGGTACTCTGAACACAGGTGTTTTCAAAAAATATTACTGATCAAGCCCAAGGAGTCACAGCACAAGGTACTGAATACACTGGTGAGACCCCCAAATGGGGTCCCTGCTCTGTGTTCCAAAGGATGTGGCTGCCATGCATCTTTCAGTGGTTCACTTCCCCTTTCTGAAGCAACCACCGGATCCCAGGTTCAAGTCTGTAAACTATGTAAAAACCCCTCATTCTTTCTGTCTTCTCAATTGAATTTCCACAATCAAATGGAACATTCTGGTAGGAAGTTGAACTAGAAATTACAAACATACATTCCCCCAAATCTTATGAAACTCCTGATGGAAAAATGTATCCCAGGTAACCAAGAGAGCTTTAGTTCCATAATTGGCAGTAGACTTGTCATTTCTCTGTTAATAACAGGAGTATTTAAAAAAAAAAAAAAGACCATTACTGATTCTTAATTTGCTCTTCCTGTGTAATCAACCCATCATTATAAGCAAGCACTGCAAATTGCCCTATATTTCTTGTGTAGGATAGAACATTACAATTCTAAAAATAGAATAGCTGCTGCTTCTGTCACCCAACTGCTAAAGAGCGCCTGCTTAAAAAGGCTACATTTACCATCAGCTTTTACTATCAAGGATTATAGTTTCTGAGAAATAGGAATCTGAGAACCACCTGACTGATAGAAAACCATTGGGCAACATTTGTAGGAAGGGAAAAGATGAGACTGTGCCTTATTCAAATGAGATTTTGTTCCAGGGAGGGTCACATGCTACCTGCCTCCCATATGCTCTAGCCTTTTTAATTGTTGTCCCTTAAATACTGCACCTAGGAATTAAAGCCTTGTTTTAAATCCACTGTATAAAAGGAATATTTTTAAAATGTAAGTGATCTATTAGTCATATGTCTAAAGGGGGAACTTTGAGTTATTCATCTTCAAACATTTCTGCCAAGATAAATTACTACCCCATAATTACCACTCCCGTCCACTGCCCACTGAAGGGACAATGAGCATGATGCTACTGAATCCTCTATCTTGAGGGACGACGGAAAGGGTCTCACCACACTTCTTTTCCACACAGGGAAATGGAGACCCAAGGAAGCAACACCCTAAGGTCACACATGATATAGGTCACATCAGGAATCTAAGTCCTGAGCCCAACTACATGGCCCCAGTATTGGATTCCTGTGGCTGCTCTAATGAAGTACCACAAACCAGGTAGCTTTAAACAATAAAAATGTATCCTCTCAGTTCTGGAAGCCACAAATCTGAAATTCTAATCTAGGGAAGGACCCTTCCCTGCCCCTTCACCAGGCATTCCTGAGCTTGTGAGCATGTCACATTATTAATCACGGTCCACCTGTCTTCACATGACCTTCTCTCTTTATCCTGTGCCTCTTCGTTAGCTATCTCTTATAAAGACACTTGGCATTAGACTTGGGGCCTACTTGACAATCTAGAATAATCTCATCTCTTTAATGATATCTTTGACAAATAAATTCACATTCATGGGTTCTAAGGATTAAAATATTTTGGGGTGGCCACCATTCAACCTATTATACTCCTTCCTTTACTAAAGTAGTTACCATCATTATATCAGCTTTTCAAAGTATTTGTCCTTTACAATGATTGGCCATATCTCTTTCTCTTCTTCCTATTTACAAATCCCTTTAGTGTTGGTTCTTCATATTTGAATTTTGGATTCTGGTTCTGTCGTTCACTAAAACAATGTGTCCTTAGGCAAGTTCTTTATCCATCTTTTTTTTTTAAAAAATATTTTTTTTATTTGTAGTTGGACACAGTATCTTTATTTATTTTTATGTGGTGCTGAGGATGGAACCCAGTGCCTCACACATGCGAGGTGGGCGTTCTTCCATTGAGCTACAGCCCCAGCTCTTTATCCATCTTTTTAAGCCTCGATTTCCTTTGGTCTAAAATGTGAATGAGAATGTCCACTTTTTAGGGTGCTTGTGAGAAATCCATCTGACTATAATGCATGTAGGTACTTAACAAAGTGCCTAGAAAAACTGGTGCTCAGTAATTGCTGGCTGATTGTAAGAGTAATAGTCACCTAGACCAACAAAATGTATGCATTGGGCGTCCATCCACTGGGGGGCACATTTCTAGCACCCAGAAACTTTCCTGGCACCAACACAACAGAGCAACTTCATTGTTGAGCGTTGACTCATGGGCTCAGGGCCTGATCAGCAGTGGGGGGAATTCCCTGGATTCTCTGCATTGTTTCTGTCCCAGCCCACACCATGGATCCTCCGATCTGCAGCAGAGGACAGAATAAGGAGACATTCTGGTACCAGGAGGGAGACAAGATTATTCCTGCAACCATGGGACTAGTCCCTTCGGATCTGACCGGCTTGGGGCATCGCAACTCAGGGTTAGTGTTTGGGGTTTCTGAGTGGGGGTGGGCAGGCCAAGGCAGGCGTGTCAAGCCCTAGAGGGCTGCAAAGTCTAGGTGAGGCACCCAGTAATACAGCCCCAGGGATTCAGAAATTTGTCCTGAAGCAAAGAATCAAAATAGCCAAGCCTCGGACCAGAAAACAGCAACCAAGAAATGCATTGCTCAAAGATATTTCTTTAGTTGTGTTTTTCCAAACAAATGGAGGGCAGCATAGATTGCACTGTACTTTCATAGTGACAGTGGGTTGCCAGCCACACCCTAAATATTTTGCATTTATTATTATTTTATTTCCTAGTTTAATTTCCTCATAAGGAAATCAAATTTCTAAAATTTATGCTTCCTGCTGCCTTTACCCAGGACACTTCTACCCCCACGCACACACCATTTTGTTTGGGGAAGGTGGGTGAAGAGTCTGAACTCATTACAATGCTCACTTCCAGGGAATAATCAATCCAGAACCCAGGGCAATGATCCTGCCTGCACGCTGCTTTTTAAAAGGAGCAATCCTGGTATTTAGAACAGCAAAAATGAGACGTCAGTTTGGAACCAAGCATGTGTTCTCACACCTACAGGAGACCTAAATTCAAAGTCATGCTGATCTCATTACAACTATTTGCATTAATATCATTAATCCAGTGATTTGAGCAGCTCCATGTGACACAGATCAGGGTCCTTTTCAGGTCCCCAGAAATCTAGTTCATCACCAGGCATGGAATGCAAGAGCACGTATTCTGCACCAATCCATGACTCTTCATATTACAGGGGGCAAGAATTCTTTCTAATTGTTTTCCTAGGTCTCCCTACGGTAACAGCTATGGTTCTTGATATTGTTATTAACCCTATGCCTTCTTGATGAACAAAAAAATGTTCACATCCACACAGGTTATGTTATGCCTTTCCAGGGGCATCTCCACCTCCCAGAATGAGCATCACAGGGTTTTGACCACAAAGACAAAAAGCCAAGGTCATGCCTGTACCAGGCAGGTCCATCTGTATAAATTCAACTCCAAACCTGACCTGTATGGTCCCAAACAGTTCCCTTATGCTAGAGTTACCCAGGCTAGAGAGACATGGATAGTGGTAATTTAACCACCTATAACGGGACCTAAGGTGGGGAGGTAGGGGGGACTCAAATTATATTTGGCTTTTCTATATACATATAATTACTTATTTATGATTCAGAATATAAAACCAAATTCATTTGAAGTCTGTCAATATTTTATTCTACTAGCCAGTATGTATTTACTCAACAAGCTTAATTGAATACCTGCTCTGTGTCAGATTTCATGCTCAGTGATTAGATTCTCTGATGCATAAGACCCAGTAAGAGGGCTGGGGATATAGCTCAGTTGGTATAGTGCTTGCCTTGCATGCACAAGGGCCTGGGTTCAATCCCCAGCACTGCACCAAAAAAAAAAAAAAAAGGACCCAGTTACAGACTTCAGTGAAATCTTTCTGAGTGGCAGCGGAGAGAGTTGACGTTTCCTGAGTGGATCAGAAAAGATTTCTGGGGGAAGAATGCCTATGAAGACAGAGTGGAGGTGGGCAGGCAGATGGGAACTACCTGACCAAGGCATGGAGGCATGTGGTGCAGAGAGTGTCCAAGGACCGGTATGAAGGTAACCATCACTGGAGCATACATTCTGCAGGAGTTTGTGCTGGAAAAGGACGCTCACTGCTCTAAGCTTGTACAGGTTTGGTTATTGTTCCATTTACCTGACAAATGTTTACTGAACCCTTACAAAGTTGAGGGATTTAAACCAGGAGCTTGGAGATTAGGATAATAGAGGAAATAAGACATGAATCTACAAAACCACCTTATACAATAAATCACTTCCCATGAGGGAGGACATCAGAGGACTGTTTCATTCATTCACGTTCATCATTTTATTCATTCACGTTCATTCATTTACAAGCATTGAGAAAAGCAGAGAAAAACCCCAGAAAATAGAGATAATGGAATGAAGCTGAGCCAAATTTTATGTGTGTATTTCCCTTTTAAGCTACTTAACATAGGTACCCCATGGGCCTGCATCTCTGCATGTTAGGCTTGGGAGGGTCAGAAGGGACAAAACACTCCCAAAGTACAGAGGTGTAAAACACCATTTTTGTTAGGATTTCCAAACCATTCCCTATTTCCAGAAAAAAAAAATTGTCAAGTAAAAAATATCAAGAGTATCACAGAAGGCCTGGGTGCATGGCTTAACAATGTGCTTCTCTGGTATAAGATGAAGAGCTTCTGCAGGCAGAGGGGATCGAGGTCGGACTTAAATTGTGGATTACTCATGTTTAGTGACTGTGCACAGGAATCACAAAGATGCAGCTGAAGGTAAAAGTTAAGAGGTGATCATGTCACTATGGACAAGATGCTGAGGGCCTGACCCAGTGGGTCCCAGAGAGAATTGGCAAAGACTCTTTGGAGCAAGCAGGAGAAAGCAGCAAACCTTCTAGTATGCCGACAGCAGAGGATGAGGCGTTCTTTATATGTTTTGTAGAAATTTACCGGATTTAAGCTGTTTACCAATTAGAAAGTGCTAAACAATTTGTCCTACTATCAGTTTGGAAAGGTTTTTTAGCCAAAGGCTAAACATTTGAAATAATCCTTAAAATACAAAGGAAGGAAAGGTGTATACCAGGTTATTTATAGCCTTAAAATTAGTTTGTTCTCTGACTCTGGTGAGTTTCTAGGGTGAACTGAGTCCAACTACTGACACCAGGGCTGGCCACAGTCCTACTGAATCAAGATCCCAAAGGTGGGGTGTGGGGATGGGTGTTTATAATAAGTTCCACGGAAGGTGCTGAAGTAAACCAGATTTTGGTCAGCAGCATGATGGGCGTGAAAGGGTGTGACTAGTCCCCAACATCAGACATCTAGACAAGAAAGAAACCGTGAGATCCAAGATGGCACAATTAAGAGGCAAGAGAGAAAGCACAGGCAGAAAGTTGTCACTCAGGGAAGGTCAGAACCAGGGGACTTGGTTAAAAACATGGTAGGTCTAGAGTAATAGGCAGGTAGGAAAGTGGAAGGCGCAGAGAAAGAACTGCACTAAGAGACTCATAGAGTGCCATGCATGGCTAATTGGGATACAGGGGAGACAGGGGTGCTACAGGACAATGAACAAAATCATAACAACTAAAGGGGCAAGACAAACCTGAGCTCTCAACTTCCTGGGCAGTTCCTCAGCGTTTGTGTTGACATTTCTGTATGACTACTTCTGCTTTGGATGAGCCAAAATCTCTATCTACATGAAGTCACCTATATTCTAGATGGGTCGGTTGGTAACAGAGAATTTCAAGATCACATCTGTCAGTGAATAGAAGGAATTGTGTCTTCTGCCCCATAGAATAGACTAAAGAAATATCTGCCTGGTCCTGATGAGGAAATGGAGAGTCTCTAGGATTCTTTGTACCAGACGAGTTCCTGGCATGGCAGACGCCCTTCCAGTTGTGTTCCTTGAATAGCACTTTGTAAATGCCCGGTGACTTTGGACCTTCTCCCCACTGTGTCTGATACTTAAACTATTTATTTTGTGAACATCCAACAGACAGAAAATTTCATGAAACAGAGTAGAGGAAAAGAGAGGCATATATATATATATATATATATATATATATTTGCTAAGCTTTTCCTGCAATAGTTCCTATTTTTCTCTAAGAAAAATAACAGTGCTGGCTTCAAACAACTGGCTTTGGATTACTAGGAGTGCCAGAGGCCACCTCTACCATCCTACTCACTTCTGAGGCAGTATGCCTCATTGGCAAGACTTCTGTGTTTGATACTAGGAATTCCTCCTGGTATCCTTCCCAATCAGAGCAAATAGATACATTCATGTTAATATTTCTACATGGCCTCTGCTGGTTTGGATTAGTTAAAATTATAAATGGTCAATAAGGACCAAAGAGGTGGCCAGTAGATGTAGTCTGTGTGTGTCATTGTGACCACCGGTGCCTGGATCCTCAAGCGGTCCTGAGACTTTCCTAGGAGAACAGATATCAGGTGGTGAGCAGCCACGTCTATGTTGACCAGAGAGGGTCTGAACAATGATCCCCCCTGCACTCCAGCTCTGAGCTCTCGTCTTTCCTCTCTTAAGCACAGGTTCTACGAGCGCAGGCGCAGTTCTGTGGTGCTGAACTTACCTGGACTCGAGGTGTTTCCCGGGGACCTTCTGGTTTCTGATGGAGCTGCGGATTACCTGTGCCACCCACTGCTGCTGCTGAATCCAGGTCCCGTTCATTCAGCCTATGTTCATGATATGCCTGCTCTGAGACAGATAATGCCATAAGCCAGGAAGATGTTCCCAATAGTTAAAAACTTGTGAAATATGTGCACTGACCAGTTAGAACAGAAGTCTCGCCAGTTAGAACAGACCCAGGCATGGAGGACCGGAAGCAGCTGACTCCCAGTCTTGGTTTTAGGCATTCCATTTACAGAGATGGATAAGGCATGGGTCTCCCCTCACGATGTCCTCTTGTCATAATTTACTCCAAGTTGAGGACCCAAGACAGCAGCACCAGTGACAGTGACCATTTTGGACCAGAGTGTCCTCACTGGGATGATGGGCAGCTTGCCAATAATTGTTACAAAGCTTATTTCCCACCCACTTCTGAACTTCAGCCTCACATTGGTCCTTTCCAACCAGAATGGTCCCAGCGGGTAGCAAAGGTGGTAGAACAGATTAGTGTCTAACAGGGAAAGGCAGCTTTAGGGCTGATTCCTCGGCTGTGAAAGAAAAGAGCAGTTGTTCAGGGTGCTTTCCTCATGGTTCTGAGGGTAAGAAAATTGAAGTCTTTGATAGCTAAAAATGAGGTCTAAAGATTGTCCATAATAGTAGCTTTAAGCTGGTTTTATTCCTAGCTGGGTGTTTTACCTAAAAATCCTGACTTAATGACAATCCAAAGTATAAAATAGATCTAGGTAAAGTTGCATTGACTAAATCTTAGTAGACCCCAAAGACTCACACCAGGCAATCCCCAGAAACCTTGGATACCTGGTAAAATAGTCTGAAAATAATCAAGCTCATTCCTTATTCACATCTGTGCAAAGTGAGACCCAAGAAGGGGAAGCAACCTAGTCACCATGTGAGCTGGTTAGTGTCCAGGGAATGGATCTAAGCCCCAGAATTCTGGTCCCCAGCTCTTTCCACCAGTCTGTATCAGTCACCTACCATGGGCAGATGTAGCCTTCTGGATGTGGAATGCAGAAGCCCCAGGAATACAGAAGAATGAACAGCTCTTCATTCTGTGTAGATCTCTTCCACAGCTACTATCTATTGTGGCACAACACATAAGGACCAACATCTATTGTCCCCTATGCTACCACACCGCAAATAACCAAACCAAGGGGAAATGGGGGTGTTCAGCACCCACTCCTACAAGGCAGAAGTAGTTCTGAACCCAGTGTATTCTTAACATAGGTTAGTACATGTTTCATGATGCTTCATAAACACTCACACTCATGCACAACTAGAGCAGGGGTTCCCAAGGCTGGTCTTAAATCAGCAGGATTGGCATCCCCCACCCCAAGAAGTTGTGAGAAATCCAGCTTCTGGGGTCCCATCCCATACATACTGAATCAGGAACTCTGAGAGTGGTGTCTGGCAATTCATTTTCTGCAAAGCTCTGGTACCAGCTGAAGTTTGAGGAGCACTACAATGAGGAGCAAGGTCATGATGGCTGTGTGATGCTTCCATTTCATACTAGCTGTTTTGTAAGTTGTGCGCCTGGGGTCATAGCAGGCACCACATAGTACAGAAGACAAGCAA